>NC_072376.2:68795000-69420000 GCF_028885625.2 Pongo pygmaeus | reverse complement strand
AAAAAGAGTGTTAGAAATCTGCTCTATCAAAAGAAATGTTCAGCCCTGTGAGCTGAATGCAGGCATCCCACAGAAGTGTATGAGAATGCTTCTGTCTCCTTTTTGTGTGAGATTGTCCCGTTTCCATCGAATTCCTATAAGCGGTCCAAATATCCACTTGCAGATTCTATAAAAAGAGTGTTTCAAAACTTCTCTGTCAAAAGGAATGTTCAACTCTGTGAGTTGAATGCACGCCCCACAAAGAACTTTCAGAGAATGCTTCTGTCTACTTGTTATGTAAAGATACTTCCTTTTCCACCACAGTCCTCAAAGCGCTCCAAATGTCCGCTTGCACATTCTAGAAAAAGAGTGTTAGAAAACTGCTCTATCAAAAGAAAGGTTCAGCTGTGTGAGCTGAATGCACACATCACCAAGAAGTTTGCAAGAATGCTTCTGTGTCGTTTTTGTGGGAGGGTTTCCCGTTTCCAATCAATTCCGGTAAGCAGTCCGAATTTCCACCTGTAGATTCTACAAAAGAGAGTTTCAAATCTTCTCTGTCTAAAGGAATGCTCGACTCTGTGAGTTGAATGCACACACCACAAAGGAGTTTCAGAGAATGCTTCTGTCTAGTTTTTATGTGAAGATATTTCCTTTCCACCTCAGGCCTCAAGGCGCTCCAAATGTGCACTTGCAGATTCTAGAAAAAAAGTGTTTTAAAACTGCTGTATCAGAAGAAAGCTTCAGCTCCGTGAGCTGAATGCACACATCACACAGAAGTTTGTGAGAATGCTTCTGTTTACTTTTTCTGTGAGAGTGTCCCGTTTCCAACGAATTCCTATCAGCGGTCCAAAATATGCAGTTGCAGATTCTACAAAAAGAGTGTTTCAAACTTCTCTGTCAAAAGGAGTGTTCAACTCTGAGAGTGGAATGCACACACCACAAAGAAGTTTCAGAGAATGCTTTCGTCTAGTTTTTATGTGAACATATTTCCTTTCCACCAGGGGCCACAAAGCGCTGCAAATGTCCACTTGTAGATTCTAGAAAAAGAGTGTTTCCAAACTGCTCTACCAATAGAAACTTTCGGCTCCTTGAAACGAAGGCGCATATCACACAGAAGTTCGTGAGAATGCTTCTGTCTAGTTTTTGTGTGAGGGTGTCCCGTTTCCAACGCATTCCTATAAGCGGTCCAAATAGCCACGTGCAGATTCTGTAAATGAGGGTTTCAAAACTTCTCTGTCAAATGGAATGTTCAACTCTGTGACTTGAATGCACGCGCCACAGAGAACTTTCAGAGAATGCCTCTTTCTACTTGTTATGGGAAGATACTTCCTTTCCCACCACAGGCCTCATAGCGCTCCAAATATCCACTTGCAGACTCTAGAAAAACAGTGTTTTAAAACTGCTCTATGAAAGGAAAGGCTCACATCTGTGAGTTGAAAGCACACATCAGGAAGAAGTTTGTGAGAATGATTCTGTCTCGTTTTTGGTGAGGGTTTCCCGTTTTCAACGATTTCCTGCAAGCGGTCCAAATTTCCACTTGCAGATTTTCCAAAAAAAAAGACTGTTTCAAAACTTCTCTGTCAAAAAGAATGTTCAACTCTGCGAGTTGGATGCACACACACCACAAAGAAGTTTCAGAGAATGCTTCTGTCTAATTTTTATGTGAAGGTATTTCCTTTCCACCTCAGGCCGCAAAGCGCTGCAAATGTCCACTTGCAAATTCTAGAAAAAGAGTGTTAGAAATCTGCTCTATCAAAAGAAAGGTTCTGCCCTGTGAGCTGAATGCACGCATCCCACAGAAGTGTATGAGAATGCTTCTGTCTCCTTTTTGTGTGAGATTGTCCCGTTTCCAACGAATTCCTATAAGCGGTCCAAATATCCACTTGCAGATTCTATAAAAAGAGTGTTTCAAAACTTCTCTGTCAAAAGGAATGTTCAACTCTGTGAGTTGAATGCACGCCCCACAAAGAACTTTCAGAGAATGCTTCTGTCTACTTGTTATGTAAAGATACTTCCTTTTCCACCACAGTCCTCAAAGCGCTCCAAATGTCCGCTTGCACATTCTAGAAAAAGAGTGTTAGAAAACTGCTCTATCAAAAGAAAGGTTCAGCTGTGTGAGCTGAATGCACACATCACCAAGAAGTTTGCAAGAATGCTTCTGTGTCGTTTTTGTGGGAGGGTTTCCCGTTTCCAATCAATTCCGGTAAGCAGTCCGAATTTCCACCTGTAGATTCTACAAAAGAGAGTTTCAAATCTTCTCTGTCTAAAGGAATGCTCGACTCTGTGAGTTGAATGCACACACCACAAAGGAGTTTCAGAGAATGCTTCTGTCTAGTTTTTATGTGAAGATATTTCCTTTCCACCTCAGGCCTCAAGGCGCTCCAAATGTGCACTTGCAGATTCTAGAAAAAAAGTGTTTTAAAACTGCTGTATCAGAAGAAAGCTTCAGCTCCGTGAGCTGAATGCACACATCACACAGAAGTTTGTGAGAATGCTTCTGTTTACTTTTTCTGTGAGAGTGTCCCGTTTCCAACGAATTCCTATCAGCGGTCCAAAATATGCAGTTGCAGATTCTACAAAAAGAGTGTTTCAAACTTCTCTGTCAAAAGGAGTGTTCAACTCTGAGAGTGGAATGCACACACCACAAAGAAGTTTCAGAGAATGCTTTCGTCTAGTTTTTATGTGAACATATTTCCTTTCCACCAGGGGCCACAAAGCGCTGCAAATGTCCACTTGTAGATTCTAGAAAAAGAGTGTTTCCAAACTGCTCTACCAATAGAAACTTTCGGCTCCTTGAAACGAAGGCGCATATCACACAGAAGTTCGTGAGAATGCTTCTGTCTAGTTTTTGTGTGAGGGTGTCCCGTTTCCAACGCATTCCTATAAGCGGTCCAAATAGCCACGTGCAGATTCTGTAAATGAGGGTTTCAAAACTTCTCTGTCAAATGGAATGTTCAACTCTGTGACTTGAATGCACGCGCCACAGAGAACTTTCAGAGAATGCCTCTTTCTACTTGTTATGGGAAGATACTTCCTTTCCCACCACAGGCCTCATAGCGCTCCAAATATCCACTTGCAGACTCTAGAAAAACAGTGTTTTAAAACTGCTCTATGAAAGGAAAGGCTCACATCTGTGAGTTGAAAGCACACATCAGGAAGAAGTTTGTGAGAATGATTCTGTCTCGTTTTTGGTGAGGGTTTCCCGTTTTCAACGATTTCCTGCAAGCGGTCCAAATTTCCACTTGCAGATTTTCCAAAAAAAAAGACTGTTTCAAAACTTCTCTGTCAAAAAGAATGTTCAACTCTGCGAGTTGGATGCACACACACCACAAAGAAGTTTCAGAGAATGCTTCTGTCTAATTTTTATGTGAAGGTATTTCCTTTCCACCTCAGGCCGCAAAGCGCTGCAAATGTCCACTTGCAAATTCTAGAAAAAGAGTGTTAGAAATCTGCTCTATCAAAAGAAAGGTTCTGCCCTGTGAGCTGAATGCACGCATCCCACAGAAGTGTATGAGAATGCTTCTGTCTCCTTTTTGTGTGAGATTGTCCCGTTTCCAACGAATTCCTATAAGCGGTCCAAATATCCACTTGCAGATTCTATAAAAAGAGTGTTTCAAAACTTCTCTGTCAAAAGGAATGTTCAACTCTGTGAGTTGAATGCACGCCCCACAAAGCACTTTCAGAGAATGCTTCTGTCTACTTGTTATGTAAAGATACTTCCTTTTCCACCACAGTCCTCAAAGCGCTCCAAATGTCCGCTTGCACATTCTAGAAAAAGAGTGTTAGAAAACTGCTCTATCAAAAGAAAGGTTCAGCTGTGTGAGCTGAATGCACACATCACCAAGAAGTTTGCAAGAATGCTTCTGTGTCGTTTTTGTGGGAGGGTTTCCCGTTTCCAATCAATTCCCGTAAGCAGTCCGAATTTCCACCTGTAGATTCTACAAAAGAGAGTTTCAAATCTTCTCTGTCTAAAGGAATGCTCGACTCTGTGAGTTGAATGCACACACCACAAAGGAGTTTCAGAGAATGCTTCTGTCTAGTTTTTATGTGAAGATATTTCCTTTCCACCTCAGGCCTCAAAGCTCTCCAAATGTGCACTTGCAGATTCTAGAAAAAAAGTGTTTTAAAACTACTGTATCAGAAGAAAGCTTCAGCTCCGTGAGCTGAATGCACACATCACACAGAAGTTTGTGAGAATGCTTCTGTTTACTTTTCCTGTGAGAGTGTCCCGTTTCCAACGAATTCGTATCAGCGGTCCATATATGCAGTTGCAGATTCTACAAAAAGAGTGTTTCAAACTTCTCTGTCAAAAGGAGTGTTCAACTCTGAGAGTGGAATGCACACACCACAAAGAAGTTTCAGAGAATGCTTTCGTCTAGTTTTTATGTGAACATATTTCCTTTCCACCACGGGCCTCAAAGCGCTGCAAATGTCCACTTGTAGATTCTAGAAAAAGAGTGTTTCCAAACTGCTCTACCAATAGAAACTTTCGGCTCCTTGAAACGAAGGCGCACATCACACAGAAGTTCGTGAGAATGCTTCTGTCTAGTTTTTGTGTGAGGGTGTCCCGTTTCCAACGCATTCCTATAAGCGGTCCAAATAGCCACGTGCAGATTCTGTAAATGAGGGTTTCAAAACTTCTCTGTCAAATGGAATGTTCAACTCTGTGAGTTGAATGCACGCGACACAGAGAACTTTCAGAGAATGCCTCTTTCTACTTGTTATGGGAAGATACTTCCTTTCCCACCACAGGCCTCATAGCGCTCCAAATATCCACTTGCAGACTCTAAAAAAACAGTGTTTTAAAACTGCTCTATCAAAGGAAAGGCTCACATCTGTGAGTTGAAAGCACACATCAGGAAGAAGTTTGTGAGAATGATTCTGTGTCGTTTTTGGGTGAGGGTTTCCCGTTTCCAACGATTTCCTGCAAGCGGTCCAAATTTCCACTTGCAGATTCTACAAAAAAAAAAGACTGTTTCAAAACTTCTCTGTCAAAAAGAATGTTCAACTCTGCGAGTTGGATGCACACACACCACAAAGAAGTTTCAGAGAATGCTTCTGTCTAATTTTTATGTGAAGGTATTTCCTTTCCACCTCAGGCCTCAAAGCGCTGCAAATGTCCACTTGCAAATTCTAGAAAAAGAGTGTTAGAAATCTGCTGTATCAAAAGAAAGGTTCAGCCCTGTGAGCTGAATGCAGGCATCCCACAGAAGTGTATGAGAATGCTTCTGTCTCCTTTTTGTGTGAGATTGTCCCGTTTCCAACGAATTCCTATAAGCGGTCCAAATATCCACTTGCAGATTCTATAAAAAGAGTGTTTCAAAACTTCTCTGTCAAAAGGAACGTTCAACTCTGTGAGTTGAATGCACGCCCCACAAAGCACTTTCAGAGAATGCTTCTGTCTACTTGTTATGTAAAGATACTTCCTTTTCCACCACAGTCCTCAAAGCGCTCCAAATGTCCGCTTGCACATTCTAGAAAAAGAGTGTTAGAAAACTGCTCTATCAAAAGAAAGGTTCAGCTGTGTGAGCTGAATGCACACATCACCAAGAAGTTTGCAAGAATGCTTCTGTGTCGTTTTTGTGGGAGGGTTTCCCGTTTCCAATCAATTCCCGTAAGCAGTCCGAATTTCCACCTGTAGATTCTACAAAAGAGAGTTTCAAATCTTCCCTGTCTAAAGGAATGCTCGACTCTGTGAGTTGAATGCACACACCACAAAGGAGTTTCAGAGAATGCTTCTGTCTAGTTTTTATGTGAAGATATTTCCTTTCCACCTCAGGCCTCAAGGCGCTCCAAATGTGCACTTGCAGATTCTAGAAAAAAAGTGTTTTAAAACTGCTGTATCAGAAGAAAGCTTCAGCTCCGTGAGCTGAATGCACACATCACACAGAAGTTTGTGAGAATGCTTCTGTTTACTTTTTCTGTGAGAGTGTCCCGTTTCCAACGAATTCCTATCAGCGGTCCAAAATATGCAGTTGCAGATTCTACAAAAAGAGTGTTTCAAACTTCTCTGTCAAAAGGAGTGTTCAACTCTGAGAGTGGAATGCACACACCACAAAGAAGTTTCAGAGAATGCTTTCGTCTAGTTTTTATGTGAACATATTTCCTTTCCACCACGGGCCTCAAAGCGCTGCAAATGTCCACTTGTAGATTCTAGAAAAAGAGTGTTTCCAAACTGCTCTACCAATAGAAAGGTTCGGCTCCTTGAAACGAATGGGCACATCACACAGAAGTTCGTGAGAATGCTTCTGTCTAGTTTTTGTGTGAGGGTGTCCCGTTTCGAACGCATTCCTATAAGCGGTCCAAATAGCCACGTGCAGATTCTGTAAATGAGGGTTTCAAAACTTCTCTGTCAAATGGAATGTTCAACTCTGTGAGTTGAATGCACGCGCCACAGAGAACTTTCAGAGAATGCCTCCTTCTACTTGTTATGGGAAGATACTTCCTTTCCCACCACAGGCCTCATAGCGCTCCAAATATCCACTTGCAGACTCTAGAAAAACAGTGTTTTAAAACTGCTCTATCAAAGGAAAGGCTCACATCTGTGAGTTGAAAGCACACATCAGAAAGAAGTTTGTGAGAATGATTCTGTGTCGTTTTTATGTGAGGTTTTCCCGTTTCCAACGATTTCCTGCAAGCGGTCCAAATTTCCACTTACAGATTCTACACAAAAAAAAGACTGTTTCAAAACTTCTCTGTCAAAAAGAATGTTCAACTCTGCGAGTTGGATGCACACACACCACAAAGAAGTTTCAGAGAATGCTTCTGTCTAATTTTTATGTGAAGTTATTTCCTTTCCACCTCAGGCCGCAAAGCGCTGCAAATGTCCACTTGCAAATTCTAGAAAAAGAGTGTTAGAAATCTGCTCTATCAAAAGAAAGGTTCTGCCCTGTGAGCTGAATGCAGGCATCCCACAGAAGTGTATGAGAATGCTTCTGTCTCCTTTTTGTGTGAGATTGTCCCGTTTCCAAGGAATTCCTATAAGCGGTCCAAATATCCACTTGCAGATTCTATAAAAAGAGTGTTTCAAAACTTCTCTGTCAAAAGGAATGTTCAACTCTGTGAGTTGAATGCACGCCCCACAAAGCACTTTCAGAGAATGCTTCTGTCTACTTGTTATGTAAAGATACTTCCTTTTCCACCACAGTCCTCAAAGCGCTCCAAATGTCCGCTTGCACATTCTAGAAAAAGAGTGTTAGAAAACTGCTCTATCAAAAGAAAGGTTCAGCTGTGTGAGCTGAATGCACACATCACCAAGAAGTTTGCAAGAATGCTTCTGTGTCGTTTTTGTGGGAGGGTTTCCCGTTTCCAATCAATTCCCGTAAGCAGTCCGAATTTCCACCTGTAGATTCTACAAAAGAGAGTTTCAAATCTTCTCTGTCTAAAGGAATGCTCGACTCTGTGAGTTGAATGCACACACCACAAAGGAGTTTCAGAGAATGCTTCTGTCTAGTTTTTATGTGAAGATATTTCCTTTCCACCTCAGGCCTCAAGGCGCTCCAAATGTGCACTTGCAGATTCTAGAAAAAAAGTGTTTTAAAACTGCTGTATCAGAAGAAAGCTTCAGCTCCGTGAGCTGAATGCACACATCACACAGAAGTTTGTGAGAATGCTTCTGTTTACTTTTCCTGTGAGAGTGTCCCGTTTCCAAGGAATTCCTATCAGCGGTCCATATATGCAGTTGCAGATTCTACAAAAAGAGTGTTTCAAACTTCTCTGTCAAAAGGAGTGTTCAACTCTGAGTGTGGAATGCACACACCACAAAGAAGTTTCAGAGAATGCTTTCGTCTAGTTTTTATGTGAACATATTTCCTTTCCACCACGGGCCTCAAAGCGCTGCAAATGTCCACTTGTAGATTCTGGAAAAAGAGTGTTTCCAAACTGCTCTACCAATAGAAAGGTTCGGCTCCTTGAAACGAATGGGCACATCACAGAGAAGTTCGTGAGAATGCTTCTGTCTAGTTTTTGTGTGAGGGTGTCCCGTTTCCAACGCATTCCTATAAGCGGTCCAAATAGCCACGTGCAGATTCTGTAAATGAGGGTTTCAAAACTTCTCTGTCAAATGGAATGTTCAACTCTGTGAGTTGAATGCACGCGCCACAGAGAACTTTCAGAGAATGCCTCCTTCTACTTGTTATGGGAAGATACTTCCTTTCCCACCACAGGCCTCATAGCGCTCCAAATATCCACTTGCAGACTCTAGAAAAACAGTGTTTTAAAACTGCTCTATCAAAGGAAAGGCTCACATCTGTGAGTTGAAAGCACACATCAGGAAGAAGTTTGTGAGAATGATTCTGTGTCGTTTTTGGGTGAGGGTTTCCCGTTTCCAACGATTTCCTGCAAGCGGTCCAAATTTCCACTTGCAGATTCTACAAAAAAAAAAAGACTATTTCAAAACTTCTCTCTCAAAAAGAATGTTCAACTCTGCGAGTTGGATGCACACACACCACAAAGAAGTTTCAGAGAATGCTTCTGTCTAATTTTTATGTGAAGGTATTTCCTTTCCACCTCAGGCCGCAAAGCGCTGCAAATGTCCACTTGCAAATTCTAGAAAAAGAGTGTTAGAAATCTGCTCTATCAAAAGAAAGGTTCTGCCCTGTGAGCTGAATGCACGCATCCCACAGAAGTGTATGAGAATGCTTCTGTCTCCTTTTTGTGTGAGATTGTCCCGTTTCCAACGAATTCCTATAAGCGGTCCAAATATCCACTTGCAGATTCTATAAAAAGAGTGTTTCAAAACTTCTCTGTCAAAAGGAATGTTCAACTCTGTGAGTTGAATGCACGCCCCACAAAGCACTTTCAGAGAATGCTTCTGTCTACTTGTTATGTAAAGATACTTCCTTTTCCACCACAGTCCTCAAAGCGCTCCAAATGTCCGCTTGCACATTCTAGAAAAAGAGTGTTAGAAAACTGCTCTATCAAAAGAAAGGTTCAGCTGTGTGAGCTGAATGCACACATCACCAAGAAGTTTGCAAGAATGCTTCTGTGTCGTTTTTGTGGGAGGGTTTCCCGTTTCCAATCAATTCCCGTAAGCAGTCCGAATTTCCACCTGTAGATTCTACAAAAGAGAGTTTCAAATCTTCTCTGTCTAAAGGAATGCTCCACTCTGTGAGTTGAATGCACACACCACAAAGGAGTTTCAGAGAATGCTTCTGTCTAGTTTTTATGTGAAGATATTTCCTTTCCACCTCAGGCCTCAAGGCGCTCCAAATGTGCACTTGCAGATTCTAGAAAAAAAGTGTTTTAAAACTGCTGTATCAGAAGAAAGCTTCAGCTCCGTGAGCTGAATGCACACATCACACAGAAGTTTGTGAGAATGCTTCTGTTTACTTTTTCTGTGAGAGTGTCCCGTTTCCAACGAATTCCTATCAGCGGTCCAAAATATGCAGTTGCAGATTCTACAAAAAGAGTGTTTCAAACTTCTCTGTCAAAAGGAGTGTTCAACTCTGAGAGTGGAATGCACACACCACAAAGAAGTTTCAGAGAATGCTTTCGTCTAGTTTTTATGTGAACATATTTCCTTTCCACCAGGGGCCACAAAGCGCTGCAAATGTCCACTTGTAGATTCTAGAAAAAGAGTGTTTCCAAACTGCTCTACCAATAGAAACTTTCGGCTCCTTGAAACGAAGGCGCATATCACACAGAAGTTCGTGAGAATGCTTCTGTCTAGTTTTTGTGTGAGGGTGTCCCGTTTCCAACGCATTCCTATAAGCGGTCCAAATAGCCACGTGCAGATTCTGTAAATGAGGGTTTCAAAACTTCTCTGTCAAATGGAATGTTCAACTCTGTGACTTGAATGCACGCGCCACAGAGAACTTTCAGAGAATGCCTCTTTCTACTTGTTATGGGAAGATACTTCCTTTCCCACCACAGGCCTCATAGCGCTCCAAATATCCACTTGCAGACTCTAGAAAAACAGTGTTTTAAAACTGCTCTATGAAAGGAAAGGCTCACATCTGTGAGTTGAAAGCACACATCAGGAAGAAGTTTGTGAGAATGATTCTGTCTCGTTTTTGGTGAGGGTTTCCCGTTTTCAACGATTTCCTGCAAGCGGTCCAAATTTCCACTTGCAGATTTTCCAAAAAAAAAGACTGTTTCAAAACTTCTCTGTCAAAAAGAATGTTCAACTCTGCGAGTTGGATGCACACACACCACAAAGAAGTTTCAGAGAATGCTTCTGTCTAATTTTTATGTGAAGGTATTTCCTTTCCACCTCAGGCCGCAAAGCGCTGCAAATGTCCACTTGCAAATTCTAGAAAAAGAGTGTTAGAAATCTGCTCTATCAAAAGAAAGGTTCTGCCCTGTGAGCTGAATGCACGCATCCCACAGAAGTGTATGAGAATGCTTCTGTCTCCTTTTTGTGTGAGATTGTCCCGTTTCCAACGAATTCCTATAAGCGGTCCAAATATCCACTTGCAGATTCTATAAAAAGAGTGTTTCAAAACTTCTCTGTCAAAAGGAATGTTCAACTCTGTGAGTTGAATGCACGCCCCACAAAGCACTTTCAGAGAATGCTTCTGTCTACTTGTTATGTAAAGATACTTCCTTTTCCACCACAGTCCTCAAAGCGCTCCAAATGTCCGCTTGCACATTCTAGAAAAAGAGTGTTAGAAAACTGCTCTATCAAAAGAAAGGTTCAGCTGTGTGAGCTGAATGCACACATCACCAAGAAGTTTGCAAGAATGCTTCTGTGTCGTTTTTGTGGGAGGGTTTCCCGTTTCCAATCAATTCCCGTAAGCAGTCCGAATTTCCACCTGTAGATTCTACAAAAGAGAGTTTCAAATCTTCTCTGTCTAAAGGAATGCTCGACTCTGTGAGTTGAATGCACACACCACAAAGGAGTTTCAGAGAATGCTTCTGTCTAGTTTTTATGTGAAGATATTTCCTTTCCACCTCAGGCCTCAAAGCTCTCCAAATGTGCACTTGCAGATTCTAGAAAAAAAGTGTTTTAAAACTACTGTATCAGAAGAAAGCTTCAGCTCCGTGAGCTGAATGCACACATCACACAGAAGTTTGTGAGAATGCTTCTGTTTACTTTTCCTGTGAGAGTGTCCCGTTTCCAACGAATTCGTATCAGCGGTCCATATATGCAGTTGCAGATTCTACAAAAAGAGTGTTTCAAACTTCTCTGTCAAAAGGAGTGTTCAACTCTGAGAGTGGAATGCACACACCACAAAGAAGTTTCAGAGAATGCTTTCGTCTAGTTTTTATGTGAACATATTTCCTTTCCACCACGGGCCTCAAAGCGCTGCAAATGTCCACTTGTAGATTCTAGAAAAAGAGTGTTTCCAAACTGCTCTACCAATAGAAACTTTCGGCTCCTTGAAACGAAGGCGCACATCACACAGAAGTTCGTGAGAATGCTTCTGTCTAGTTTTTGTGTGAGGGTGTCCCGTTTCCAACGCATTCCTATAAGCGGTCCAAATAGCCACGTGCAGATTCTGTAAATGAGGGTTTCAAAACTTCTCTGTCAAATGGAATGTTCAACTCTGTGAGTTGAATGCACGCGACACAGAGAACTTTCAGAGAATGCCTCTTTCTACTTGTTATGGGAAGATACTTCCTTTCCCACCACAGGCCTCATAGCGCTCCAAATATCCACTTGCAGACTCTAAAAAAACAGTGTTTTAAAACTGCTCTATCAAAGGAAAGGCTCACATCTGTGAGTTGAAAGCACACATCAGGAAGAAGTTTGTGAGAATGATTCTGTGTCGTTTTTGGGTGAGGGTTTCCCGTTTCCAACGATTTCCTGCAAGCGGTCCAAATTTCCACTTGCAGATTCTACAAAAAAAAAAGACTGTTTCAAAACTTCTCTGTCAAAAAGAATGTTCAACTCTGCGAGTTGGATGCACACACACCACAAAGAAGTTTCAGAGAATGCTTCTGTCTAATTTTTATGTGAAGGTATTTCCTTTCCACCTCAGGCCTCAAAGCGCTGCAAATGTCCACTTGCAAATTCTAGAAAAAGAGTGTTAGAAATCTGCTGTATCAAAAGAAAGGTTCAGCCCTGTGAGCTGAATGCAGGCATCCCACAGAAGTGTATGAGAATGCTTCTGTCTCCTTTTTGTGTGAGATTGTCCCGTTTCCAACGAATTCCTATAAGCGGTCCAAATATCCACTTGCAGATTCTATAAAAAGAGTGTTTCAAAACTTCTCTGTCAAAAGGAACGTTCAACTCTGTGAGTTGAATGCACGCCCCACAAAGCACTTTCAGAGAATGCTTCTGTCTACTTGTTATGTAAAGATACTTCCTTTTCCACCACAGTCCTCAAAGCGCTCCAAATGTCCGCTTGCACATTCTAGAAAAAGAGTGTTAGAAAACTGCTCTATCAAAAGAAAGGTTCAGCTGTGTGAGCTGAATGCACACATCACCAAGAAGTTTGCAAGAATGCTTCTGTGTCGTTTTTGTGGGAGGGTTTCCCGTTTCCAATCAATTCCCGTAAGCAGTCCGAATTTCCACCTGTAGATTCTACAAAAGAGAGTTTCAAATCTTCCCTGTCTAAAGGAATGCTCGACTCTGTGAGTTGAATGCACACACCACAAAGGAGTTTCAGAGAATGCTTCTGTCTAGTTTTTATGTGAAGATATTTCCTTTCCACCTCAGGCCTCAAGGCGCTCCAAATGTGCACTTGCAGATTCTAGAAAAAAAGTGTTTTAAAACTGCTGTATCAGAAGAAAGCTTCAGCTCCGTGAGCTGAATGCACACATCACACAGAAGTTTGTGAGAATGCTTCTGTTTACTTTTTCTGTGAGAGTGTCCCGTTTCCAACGAATTCCTATCAGCGGTCCAAAATATGCAGTTGCAGATTCTACAAAAAGAGTGTTTCAAACTTCTCTGTCAAAAGGAGTGTTCAACTCTGAGAGTGGAATGCACACACCACAAAGAAGTTTCAGAGAATGCTTTCGTCTAGTTTTTATGTGAACATATTTCCTTTCCACCACGGGCCTCAAAGCGCTGCAAATGTCCACTTGTAGATTCTAGAAAAAGAGTGTTTCCAAACTGCTCTACCAATAGAAAGGTTCGGCTCCTTGAAACGAATGGGCACATCACACAGAAGTTCGTGAGAATGCTTCTGTCTAGTTTTTGTGTGAGGGTGTCCCGTTTCGAACGCATTCCTATAAGCGGTCCAAATAGCCACGTGCAGATTCTGTAAATGAGGGTTTCAAAACTTCTCTGTCAAATGGAATGTTCAACTCTGTGAGTTGAATGCACGCGCCACAGAGAACTTTCAGAGAATGCCTCCTTCTACTTGTTATGGGAAGATACTTCCTTTCCCACCACAGGCCTCATAGCGCTCCAAATATCCACTTGCAGACTCTAGAAAAACAGTGTTTTAAAACTGCTCTATCAAAGGAAAGGCTCACATCTGTGAGTTGAAAGCACACATCAGAAAGAAGTTTGTGAGAATGATTCTGTGTCGTTTTTATGTGAGGTTTTCCCGTTTCCAACGATTTCCTGCAAGCGGTCCAAATTTCCACTTACAGATTCTACACAAAAAAAAGACTGTTTCAAAACTTCTCTGTCAAAAAGAATGTTCAACTCTGCGAGTTGGATGCACACACACCACAAAGAAGTTTCAGAGAATGCTTCTGTCTAATTTTTATGTGAAGTTATTTCCTTTCCACCTCAGGCCGCAAAGCGCTGCAAATGTCCACTTGCAAATTCTAGAAAAAGAGTGTTAGAAATCTGCTCTATCAAAAGAAAGGTTCTGCCCTGTGAGCTGAATGCAGGCATCCCACAGAAGTGTATGAGAATGCTTCTGTCTCCTTTTTGTGTGAGATTGTCCCGTTTCCAAGGAATTCCTATAAGCGGTCCAAATATCCACTTGCAGATTCTATAAAAAGAGTGTTTCAAAACTTCTCTGTCAAAAGGAATGTTCAACTCTGTGAGTTGAATGCACGCCCCACAAAGCACTTTCAGAGAATGCTTCTGTCTACTTGTTATGTAAAGATACTTCCTTTTCCACCACAGTCCTCAAAGCGCTCCAAATGTCCGCTTGCACATTCTAGAAAAAGAGTGTTAGAAAACTGCTCTATCAAAAGAAAGGTTCAGCTGTGTGAGCTGAATGCACACATCACCAAGAAGTTTGCAAGAATGCTTCTGTGTCGTTTTTGTGGGAGGGTTTCCCGTTTCCAATCAATTCCCGTAAGCAGTCCGAATTTCCACCTGTAGATTCTACAAAAGAGAGTTTCAAATCTTCTCTGTCTAAAGGAATGCTCGACTCTGTGAGTTGAATGCACACACCACAAAGGAGTTTCAGAGAATGCTTCTGTCTAGTTTTTATGTGAAGATATTTCCTTTCCACCTCAGGCCTCAAGGCGCTCCAAATGTGCACTTGCAGATTCTAGAAAAAAAGTGTTTTAAAACTGCTGTATCAGAAGAAAGCTTCAGCTCCGTGAGCTGAATGCACACATCACACAGAAGTTTGTGAGAATGCTTCTGTTTACTTTTCCTGTGAGAGTGTCCCGTTTCCAAGGAATTCCTATCAGCGGTCCATATATGCAGTTGCAGATTCTACAAAAAGAGTGTTTCAAACTTCTCTGTCAAAAGGAGTGTTCAACTCTGAGTGTGGAATGCACACACCACAAAGAAGTTTCAGAGAATGCTTTCGTCTAGTTTTTATGTGAACATATTTCCTTTCCACCACGGGCCTCAAAGCGCTGCAAATGTCCACTTGTAGATTCTGGAAAAAGAGTGTTTCCAAACTGCTCTACCAATAGAAAGGTTCGGCTCCTTGAAACGAATGGGCACATCACAGAGAAGTTCGTGAGAATGCTTCTGTCTAGTTTTTGTGTGAGGGTGTCCCGTTTCCAACGCATTCCTATAAGCGGTCCAAATAGCCACGTGCAGATTCTGTAAATGAGGGTTTCAAAACTTCTCTGTCAAATGGAATGTTCAACTCTGTGAGTTGAATGCACGCGCCACAGAGAACTTTCAGAGAATGCCTCCTTCTACTTGTTATGGGAAGATACTTCCTTTCCCACCACAGGCCTCATAGCGCTCCAAATATCCACTTGCAGACTCTAGAAAAACAGTGTTTTAAAACTGCTCTATCAAAGGAAAGGCTCACATCTGTGAGTTGAAAGCACACATCAGGAAGAAGTTTGTGAGAATGATTCTGTGTCGTTTTTGGGTGAGGGTTTCCCGTTTCCAACGATTTCCTGCAAGCGGTCCAAATTTCCACTTGCAGATTCTACAAAAAAAAAAAGACTATTTCAAAACTTCTCTCTCAAAAAGAATGTTCAACTCTGCGAGTTGGATGCACACACACCACAAAGAAGTTTCAGAGAATGCTTCTGTCTAATTTTTATGTGAAGGTATTTCCTTTCCACCTCAGGCCGCAAAGCGCTGCAAATGTCCACTTGCAAATTCTAGAAAAAGAGTGTTAGAAATCTGCTCTATCAAAAGAAAGGTTCTGCCCTGTGAGCTGAATGCACGCATCCCACAGAAGTGTATGAGAATGCTTCTGTCTCCTTTTTGTGTGAGATTGTCCCGTTTCCAACGAATTCCTATAAGCGGTCCAAATATCCACTTGCAGATTCTATAAAAAGAGTGTTTCAAAACTTCTCTGTCAAAAGGAATGTTCAACTCTGTGAGTTGAATGCACGCCCCACAAAGCACTTTCAGAGAATGCTTCTGTCTACTTGTTATGTAAAGATACTTCCTTTTCCACCACAGTCCTCAAAGCGCTCCAAATGTCCGCTTGCACATTCTAGAAAAAGAGTGTTAGAAAACTGCTCTATCAAAAGAAAGGTTCAGCTGTGTGAGCTGAATGCACACATCACCAAGAAGTTTGCAAGAATGCTTCTGTGTCGTTTTTGTGGGAGGGTTTCCCGTTTCCAATCAATTCCCGTAAGCAGTCCGAATTTCCACCTGTAGATTCTACAAAAGAGAGTTTCAAATCTTCTCTGTCTAAAGGAATGCTCCACTCTGTGAGTTGAATGCACACACCACAAAGGAGTTTCAGAGAATGCTTCTGTCTAGTTTTTATGTGAAGATATTTCCTTTCCACCTCAGGCCTCAAGGCGCTCCAAATGTGCACTTGCAGATTCTAGAAAAAAAGTGTTTTAAAACTGCTGTATCAGAAGAAAGCTTCAGCTCCGTGAGCTGAATGCACACATCACACAGAAGTTTGTGAGAATGCTTCTGTTTACTTTTTCTGTGAGAGTGTCCCGTTTCCAACGAATTCCTATCAGCGGTCCAAAATATGCAGTTGCAGATTCTACAAAAAGAGTGTTTCAAACTTCTCTGTCAAAAGGAGTGTTCAACTCTGAGAGTGGAATGCACACACCACAAAGAAGTTTCAGAGAATGCTTTCGTCTAGTTTTTATGTGAACATATTTCCTTTCCACCAGGGGCCACAAAGCGCTGCAAATGTCCACTTGTAGATTCTAGAAAAAGAGTGTTTCCAAACTGCTCTACCAATAGAAACTTTCGGCTCCTTGAAACGAAGGCGCATATCACACAGAAGTTCGTGAGAATGCTTCTGTCTAGTTTTTGTGTGAGGGTGTCCCGTTTCCAACGCATTCCTATAAGCGGTCCAAATAGCCACGTGCAGATTCTGTAAATGAGGGTTTCAAAACTTCTCTGTCAAATGGAATGTTCAACTCTGTGACTTGAATGCACGCGCCACAGAGAACTTTCAGAGAATGCCTCTTTCTACTTGTTATGGGAAGATACTTCCTTTCCCACCACAGGCCTCATAGCGCTCCAAATATCCACTTGCAGACTCTAGAAAAACAGTGTTTTAAAACTGCTCTATGAAAGGAAAGGCTCACATCTGTGAGTTGAAAGCACACATCAGGAAGAAGTTTGTGAGAATGATTCTGTCTCGTTTTTGGTGAGGGTTTCCCGTTTTCAACGATTTCCTGCAAGCGGTCCAAATTTCCACTTGCAGATTTTCCAAAAAAAAAGACTGTTTCAAAACTTCTCTGTCAAAAAGAATGTTCAACTCTGCGAGTTGGATGCACACACACCACAAAGAAGTTTCAGAGAATGCTTCTGTCTAATTTTTATGTGAAGGTATTTCCTTTCCACCTCAGGCCGCAAAGCGCTGCAAATGTCCACTTGCAAATTCTAGAAAAAGAGTGTTAGAAATCTGCTCTATCAAAAGAAAGGTTCTGCCCTGTGAGCTGAATGCACGCATCCCACAGAAGTGTATGAGAATGCTTCTGTCTCCTTTTTGTGTGAGATTGTCCCGTTTCCAACGAATTCCTATAAGCGGTCCAAATATCCACTTGCAGATTCTATAAAAAGAGTGTTTCAAAACTTCTCTGTCAAAAGGAATGTTCAACTCTGTGAGTTGAATGCACGCCCCACAAAGCACTTTCAGAGAATGCTTCTGTCTACTTGTTATGTAAAGATACTTCCTTTTCCACCACAGTCCTCAAAGCGCTCCAAATGTCCGCTTGCACATTCTAGAAAAAGAGTGTTAGAAAACTGCTCTATCAAAAGAAAGGTTCAGCTGTGTGAGCTGAATGCACACATCACCAAGAAGTTTGCAAGAATGCTTCTGTGTCGTTTTTGTGGGAGGGTTTCCCGTTTCCAATCAATTCCCGTAAGCAGTCCGAATTTCCACCTGTAGATTCTACAAAAGAGAGTTTCAAATCTTCTCTGTCTAAAGGAATGCTCGACTCTGTGAGTTGAATGCACACACCACAAAGGAGTTTCAGAGAATGCTTCTGTCTAGTTTTTATGTGAAGATATTTCCTTTCCACCTCAGGCCTCAAAGCTCTCCAAATGTGCACTTGCAGATTCTAGAAAAAAAGTGTTTTAAAACTACTGTATCAGAAGAAAGCTTCAGCTCCGTGAGCTGAATGCACACATCACACAGAAGTTTGTGAGAATGCTTCTGTTTACTTTTCCTGTGAGAGTGTCCCGTTTCCAACGAATTCGTATCAGCGGTCCATATATGCAGTTGCAGATTCTACAAA
The DNA here is from genome assembly GCF_028885625.2 of Pongo pygmaeus. Lineage (NCBI taxonomy): Eukaryota > Metazoa > Chordata > Mammalia > Primates > Hominidae > Pongo > Pongo pygmaeus. The sequence continues at coordinate 69,402,087 of NC_072376.2, read as the reverse complement.
AAGAGTGTTTCAAACTTCTCTGTCAAAAGGAGTGTTCAACTCTGAGAGTGGAATGCACACACCACAAAGAAGTTTCAGAGAATGCTTTCGTCTAGTTTTTATGTGAACATATTTCCTTTCCACCACGGGCCTCAAAGCGCTGCAAATGTCCACTTGTAGATTCTAGAAAAAGAGTGTTTCCAAACTGCTCTACCAATAGAAACTTTCGGCTCCTTGAAACGAAGGCGCACATCACACAGAAGTTCGTGAGAATGCTTCTGTCTAGTTTTTGTGTGAGGGTGTCCCGTTTCCAACGCATTCCTATAAGCGGTCCAAATAGCCACGTGCAGATTCTGTAAATGAGGGTTTCAAAACTTCTCTGTCAAATGGAATGTTCAACTCTGTGAGTTGAATGCACGCGACACAGAGAACTTTCAGAGAATGCCTCTTTCTACTTGTTATGGGAAGATACTTCCTTTCCCACCACAGGCCTCATAGCGCTCCAAATATCCACTTGCAGACTCTAAAAAAACAGTGTTTTAAAACTGCTCTATCAAAGGAAAGGCTCACATCTGTGAGTTGAAAGCACACATCAGGAAGAAGTTTGTGAGAATGATTCTGTGTCGTTTTTGGGTGAGGGTTTCCCGTTTCCAACGATTTCCTGCAAGCGGTCCAAATTTCCACTTGCAGATTCTACAAAAAAAAAAGACTGTTTCAAAACTTCTCTGTCAAAAAGAATGTTCAACTCTGCGAGTTGGATGCACACACACCACAAAGAAGTTTCAGAGAATGCTTCTGTCTAATTTTTATGTGAAGGTATTTCCTTTCCACCTCAGGCCTCAAAGCGCTGCAAATGTCCACTTGCAAATTCTAGAAAAAGAGTGTTAGAAATCTGCTGTATCAAAAGAAAGGTTCAGCCCTGTGAGCTGAATGCAGGCATCCCACAGAAGTGTATGAGAATGCTTCTGTCTCCTTTTTGTGTGAGATTGTCCCGTTTCCAACGAATTCCTATAAGCGGTCCAAATATCCACTTGCAGATTCTATAAAAAGAGTGTTTCAAAACTTCTCTGTCAAAAGGAACGTTCAACTCTGTGAGTTGAATGCACGCCCCACAAAGCACTTTCAGAGAATGCTTCTGTCTACTTGTTATGTAAAGATACTTCCTTTTCCACCACAGTCCTCAAAGCGCTCCAAATGCCGCTTGCACATTCTAGAAAAAGAGTGTTAGAAAACTGCTCTATCAAAAGAAAGGTTCAGCTGTGTGAGCTGAATGCACACATCACCAAGAAGTTTGCAAGAATGCTTCTGTGTCGTTTTTGTGGGAGGGTTTCCCGTTTCCAATCAATTCCCGTAAGCAGTCCGAATTTCCACCTGTAGATTCTACAAAAGAGAGTTTCAAATCTTCCCTGTCTAAAGGAATGCTCGACTCTGTGAGTTGAATGCACACACCACAAAGGAGTTTCAGAGAATGCTTCTGTCTAGTTTTTATGTGAAGATATTTCCTTTCCACCTCAGGCCTCAAGGCGCTCCAAATGTGCACTTGCAGATTCTAGAAAAAAAGTGTTTTAAAACTGCTGTATCAGAAGAAAGCTTCAGCTCCGTGAGCTGAATGCACACATCACACAGAAGTTTGTGAGAATGCTTCTGTTTACTTTTTCTGTGAGAGTGTCCCGTTTCCAACGAATTCCTATCAGCGGTCCAAAATATGCAGTTGCAGATTCTACAAAAAGAGTGTTTCAAACTTCTCTGTCAAAAGGAGTGTTCAACTCTGAGAGTGGAATGCACACACCACAAAGAAGTTTCAGAGAATGCTTTCGTCTAGTTTTTATGTGAACATATTTCCTTTCCACCACGGGCCTCAAAGCGCTGCAAATGTCCACTTGTAGATTCTAGAAAAAGAGTGTTTCCAAACTGCTCTACCAATAGAAAGGTTCGGCTCCTTGAAACGAATGGGCACATCACACAGAAGTTCGTGAGAATGCTTCTGTCTAGTTTTTGTGTGAGGGTGTCCCGTTTCGAACGCATTCCTATAAGCGGTCCAAATAGCCACGTGCAGATTCTGTAAATGAGGGTTTCAAAACTTCTCTGTCAAATGGAATGTTCAACTCTGTGAGTTGAATGCACGCGCCACAGAGAACTTTCAGAGAATGCCTCCTTCTACTTGTTATGGGAAGATACTTCCTTTCCCACCACAGGCCTCATAGCGCTCCAAATATCCACTTGCAGACTCTAGAAAAACAGTGTTTTAAAACTGCTCTATCAAAGGAAAGGCTCACATCTGTGAGTTGAAAGCACACATCAGAAAGAAGTTTGTGAGAATGATTCTGTGTCGTTTTTATGTGAGGTTTTCCCGTTTCCAACGATTTCCTGCAAGCGGTCCAAATTTCCACTTACAGATTCTACACAAAAAAAAGACTGTTTCAAAACTTCTCTGTCAAAAAGAATGTTCAACTCTGCGAGTTGGATGCACACACACCACAAAGAAGTTTCAGAGAATGCTTCTGTCTAATTTTTATGTGAAGTTATTTCCTTTCCACCTCAGGCCGCAAAGCGCTGCAAATGTCCACTTGCAAATTCTAGAAAAAGAGTGTTAGAAATCTGCTCTATCAAAAGAAAGGTTCTGCCCTGTGAGCTGAATGCAGGCATCCCACAGAAGTGTATGAGAATGCTTCTGTCTCCTTTTTGTGTGAGATTGTCCCGTTTCCAAGGAATTCCTATAAGCGGTCCAAATATCCACTTGCAGATTCTATAAAAAGAGTGTTTCAAAACTTCTCTGTCAAAAGGAATGTTCAACTCTGTGAGTTGAATGCACGCCCCACAAAGCACTTTCAGAGAATGCTTCTGTCTACTTGTTATGTAAAGATACTTCCTTTTCCACCACAGTCCTCAAAGCGCTCCAAATGTCCGCTTGCACATTCTAGAAAAAGAGTGTTAGAAAACTGCTCTATCAAAAGAAAGGTTCAGCTGTGTGAGCTGAATGCACACATCACCAAGAAGTTTGCAAGAATGCTTCTGTGTCGTTTTTGTGGGAGGGTTTCCCGTTTCCAATCAATTCCCGTAAGCAGTCCGAATTTCCACCTGTAGATTCTACAAAAGAGAGTTTCAAATCTTCTCTGTCTAAAGGAATGCTCGACTCTGTGAGTTGAATGCACACACCACAAAGGAGTTTCAGAGAATGCTTCTGTCTAGTTTTTATGTGAAGATATTTCCTTTCCACCTCAGGCCTCAAGGCGCTCCAAATGTGCACTTGCAGATTCTAGAAAAAAAGTGTTTTAAAACTGCTGTATCAGAAGAAAGCTTCAGCTCCGTGAGCTGAATGCACACATCACACAGAAGTTTGTGAGAATGCTTCTGTTTACTTTTCCTGTGAGAGTGTCCCGTTTCCAAGGAATTCCTATCAGCGGTCCATATATGCAGTTGCAGATTCTACAAAAAGAGTGTTTCAAACTTCTCTGTCAAAAGGAGTGTTCAACTCTGAGTGTGGAATGCACACACCACAAAGAAGTTTCAGAGAATGCTTTCGTCTAGTTTTTATGTGAACATATTTCCTTTCCACCACGGGCCTCAAAGCGCTGCAAATGTCCACTTGTAGATTCTGGAAAAAGAGTGTTTCCAAACTGCTCTACCAATAGAAAGGTTCGGCTCCTTGAAACGAATGGGCACATCACAGAGAAGTTCGTGAGAATGCTTCTGTCTAGTTTTTGTGTGAGGGTGTCCCGTTTCCAACGCATTCCTATAAGCGGTCCAAATAGCCACGTGCAGATTCTGTAAATGAGGGTTTCAAAACTTCTCTGTCAAATGGAATGTTCAACTCTGTGAGTTGAATGCACGCGCCACAGAGAACTTTCAGAGAATGCCTCCTTCTACTTGTTATGGGAAGATACTTCCTTTCCCACCACAGGCCTCATAGCGCTCCAAATATCCACTTGCAGACTCTAGAAAAACAGTGTTTTAAAACTGCTCTATCAAAGGAAAGGCTCACATCTGTGAGTTGAAAGCACACATCAGGAAGAAGTTTGTGAGAATGATTCTGTGTCGTTTTTGGGTGAGGGTTTCCCGTTTCCAACGATTTCCTGCAAGCGGTCCAAATTTCCACTTGCAGATTCTACAAAAAAAAAAAGACTATTTCAAAACTTCTCTCTCAAAAAGAATGTTCAACTCTGCGAGTTGGATGCACACACACCACAAAGAAGTTTCAGAGAATGCTTCTGTCTAATTTTTATGTGAAGGTATTTCCTTTCCACCTCAGGCCGCAAAGCGCTGCAAATGTCCACTTGCAAATTCTAGAAAAAGAGTGTTAGAAATCTGCTCTATCAAAAGAAAGGTTCTGCCCTGTGAGCTGAATGCACGCATCCCACAGAAGTGTATGAGAATGCTTCTGTCTCCTTTTTGTGTGAGATTGTCCCGTTTCCAACGAATTCCTATAAGCGGTCCAAATATCCACTTGCAGATTCTATAAAAAGAGTGTTTCAAAACTTCTCTGTCAAAAGGAATGTTCAACTCTGTGAGTTGAATGCACGCCCCACAAAGCACTTTCAGAGAATGCTTCTGTCTACTTGTTATGTAAAGATACTTCCTTTTCCACCACAGTCCTCAAAGCGCTCCAAATGTCCGCTTGCACATTCTAGAAAAAGAGTGTTAGAAAACTGCTCTATCAAAAGAAAGGTTCAGCTCTGTGAGCTGAATGCACACATCACCAAGAAGTTTGCAAGAATGCTTCTGTGTCGTTTTTGTGGGAGGGTTTCCCGTTTCCAATCAATTCCCGTAAGCAGTCCGAATTTCCACCTGTAGATTCTACAAAAGAGAGTTTCAAATCTTCTCTGTCTAAAGGAATGCTCGACTCTGTGAGTTGAATGCACACACCACAAAGGAGTTTCAGAGAATGCTTCTGTCTAGTTTTTATGTGAAGATATTTCCTTTCCACCTCAGGCCTCAAGGCGCTCCAAATGTGCACTTGCAGATTCTAGAAAAAAAGTGTTTTAAAACTGCTGTATCAGAAGAAAGCTTCAGCTCCGTGAGCTGAATGCACACATCACACAGAAGTTTGTGAGAATGCTTCTGTTTACTTTTCCTGTGAGAGTGTCCCGTTTCCAAGGAATTCCTATCAGCGGTCCATATATGCAGTTGCAGATTCTACAAAAAGAGTGTTTCAAACTTCTCTGTCAAAAGGAGTGTTCAACTCTGAGTGTGGAATGCACACACCACAAAGAAGTTTCAGAGAATGCTTTCGTCTAGTTTTTATGTGAACATATTTCCTTTCCACCACGGGCCTCAAAGCGCTGCAAATGTCCACTTGTAGATTCTAGAAAAAGAGTGTTTCCAAACTGCTCTACCAATAGAAAGGTTCGGCTCCTTGAAACGAATGGGCACATCACAGAGAAGTTCGTGAGAATGCTTCTGTCTAGTTTTTGTGTGAGGGTGTCCCGTTTCCAACGCATTCCTATAAGCGGTCCAAATAGCCACGTGCAGATTCTGTAAATGAGGGTTTCAAAACTTCTCTGTCAAATGGAATGTTCAACTCTGTGAGTTGAATGCACGCGCCACAGAGGACTTTCAGAGAATGCCTCCTTCAACTTGTTATGGGAAGATACTTCCTTTCCCACCACAGGCCTCATAGCGCTCCAAATATCCACTTGCAGACTCTAGAAAAACAGTGTTTTAAAACTGCTCTATCAAAGGAAAGGCTCACATCTGTGAGTTGAAAGCACACATCAGGAAGAAGTTTGTGAGAATGATTCTGTGTCGTTTTTGGGTGAGGGTTTCCCGTTTCCAACGATTTCCTGCAAGCGGTCCAAATTTCCACTTACAGATTCTACACAAAAAAAAGACTGTTTCAAAACTTCTCTGTCAAAAAGAATGTTCAACTCTGCGAGTTGGATGTACACACACCACAAAGAAGTTTCAGAGAATGCTTCTGTCTAATTTTTATGTGAAGGTATTTCCTTTCCACCTCAGGCCGCAAAGCGCTGCAAATGTCCACTTGCAAATTCTAGAAAAAGAGTGTTAGAAATCTGCTCTATCAAAAGAAAGGTTCTGCCCTGTGAGCTGAATGCACGCATCCCACAGAAGTGTATGAGAATGCTTCTGTCTCCTTTTTGTGTGAGATTGTCCCGTTTCCAACGAATTCCTATAAGCGGTCCAAATATCCACTTGCAGATTCTATAAAAAGAGTGTTTCAAAACTTCTCTGTCAAAAGGAATGTTCAACTCTGTGAGTTGAATGCACGCCCCACAAAGCACTTTCAGAGAATGCTTCTGTCTACTTGTTATGTAAAGATACTTCCTTTTCCACCACAGTCCTCAAAGCGCTCCAAATGTCCGCTTGCACATTCTAGAAAAAGAGTGTTAGAAAACTGCTCTATCAAAAGAAAGGTTCAGCTCTGTGAGCTGAATGCACACATCACCAAGAAGTTTGCAAGAATGCTTCTGTGTCGTTTTTGTGGGAGGGTTTCCCGTTTCCAATCAATTCCCGTAAGCAGTCCGAATTTCCACCTGTAGATTCTACAAAAGAGAGTTTCAAATCTTCTCTGTCTAAAGGAATGCTCGACTCTGTGAGTTGAATGCACACACCACAAAGGAGTTTCAGAGAATGCTTCTGTCTAGTTTTTATGTGAAGATATTTCCTTTCCACCTCAGGCCTCAAGGCGCTCCAAATGTGCACTTGCAGATTCTAGAAAAAAAGTGTTTTAAAACTGCTGTATCAGAAGAAAGCTTCAGCTCCGTGAGCTGAATGCACACATCACACAGAAGTTTGTGAGAATGCTTCTGTTTACTTTTCCTGTGAGAGTGTCCCGTTTCCAAGGAATTCCTATCAGCGGTCCATATATGCAGTTGCAGATTCTACAAAAAGAGTGTTTCAAACTTCTCTGTCAAAAGGAGTGTTCAACTCTGAGTGTGGAATGCACACACCACAAAGAAGTTTCAGAGAATGCTTTCGTCTAGTTTTTATGTGAACATATTTCCTTTCCACCACGGGCCTCAAAGCGCTGCAAATGTCCACTTGTAGATTCTAGAAAAAGAGTGTTTCCAAACTGCTCTACCAATAGAAAGGTTCGGCTCCTTGAAACGAATGGGCACATCACAGAGAAGTTCGTGAGAATGCTTCTGTCTAGTTTTTGTGTGAGGGTGTCCCGTTTCCAACGCATTCCTATAAGCGGTCCAAATAGCCACGTGCAGATTCTGTAAATGAGGGTTTCAAAACTTCTCTGTCAAATGGAATGTTCAACTCTGTGAGTTGAATGCACGCGCCACAGAGGACTTTCAGAGAATGCCTCCTTCTACTTGTTATGGGAAGATACTTCCTTTCCCACCACAGGCCTCATAGCGCTCCAAATATCCACTTGCAGACTCTAGAAAAACAGTGTTTTAAAACTGCTCTATCAAAGGAAAGGCTCACATCTGTGAGTTGAAAGCACACATCAGGAAGAAGTTTGTGAGAATGATTCTGTGTCGTTTTTGGGTGAGGGTTTCCCGTTTCCAACGATTTCCTGCAAGCGGTCCAAATTTCCACTTACAGATTCTACACAAAAAAAAGACTGTTTCAAAACTTCTCTGTCAAAAAGAATGTTCAACTCTGCGAGTTGGATGTACACACACCACAAAGAAGTTTCAGAGAATGCTTCTGTCTAATTTTTATGTGAAGGTATTTCCTTTCCACCTCAGGCCGCAAAGCGCTGCAAATGTCCACTTGCAAATTCTAGAAAAAGAGTGTTAGAAATCTGCTCTATCAAAAGAAAGGTTCTGCCCTGTGAGCTGAATGCACGCATCCCACAGAAGTGTATGAGAATGCTTCTGTCTCCTTTTTGTGTGAGATTGTCCCGTTTCCAACGAATTCCTATAAGCGGTCCAAATATCCACTTGCAGATTCTATAAAAAGAGTGTTTCAAAACTTCTCTGTCAAAAGGAATGTTCAACTCTGTGAGTTGAATGCACGCCCCACAAAGCACTTTCAGAGAATGCTTCTGTCTACTTGTTATGTAAAGATACTTCCTTTTCCACCACAGTCCTCAAAGCGCTCCAAATGTCCGCTTGCACATTCTAGAAAAAGAGTGTTAGAAAACTGCTCTATCAAAAGAAAGGTTCAGCTCTGTGAGCTGAATGCACACATCACCAAGAAGTTTGCAAGAATGCTTCTGTGTCGTTTTTGTGGGAGGGTTTCCCGTTTCCAATCAATTCCCGTAAGCAGTCCGAATTTCCACCTGTAGATTCTACAAAAGAGAGTTTCAAATCTTCTCTGTCTAAAGGAATGCTCGACTCTGTGAGTTGAATGCACACACCACAAAGGAGTTTCAGAGAATGCTTCTGTCTAGTTTTTATGTGAAGATATTTCCTTTCCACCTCAGGCCTCAAAGCTCTCCAAATGTGCACTTGCAGATTCTAGAAAAAAAGTGTTTTAAAACTGCTGTATCAGAAGAAAGCTTCAGCTCCGTGAGCTGAATGCACACATCACACAGAAGTTTGTGAGAATGCTTCTGTTTACTTTTCCTGTGAGAGTGTCCCGTTTCCAACGAATTCCTATCAGCGGTCCATATATGCAGTTGCAGATTCTACAAAAAGAGTGTTTCAAACTTCTCTGTCAAAAGGAGTGTTCAACTCTGAGTGTGGAATGCACACACCACAAAGAAGTTTCAGAGAATGCTTTCGTCTAGTTTTTATGTGAACATATTTCCTTTCCACCACGGGCCTCAAAGCGCTGCAAATGTCCACTTGTAGATTCTAGAAAAAGAGTGTTTCCAAACTGCTCTACCAATAGAAAGGTTCGGCTCCTTGAAACGAATGGGCACATCACAGAGAAGTTCGTGAGAATGCTTCTGTCTAGTTTTTGTGTGAGGGTGTCCCGTTTCCAACGCATTCCTATAAGCGGTCCAAATAGCCACGTGCAGATTCTGTAAATGAGGGTTTCAAAACTTCTCTGTCAAATGGAATGTTCAACTCTGTGACTTGAATGCACGCGCCACAGAGAACTTTCAGAGAATGCCTCCTTCTACTTGTTATGGGAAGATACTTCCTTTCCCACCACAGGCCTCATAGCGCTCCAAATATCCACTTGCAGACTCTAGAAAAACAGTGTTTTAAAACTGCTCTATCAAAGGAAAGGCTCACATCTGTGAGTTGAAAGCACACATCAGGAAGAAGTTTGTGAGAATGATTTTGTGTCGTTTTTGGGTGAGGGTTTCCCGTTTCCAACGATTTCCTGCAAGCGGTCCAAATTTCCACTTACAGATTCTACACAAAAAAAAGACTGTTTCAAAACTTCTCTGTCAAAAAGAATGTTCAACTCTGCGAGTTGGATGTACACACACCACAAAGAAGTTTCAGAGAATGCTTCTGTCTAATTTTTATGTGAAGGTATTTCCTTTCCACCTCAGGCCGCAAAGCGCTGCAAATGTCCACTTGCAAATTCTAGAAAAAGAGTGTTAGAAATCTGCTCTATCAAAAGAAAGGTTCTGCCCTGTGAGCTGAATGCACGCATCCCACAGAAGTGTATGAGAATGCTTCTGTCTCCTTTTTGTGTGAGATTGTCCCGTTTCCAACGAATTCCTATAAGCGGTCCAAATATCCACTTGCAGATTCTATAAAAAGAGTGTTTCAAAACTTCTCTGTCAAAAGGAATGTTCAACTCTGTGAGTTGAATGCACGCCCCACAAAGCACTTTCAGAGAATGCTTCTGTCTACTTGTTATGTAAAGATACTTCCTTTTCCACCACAGTCCTCAAAGCGCTCCAAATGTCCGCTTGCACATTCTAGAAAAAGAGTGTTAGAAAACTGCTCTATCAAAAGAAAGGTTCAGCTCTGTGAGCTGAATGCACACATCACCAAGAAGTTTGCAAGAATGCTTCTGTGTCGTTTTTGTGGGAGGGTTTCCCGTTTCCAATCAATTCCCGTAAGCAGTCCGAATTTCCACCTGTAGATTCTACAAAAGAGAGTTTCAAATCTTCTCTGTCTAAAGGAATGCTCGACTCTGTGAGTTGAATGCACACACCACAAAGGAGTTTCAGAGAATGCTTCTGTCTAGTTTTTATGTGAAGATATTTCCTTTCCACCTCAGGCCTCAAGGCGCTCCAAATGTGCACTTGCAGATTCTAGAAAAAAAGTGTTTTAAAACTGCTGTATCAGAAGAAAGCTTCAGCTCCGTGAGCTGAATGCACACATCACACAGAAGTTTGTGAGAATGCTTCTGTTTACTTTTCCTGTGAGAGTGTCCCGTTTCCAAGGAATTCCTTTCAGCGGTCCATATATGCAGTTGCAGATTCTACAAAAAGAGTGTTTCAAACTTCTCTGTCAAAAGGAGTGTTCAACTCTGAGTGTGGAATGCACACACCACAAAGAAGTTTCAGAGAATGCTTTCGTCTAGTTTTTATGTGAACATATTTCCTTTCCACCACGGGCCTCAAAGCGCTGCAAATGTCCACTTGTAGATTCTAGAAAAAGAGTGTTTCCAAACTGCTCTACCAATAGAAAGGTTCGGCTCCTTGAAACGAATGGGCACATCACAGAGAAGTTCGTGAGAATGCTTCTGTCTAGTTTTTGTGTGAGGGTGTCCCGTTTCCAACGCATTCCTATAAGCGGTCCAAATAGCCACGTGCAGATTCTGTAAATGAGGGTTTCAAAACTTCTCTGTCAAATGGAATGTTCAACTCTGTGAGTTGAATGCACGCGCCACAGAGAACTTTCAGAGAATGCCTCCTTCTACTTGTTATGGGAAGATACTTCCTTTCCCACCACAGGCCTCATAGCGCTCCAAATATCCACTTGCAGACTCTAGAAAAACAGTGTTTTAAAACTGCTCTATCAAAGGAAAGGCTCACATCTGTGAGTTGAAAGCACACATCAGGAAGAAGTTTGTGAGAATGATTCTGTGTCGTTTTTGGGTGAGGGTTTCCCGTTTCCAACGATTTCCTGCAAGCGGTCCAAATTTCCACTTGCAGATTCTACAAAAAAAAAAGACTATTTCAAAACTTCTCTCTCAAAAAGAATGTTCAACTCTGCGAGTTGGATGCACACACACCACAAAGAAGTTTCAGAGAATGCTTCTGTCTAATTTTTATGTGAAGGTATTTCCTTTCCACCTCAGGCCGCAAAGCGCTGCAAATGTCCACTTGCAAATTCTAGAAAAAGAGTGTTAGAAATCTGCTCTATCAAAAGAAAGGATCTGCCCTGTGAGCTGAATGCATGCATCCCACAGAAGTGTATGAGAATGCTTCTGTCTCCTTTTTGTGTGAGATTGTCCCGTTTCCAACGAATTCCTATAAGCGGTCCAAATATCCACTTGCAGATTCTATAAAAAGAGTGTTTCAAAACTTCTCTGTCAAAAGGAATGTTCAACTCTGTGAGTTGAATGCACGCCCCACAAAGCACTTTCAGAGAATGCTTCTGTCTACTTGTTATGTAAAGATACTTCCTTTTCCACCACAGTCCTCAAAGCGCTCCAAATGTCCGCTTGCACATTCTAGAAAAAGAGTGTTAGAAAACTGCTCTATCAAAAGAAAGGTTCAGCTGTGTGAGCTGAATGCACACATCACCAAGAAGTTTGCAAGAATGCTTCTGTGTCGTTTTTGTGGGAGGGTTTCCCGTTTCCAATCAATTCCCGTAAGCAGTCCGAATTTCCACCTGTAGATTCTACAAAAGAGAGTTTCAAATCTTCTCTGTCTAAAGGAATGCTCGACTCTGTGAGTTGAATGCACACACCACAAAGGAGTTTCAGAGAATGCTTCTGTCTAGTTTTTATGTGAAGATATTTCCTTTCCACCTCAGGCCTCAAGGCGCTCCAAATTTGCACTTGCAGATTCTAGAAAAAAAGTGTTTTAAAACTGCTGTATCAGAAGAAAGCTTCAGCTCCGTGAGCTGAATGCACACATCACACAGAAGTTTGTGAGAATGCTTCTGTTTACTTTTCCTGTGAGAGTGTCCCGTTTCCAAGGAATTCCTATCAGCGGTCCATATATGCAGTTGCAGATTCTACAAAAAGAGTGTTTCAAACTTCTCTGTCAAAAGGAGTGTTCAACTCTGAGTGTGGAATGCACACACCACAAAGAAGTTTCAGAGAATGCTTTCGTCTAGTTTTTATGTGAACATATTTCCTTTCCACCACGGGCCTCAAAGCGCTGCAAATGTCCACTTGTAGATTCTAGAAAAAGAGTGTTTCCAAACTGCTCTACCAATAGAAACTTTCGGCTCCTTGAAACGAAGGCGCACATCACACAGAAGTTCGTGAGAATGCTTCTGTCTAGTTTTTGTGTGAGGGTGTCCCGTTTCCAACGCATTCCTATAAGCGGTCCAAATAGCCACTTGCAGATTCTGTAAATGAGGGTTTCAAAACTTCTCTGTCAAATGGAATGTTCAACTCTGTGACTTGAATGCACGCGCCACAGAGAACTTTCAGAGAATTCCTCTTTCTACTTGTTATGGGAAGATACTTCCTTTCCCACCACAGGCCTCATAGCGCTCCAAATATCCACTTGCATACTCTAAAAAAACAGTGTTTTAAAACTGCTCTATCAAAGGAAAGGCTCACATCTGTGAGTTGAAAGCACACATCAGGAAGAAGTTTGTGAGAATGATTCTGTGTCGTTTTTGGGTGAGGGTTTCCCGTTTCCAACGATTTCCTGCAAGCGGTCCAAATTTCCACTTGCAGATTCTACACAAAAAAAAGACTGTTTCAAAACTTCTCTGTCAAAAAGAATGTTCAACTCTGCGAGTTGGATGCACACACACCACAAAGAAGTTTCAGAGAATGCTTCTGTCTAATTTTTATGTGAAGGTATTTCCTTTCCACCTCAGGCCTCAAAGCGCTGCAAATGACCACTTGCAAATTCTAGAAAAAGAGTGTTAGAAATCTGCTGTATCAAAAGAAAGGTTCAGCTCTGTGAGCTGAATGCAGGCATCCCACAGAAGTGTATGAGAATGCTTCTGTCTCCTTTTTGTGTGAGATTCTCCCGTTTCCAACGAATTCCTATAAGCGGTCCAAATATCCACTTGCAGATTCTATAAAAAGAGTGTTTCAAAACTTCTCTGTCAAAAGGAACGTTCAACTCTGTGAGTTGAATGCACGCCCCACAAAGCACTTTCAGAGAATGCTTCTGTCTACTTGTTATGTAAAGATACTTCCTTTTCCACCACAGTCCTCAAAGCGCTCCAAATGTCCGCTTGCACATTCTAGAAAAAGAGTGTTAGAAAACTGCTCTATCAAAAGAAAGGTTCAGCTGTGTGAGCTGAATGCACACATCACCAAGAAGTTTGCAAGAATGCTTCTGTGTCGTTTTTGTGGGAGGGTTTCCCGTTTCCAATCAATTCCCGTAAGCAGTCCGAATTTCCACCTGTAGATTCTACAAAAGAGAGTTTCAAATCTTCTCTGTCTAAAGGAATGCTCGACTCTGTGAGTTGAATGCACACACCACAAAGGAGTTTCAGAGAATGCTTCTGTCTAGTTTTTATGTGAAGATATTTCCTTTCCACCTCAGGCCTCAAGGCGCTCCAAATGTGCACTTGCAGATTCTAGAAAAAAAGTGTTTTAAAACTGCTGTATCAGAAGAAAGCTTCAGCTCCGTGAGCTGAATGCACACATCACACAGAAGTTTGTGAGAATGCTTCTGTTTACTTTTCCTGTGAGAGTGTCCCGTTTCCAAGGAATTCCTATCAGCGGTCCATATATGCAGTTGCAGATTCTACAAAAAGAGTGTTTCAAACTTCTCTGTCAAAAGGAGTGTTCAACTCTGAGTGTGGAATGCACACACCACAAAGAAGTTTCAGAGAATGCTTTCGTCTAGTTTTTATGTGAACATATTTCCTTTCCACCACGGGCCTCAAAGCGCTGCAAATGTCCACTTGTAGATTCTAGAAAAAGAGTGTTTCCAAACTGGTCTACCAATAGAAAGGTTCGGCTCCTTGAAACGAATGGGCACATCACACAGAAGTTCGTGAGAATGCTTCTGTCTAGTTTTTGTGTGAGGGTGTCCCGTTTCCAACGCATTCCTATAAGCGGTCCAAATAGCCACGTGCAGATTCTGTAAATGAGGGTTTCAAAACTTCTCTGTCAAATGGAATGTTCAACTCTGTGAGTTGAATGCACGCGCCACAGAGAACTTTCAGAGAATGCCTCCTTCTACTTGTTATGGGAAGATACTTCCTTTCCCACCACAGGCCTCATAGCGCTCCAAATATCCACTTGCAGACTCTAGAAAAACAGTGTTTTAAAACTGCTCTATCAAAGGAAAGGCTCACATCTGTGAGTTGAAAGCACACATCAGGAAGAAGTTTGTGAGAATGATTCTGTGTCGTTTTTGGGTGAGGGTTTCCCGTTTCCAACGATTTCCTGCAAGCGGTCCAAATTTCCACTTGCAGATTCTACAAAAAAAAAAGACTATTTCAAAACTTCTCTCTCAAAAAGAATGTTCAACTCTGCGAGTTGGATGCACACACACCACAAAGAAGTTTCAGAGAATGCTTCTGTCTAATTTTTATGTGAAGGTATTTCCTTTCCACCTCAGGCCGCAAAGCGCTGCAAATGTCCACTTGCAAATTCTAGAAAAAGAGTGTTAGAAATCTGCTCTATCAAAAGAAAGGTTCTGCCCTGTGAGCTGAATGCACGCATCCCACAGAAGTGTATGAGAATGCTTCTGTCTCCTTTTTGTGTGAGATTGTCCCGTTTCCAACGAATTCCTATAAGCGGTCCAAATATCCACTTGCAGATTCTATAAAAAGAGTGTTTCAAAACTTCTCTGTCAAAAGGAATGTTCAACTCTGTGAGTTGAATGCACGCCCCACAAAGCACTTTCAGAGAATGCTTCTGTCTACTTGTTATGTAAAGATACTTCCTTTTCCACCACAGTCCTCAAAGCGCTCCAAATGTCCGCTTGCACATTCTAGAAAAAGAGTGTTAGAAAACTGCTCTATCAAAAGAAAGGTTCAGCTGTGTGAGCTGAATGCACACATCACCAAGAAGTTTGCAAGAATGCTTCTGTGTCGTTTTTGTGGGAGGGTTTCCCGTTTCCAATCAATTCCCGTAAGCAGTCCGAATTTCCACCTGTAGATTCTACAAAAGAGAGTTTCAAATCTTCTCTGTCTAAAGGAATGCTCGACTCTGTGAGTTGAATGCACACACCACAAAGGAGTTTCAGAGAATGCTTCTGTCTAGTTTTTATGTGAAGATATTTCCTTTCCACCTCAGGCCTCAAGGCGCTCCAAATGTGCACTTGCAGATTCTAGAAAAAAAGTGTTTTAAAACTGCTGTATCAGAAGAAAGCTTCAGCTCCGTGAGCTGAATGCACACATCACACAGAAGTTTGTGAGAATGCTTCTGTTTACTTTTCCTGTGAGAGTGTCCCGTTTCCAAGGAATTCCTATCAGCGGTCCATATATGCAGTTGCAGATTCTACAAAAAGAGTGTTTCAAACTTCTCTGTCAAAAGGAGTGTTCAACTCTGAGTGTGGAATGCACACACCACAAAGAAGTTTCAGAGAATGCTTTCGTCTAGTTTTTATGTGAACATATTTCCTTTCCACCACGGGCCTCAAAGCGCTGCAAATGTCCACTTGTAGATTCTAGAAAAAGAGTGTTTCCAAACTGGTCTACCAATAGAAAGGTTCGGCTCCTTGAAACGAATGGGCACATCACACAGAAGTTCGTGAGAATGCTTCTGTCTAGTTTTTGTGTGAGGGTGTCCCGTTTCCAACGCATTCCTATAAGCGGTCCAAATAGCCACGTGCAGATTCTGTAAATGAGGGTTTCAAAACTTCTCTGTCAAATGGAATGTTCAACTCTGTGAGTTGAATGCACGCGCCACAGAGAACTTTCAGAGAATGCCTCCTTCTACTTGTTATGGGAAGATACTTCCTTTCCCACCACAGGCCTCATAGCGCTCCAAATATCCACTTGCAGACTCTAGAAAAACAGTGTTTTAAAACTGCTCTATCAAAGGAAAGGCTCACATCTGTGAGTTGAAAGCACACATCAGGAAGAAGTTTGTGAGAATGATTCTGTGTCGTTTTTGGGTGAGGGTTTCCCGTTTCCAACGATTTCCTGCAAGCGGTCCAAATTTCCACTTACAGATTCTACACAAAAAAAAGACTGTTTCAAAACTTCTCTGTCAAAAAGAATGTTCAACTCTGCGAGTTGGATGCACACACACCACAAAGAAGTTTCAGAGAATGCTTCTGTCTAATTTTTATGTGAAGTTATTTCCTTTCCACCTCAGGCCGCAAAGCGCTGCAAATGTCCACTTGCAAATTCTAGAAAAAGAGTGTTAGAAATCTGCTCTATCAAAAGAAAGGTTCTGCCCTGTTAGCTGAATGCACGCATCCCACAGAAGTGTATGAGAATGCTTCTGTCTCCTTTTTGTGTGAGATTGTCCCGTTTCCAACGAATTCCTATAAGCGGTCCAAATATCCACTTGCAGATTCTATAAAAAGAGTGTTTCAAAACTTCTCTGTCAAAAGGAATGTTCAACTCTGTGAGTTGAATGCACGCCCCACAAAGCACTTTCAGAGAATGCTTCTGTCTACTTGTTATGTAAAGATACTTCCTTTTCCACCACAGTCCTCAAAGCGCTCCAAATGTCCGCTTGCACATTCTAGAAAAAGAGTGTTAGAAAACTGCTCTATCAAAAGAAAGGTTCAGCTCTGTGAGCTGAATGCACACATCACGAAGAAGTTTGCAAGAATGCTTCTGTGTCGTTTTTGTGGGAGGGTTTCCCGTTTCCAATCAATTCCCGTAAGCAGTCCGAATTTCCACCAGTAGATTCTACAAAAGAGAGTTTCAAATCTTCTCTGTCTAAAGGAATGCTCGACTCTGTGAGTTGAATGCACACACCACAAAGGAGTTTCAGAGAATGCTTCTGTCTAGTTTTTATGTGAAGATATTTCCTTTCCACCTCAGGCCTCAAGGCGCTCCAAATGTGCACTTGCAGATTCTAGAAAAAAAGTGTTTTAAAACTGCTGTATCAGAAGAAAGCTTCAGCTCCGTGAGCTGAATGCACACATCACACAGAAGTTTGTGAGAATGCTTCTGTTTACTTTTCCTGTGAGAGTGTCCCGTTTCCAAGGAATTCCTATCAGCGGTCCATATATGCAGTTGCAGATTCTACAAAAAGAGTGTTTCAAACTTCTCTGTCAAAAGGAGTGTTCAACTCTGAGTGTGGAATGCACACACCACAAAGAAGTTTCAGAGAATGCTTTCGTCTAGTTTTTATGTGAACATATTTCCTTTCCACCACGGGCCTCAAAGCGCTGCAAATGTCCACTTGTAGATTCTAGAAAAAGAGTGTTTCCAAACTGCTCTACCAATAGAAAGGTTCGGCTCCTTGAAACGAATGGGCACATCACAGAGAAGTTCGTGAGAATGCTTCTGTCTAGTTTTTGTGTGAGGGTGCCCCGTTTCCAACGCATTCCTATAAGCGGTCCAAATAGCCACGTGCAGATTCTGTAAATGAGGGTTTCAAAACTTCTCTGTCAAATGGAATGTTCAACTCTGTGAGTTGAATGCACGCGCCACAGAGAACTTTCAGAGAATGCCTCCTTCTACTTGTTATGGGAAGATACTTCCTTTCCCACCACAGGCCTCATAGCGCTCCAAATATCCACTTGCAGACTCTAGAAAAACAGTGTTTTAAAACTGCTCTATCAAAGGAAAGGCTCACATCTGTGAGTTGAAAGCACACATCAGGAAGAAGTTTGTGAGAATGATTCTGTGTCGTTTTTGGGTGAGGGTTTCCCGTTTCCAACGATTTCCTGCAAGCGGTCCAAATTTCCACTTGCAGATTCTACAAAAAAAAAAAGACTATTTCAAAACTTCTCTCTCAAAAAGAATGTTCAACTCTGCGAGTTGGATGCACACACACCACAAAGAAGTTTCAGAGAATGCTTCTGTCTAATTTTTATGTGAAGGTATTTCCTTTCCACCTCAGGCCGCAAAGCGCTGCAAATGTCCACTTGCAAATTCTAGAAAAAGAGTGTTAGAAATCTGCTCTATCAAAAGAAAGGTTCTGCCCTGTGAGCTGAATGCACGCATCCCACAGAAGTGTATGAGAATGCTTCTGTCTCCTTTTTGTGTGAGATTGTCCCGTTTCCAACGAATTCCTATAAGCGGTCCAAATATCCACTTGCAGATTCTATAAAAAGAGTGTTTCAAAACTTCTCTGTCAAAAGGAATGTTCAACTCTGTGAGTTGAATGCACGCCCCACAAAGCACTTTCAGAGAATGCTTCTGTCTACTTGTTATGTAAAGATACTTCCTTTTCCACCACAGTCCTCAAAGCGCTCCAAATGTCCGCTTGCACATTCTAGAAAAAGAGTGTTAGAAAACTGCTCTATCAAAAGAAAGGTTCAGCTGTGTGAGCTGAATGCACACATCACCAAGAAGTTTGCAAGAATGCTTCTGTGTCGTTTTTGTGGGAGGGTTTCCCGTTTCCAATCAATTCCCGTAAGCAGTCCGAATTTCCACCTGTAGATTCTACAAAAGAGAGTTTCAAATCTTCTCTGTCTAAAGGAATGCTCGACTCTGTGAGTTGAATGCACACACCACAAAGGAGTTTCAGAGAATGCTTCTGTCTAGTTTTTATGTGAAGATATTTCCTTTCCACCTCAGGCCTCAAGGCGCTCCAAATGTGCACTTGCAGATTCTAGAAAAAAAGTGTTTTAAAACTGCTGTATCAGAAGAAAGCTTCAGCTCCGTGAGCTGAATGCACACATCACACAGAAGTTTGTGAGAATGCTTCTGTTTACTTTTCCTGTGAGAGTGTCCCGTTTCCAAGGAATTCCTATCAGCGGTCCATATATGCAGTTGCAGATTCTACAAAAAGAGTGTTTCAAACTTCTCTGTCAAAAGGAGTGTTCAACTCTGAGTGTGGAATGCACACACCACAAAGAAGTTTCAGAGAATGCTTTCGTCTAGTTTTTATGTGAACATATTTCCTTTCCACCACGGGCCTCAAAGCGCTGCAAATGTCCACTTGTAGATTCTAGAAAAAGAGTGTTTCCAAACTGCTCTACCAATAGAAAGGTTCGGCTCCTTGAAACGAATGGGCACATCACAGAGAAGTTCGTGAGAATGCTTCTGTCTAGTTTTTGTGTGAGGGTGCCCCGTTTCCAACGCATTCCTATAAGCGGTCCAAATAGCCACGTGCAGATTCTGTAAATGAGGGTTTCAAAACTTCTCTGTCAAATGGAATGTTCAACTCTGTGAGTTGAATGCACGCGCCACAGAGGACTTTCAGAGAATGCCTCCTTCTACTTGTTATGGGAAGATACTTCCTTTCCCACCACAGGCCTCATAGCGCTCCAAATATCCACTTGCAGACTCTAGAAAAACAGTGTTTTAAAACTGCTCTATCAAAGGAAAGGCTCACATCTGTGAGTTGAAAGCACACATCAGGAAGAAGTTTGTGAGAATGATTTTGTGTCGTTTTTGGGTGAGGGTTTCCCGTTTCCAACGATTTCCTGCAAGCGGTCCAAATTTCCACTTACAGATTCTACACAAAAAAAAGACTGTTTCAAAACTTCTCTGTCAAAAAGAATGTTCAACTCTGCGAGTTGGATGTACACACACCACAAAGAAGTTTCAGAGAATGCTTCTGTCTAATTTTTATGTGAAGGTATTTCCTTTCCACCTCAGGCCGCAAAGCGCTGCAAATGTCCACTTGCAAATTCTAGAAAAAGAGTGTTAGAAATCTGCTCTATCAAAAGAAAGGTTCTGCCCTGTTAGCTGAATGCACGCATCCCACAGAAGTGTATGAGAATGCTTCTGTCTCCTTTTTGTGTGAGATTGTCCCGTTTCCAACGAATTCCTATAAGCGGTCCAAATATCCACTTGCAGATTCTATAAAAAGAGTGTTTCAAAACTTCTCTGTCAAAAGGAATGTTCAACTCTGTGAGTTGAATGCACGCCCCACAAAGCACTTTCAGAGAATGCTTCTGTCTACTTGTTATGTAAAGATACTTCCTTTTCCACCACAGTCCTCAAAGCGCTCCAAATGTCCGCTTGCACATTCTAGAAAAAGAGTGTTAGAAAACTGCTCTATCAAAAGAAAGGTTCAGCTCTGTGAGCTGAATGCACACATCACCAAGAAGTTTGCAAGAATGCTTCTGTGTCGTTTTTGTGGGAGGGTTTCCCGTTTCCAATCAATTCCCGTAAGCAGTCCGAATTTCCACCTGTAGATTCTACAAAAGAGAGTTTCAAATCTTCTCTGTCTAAAGGAATGTTCGACTCTGTGAGTTGAATGCACACACCACAAAGGAGTTTCAGAGAATGCTTCTGTCTAGTTTTTATGTGAAGATATTTCCTTTCCACCTCAGGCCTCAAGGCGCTCCAAATGTGCACTTGCAGATTCTAGAGAAAAAGTGTTTTAAAACTGCTGTATCAGAAGAAAGCTTCAGCTCCGTGAGCTGAATGCACACATCACACAGAAGTTTGTGAGAATGCTTCTGTTTACTTTTCCTGTGAGAGTGTCCCGTTTCCAAGGAATTCCTATCAGCGGTCCATATATGCAGTTGCAGATTCTACAAAAAGAGTGTTTCAAACTTCTCTGTCAAAAGGAGTGTTCAACTCTGAGTGTGGAATGCACACACCACAAAGAAGTTTCAGAGAATGCTTTCGTCTAGTTTTTATGTGAACATATTTCCTTTCCACCACGGGCCTCAAAGCGCTGCAAATGTCCACTTGTAGATTCTAGAAAAAGAGTGTTTCCAAACTGCTCTACCAATAGAAAGGTTCGGCTCCTTGAAACGAATGGGCACATCACAGAGAAGTTCGTGAGAATGCTTCTGTCTAGTTTTTGTGTGAGGGTGTCCCGTTTCCAACGCATTCCTATAAGCGGTCCAAATAGCCACGTGCAGATTCTGTAAATGAGGGTTTCAAAACTTCTCTGTCAAATGGAATGTTCAACTCTGTGAGTTGAATGCACGCGCCGCAGAGAACTTTCAGAGAATGCCTCCTTCTACTTGTTATGGGAAGATATTTCCTTTCCCACCACAGGCCTCATAGCGCTCCAAATATCCACTTGCAGACTCTAGAAAAACAGTGTTTTAAAACTGCTCTATCAAAGGAAAGGCTCACATCTGTGAGTTGAAAGCACACATCAGGAAGAAGTTTGTGAGAATGATTTTGTGTCGTTTTTGCGTGAGGGTTTCCCGTTTCCAACGATTTCCTGCAAGCGGTCCAAATTTCCACTTACAGATTCTACACAAAAAAAAGACTGTTTCAAAACTTCTCTGTCAAAAAGAATGTTCAACTCTGCGAGTTGGATGTACACACACCACAAAGAAGTTTCAGAGAAGGCTTCTGTCTAATTTTTATGTGAAGGTATTTCCTTTCCACCTCAGGCCGCAAAGCGCTGCAAATGTCCACTTGCAAATTCTAGAAAAAGAGTGTTAGAAATCTGCTCTATCAAAAGAAAGGTTCTGCCCTGTTAGCTGAATGCACGCATCCCACAGAAGTGTATGAGAATGCTTCTGTCTCCTTTTTGTGTGAGATTGTCCCGTTTCCAACGAATTCCTATAAGCGGTCCAAATATCCACTTGCAGATTCTATAAAAAGAGTGTTTCAAAACTTCTCTGTCAAAAGGAATGTTCAACTCTGTGAGTTGAATGCACGCCCCACAAAGCACTTTCAGAGAATGCTTCTGTCTACTTGTTATGTAAAGATACTTCCTTTTCCACCACAGTCCTCAAAGCGCTCCAAATGTCCGCTTGCACATTCTAGAAAAAGAGTGTTAGAAAACTGCTCTATCAAAAGAAAGGTTCAGCTCTGTGAGCTGAATGCACACATCACCAAGAAGTTTGCAAGAATGCTTCTGTGTCGTTTTTGTGGGAGGGTTTCCCGTTTCCAATCAATTCCCGTAAGCAGTCCGAATTTCCACCTGTAGATTCTACAAAAGAGAGTTTCAAATCTTCTCTGTCTAAAGGAATGTTCGACTCTGTGAGTTGAATGCACACACCACAAAGGAGTTTCAGAGAATGCTTCTGTCTAGTTTTTATGTGAAGATATTTCCTTTCCACCTCAGGCCTCAAGGCGCTCCAAATGTGCACTTGCAGATTCTAGAGAAAAAGTGTTTTAAAACTGCTGTATCAGAAGAAAGCTTCAGCTCCGTGAGCTGAATGCACACATCACACAGAAGTTTGTGAGAATGCTTCTGTTTACTTTTCCTGTGAGAGTGTCCCGTTTCCAAGGAATTCCTATCAGCGGTCCATATATGCAGTTGCAGATTCTACAAAAAGAGTGTTTCAAACTTCTCTGTCAAAAGGAGTGTTCAACTCTGAGTGTGGAATGCACACACCACAAAGAAGTTTCAGAGAATGCTTTCGTCTAGTTTTTATGTGAACATATTTCCTTTCCACCACGGGCCTCAAAGCGCTGCAAATGTCCACTTGTAGATTCTAGAAAAAGAGTGTTTCCAAACTGCTCTACCAATAGAAAGGTTCGGCTCCTTGAAACGAATGGGCACATCACAGAGAAGTTCGTGAGAATGCTTCTGTCTAGTTTTTGTGTGAGGGTGTCCCGTTTCCAACGCATTCCTATAAGCGGTCCAAATAGCCACGTGCAGATTCTGTAAATGAGGGTTTCAAAACTTCTCTGTCAAATGGAATGTTCAACTCTGTGAGTTGAATGCACGCGCCGCAGAGAACTTTCAGAGAATGCCTCCTTCTACTTGTTATGGGAAGATATTTCCTTTCCCACCACAGGCCTCATAGCGCTCCAAATATCCACTTGCAGACTCTAGAAAAACAGTGTTTTAAAACTGCTCTATCAAAGGAAAGGCTCACATCTGTGAGTTGAAAGCACACATCAGGAAGAAGTTTGTGAGAATGATTTTGTGTCGTTTTTGCGTGAGGGTTTCCCGTTTCCAACGATTTCCTGCAAGCGGTCCAAATTTCCACTTACAGATTCTACACAAAAAAAAGACTGTTTCAAAACTTCTCTGTCAAAAAGAATGTTCAACTCTGCGAGTTGGATGTACACACACCACAAAGAAGTTTCAGAGAAGGCTTCTGTCTAATTTTTATGTGAAGGTATTTCCTTTCCACCTCAGGCCGCAAAGCGCTGCAAATGTCCACTTGCAAATTCTAGAAAAAGAGTGTTAGAAATCTGCTCTATCAAAAGAAAGGTTCTGCCCTGTTAGCTGAATGCACGCATCCCACAGAAGTGTATGAGAATGCTTCTGTCTCCTTTTTGTGTGAGATTGTCCCGTTTCCAACGAATTCCTATAAGCGGTCCAAATATCCACTTGCAGATTCTATAAAAAGAGTGTTTCAAAACTTCTCTGTCAAAAGGAATGTTCAACTCTGTGAGTTGAATGCACGCCCCACAAAGCACTTTCAGAGAATGCTTCTGTCTACTTGTTATGTAAAGATACTTCCTTTTCCACCACAGTCCTCAAAGCGCTCCAAATGTCCGCTTGCACATTCTAGAAAAAGAGTGTTAGAAAACTGCTCTATCAAAAGAAAGGTTCAGCTCTGTGAGCTGAATGCACACATCACCAAGAAGTTTGCAAGAATGCTTCTGTGTCGTTTTTGTGGGAGGGTTTCCCGTTTCCAATCAATTCCCGTAAGCAGTCCGAATTTCCACCTGTAGATTCTACAAAAGAGAGTTTCAAATCTTCTCTGTCTAAAGGAATGCTCGACTCTGTGAGTTGAATGCACACACCACAAAGGAGTTTCAGAGAATGCTTCTGTCTAGTTTTTATGTGAAGATATTTCCTTTCCACCTCAGGCCTCAAGGCGCTCCAAATTTGCACTTGCAGATTCTAGAAAAAAAGTGTTTTAAAACTGCTGTATCAGAAGAAAGCTTCAGCTCCGTGAGCTGAATGCACACATCACACAGAAGTTTGTGAGAATGCTTCTCTTTACTTTTCCTGTGAGAGTGTCCCGTTTCCAAGGAATTCCTATCAGCGGTCCATATATGCAGTTGCAGATTCTACAAAAAGAGTGTTTCAAACTTCTCTGTCAAAAGGAGTGTTCAACTCTGAGTGTGGAATGCACACACCACAAAGAAGTTTCAGAGAATGCTTTCGTCTAGTTTTTATGTGAACATATTTCCTTTCCACCACGGGCCTCAAAGCGCTGCAAATGTCCACTTGTAGATTCTAGAAAAAGAGTGTTTCCAAACTGCTCTACCAATAGAAAGGTTCGGCTCCTTGAAACGAATGGGCACATCACAGAGAAGTTCGTGAGAATGCTTCTGTCTAGTTTTTGTGTGAGGGTGTCCCGTTTCGAACGCATTCCTATAAGCGGTCCAAATAGCCACGTGCAGATTCTGTAAATGAGGGTTTCAAAACTTCTCTGTCAAATGGAATGTTCAACTCTGTGACTTGAATGCACGCGCCACAGAGAACTTTCAGAGAATGCCTCCTTCTACTTGTTATGGGAAGATACTTCCTTTCCCACCACAGGCCTCATAGCGCTCCAAATATCCACTTGCAGACTCTAGAAAAACAGTGTTTTAAAACTGCTCTATCAAAGGAAAGGCTCACATCTGTGAGTTGAAAGCACACATCAGAAAGAAGTTTGTGAGAATGATTCTGTGTCGTTTTTATGTGAGGGTTTCCCGTTTCCAACGATTTCCTGCAAGCGGTCCAAATTTCCACTTACAGATTCTATACAAAAAAAAGACTGTTTCAAAACTTCTCTGTCAAAAAGAATGTTCAACTCTGCGAGTTGGATGCACACACACCACAAAGAAGTTTCAGAGAATGCTTCTGTCTAATTTTTATGTGAAGGTATTTCCTTTCCACCTCAGGCCGCAAAGCGCTGCAAATGTCCACTTGCAAATTCTAGAAAAAGAGTGTTAGAAATCTGCTCTATCAAAAGAAAGGTTCTGCCCTGTGAGCTGAATGCACGCATCCCACAGAAGTGTATGAGAATGCTTCTGTCTCCTTTTTGTGTGAGATTGTCCCGTTTCCAACGAATTCCTATAAGCGGTCCAAATATCCACTTGCAGATTCTATAAAAAGAGTGTTTCAAAACTTCTCTGTCAAAAGGAATGTTCAACTCTGTGAGTTGAATGCACGCCCCACAAAGCACTTTCAGAGAATGCTTCTGTCTACTTGTTATGTAAAGATACTTCCTTTTCCACCACAGTCCTCAAAGCGCTCCAAATGTCCGCTTGCACATTCTAGAAAAAGAGTGTTAGAAAACTGCTCTATCAAAAGAAAGGTTCAGCTGTGTGAGCTGAATGCACACATCACCAAGAAGTTTGCAAGAATGCTTCTGTGTCGTTTTTGTGGGAGGGTTTCCCGTTTCCAATCAATTCCCGTAAGCAGTCCGAATTTCCACCTGTAGATTCTACAAAAGAGAGTTTCAAATCTTCTCTGTCTAAAGGAATGCTCGACTCTGTGAGTTGAATGCACACACCACAAAGGAGTTTCAGAGAATGCTTCTGTCTAGTTTTTATGTGAAGATATTTCCTTTCCACCTCAGGCCTCAAGGCGCTCCAAATGTGCACTTGCAGATTCTAGAAAAAAAGTGTTTTAAAACTGCTGTATCAGAAGAAAGCTTCAGCTCCGTGAGCTGAATGCACACATCACACAGAAGTTTGTGAGAATGCTTCTGTTTACTTTTCCTGTGAGAGTGTCCCGTTTCCAAGGAATTCCTATCAGCGGTCCATATATGCAGTTGCAGATTCTACAAAAAGAGTGTTTCAAACTTCTCTGTCAAAAGGAGTGTTCAACTCTGAGTGTGGAATGCACACACCACAAAGAAGTTTCAGAGAATGCTTTCGTCTAGTTTTTATGTGAACATATTTCCTTTCCACCACGGGCCTCAAAGCGCTGCAAATGTCCACTTGTAGATTCTAGAAAAAGAGTGTTTCCAAACTGCTCTACCAATAGAAAGGTTCGGCTCCTTGAAACGAATGGGCACATCACAGAGAAGTTCGTGAGAATGCTTCTGTCTAGTTTTTGTGTGAGGGTGTCCCGTTTCCAACGCATTCCTATAAGCGGTCCAAATAGCCACGTGCAGATTCTGTAAATGAGGGTTTCAAAACTTCTCTGTCAAATGGAATGTTCAACTCTGTGAGTTGAATGCACGCGCCACAGAGGACTTTCAGAGAATGCCTCCTTCTACTTGTTATGGGAAGATACTTCCTTTCCCACCACAGGCCTCATAGCGCTCCAAATATCCACTTGCAGACTCTAGAAAAACAGTGTTTTAAAACTGCTCTATCAAAGGAAAGGCTCACATCTGTGAGTTGAAAGCACACATCAGGAAGAAGTTTGTGAGAATGATTTTGTGTCGTTTTTGGGTGAGGGTTTCCCGTTTCCAACGATTTCCTGCAAGCGGTCCAAATTTCCACTTACAGATTCTACACAAAAAAAAGACTGTTTCAAAACTTCTCTGTCAAAAAGAATGTTCAACTCTGCGAGTTGGATGTACACACACCACAAAGAAGTTTCAGAGAATGCTTCTGTCTAATTTTTATGTGAAGGTATTTCCTTTCCACCTCAGGCCGCAAAGCGCTGCAAATGTCCACTTGCAAATTCTAGAAAAAGAGTGTTAGAAATCTGCTCTATCAAAAGAAAGGTTCTGCCCTGTTAGCTGAATGCACGCATCCCACAGAAGTGTATGAGAATGCTTCTGTCTCCTTTTTGTGTGAGATTGTCCCGTTTCCAACGAATTCCTATAAGCGGTCCAAATATCCACTTGCAGATTCTATAAAAAGAGTGTTTCAAAACTTCTCTGTCAAAAGGAATGTTCAACTCTGTGAGTTGAATGCACGCCCCACAAAGCACTTTCAGAGAATGCTTCTGTCTACTTGTTATGTAAAGATACTTCCTTTTCCACCACAGTCCTCAAAGCGCTCCAAATGTCCGCTTGCACATTCTAGAAAAAGAGTGTTAGAAAACTGCTCTATCAAAAGAAAGGTTCAGCTCTGTGAGCTGAATGCACACATCACCAAGAAGTTTGCAAGAATGCTTCTGTGTCGTTTTTGTGGGAGGGTTTCCCGTTTCCAATCAATTCCCGTAAGCAGTCCGAATTTCCACCTGTAGATTCTACAAAAGAGAGTTTCAAATCTTCTCTGTCTAAAGGAATGTTCGACTCTGTGAGTTGAATGCACACACCACAAAGGAGTTTCAGAGAATGCTTCTGTCTAGTTTTTATGTGAAGATATTTCCTTTCCACCTCAGGCCTCAAGGCGCTCCAAATGTGCACTTGCAGATTCTAGAGAAAAAGTGTTTTAAAACTGCTGTATCAGAAGAAAGCTTCAGCTCCGTGAGCTGAATGCACACATCACACAGAAGTTTGTGAGAATGCTTCTGTTTACTTTTCCTGTGAGAGTGTCCCGTTTCCAAGGAATTCCTATCAGCGGTCCATATATGCAGTTGCAGATTCTACAAAAAGAGTGTTTCAAACTTCTCTGTCAAAAGGAGTGTTCAACTCTGAGTGTGGAATGCACACACCACAAAGAAGTTTCAGAGAATGCTTTCGTCTAGTTTTTATGTGAACATATTTCCTTTCCACCACGGGCCTCAAAGCGCTGCAAATGTCCACTTGTAGATTCTAGAAAAAGAGTGTTTCCAAACTGCTCTACCAATAGAAAGGTTCGGCTCCTTGAAACGAATGGGCACATCACAGAGAAGTTCGTGAGAATGCTTCTGTCTAGTTTTTGTGTGAGGGTGTCCCGTTTCCAACGCATTCCTATAAGCGGTCCAAATAGCCACGTGCAGATTCTGTAAATGAGGGTTTCAAAACTTCTCTGTCAAATGGAATGTTCAACTCTGTGAGTTGAATGCACGCGCCGCAGAGAACTTTCAGAGAATGCCTCCTTCTACTTGTTATGGGAAGATATTTCCTTTCCCACCACAGGCCTCATAGCGCTCCAAATATCCACTTGCAGACTCTAGAAAAACAGTGTTTTAAAACTGCTCTATCAAAGGAAAGGCTCACATCTGTGAGTTGAAAGCACACATCAGGAAGAAGTTTGTGAGAATGATTTTGTGTCGTTTTTGCGTGAGGGTTTCCCGTTTCCAACGATTTCCTGCAAGCGGTCCAAATTTCCACTTACAGATTCTACACAAAAAAAAGACTGTTTCAAAACTTCTCTGTCAAAAAGAATGTTCAACTCTGCGAGTTGGATGTACACACACCACAAAGAAGTTTCAGAGAAGGCTTCTGTCTAATTTTTATGTGAAGGTATTTCCTTTCCACCTCAGGCCGCAAAGCGCTGCAAATGTCCACTTGCAAATTCTAGAAAAAGAGTGTTAGAAATCTGCTCTATCAAAAGAAAGGTTCTGCCCTGTTAGCTGAATGCACGCATCCCACAGAAGTGTATGAGAATGCTTCTGTCTCCTTTTTGTGTGAGATTGTCCCGTTTCCAACGAATTCCTATAAGCGGTCCAAATATCCACTTGCAGATTCTATAAAAAGAGTGTTTCAAAACTTCTCTGTCAAAAGGAATGTTCAACTCTGTGAGTTGAATGCACGCCCCACAAAGCACTTTCAGAGAATGCTTCTGTCTACTTGTTATGTAAAGATACTTCCTTTTCCACCACAGTCCTCAAAGCGCTCCAAATGTCCGCTTGCACATTCTAGAAAAAGAGTGTTAGAAAACTGCTCTATCAAAAGAAAGGTTCAGCTCTGTGAGCTGAATGCACACATCACCAAGAAGTTTGCAAGAATGCTTCTGTGTCGTTTTTGTGGGAGGGTTTCCCGTTTCCAATCAATTCCCGTAAGCAGTCCGAATTTCCACCTGTAGATTCTACAAAAGAGAGTTTCAAATCTTCTCTGTCTAAAGGAATGCTCGACTCTGTGAGTTGAATGCACACACCACAAAGGAGTTTCAGAGAATGCTTCTGTCTAGTTTTTATGTGAAGATATTTCCTTTCCACCTCAGGCCTCAAGGCGCTCCAAATTTGCACTTGCAGATTCTAGAAAAAAAGTGTTTTAAAACTGCTGTATCAGAAGAAAGCTTCAGCTCCGTGAGCTGAATGCACACATCACACAGAAGTTTGTGAGAATGCTTCTGTTTACTTTTCCTGTGAGAGTGTCCCGTTTCCAAGGAATTCCTATCAGCGGTCCATATATGCAGTTGCAGATTCTACAAAAAGAGTGTTTCAAACTTCTCTGTCAAAAGGAGTGTTCAACTCTGAGTGTGGAATGCACACACCACAAAGAAGTTTCAGAGAATGCTTTCGTCTAGTTTTTATGTGAACATATTTCCTTTCCACCACGGGCCTCAAAGCGCTGCAAATGTCCACTTGTAGATTCTAGAAAAAGAGTGTTTCCAAACTGCTCTACCAATAGAAAGGTTCGGCTCCTTGAAACGAATGGGCACATCACAGAGAAGTTCGTGAGAATGCTTCTGTCTAGTTTTTGTGTGAGGGTGTCCCGTTTCGAACGCATTCCTATAAGCGGTCCAAATAGCCACGTGCAGATTCTGTAAATGAGGGTTTCAAAACTTCTCTGTCAAATGGAATGTTCAACTCTGTGACTTGAATGCACGCGCCACAGAGAACTTTCAGAGAATGCCTCCTTCTACTTGTTATGGGAAGATACTTCCTTTCCCACCACAGGCCTCATAGCGCTCCAAATATCCACTTGCAGACTCTAGAAAAACAGTGTTTTAAAACTGCTCTATCAAAGGAAAGGCTCACATCTGTGAGTTGAAAGCACACATCAGAAAGAAGTTTGTGAGAATGATTCTGTGTCGTTTTTATGTGAGGGTTTCCCGTTTCCAACGATTTCCTGCAAGCGGTCCAAATTTCCACTTACAGATTCTATACAAAAAAAAGACTGTTTCAAAACTTCTCTGTCAAAAAGAATGTTCAACTCTGCGAGTTGGATGCACACACACCACAAAGAAGTTTCAGAGAATGCTTCTGTCTAATTTTTATGTGAAGTTATTTCCTTTCCACCTCAGGCCGCAAAGCGCTGCAAATGTCCACTTGCAAATTCTAGAAAAAGAGTGTTAGAAATCTGCTCTATCAAAAGAAAGGTTCTGCCCTGTTAGCTGAATGCACGCATCCCACAGAAGTGTATGAGAATGCTTCTGTCTCCTTTTTGTGTGAGATTGTCCCGTTTCCAACGAATTCCTATAAGCGGTCCAAATATCCACTTGCAGATTCTATAAAAAGAGTGTTTCAAAACTTCTCTGTCAAAAGGAATGTTCAACTCTGTGAGTTGAATGCACGCCCCACAAAGCACTTTCAGAGAATGCTTCTGTCTACTTGTTATGTAAAGATACTTCCTTTTCCACCACAGTCCTCAAAGCGCTCCAAATGTCCGCTTGCACATTCTAGAAAAAGAGTGTTAGAAAACTGCTCTATCAAAAGAAAGGTTCAGCTGTGTGAGCTGAATGCACACATCACCAAGAAGTTTGCAAGAATGCTTCTGTGTCGTTTTTGTGGGAGGGTTTCCCGTTTCCAATCAATTCCCGTAAGCAGTCCGAATTTCCACCTGTAGATTCTACAAAAGAGAGTTTCAAATCTTCTCTGTCTAAAGGAATGCTCGACTCTGTGAGTTGAATGCACACACCACAAAGGAGTTTCAGAGAATGCTTCTGTCTAGTTTTTATGTGAAGATATTTCCTTTCCACCTCAGGCCTCAAGGCGCTCCAAATGTGCACTTGCAGATTCTAGAAAAAAAGTGTTTTAAAACTGCTGTATCAGAAGAAAGCTTCAGCTCCGTGAGCTGAATGCACACATCACACAGAAGTTTGTGAGAATGCTTCTGTTTACTTTTCCTGTGAGAGTGTCCCGTTTCCAACGAATTCCTATCAGCGGTCCATATATGCAGTTGCAGATTCTACAAAAAGAGTGTTTCAAACTTCTCTGTCAAAAGGAGTGTTCAACTCTGAGTGTGGAATGCACACACCACAAAGAAGTTTCAGAGAATGCTTTCGTCTAGTTTTTATGTGAACATATTTCCTTTCCACCACGGGCCTCAAAGCGCTGCAAATGTCCACTTGTAGATTCTAGAAAAAGAGTGTTTCCAAACTGCTCTACCAATAGAAAGGTTCGGCTCCTTGAAACGAATGGGCACATCACAGAGAAGTTCGTGAGAATGCTTCTGTCTAGTTTTTGTGTGAGGGTGTCCCGTTTCCAACGCATTCCTATAAGCGGTCCAAATAGCCACGTGCAGATTCTGTAAATGAGGGTTTCTAAACTTCTCTGTCAAATGGAATGTTCAACTCTGTGAGTTGAATGCACGCGCCACAGAGGACTTTCAGAGAATGCCTCCTTCTACTTGTTATGGGAAGATACTTCCTTTCCCACCACAGGCCTCATAGCGCTCCAAATATCCACTTGCAGACTCTAGAAAAACAGTGTTTTAAAACTGCTCTATCAAAGGAAAGGCTCACATCTGTGAGTTGAAAGCACACATCAGGAAGAAGTTTGTGAGAATGATTTTGTGTCGTTTTTGGGTGAGGGTTTCCCGTTTCCAACGATTTCCTGCAAGCGGTCCAAATTTCCACTTACAGATTCTACACAAAAAAAAGACTGTTTCAAAACTTCTCTGTCAAAAAGAATGTTCAACTCTGCGAGTTGGATGTACACACACCACAAAGAAGTTTCAGAGAATGCTTCTGTCTAATTTTTATGTGAAGGTATTTCCTTTCCACCTCAGGCCGCAAAGCGCTGCAAATGTCCACTTGCAAATTCTAGAAAAAGAGTGTTAGAAATCTGCTCTATCAAAAGAAAGGTTCTGCCCTGTTAGCTGAATGCACGCATCCCACAGAAGTGTATGAGAATGCTTCTGTCTCCTTTTTGTGTGAGATTGTCCCGTTTCCAACGAATTCCTATAAGCGGTCCAAATATCCACTTGCAGATTCTATAAAAAGAGTGTTTCAAAACTTCTCTGTCAAAAGGAATGTTCAACTCTGTGAGTTGAATGCACGCCCCACAAAGCACTTTCAGAGAATGCTTCTGTCTACTTGTTATGTAAAGATACTTCCTTTTCCACCACAGTCCTCAAAGCGCTCCAAATGTCCGCTTGCACATTCTAGAAAAAGAGTGTTAGAAAACTGCTCTATCAAAAGAAAGGTTCAGCTCTGTGAGCTGAATGCACACATCACCAAGAAGTTTGCAAGAATGCTTCTGTGTCGTTTTTGTGGGAGGGTTTCCCGTTTCCAATCAATTCCCGTAAGCAGTCCGAATTTCCACCTGTAGATTCTACAAAAGAGAGTTTCAAATCTTCTCTGTCTAAAGGAATGCTCGACTCTGTGAGTTGAATGCACACACCACAAAGGAGTTTCAGAGAATGCTTCTGTCTAGTTTTTATGTGAAGATATTTCCTTTCCACCTCAGGCCTCAAAGCTCTCCAAATGTGCACTTGCAGATTCTAGAAAAAAAGTGTTTTAAAACTGCTGTATCAGAAGAAAGCTTCAGCTCCGTGAGCTGAATGCACACATCACACAGAAGTTTGTGAGAATGCTTCTGTTTACTTTTCCTGTGAGAGTGTCCCGTTTCCAACGAATTCCTATCAGCGGTCCATATATGCAGTTGCAGATTCTACAAAAAGAGTGTTTCAAACTTCTCTGTCAAAAGGAGTGTTCAACTCTGAGTGTGGAATGCACACACCACAAAGAAGTTTCAGAGAATGCTTTCGTCTAGTTTTTATGTGAACATATTTCCTTTCCACCACGGGCCTCAAAGCGCTGCAAATGTCCACTTGTAGATTCTAGAAAAAGAGTGTTTCCAAACTGCTCTACCAATAGAAAGGTTCGGCTCCTTGAAACGAATGGGCACATCACAGAGAAGTTCGTGAGAATGCTTCTGTCTAGTTTTTGTGTGAGGGTGTCCCGTTTCCAACGCATTCCTATAAGCGGTCCAAATAGCCACGTGCAGATTCTGTAAATGAGGGTTTCAAAACTTCTCTGTCAAATGGAATGTTCAACTCTGTGAGTTGAATGCACGCGCCACAGAGAACTTTCAGAGAATGCCTCTTCCTACTTGTTATGGGAAGATACTTCCTTTCCCACCACAGGCCTCATAGCGCTCCAAATATCCACTTGCAGACTCTAGAAAAACAGTGTTTTAAAACTGCTCTATCAAAGGAAAGGCTCACATCTGTGAGTTGAAAGCACACATCAGGAAGAAGTTTGTGAGAATGATTTTGTGTCGTTTTTGGGTGAGGGTTTCCCGTTTCCAACGATTTCCTGCAAGCGGTCCAAATTTCCACTTACAGATTCTACACAAAAAAAAGACTGTTTCAAAACTTCTCTGTCAAAAAGAATGTTCAACTCTGCGAGTTGGATGTACACACACCACAAAGAAGTTTCAGAGAATGCTTCTGTCTAATTTTTATGTGAAGGTATTTCCTTTCCACCTCAGGCCGCAAAGCGCTGCAAATGTCCACTTGCAAATTCTAGAAAAAGAGTGTTAGAAATCTGCTCTATCAAAAGAAAGGTTCTGCCCTGTTAGCTGAATGCACGCATCCCACAGAAGTGTATGAGAATGCTTCTGTCTCCTTTTTGTGTGAGATTGTCCCGTTTCCAACGAATTCCTATAAGCGGTCCAAATATCCACTTGCAGATTCTATAAAAAGAGTGTTTCAAAACTTCTCTGTCAAAAGGAATGTTCAACTCTGTGAGTTGAATGCACGCCCCACAAAGCACTTTCAGAGAATGCTTCTGTCTACTTGTTATGTAAAGATACTTCCTTTTCCACCACAGTCCTCAAAGCGCTCCAAATGTCCGCTTGCACATTCTAGAAAAAGAGTGTTAGAAAACTGCTCTATCAAAAGAAAGGTTCAGCTGTGTGAGCTGAATGCACACATCACCAAGAAGTTTGCAAGAATGCTTCTGTGTCGTTTTTGTGGGAGGGTTTCCCGTTTCCAATCAATTCCCGTAAGCAGTCCGAATTTCCACCTGTAGATTCTACAAAAGAGAGTTTCAAATCTTCTCTGTCTAAAGGAATGCTCGACTCTGTGAGTTGAATGCACACACCACAAAGGAGTTTCAGAGAATGCTTCTGTCTAGTTTTTATGTGAAGATATTTCCTTTCCACCTCAGGCCTCAAGGCGCTCCAAATGTGCACTTGCAGATTCTAGAAAAAAAGTGTTTTAAAACTGCTGTATCAGAAGAAAGCTTCAGCTCCGTGAGCTGAATGCACACATCACACAGAAGTTTGTGAGAATGCTTCTGTTTACTTTTCCTGTGAGAGTGTCCCGTTTCCAAGGAATTCCTATCAGCGGTCCATATATGCAGTTGCAGATTCTACAAAAAGAGTGTTTCAAACTTCTCTGTCAAAAGGAGTGTTCAACTCTGAGTGTGGAATGCACACACCACAAAGAAGTTTCAGAGAATGCTTTCGTCTAGTTTTTATGTGAACATATTTCCTTTCCACCACGGGCCTCAAAGCGCTGCAAATGTCCACTTGTAGATTCTAGAAAAAGAGTGTTTCCAAACTGCTCTACCAATAGAAAGGTTCGGCTCCTTGAAACGAATGGGCACATCACAGAGAAGTTCGTGAGAATGCTTCTGTCTAGTTTTTGTGTGAGGGTGTCCCGTTTCCAACGCATTCCTATAAGCGGTCCAAATAGCCACGTGCAGATTCTGTAAATGAGGGTTTCAAAACTTCTCTGTCAAATGGAATGTTCAACTCTGTGAGTTGAATGCACGCGCCACAGAGAACTTTCAGAGAATGCCTCCTTCTACTTGTTATGGGAAGATACTTCCTTTCCCACCACAGGCCTCATAGCGCTCCAAATATCCACTTGCAGACTCTAGAAAAACAGTGTTTTAAAACTGCTCTATCAAAGGAAAGGCTCACATCTGTGAGTTGAAAGCACACATCAGGAAGAAGTTTGTGAGAATGATTCTGTGTCGTTTTTGGGTGAGGGTTTCCCGTTTCCAACGATTTCCTGCAAGCGGTCCAAATTTCCACTTGCAGATTCTACAAAAAAAAAAGACTATTTCAAAACTTCTCTCTCAAAAAGAATGTTCAACTCTGCGAGTTGGATGCACACACACCACAAAGAAGTTTCAGAGAATGCTTCTGTCTAATTTTTATGTGAAGGTATTTCCTTTCCACCTCAGGCCGCAAAGCGCTGCAAATGTCCACTTGCAAATTCTAGAAAAAGAGTGTTAGAAATCTGCTCTATCAAAAGAAAGGATCTGCCCTGTGAGCTGAATGCACGCATCCCACAGAAGTGTATGAGAATGCTTCTGTCTCCTTTTTGTGTGAGATTGTCCCGTTTCCAACGAATTCCTATAAGCGGTCCAAATATCCACTTGCAGATTCTATAAAAAGAGTGTTTCAAAACTTCTCTGTCAAAAGGAATGTTCAAATCTGTGAGTTGAATGCACGCCCCACAAAGCACTTTCAGAGAATGCTTCTGTCTACTTGTTATGTAAAGATACTTCCTTTTCCACCACAGTCCTCAAAGCGCTCCAAATGTCCGCTTGCACATTCTAGAAAAAGAGTGTTAGAAAACTGCTCTATCAAAAGAAAGGTTCAGCTCTGTGAGCTGAATGCACACATCACCAAGAAGTTTGCAAGAATGCTTCTGTGTCGTTTTTGTGGGAGGGTTTCCCGTTTCCAATCAATTCCCGTAAGCAGTCCGAATTTCCACCTGTAGATTCTACAAAAGAGAGTTTCAAATCTTCTCTGTCTAAAGGAATGCTCGACTCTGTGAGTTGAATGCACACACCACAAAGGAGTTTCAGAGAATGCTTCTGTCTAGTTTTTATGTGAAGATATTTCCTTTCCACCTCAGGCCTCAAGGCGCTCCAAATGTGCACTTGCAGATTCTAGAAAAAAAGTGTTTTAAAACTGCTGTATCAGAAGAAAGCTTCAGCTCCGTGAGCTGAATGCACACATCACACAGAAGTTTGTGAGAATGCTTCTGTTTACTTTTCCTGTGAGAGTGTCCCGTTTCCAAGGAATTCCTATCAGCGGTCCATATATGCAGTTGCAGATTCTACAAAAAGAGTGTTTCAAACTTCTCTGTCAAAAGGAGTGTTCAACTCTGAGTGTGGAATGCACACACCACAAAGAAGTTTCAGAGAATGCTTTCGTCTAGTTTTTATGTGAACATATTTCCTTTCCACCACGGGCCTCAAAGCGCTGCAAATGTCCACTTGTAGATTCTAGAAAAAGAGTGTTTCGAAACTGCTCTACCAATAGAAAGGTTCGGCTCCTTGAAACGAATGGGCACATCACAGAGAAGTTCGTGAGAATGCTTCTGTCTAGTTTTTGTGTGAGGGTGTCCCGTTTCCAACGCATTCCTATAAGCGGTCCAAATAGCCACGTGCAGATTCTGTAAATGAGGGTTTCAAAACTTCTCTGTCAAATGGAATGTTCAACTCTGTGACTTGAATGCACGCGCCACAGAGAACTTTCAGAGAATGCCTCCTTCTACTTGTTATGGGAAGATACTTCCTTTCCCACCACAGGCCTCATAGCGCTCCAAATATCCACTTGCAGACTCTAGAAAAACAGTGTTTTAAAACTGCTCTATCAAAGGAAAGGCTCACATCTGTGAGTTGAAAGCACACATCAGGAAGAAGTTTGTGAGAATGATTCTGTGTCGTTTTTGGGTGAGGGTTTCCCGTTTCCAACGATTTCCTGCAAGCGGTCCAAATTTCCACTTGCAGATTCTACAAAAAAAAAAGACTATTTCAAAACTTCTCTCTCAAAAAGAATGTTCAACTCTGCGAGTTGGATGCACACACACCACAAAGAAGTTTCAGAGAATGCTTCTGTCTAATTTTTATGTGAAGGTATTTCCTTTCCACCTCAGGCCGCAAAGCGCTGCAAATGTCCACTTGCAAATTCTAGAAAAAGAGTGTTAGAAATCTGCTCTATCAAAAGAAAGGATCTGCCCTGTGAGCTGAATGCACGCATCCCACAGAAGTGTATGAGAATGCTTCTGTCTCCTTTTTGTGTGAGATTGTCCCGTTTCCAACGAATTCCTATAAGCGGTCCAAATATCCACTTGCAGATTCTATAAAAAGAGTGTTTCAAAACTTCTCTGTCAAAAGGAATGTTCAACTCTGTGAGTTGAATGCACGCCCCACAAAGCACTTTCAGAGAATGCTTCTGTCTACTTGTTATGTAAAGATACTTCCTTTTCCACCACAGTCCTCAAAGCGCTCCAAATGTCCGCTTGCACATTCTAGAAAAAGAGTGTTAGAAAACTGCTCTATCAAAAGAAAGGTTCAGCTGTGTGAGCTGAATGCACACATCACCAAGAAGTTTGCAAGAATGCTTCTGTGTCGTTTTTGTGGGAGGGTTTCCCGTTTCCAATCAATTCCCGTAAGCAGTCCGAATTTCCACCTGTAGATTCTACAAAAGAGAGTTTCAAATCTTCTCTGTCTAAAGGAATGCTCGACTCTGTGAGTTGAATGCACACACCACAAAGGAGTTTCAGAGAATGCTTCTGTCTAGTTTTTATGTGAAGATATTTCCTTTCCACCTCAGGCCTCAAGGCGCTCCAAATGTGCACTTGCAGATTCTAGAGAAAAAGTGTTTTAAAACTGCTGTATCAGAAGAAAGCTTCAGCTCCGTGAGCTGAATGCACACATCACACAGAAGTTTGTGAGAATGCTTCTGTTTACTTTTCCTGTGAGAGTGTCCCGTTTCCAAGGAATTCCTATCAGCGGTCCATATATGCAGTTGCAGATTCTACAAAAAGAGTGTTTCAAACTTCTCTGTCAAAAGGAGTGTTCAACTCTGAGTGTGGAATGCACACACCACAAAGAAGTTTCAGAGAATGCTTTCGTCTAGTTTTTATGTGAACATATTTCCTTTCCACCACGGGCCTCAAAGCGCTGCAAATGTCCACTTGTAGATTCTAGAAAAAGAGTGTTTCCAAACTGCTCTACCAATAGAAAGGTTCGGCTCCTTGAAACGAATGGGCACATCACAGAGAAGTTCGTGAGAATGCTTCTGTCTAGTTTTTGTGTGAGGGTGTCCCGTTTCCAACGCATTCCTATAAGCGGTCCAAATAGCCACGTGCAGATTCTGTAAATGAGGGTTTCAAAACTTCTCTGTCAAATGGAATGTTCAACTCTGTGAGTTGAATGCACGCGCCACAGAGAACTTTCAGAGAATGCCTCCTTCTACTTGTTATGGGAAGATACTTCCTTTCCCACCACAGGCCTCATAGCGCTCCAAATATCCACTTGCAGACTCTAGAAAAACAGTGTTTTAAAACTGCTCTATCAAAGGAAAGGCTCACATCTGTGAGTTGAAAGCACACATCAGGAAGAAGTTTGTGAGAATGATTTTGTGTCGTTTTTGGGTGAGGGTTTCCCGTTTCCAACGATTTCCTGCAAGCGGTCCAAATTTCCACTTACAGATTCTACACAAAAAAAAGACTGTTTCAAAACTTCTCTGTCAAAAAGAATGTTCAACTCTGCGAGTTGGATGTACACACACCACAAAGAAGTTTCAGAGAAGGCTTCTATCTATTTTTTATGTGAAGGTATTTCCTTTCCACCTCAGGCCGCAAAGCGCTGCAAATGTCCACTTGCAAATTCTAGAAAAAGAGTGTTAGAAATCTGCTCTATCAAAAGAAAGGTTCTGCCCTGTTAGCTGAATGCACGCATCCCACAGAAGTGTATGAGAATGCTTCTGTCTCCTTTTTGTGTGAGATTGTCCCGTTTCCAACGAATTCCTATAAGCGGTCCAAATATCCACTTGCAGATTCTATAAAAAGAGTGTTTCAAAACTTCTCTGTCAAAAGGAATGTTCAACTCTGTGAGTTGAATGCACGCCCCACAAAGCACTTTCAGAGAATGCTTCTGTCTACTTGTTATGTAAAGATACTTCCTTTTCCACCACAGTCCTCAAAGCGCTCCAAATGTCCGCTTGCACATTCTAGAAAAAGAGTGTTAGAAAACTGCTCTATCAAAAGAAAGGTTCAGCTCTGTGAGCTGAATGCACACATCACCAAGAAGTTTGCAAGAATGCTTCTGTGTCGTTTTTGTGGGAGGGTTTCCCGTTTCCAATCAATTCCCGTAAGCAGTCCGAATTTCCACCTGTAGATTCTACAAAAGAGAGTTTCAAATCTTCTCTGTCTAAAGGAATGCTCGACTCTGTGAGTTGAATGCACACACCACAAAGGAGTTTCAGAGAATGCTTCTGTCTAGTTTTTATGTGAAGATATTTCCTTTCCACCTCAGGCCTCAAGGCGCTCCAAATTTGCACTTGCAGATTCTAGAAAAAAAGTATTTTAAAACTGCTGTATCAGAAGAAAGCTTCAGCTCCGTGAGCTGAATGCACACATCACACAGAAGTTTGTGAGAATGCTTCTCTTTACTTTTCCTGTGAGAGTGTCCCGTTTCCAAGGAATTCCTATCAGCGGTCCATATATGCAGTTGCAGATTCTACAAAAAGAGTGTTTCAAACTTCTCTGTCAAAAGGAGTGTTCAACTCTGAGTGTGGAATGCACACACCACAAAGAAGTTTCAGAGAATGCTTTCGTCTAGTTTTTATGTGAACATATTTCCTTTCCACCACGGGCCTCAAAGCGCTGCAAATGTCCACTTGTAGATTCTAGAAAAAGAGTGTTTCCAAACTGCTCTACCAATAGAAAGGTTCGGCTCCTTGAAACGAATGGGCACATCACAGAGAAGTTCGTGAGAATGCTTCTGTCTAGTTTTTGTGTGAGGGTGTCCCGTTTCGAACGCATTCCTATAAGCGGTCCAAATAGCCACGTGCAGATTCTGTAAATGAGGGTTTCAAAACTTCTCTGTCAAATGGAATGTTCAACTCTGTGAGTTGAATGCACGCGCCACAGAGGACTTTCAGAGAATGCCTCCTTCTACTTGTTATGGGAAGATACTTCCTTTCCCACCACAGGCCTCATAGCGCTCCAAATATCCACTTGCAGACTCTAGAAAAACAGTGTTTTAAAACTGCTCTATCAAAGGAAAGGCTCACATCTGTGAGTTGAAAGCACACATCAGAAAGAAGTTTGTGAGAATGATTCTGTGTCGTTTTTACGTGAGGGTTTCCCGTTTCCAACGATTTCCTGCAAGCGGTCCAAATTTCCACTTACAGATTCTACACAAAAAAAAGACTGTTTCAAAACTTCTCTGTCAAAAAGAATGTTCAACTCTGCGAGTTGGATGCACACACACCACAAAGAAGTTTCAGAGAATGCTTCTGTCTAATTTTTATGTGAAGTTATTTCCTTTCCACCTCAGGCCGCAAAGCGCTGCAAATGTCCACTTGCAAATTCTAGAAAAAGAGTGTTAGAAATCTGCTCTATCAAAAGAAAGGTTCTGCCCTGTTAGCTGAATGCACGCATCCCACAGAAGTGTATGAGAATGCTTCTGTCTCCTTTTTGTGTGAGATTGTCCCGTTTCCAACGAATTCCTATAAGCGGTCCAAATATCCACTTGCAGATTCTATAAAAAGAGTGTTTCAAAACTTCTCTGTCAAAAGGAATGTTCAACTCTGTGAGTTGAATGCACGCCCCACAAAGCACTTTCAGAGAATGCTTCTGTCTACTTGTTATGTAAAGATACTTCCTTTTCCACCACAGTCCTCAAAGCGCTCCAAATGTCCGCTTGCACATTCTAGAAAAAGAGTGTTAGAAAACTGCTCTATCAAAAGAAAGGTTCAGCTGTGTGAGCTGAATGCACACATCACGAAGAAGTTTGCAAG
The DNA here is from genome assembly GCF_028885625.2 of Pongo pygmaeus. Taxonomy (NCBI): domain Eukaryota; kingdom Metazoa; phylum Chordata; class Mammalia; order Primates; family Hominidae; genus Pongo; species Pongo pygmaeus. Next base: position 69,361,569 of record NC_072376.2, on the reverse strand, counting down.
AATGCTTCTGTGTCGTTTTTGTGGGAGGGTTTCCCGTTTCCAATCAATTCCCGTAAGCAGTCCGAATTTCCACCTGTAGATTCTACAAAAGAGAGTTTCAAATCTTCTCTGTCTAAAGGAATGCTCGACTCTGTGAGTTGAATGCACACACCACAAAGGAGTTTCAGAGAATGCTTCTGTCTAGTTTTTATGTGAAGATATTTCCTTTCCACCTCAGGCCTCAAGGCGCTCCAAATGTGCACTTGCAGATTCTAGAAAAAAAGTGTTTTAAAACTGCTGTATCAGAAGAAAGCTTCAGCTCCGTGAGCTGAATGCACACATCACACAGAAGTTTGTGAGAATGCTTCTGTTTACTTTTCCTGTGAGAGTGTCCCGTTTCCAAGGAATTCCTATCAGCGGTCCATATATGCAGTTGCAGATTCTACAAAAAGAGTGTTTCAAACTTCTCTGTCAAAAGGAGTGTTCAACTCTGAGTGTGGAATGCACACACCACAAAGAAGTTTCAGAGAATGCTTTCGTCTAGTTTTTATGTGAACATATTTCCTTTCCACCACGGGCCTCAAAGCGCTGCAAATGTCCATTTGTAGATTCTAGAAAAAGAGTGTTTCCAAACTGCTCTACCAATAGAAAGGTTCGGCTCCTTGAAACGAATGGGCACATCACAGAGAAGTTCGTGAGAATGCTTCTGTCTAGTTTTTGTGTGAGGGTGTCCCGTTTCCAACGCATTCCTATAAGCGGTCCAAATAGCCACGTGCAGATTCTGTAAATGAGGGTTTCAAAACTTCTCTGTCAAATGGAATGTTCAACTCTGTGAGTTGAATGCACGCGCCACAGAGAACTTTCAGAGAATGCCTCCTTCTACTTGTTATGGGAAGATACTTCCTTTCCCACCACAGGCCTCATAGCGCTCCAAATATCCACTTGCAGACTCTAGAAAAACAGTGTTTTAAAACTGCTCTATCAAAGGAAAGGCTCACATCTGTGAGTTGAAAGCACACATCAGGAAGAAGTTTGTGAGAATGATTCTGTGTCGTTTTTGGGTGAGGGTTTCCCGTTTCCAACGATTTCCTGCAAGCGGTCCAAATTTCCACTTGCAAATTCTACAAAAAAAAAAGACTATTTCAAAACTTCTCTCTCAAAAAGAATGTTCAACTCTGTGAGTTGGATGCACACACACCACAAAGAAGTTTCAGAGAATGCTTCTGTCTAATTTTTATGTGAAGGTATTTCCTTTCCACCTCAGGCCGCAAAGCGCTGCAAATGTCCACTTGCAAATTCTAGAAAAAGAGTGTTAGAAATCTGCTCTATCAAAAGAAAGGTTCTGCCCTGTGAGCTGAATGCACGCATCCCACAGAAGTGTATGAGAATGCTTCTGTCTCCTTTTTGTGTGAGATTGTCCCGTTTCCAACGAATTCCTATAAGCGGTCCAAATATCCACTTGCAGATTCTATAAAAAGAGTGTTTCAAAACTTCTCTGTCAAAAGGAATGTTCAACTCTGTGAGTTGAATGCACGCCCCACAAAGCACTTTCAGAGAATGCTTCTGTCTACTTGTTATGTAAAGATACTTCCTTTTCCACCACAGTCCTCAAAGCGCTCCAAATGTCCGCTTGCACATTCTAGAAAAAGAGTGTTAGAAAACTGCTCTATCAAAAGAAAGGTTCAGCTGTGTGAGCTGAATGCACACATCACCAAGAAGTTTGCAAGAATGCTTCTGTGTCGTTTTTGTGGGAGGGTTTCCCGTTTCCAATCAATTCCCGTAAGCAGTCCGAATTTCCACCTGTAGATTCTACAAAAGAGAGTTTCAAATCTTCTCTGTCTAAAGGAATGCTCGACTCTGTGAGTTGAATGCACACACCACAAAGGAGTTTCAGAGAATGCTTCTGTCTAGTTTTTATGTGAAGATATTTCCTTTCCACCTCAGGCCTCAAGGCGCTCCAAATGTGCACTTGCAGATTCTAGAAAAAAAGTGTTTTAAAACTGCTGTATCAGAAGAAAGCTTCAGCTCCGTGAGCTGAATGCACACATCACACAGAAGTTTGTGAGAATGCTTCTGTTTACTTTTCCTGTGAGAGTGTCCCGTTTCCAAGGAATTCCTATCAGCTGTCCATATATGCAGTTGCAGACTCTACAAAAAGAGTGTTTCAAACTTCTCTGTCAAAAGGAGTGTTCAACTCTGAGTGTGGAATGCACACACCACAAAGAAGTTTCAGAGAATGCTTTCGTCTAGTTTTTATGTGAACATATTTCCTTTCCACCACGGGCCTCAAAGCGCTGCAAATGTCCACTTGTAGATTCTAGAAAAAGAGTGTTTCCAAACTGCTCTACCAATAGAAAGGTTCGGCTCCTTGAAACGAATGGGCACATCACAGAGAAGTTCGTGAGAATGCTTCTGTCTAGTTTTTGTGTGAGGGTGTCCCGTTTCCAACGCATTCCTATAAGCGGTCCAAATAGCCACGTGCAGATTCTGTAAATGAGGGTTTCAAAACTTCTCTGTCAAATGGAATGTTCAACTCTGTGAGTTGAATGCACGCGCCACAGAGGACTTTCAGAGAATGCCTCCTTCTACTTGTTATGGGAAGATACTTCCTTTCCCACCACAGGCCTCATAGCGCTCCAAATATCCACTTGCAGACTCTAGAAAAACAGTGTTTTAAAACTGCTCTATCAAAGGAAAGGCTCACATCTGTGAGTTGAAAGCACACATCAGGAAGAAGTTTGTGAGAATGATTTTGTGTCGTTTTTGGGTGAGGGTTTCCCGTTTCCAACGATTTCCTGCAAGCGGTCCAAATTTCCACTTACAGATTCTACACAAAAAAAAGACTGTTTCAAAACTTCTCTGTCAAAAAGAATGTTCAACTCTGCGAGTTGGATGTACACACACCACAAAGAAGTTTCAGAGAATGCTTCTGTCTAATTTTTATGTGAAGGTATTTCCTTTCCACCTCAGGCCGCAAAGCGCTGCAAATGTCCACTTGCAAATTCTAGAAAAAGAGTGTTAGAAATCTGCTCTATCAAAAGAAAGGTTCTGCCCTGTTAGCTGAATGCACGCATCCCACAGAAGTGTATGAGAATGCTTCTGTCTCCTTTTTGTGTGAGATTGTCCCGTTTCCAACGAATTCCTATAAGCGGTCCAAATATCCACTTGCAGATTCTATAAAAAGAGTGTTTCAAAACTTCTCTGTCAAAAGGAATGTTCAACTCTGTGAGTTGAATGCACGCCCCACAAAGCACTTTCAGAGAATGCTTCTGTCTACTTGTTATGTAAAGATACTTCCTTTTCCACCACAGTCCTCAAAGCGCTCCAAATGTCCGCTTGCACGTTCTAGAAAAAGAGTGTTAGAAAACTGCTCTATCAAAAGAAAGGTTCAGCTGTGTGAGCTGAATGCACACATCACCAAGAAGTTTGCAAGAATGCTTCTGTGTCGTTTTTGTGGGAGGGTTTCCCGTTTCCAATCAATTCCCGTAAGCAGTCCGAATTTCCACCTGTAGATTCTACAAAAGAGAGTTTCAAATCTTCTCTGTCTAAAGGAATGCTCGACTCTGTGAGTTGAATGCACACACCACAAAGGAGTTTCAGAGAATGCTTCTGTCTAGTTTTTATGTGAAGATATTTCCTTTCCACCTCAGGCCTCAAGGCGCTCCAAATGTGCACTTGCAGATTCTAGAAAAAAAGTGTTTTAAAACTGCTGTATCAGAAGAAAGCTTCAGCTCCGTGAGCTGAATGCACACATCACACAGAAGTTTGTGAGAATGCTTCTGTTTACTTTTCCTGTGAGAGTGTCCCGTTTCCAACGAATTCCTATCAGCGGTCCATATATGCAGTTGCAGATTCTACAAAAAGAGTGTTTCAAACTTCTCTGTCAAAAGGAGTGTTCAACTCTGAGTGTGGAATGCACACACCACAAAGAAGTTTCAGAGAATGCTTTCGTCTAGTTTTTATGTGAACATATTTCCTTTCCACCACGGGCCTCAAAGCGCTGCAAATGTCCACTTGTAGATTCTAGAAAAAGAGTGTTTCCAAACTGCTCTACCAATAGAAAGGTTCGGCTCCTTGAAACGAATGGGCACATCACAGAGAAGTTCGTGAGAATGCTTCTGTCTAGTTTTTGTGTGAGGGTGTCCCGTTTCCAACGCATTCCTATAAGCGGTCCAAATAGCCACGTGCAGATTCTGTAAATGAGGGTTTCAAAACTTCTCTGTCAAATGGAATGTTCAACTCTGTGACTTGAATGCACGCGCCACAGAGAACTTTCAGAGAATGCCTCCTTCTACTTGTTATGGGAAGATACTTCCTTTCCCACCACAGGCCTCATAGCGCTCCAAATATCCACTTGCAGACTCTAGAAAAACAGTGTTTTAAAACTGCTCTATCAAAGGAAAGGCTCACATCTGTGAGTTGAAAGCACACATCAGGAAGAAGTTTGTGAGAATGATTTTGTGTCGTTTTTGGGTGAGGGTTTCCCGTTTCCAACGATTTCCTGCAAGCGGTCCAAATTTCCACTTACAGATTCTACACAAAAAAAAGACTGTTTCAAAACTTCTCTGTCAAAAAGAATGTTCAACTCTGCGAGTTGGATGTACACACACCACAAAGAAGTTTCAGAGAGTGCTTCTGTCTAATTTTTATGTGAAGGTATTTCCTTTCCACCTCAGGCCGCAAAGCGCTGCAAATGTCCACTTGCAAATTCTAGAAAAAGAGTGTTAGAAATCTGCTCTATCAAAAGAAAGGTTCTGCCCTGTTAGCTGAATGCACGCATCCCACAGAAGTGTATGAGAATGCTTCTGTCTCCTTTTTGTGTGAGATTGTCCCGTTTCCAACGAATTCCTATAAGCGGTCCAAATATCCACTTGCAGATTCTATAAAAAGAGTGTTTCAAAACTTCTCTGTCAAAAGGAATGTTCAACTCTGTGAGTTGAATGCACGCCCCACAAAGCACTTTCAGAGAATGCTTCTGTCTACTTGTTATGTAAAGATACTTCCTTTTCCACCACAGTCCTCAAAGCGCTCCAAATGTCCGCTTGCACATTCTAGAAAAAGAGTGTTAGAAAACTGCTCTATCAAAAGAAAGGTTCAGCTCTGTGAGCTGAATGCACACATCACCAAGAAGTTTGCAAGAATGCTTCTGTGTCGTTTTTGTGGGAGGGTTTCCCGTTTCCAATCAATTCCCGTAAGCAGTCCGAATTTCCACCTGTAGATTCTACAAAAGAGAGTTTCAAATCTTCTCTGTCTAAAGGAATGCTCGACTCTGTGAGTTGAATGCACACACCACAAAGGAGTTTCAGAGAATGCTTCTGTCTAGTTTTTATGTGAAGATATTTCCTTTCCACCTCAGGCCTCAAGGCGCTCCAAATGTGCACTTGCAGATTCTAGAAAAAAAGTGTTTTAAAACTGCTGTATCAGAAGAAAGCTTCAGCTCCGTGAGCTGAATGCACACATCACACAGAAGTTTGTGAGAATGCTTCTGTTTACTTTTCCTGTGAGAGTGTCCCGTTTCCAAGGAATTCCTATCAGCGGTCCATATATGCAGTTGCAGATTCTACAAAAAGAGTGTTTCAAACTTCTCTGTCAAAAGGAGTGTTCAACTCTGAGTGTGGAATGCACACACCACAAAGAAGTTTCAGAGAATGCTTTCGTCTAGTTTTTATGTGAACATATTTCCTTTCCACCACGGGCCTCAAAGCGCTGCAAATGTCCACTTGTAGATTCTAGAAAAAGAGTGTTTCCAAACTGCTCTACCAATAGAAAGGTTCGGCTCCTTGAAACGAATGGGCACATCACAGAGAAGTTCGTGAGAATGCTTCTGTCTAGTTTTTGTGTGAGGGTGTCCCGTTTCCAACGCATTCCTATAAGCGGTCCAAATAGCCACGTGCAGATTCTGTAAATGAGGGTTTCAAAACTTCTCTGTCAAATGGAATGTTCAACTCTGTGAGTTGAATGCACGCGCCACAGAGAACTTTCAGAGAATGCCTCCTTCTACTTGTTATGGGAAGATACTTCCTTTCCCACCACAGGCCTCATAGCGCTCCAAATATCCACTTGCAGACTCTAGAAAAACAGTGTTTTAAAACTGCTCTATCAAAGGAAAGGCTCACATCTGTGAGTTGAAAGCACACATCAGGAAGAAGTTTGTGAGAATGATTCTGTGTCGTTTTTGGGTGAGGGTTTCCCGTTTCCAACGATTTCCTGCAAGCGGTCCAAATTTCCACTTGCAGATTCTACAAAAAAAAAAGACTATTTCAAAACTTCTCTCTCAAAAAGAATGTTCAACTCTGCGAGTTGGATGCACACACACCACAAAGAAGTTTCAGAGAATGCTTCTGTCTAATTTTTATGTGAAGGTATTTCCTTTCCACCTCAGGCCGCAAAGCGCTGCAAATGTCCACTTGCAAATTCTAGAAAAAGAGTGTTAGAAATCTGCTCTATCAAAAGAAAGGATCTGCCCTGTGAGCTGAATGCACGCATCCCACAGAAGTGTATGAGAATGCTTCTGTCTCCTTTTTGTGTGAGATTGTCCCGTTTCCAACGAATTCCTATAAGCGGTCCAAATATCCACTTGCAGATTCTATAAAAAGAGTGTTTCAAAACTTCTCTGTCAAAAGGAATGTTCAACTCTGTGAGTTGAATGCACGCCCCACAAAGCACTTTCAGAGAATGCTTCTGTCTACTTGTTATGTAAAGATACTTCCTTTTCCACCACAGTCCTCAAAGCGCTCCAAATGTCCGCTTGCACATTCTAGAAAAAGAGTGTTAGAAAACTGCTCTATCAAAAGAAAGGTTCAGCTCTGTGAGCTGAATGCACACATCACCAAGAAGTTTGCAAGAATGCTTCTGTGTCGTTTTTGTGGGAGGGTTTCCCGTTTCCAATCAATTCCCGTAAGCAGTCCGAATTTCCACCTGTAGATTCTACAAAAGAGAGTTTCAAATCTTCTCTGTCTAAAGGAATGCTCGACTCTGTGAGTTGAATGCACACACCACAAAGGAGTTTCAGAGAATGCTTCTGTCTAGTTTTTATGTGAAGATATTTCCTTTCCACCTCAGGCCTCAAGGCGCTCCAAATGTGCACTTGCAGATTCTAGAAAAAAAGTGTTTTAAAACTGCTGTATCAGAAGAAAGCTTCAGCTCCGTGAGCTGAATGCACACATCACACAGAAGTTTGTGAGAATGCTTCTGTTTACTTTTCCTGTGAGAGTGTCCCGTTTCCAAGGAATTCCTATCAGCGGTCCATATATGCAGTTGCAGATTCTACAAAAAGAGTGTTTCAAACTTCTCTGTCAAAAGGAGTGTTCAACTCTGAGTGTGGAATGCACACACCACAAAGAAGTTTCAGAGAATGCTTTCGTCTAGTTTTTATGTGAACATATTTCCTTTCCACCACGGGCCTCAAAGCGCTGCAAATGTCCACTTGTAGATTCTAGAAAAAGAGTGTTTCCAAACTGCTCTACCAATAGAAAGGTTCGGCTCCTTGAAACGAATGCGCACATCACACAGAAGTTCGTGAGAATGCTTCTGTCTAGTTTTTGTGTGAGGGTGTCCCGTTTCCAACGCATTCCTATAAGCGGTCCAAATAGCCACGTGCAGATTCTGTAAATGAGGGTTTCAAAACTTCTCTGTCAAATGGAATGTTCAACTCTGTGAGTTGAATGCACGCGCCACAGAGAACTTTCAGAGAATGCCTCCTTCTACTTGTTATGGGAAGATACTTCCTTTCCCACCACAGGCCTCATAGCGCTCCAAATATCCACTTGCAGACTCTAGAAAAACAGTGTTTTAAAACTGCTCTATCAAAGGAAAGGCTCACATCTGTGAGTTGAAAGCACACATCAGGAAGAAGTTTGTGAGAATGATTCTGTGTCGTTTTTGGGTGAGGGTTTCCCGTTTCCAACGATTTCCTGCAAGCGGTCCAAATTTCCACTTGCAGATTCTACAAAAAAAAAAGACTATTTCAAAACTTCTCTCTCAAAAAGAATGTTCAACTCTGCGAGTTGGATGCACACACACCACAAAGAAGTTTCAGAGAATGCTTCTGTCTAATTTTTATGTGAAGGTATTTCCTTTCCACCTCAGGCCGCAAAGCGCTGCAAATGTCCACTTGCAAATTCTAGAAAAAGAGTGTTAGAAATCTGCTCTATCAAAAGAAAGGATCTGCCCTGTGAGCTGAATGCACGCATCCCACAGAAGTGTATGAGAATGCTTCTGTCTCCTTTTTGTGTGAGATTGTCCCGTTTCCAACGAATTCCTATAAGCGGTCCAAATATCCACTTGCAGATTCTATAAAAAGAGTGTTTCAAAACTTCTCTGTCAAAAGGAATGTTCAACTCTGTGAGTTGAATGCACGCCCCACAAAGCACTTTCAGAGAATGCTTCTGTCTACTTGTTATGTAAAGATACTTCCTTTTCCACCACAGTCCTCAAAGCGCTCCAAATGTCCGCTTGCACATTCTAGAAAAAGAGTGTTAGAAAACTGCTCTATCAAAAGAAAGGTTCAGCTCTGTGAGCTGAATGCACACATCACCAAGAAGTTTGCAAGAATGCTTCTGTGTCGTTTTTGTGGGAGGGTTTCCCGTTTCCAATCAATTCCCGTAAGCAGTCCGAATTTCCACCTGTAGATTCTACAAAAGAGAGTTTCAAATCTTCTCTGTCTAAAGGAATGCTCGACTCTGTGAGTTGAATGCACACACCACAAAGGAGTTTCAGAGAATGCTTCTGTCTAGTTTTTATGTGAAGATATTTCCTTTCCACCTCAGGCCTCAAGGCGCTCCAAATGTGCACTTGCAGATTCTAGAAAAAAAGTGTTTTAAAACTGCTGTATCAGAAGAAAGCTTCAGCTCCGTGAGCTGAATGCACACATCACACAGAAGTTTGTGAGAATGCTTCTGTTTACTTTTCCTGTGAGAGTGTCCCGTTTCCAAGGAATTCCTATCAGCGGTCCATATATGCAGTTGCAGATTCTACAAAAAGAGTGTTTCAAACTTCTCTGTCAAAAGGAGTGTTCAACTCTGAGTGTGGAATGCACACACCACAAAGAAGTTTCAGAGAATGCTTTCGTCTAGTTTTTATGTGAACATATTTCCTTTCCACCACGGGCCTCAAAGCGCTGCAAATGTCCACTTGTAGATTCTAGAAAAAGAGTGTTTCCAAACTGCTCTACCAATAGAAAGGTTCGGCTCCTTGAAACGAATGCGCACATCACACAGAAGTTCGTGAGAATGCTTCTGTCTAGTTTTTGTGTGAGGGTGTCCCGTTTCCAACGCATTCCTATAAGCGGTCCAAATAGCCACGTGCAGATTCTGTAAATGAGGGTTTCAAAACTTCTCTGTCAAATGGAATGTTCAACTCTGTGAGTTGAATGCACGCGCCACAGAGAACTTTCAGAGAATGCCTCCTTCTACTTGTTATGGGAAGATACTTCCTTTCCCACCACAGGCCTCATAGCGCTCCAAATATCCACTTGCAGACTCTAGAAAAACAGTGTTTTAAAACTGCTCTATCAAAGGAAAGGCTCACATCTGTGAGTTGAAAGCACACATCAGGAAGAAGTTTGTGAGAATGATTCTGTGTCGTTTTTGGGTGAGGGTTTCCCGTTTCCAACGATTTCCTGCAAGCGGTCCAAATTTCCACTTGCAGATTCTACAAAAAAAAAAGACTATTTCAAAACTTCTCTCTCAAAAAGAATGTTCAACTCTGCGAGTTGGATGCACACACACCACAAAGAAGTTTCAGAGAATGCTTCTGTCTAATTTTTATGTGAAGGTATTTCCTTTCCACCTCAGGCCGCAAAGCGCTGCAAATGTCCACTTGCAAATTCTAGAAAAAGAGTGTTAGAAATCTGCTCTATCAAAAGAAAGGATCTGCCCTGTGAGCTGAATGCACGCATCCCACAGAAGTGTATGAGAATGCTTCTGTCTCCTTTTTGTGTGAGATTGTCCCGTTTCCAACGAATTCCTATAAGCGGTCCAAATATCCACTTGCAGATTCTATAAAAAGAGTGTTTCAAAACTTCTCTGTCAAAAGGAATGTTCAACTCTGTGAGTTGAATGCACGCCCCACAAAGCACTTTCAGAGAATGCTTCTGTCTACTTGTTATGTAAAGATACTTCCTTTTCCACCACAGTCCTCAAAGCGCTCCAAATGTCCGCTTGCACATTCTAGAAAAAGAGTGTTAGAAAACTGCTCTATCAAAAGAAAGGTTCAGCTGTGTGAGCTGAATGCACACATCACCAAGAAGTTTGCAAGAATGCTTCTGTGTCGTTTTTGTGGGAGGGTTTCCCGTTTCCAAACAATTCCCGTAAGCAGTCCGAATTTCCACCTGTAGATTCTACAAAAGAGAGTTTCAAATCTTCTCTGTCTAAAGGAATGCTCGACTCTGTGAGTTGAATGCACACACCACAAAGGAGTTTCAGAGAATGCTTCTGTCTAGTTTTTATGTGAAGATATTTCCTTTCCACCTCAGGCCTCAAAGCTCTCCAAATGTGCACTTGCAGATTCTAGAAAAAAAGTGTTTTAAAACTGCTGTATCAGAAGAAAGCTTCAGCTCCGTGAGCTGAATGCACACATCACACAGAAGTTTGTGAGAATGCTTCTGTTTACTTTTCCTGTGAGAGTGTCCCGTTTCCAACGAATTCCTATCAGCGGTCCATATATACAGTTGCAGATTCTACAAAAAGAGTGTTTCAAACTTCTCTGTCAAAAGGAGTGTTCAACTCTGAGTGTGGAATGCACACACCACAAAGAAGTTTCAGAGAATGCTTTCGTCTAGTTTTTATGTGAACATATTTCCTTTCCACCACGGGCCTCAAAGCGCTGCAAATGTCCACTTGTAGATTCTAGAAAAAGAGTGTTTCCAAACTGCTCTACCAATAGAAACTTTCGGCTCCTTGAAACGAAGGCGCACATCACACAGAAGTTCGTGAGAATGCTTCTGTCTAGTTTTTGTGTGAGGGTGTCCCGTTTCCAACGCATTCCTATAAGCGGTCGAAATAGCCACTTGCAGATTCTGTAAATGAGGGTTTCAAAACTTCTCTGTCAAATGGAATGTTCAACTCTGTGACTTGAATGCACGCGCCACAGAGAACTTTCAGAGAATTCCTCTTTCTACTTGTTATGGGAAGATACTTCCTTTCCCACCACAGGCCTCATAGCGCTCCAAATATCCACTTGCAGACTCTAAAAAAACAGTGGTTTAAAACTGCTCTATCAAAGGAAAGGCTCACATCTGTGAGTTGAAAGCACACATCAGGAAGAAGTTTGTGAGAATGATTCTGTGTCGTTTTTGGGTGAGGGTTTCCCGTTTCCAACGATTTCCTGCAAGCGGTCCAAATTTCCACTTGCAGATTCTACAAAAAAAAAAGACTGTTTCAAAACTTCTCTGCCAAAAAGAATGTTCAACTCTGCGAGTTGGATGCACACACACCACAAAGAAGTTTCAGAGAATGCTTCTGTCTAATTTTTATGTGAAGGTATTTCCTTTCCACCTCAGGCCTCAAAGCGCTGCAAATGACCACTTGCAAATTCTAGAAAAAGAGTGTTAGAAATCTGCTGTATCAAAAGAAAGGTTCAGCCCTGTGAGCTGAACGCAGGCATCCCACAGAAGTGTATGAGAATGCTTCTGTCTCCATTTTGTGTGAGATTGTCCCGTTTCCAACGAATTCCTATAAGCGGTCCAAATATCCACTTGCAGATTCTATAAAAAGAGTGTTTCAAAACTTCTCTGTCAAAAGGAACGTTCAACTCTGTGAGTTGAATGCACGCCCCACAAAGCACTTTCAGAGAATGCTTCTGTCTACTTGTTATGTAAAGATACTTCCTTTTCCACCACAGTCCTCAAAGCGCTCCAAATGTCCGCTTGCACATTCTAGAAAAAGAGTGTTAGAAAACTGCTCTATCAAAAGAAAGGTTCAGCTGTGTGAGCTGAATGCACACATCACCAAGAAGTTTGCAAGAATGCTTCTGTGTCGTTTTTGTGGGAGGGTTTCCCGTTTCCAATCAATTCCCGTAAGCAGTCCGAATTTCCACCTGTAGATTCTACAAAAGAGAGTTTCAAATCTTCTCTGTCTAAAGGAATGCTCGACTCTGTGAGTTGAATGCACACACCACAAAGGAGTTTCAGAGAATGCTTCTGTCTAGTTTTTATGTGAAGATATTTCCTTTCCACCTCAGGCCTCAAGGCGCTCCAAATGTGCACTTGCAGATTCTAGAAAAAAAGTGTTTTAAAACTGCTGTATCAGAAGAAAGCTTCAGCTCCGTGAGCTGAATGCACACATCACACAGAAGTTTGTGAGAATGCTTCTGTTTACTTTTCCTGTGAGAGTGTCCCGTTTCCAAGGAATTCCTATCAGCGGTCCATATATGCAGTTGCAGATTCTACAAAAAGAGTGTTTCAAACTTCTCTGTCAAAAGGAGTGTTCAACTCTGAGTGTGGAATGCACACACCACAAAGAAGTTTCAGAGAATGCTTTCGTCTAGTTTTTATGTGAACATATTTCCTTTCCACCACGGGCCTCAAAGCGCTGCAAATGTCCACTTGTAGATTCTAGAAAAAGAGTGTTTCCAAACTGGTCTACCAATAGAAAGGTTCGGCTCCTTGAAACGAATGGGCACATCACACAGAAGTTCGTGAGAATGCTTCTGTCTAGTTTTTGTGTGAGGGTGTCCCGTTTCCAACGCATTCCTATAAGCGGTCCAAATAGCCACGTGCAGATTCTGTAAATGAGGGTTTCAAAACTTCTCTGTCAAATGGAATGTTCAACTCTGTGAGTTGAATGCACGCGCCACAGAGAACTTTCAGAGAATGCCTCCTTCTACTTGTTATGGGAAGATACTTCCTTTCCCACCACAGGCCTCATAGCGCTCCAAATATCCACTTGCAGACTCTAGAAAAACAGTGTTTTAAAACTGCTCTATCAAAGGAAAGGCTCACATCTGTGAGTTGAAAGCACACATCAGGAAGAAGTTTGTGAGAATGATTTTGTGTCGTTTTTGGGTGAGGGTTTCCCGTTTCCAACGATTTCCTGCAAGCGGTCCAAATTTCCACTTACAGATTCTACACAAAAAAAAGACTGTTTCAAAACTTCTCTGTCAAAAAGAATGTTCAACTCTGCGAGTTGGATGTACACACACCACAAAGAAGTTTCAGAGAAGGCTTCTGTCTAATTTTTATGTGAAGGTATTTCCTTTCCACCTCAGGCCGCAAAGCGCTGCAAATGTCCACTTGCAAATTCTAGAAAAAGAGTGTTAGAAATCTGCTCTATCAAAAGAAAGGTTCTGCCCTGTTAGCTGAATGCACGCATCCCACAGAAGTGTATGAGAATGCTTCTGTCTCCTTTTTGTGTGAGATTGTCCCGTTTCCAACGAATTCCTATAAGCGGTCCAAATATCCACTTGCAGATTCTATAAAAAGAGTGTTTCAAAACTTCTCTGTCCAAAGGAATGTTCAACTCTGTGAGTTGAATGCACGCCCCACAAAGCACTTTCAGAGAATGCTTCTGTCTACTTGTTATGTAAAGATACTTCCTTTTCCACCACAGTCCTCAAAGCGCTCCAAATGTCCGCTTGCACATTCTAGAAAAAGAGTGTTAGAAAACTGCTCTATCAAAAGAAAGGTTCAGCTGTGTGAGCTGAATGCACACATCACCAAGAAGTTTGCAAGAATGCTTCTGTGTCATTTTTGTGGGAGGGTTTCCCGTTTCCAATCAATTCCCGTAAGCAGTCCGAATTTCCACCTGTAGATTCTACAAAAGAGAGTTTCAAATCTTCTCTGTCTAAAGGAATGCTCGACTCTGTGAGTTGAATGCACACACCACAAAGGAGTTTCAGAGAATGCTTCTGTCTAGTTTTTATGTGAAGATATTTCCTTTCCACCTCAGGCCTCAAGGCGCTCCAAATGTGCACTTGCAGATTCTAGAAAAAAAGTGTTTTAAAACTGCTGTATCGGAAGAAAGCTTCAGCTCCGTGAGCTGAATGCACACATCACACAGAAGTTTGTGAGAATGCTTCTGTTTACTTTTCCTGTGAGAGTGTCCCGTTTCCAAGGAATTCCTATCAGCGGTCCATATATGCAGTTGCAGATTCTACAAAAAGAGTGTTTCAAACTTCTCTGTCAAAAGGAGTGTTCAACTCTGAGTGTGGAATGCACACACCACAAAGAAGTTTCAGAGAATGCTTTCGTCTAGTTTTTATGTGAACATATTTCCTTTCCACCACGGGCCTCAAAGCGCTGCAAATGTCCACTTGTAGATTCTAGAAAAAGAGTGTTTCCAAACTGCTCTACCAATAGAAACTTTCGGCTCCTTGAAACGAAGGCGCACATCACACAGAAGTTCGTGAGAATGCTTCTGTCTAGTTTTTGTGTGAGGGTGTCCCGTTTCCAACGCATTCCTATAAGCGGTCCAAATAGCCACTTGCAGATTCTGTAAATGAGGGTTTCAAAACTTCTCTGTCAAATGGAATGTTCAACTCTGTGACTTGAATGCACGCGCCACAGAGAACTTTCAGAGAATTCCTCTTTCTACTTGTTATGGGAAGATACTTCCTTTCCCACCACAGGCCTCATAGCGCTCCAAATATCCACTTGCAGACTCTAAAAAAACAGTGGTTTAAAACTGCTCTATCAAAGGAAAGGCTCACATCTGTGAGTTGAAAGCACACATCAGGAAGAAGTTTGTGAGAATGATTCTGTGTCGTTTTTGGGTGAGGGTTTCCCGTTTCCAACGATTTCCTGCAAGCGGTCCAAATTTCCACTTGCAGATTCTACAAAAAAAAAAGACTGTTTCAAAACTTCTCTGTCAAAAAGAATGTTCAACTCTGCGAGTTGGATGCACACACACCACAAAGAAGTTTCAGAGAATGCTTCTGTCTAATTTTTATGTGAAGGTATTTCCTTTCCACCTCAGGCCTCAAAGCGCTGCAAATGACCACTTGCAAATTCTAGAAAAAGAGTGTTAGAAATCTGCTGTATCAAAAGAAAGGTTCAGCCCTGTGAGCTGAACGCAGGCATCCCACAGAAGTGTATGAGAATGCTTCTGTCTCCTTTTTGTGTGAGATTGTCCCGTTTCCAACGAATTCCTATAAGCGGTCCAAATATCCACTTGCAGATTCTATAAAAAGAGTGTTTCAAAACTTCTCTGTCAAAAGGAACGTTCAACTCTGTGAGTTGAATGCACGCCGAACAAAGCACTTTCAGAGAATGCTTCTGTCTACTTGTTATGTAAAGATACTTCCTTTTCCACCACAGTCCTCAAAGCGCTCCAAATGTCCGCTTGCACATTCTAGAAAAAGAGTGTTAGAAAACTGCTCTATCAAAAGAAAGGTTCAGCTGTGTGAGCTGAATGCACACATCACCAAGAAGTTTGCAAGAATGCTTCTGTGTCGTTTTTGTGGGAGGGTTTCCCGTTTCCAATCAATTCCCGTAAGCAGTCCGAATTTCCACCTGTAGATTCTACAAAAGAGAGTTTCAAATCTTCTCTGTCTAAAGGAATGCTCGACTCTGTGAGTTGAATGCACACACCACAAAGGAGTTTCAGAGAATGCTTCTGTCTAGTTTTTATGTGAAGATATTTCCTTTCCACCTCAGGCCTCAAGGCGCTCCAAATGTGCACTTGCAGATTCTAGAAAAAAAGTGTTTTAAAACTGCTGTATCAGAAGAAAGCTTCAGCTCCGTGAGCTGAATGCACACATCACACAGAAGTTTGTGAGAATGCTTCTGTTTACTTTACCTGTGAGAGTGTCCCGTTTCCAAGGAATTCCTATCAGCGGTCCATATATGCAGTTGCAGATTCTACAAAAAGAGTGTTTCAAACTTCTCTGTCAAAAGGAGTGTTCAACTCTGAGTGTGGAATGCACACACCACAAAGAAGTTTCAGAGAATGCTTTCGTCTAGTTTTTATGTGAACATATTTCCTTTCCACCACGGGCCTCAAAGCGCTGCAAATGTCCACTTGTAGATTCTAGAAAAAGAGTGTTTCCAAACTGGTCTACCAATAGAAAGGTTCGGCTCCTTGAAACGAATGGGCACATCACACAGAAGTTCGTGAGAATGCTTCTGTCTAGTTTTTGTGTGAGGGTGTCCCGTTTCCAACGCATTCCTATAAGCGGTCCAAATAGCCACGTGCAGATTCTGTAAATGAGGGTTTCAAAACTTCTCTGTCAAATGGAATGTTCAACTCTGTGAGTTGAATGCACGCGCCACAGAGAACTTTCAGAGAATGCCTCCTTCTACTTGTTATGGGAAGATACTTCCTTTCCCACCACAGGCCTCATAGCGCTCCAAATATCCACTTGCAGACTCTAGAAAAACAGTGTTTTAAAACTGCTCTATCAAAGGAAAGGCTCACATCTGTGAGTTGAAAGCACACATCAGGAAGAAGTTTGTGAGAATGATTTTGTGTCGTTTTTGGGTGAGGGTTTCCCGTTTCCAACGATTTCCTGCAAGCGGTCCAAATTTCCACTTACAGATTCTACACAAAAAAAAGACTGTTTCAAAACTTCTCTGTCAAAAAGAATGTTCAACTCTGCGAGTTGGATGTACACACACCACAAAGAAGTTTCAGAGAAGGCTTCTGTCTAATTTTTATGTGAAGGTATTTCCTTTCCACCTCAGGCCGCAAAGCGCTGCAAATGTCCACTTGCAAATTCTAGAAAAAGAGTGTTAGAAATCTGCTCTATCAAAAGAAAGGTTCTGCCCTGTTAGCTGAATGCACGCATCCCACAGAAGTGTATGAGAATGCTTCTGTCTCCTTTTTGTGTGAGATTGTCCCGTTTCCAACGAATTCCTATAAGCGGTCCAAATATCCACTTGCAGATTCTATAAAAAGAGTGTTTCAAAACTTCTCTGTCCAAAGGAATGTTCAACTCTGTGAGTTGAATGCACGCCCCACAAAGCACTTTCAGAGAATGCTTCTGTCTACTTGTTATGTAAAGATACTTCCTTTTCCACCACAGTCCTCAAAGCGCTCCAAATGTCCGCTTGCACATTCTAGAAAAAGAGTGTTAGAAAACTGCTCTATCAAAAGAAAGGTTCAGCTGTGTGAGCTGAATGCACACATCACCAAGAAGTTTGCAAGAATGCTTCTGTGTCATTTTTGTGGGAGGGTTTCCCGTTTCCAATCAATTCCCGTAAGCAGTCCGAATTTCCACCTGTAGATTCTACAAAAGAGAGTTTCAAATCTTCTCTGTCTAAAGGAATGCTCGACTCTGTGAGTTGAATGCACACACCACAAAGGAGTTTCAGAGAATGCTTCTGTCTAGTTTTTATGTGAAGATATTTCCTTTCCACCTCAGGCCTCAAGGCGCTCCAAATGTGCACTTGCAGATTCTAGAAAAAAAGTGTTTTAAAACTGCTGTATCGGAAGAAAGCTTCAGCTCCGTGAGCTGAATGCACACATCACACAGAAGTTTGTGAGAATGCTTCTGTTTACTTTTCCTGTGAGAGTGTCCCGTTTCCAAGGAATTCCTATCAGCGGTCCATATATGCAGTTGCAGATTCTACAAAAAGAGTGTTTCAAACTTCTCTGTCAAAAGGAGTGTTCAACTCTGAGTGTGGAATGCACACACCACAAAGAAGTTTCAGAGAATGCTTTCGTCTAGTTTTTATGTGAACATATTTCCTTTCCACCACGGGCCTCAAAGCGCTGCAAATGTCCACTTGTAGATTCTAGAAAAAGAGTGTTTCCAAACTGCTCTACCAATAGAAACTTTCGGCTCCTTGAAACGAAGGCGCACATCACACAGAAGTTCGTGAGAATGCTTCTGTCTAGTTTTTGTGTGAGGGTGTCCCGTTTCCAACGCATTCCTATAAGCGGTCCAAATAGCCACTTGCAGATTCTGTAAATGAGGGTTTCAAAACTTCTCTGTCAAATGGAATGTTCAACTCTGTAACTTGAATGCACGCGCCACAGAGAACTTTCAGAGAATGCCTCTTTCTACTTGTTATGGGAAGATACTTCCTTTCCCACCACAGGCCTCATAGCGCTCCAAATATCCACTTGCAGACTCTAGAAAAACAGTGTTTTAAAACTGCTCTATCAAAGGAAAGGCTCACATCTGTGAGTTGAAAGCACACATCAGGAAGAAGTTTGTGAGAATGATTCTGTCTCGTTTTTGGGTGAGGGTTTCCCGTTTCCAACGATTTCCTGCAAGCGGTCCAAATTTCCACTTGCAGATTCTACAAAAAAAAAAGACTGTTTCAAAACTTCTCTGTCAAAAAGAATGTTCAACTCTGCGAGTTGGATGCACACACACCACAAAGAAGTTTCAGAGAATGCTTCTGTCTAATTTTTATGTGAAGGTAATTCCTTTCCACCTCAGGCCGCAAAGCGCTGCAAATGTCCACTTGCAAATTCTAGAAAAAGAGTGTTAGAAATCTGCTCTATCAAAAGAAAGGTTCTGCCCTGTGAGCTGAATGCACGCATCCCACAGAAGTGTATGAGAATGCTTCTGTCTCCTTTTTGTGTGAGATTGTCCCGTTTCCAACGAATTCCTATAAGCGGTCCAAATATCCACTTGCAGATTCTATAAAAAGAGTGTTTCAAAACTTCTCTGTCAAAAGGAATGTTCAACTCTGTGAGTTGAATGCACGCCCCACAAAGCACTTTCAGAGAATGCTTCTGTCTACTTGTTATGTAAAGATACTTCCTTTTCCACCACAGTCCTCAAAGCGCTCCAAATGTCCGCTTGCACATTCTAGAAAAAGAGTGTTAGAAAACTGCTCTATCAAAAGAAAGGTTCAGCTGTGTGAGCTGAATGCACACATCACCAAGAAGTTTGCAAGAATGCTTCTGTGTCGTTTTTGTGGGAGGGTTTCCCGTTTCCAATCAATTCCCGTAAGCAGTCCGAATTTCCACCTGTAGATTCTACAAAAGAGAGTTTCAAATCTTCTCTGTCTAAAGGAATGCTCGACTCTGTGAGTTGAATGCACACACCACAAAGGAGTTTCAGAGAATGCTTCTGTCTAGTTTTTATGTGAAGATATTTCCTTTCCACCTCAGGCCTCAAGGCGCTCCAAATGTGCACTTGCAGATTCTAGAAAAAAAGTGTTTTAAAACTGCTGTATCAGAAGAAAGCTTCAGCTCCGTGAGCTGAATGCACACATCACACAGAAGTTTGTGAGAATGCTTCTGTTTACTTTTCCTGTGAGAGTGTCCCGTTTCCAAGGAATTCCTATCAGCGGTCCATATATGCAGTTGCAGATTCTACAAAAAGAGTGTTTCAAACTTCTCTGTCAAAAGGAGTGTTCAACTCTGAGTGTGGAATGCACACACCACAAAGAAGTTTCAGAGAATGCTTTCGTCTAGTTTTTATGTGAACATATTTCCTTTCCACCACGGGCCTCAAAGCGCTGCAAATGTCCACTTGTAGATTCTAGAAAAAGAGTGTTTCCAAACTGCTCTACCAATAGAAAGGTTCGGCTCCTTGAAACGAATGGGCACATCACAGAGAAGTTCGTGAGAATGCTTCTGTCTAGTTTTTGTGTGAGGGTGCCCCGTTTCCAACGCATTCCTATAAGCGGTCCAAATAGCCACGTGCAGATTCTGTAAATGAGGGTTTCAAAACTTCTCTGTCAAATGGAATGTTCAACTCTGTGAGTTGAATGCACGCGCCACAGAGAACTTTCAGAGAATGCCTCCTTCTACTTGTTATGGGAAGATACTTCCTTTCCCACCACAGGCCTCATAGCGCTCCAAATATCCACTTGCAGACTCTAGAAAAACAGTGTTTTAAAACTGCTCTATCAAAGGAAAGGCTCACATCTGTGAGTTGAAAGCACACATCAGGAAGAAGTTTGTGAGAATGATTTTGTGTCGTTTTTGGGTGAGGGTTTCCCGTTTCCAACGATTTCCTGCAAGCGGTCCAAATTTCCACTTACAGATTCTACACAAAAAAAAGACTGTTTCAAAACTTCTCTGTCAAAAAGAATGTTCAACTCTGCGAGTTGGATGTACACACACCACAAAGAAGTTTCAGAGAAGGCTTCTGTCTAATTTTTATGTGAAGGTATTTCCTTTCCACCTCAGGCCGCAAAGCGCTGCAAATGTCCACTTGCAAATTCTAGAAAAAGAGTGTTAGAAATCTGCTCTATCAAAAGAAAGGTTCTGCCCTGTTAGCTGAATGCACGCATCCCACAGAAGTGTATGAGAATGCTTCTGTCTCCTTTTTGTGTGAGATTGTCCCGTTTCCAACGAATTCCTATAAGCGGTCCAAATATCCACTTGCAGATTCTATAAAAAGAGTGTTTCAAAACTTCTCTGTCAAAAGGAATGTTCAACTCTGTGAGTTGAATGCACGCCCCACAAAGCACTTTCAGAGAATGCTTCTGTCTACTTGTTATGTAAAGATACTTCCTTTTCCACCACAGTCCTCAAAGCGCTCCAAATGTCCGCTTGCACATTCTAGAAAAAGAGTGTTAGAAAACTGCTCTATCAAAAGAAAGGTTCAGCTGTGTGAGCTGAATGCACACATCACCAAGAAGTTTGCAAGAATGCTTCTGTGTCGTTTTTGTGGGAGGGTTTCCCGTTTCCAATCAATTCCCGTAAGCAGTCCGAATTTCCACCTGTAGATTCTACAAAAGAGAGTTTCAAATCTTCTCTGTCTAAAGGAATGCTCGACTCTGTGAGTTGAATGCACACACCACAAAGGAGTTTCAGAGAATGCTTCTGTCTAGTTTTTATGTGAAGATATTTCCTTTCCACCTCAGGCCTCAAGGCGCTCCAAATGTGCACTTGCAGATTCTAGAAAAAAAGTGTTTTAAAACTGCTGTATCAGAAGAAAGCTTCAGCTCCGTGAGCTGAATGCACACATCACACAGAAGTTTGTGAGAATGCTTCTGTTTACTTTTCCTGTGAGAGTGTCCCGTTTCCAAGGAATTCCTATCAGCGGTCCATATATGCAGTTGCAGATTCTACAAAAAGAGTGTTTCAAACTTCTCTGTCAAAAGGAGTGTTCAACTCTGAGTGTGGAATGCACACACCACAAAGAAGTTTCAGAGAATGCTTTCGTCTAGTTTTTATGTGAACATATTTCCTTTCCACCACGGGCCTCAAAGCGCTGCAAATGTCCACTTGTAGATTCTAGAAAAAGAGTGTTTCCAAACTGCTCTACCAATAGAAACTTTCGGCTCCTTGAAACGAAGGCGCACATCACACAGAAGTTCGTGAGAATGCTTCTGTCTAGTTTTTGTGTGAGGGTGTCCCGTTTCCAACGCATTCCTATAAGCGGTCCAAATAGCCACGTGCAGATTCTGTAAATGAGGGTTTCAAAACTTCTCTGTCAAATGGAATGTTCAACTCTGTGAGTTGAATGCACGCGCCACAGAGAACTTTCAGAGAATGCCTCCTTCTACTTGTTATGGGAAGATACTTCCTTTCCCACCACAGGCCTCATAGCGCTCCAAATATCCACTTGCAGACTCTAGAAAAACAGTGTTTTAAAACTGCTCTATCAAAGGAAAGGCTCACATCTGTGAGTTGAAAGCACACATCAGGATGAAGTTTGTGAGAATGATTTTGTGTCGTTTTTGGGTGAGGATTTCCCGTTTCCAACGATTTCCTGCAAGCGGTCCAAATTTCCACTTACAGATTCTACACAAAAAAAAGACTGTTTCAAAACTTCTCTGTCAAAAAGAATGTTCAACTCTGCGAGTTGGATGTACACACACCACAAAGAAGTTTCAGAGAAGGCTTCTGTCTAATTTTTATGTGAAGGTATTTCCTTTCCACCTCAGGCCGCAAAGCGCTGCAAATGTCCACTTGCAAATTCTAGAAAAAGAGTGTTAGAAATCTGCTCTATCAAAAGAAAGGTTCTGCCCTGTGAGCTGAATGCACGCATCCCACAGAAGTGTATGAGAATGCTTCTGTCTCCTTTTTGTGTGAGATTGTCCCGTTTCCAACGAATTCCTATAAGCGGTCCAAATATCCACTTGCAGATTCTATAAAAAGAGTGTTTCAAAACTTCTCTGTCAAAAGGAATGTTCAACTCTGTGAGTTGAATGCACGCCCCACAAAGCACTTTCAGAGAATGCTTCTGTCTACTTGTTATGTAAAGATACTTCCTTTTCCACCACAGTCCTCAAAGCGCTCCAAATGTCCGCTTGCACATTCTAGAAAAAGAGTGTTAGAAAACTGCTCTATCAAAAGAAAGGTTCAGCTGTGTGAGCTGAATGCACACATCACGAAGAAGTTTGCAAGAATGCTTCTGTGTCGTTTTTGTGGGAGGGTTTCCCGTTTCCAATCAATTCCCGTAAGCAGTCCGAATTTCCACCTGTAGATTCTACAAAAGAGAGTTTCAAATCTTCTCTGTCTAAAGGAATGCTCGACTCTGTGAGTTGAATGCACACACCACAAAGGAGTTTCAGAGAATGCTTCTGTTTAGTTTTTATGTGAAGATATTTCCTTTCCACCTCAGGCCTCAAGGCGCTCCAAATGTGCACTTGCAGATTCTAGAAAAAAAGTGTTTTAAAACTGCTGTATCAGAAGAAAGCTTCAGCTCCGTGAGCTGAATGCACACATCACACAGAAGTTTGTGAGAATGCTTCTGTTTACTTTTCCTGTGAGAGTGTCCCGTTTCCAAGGAATTCCTATCAGCGGTCCATATATGCAGTTGCAGATTCTACAAAAAGAGTGTTTCAAACTTCTCTGTCAAAAGGAGTGTTCAACTCTGAGTGTGGAATGCACACACCACAAAGAAGTTTCAGAGAATGCTTTCGTCTAGTTTTTATGTGAACATATTTCCTTTCCACCACGGGCCTCAAAGCGCTGCAAATGTCCACTTGTAGATTCTAGAAAAAGAATGTTTCCAAACTGCTCTACCAATAGAAACTTTCGGCTCCTTGAAACGAAGGCGCACATCACACAGAAGTTCGTGAGAATGCTTCTGTCTAGTTTTTGTGTGAGGGTGTCCCGTTTCCAACGCATTCCTATAAGCGGTCCAAATAGCCACTTGCAGATTCTGTAAATGAGGGTTTCAAAACTTCTCTGTCAAATGGAATGTTCAACTCTGTGACTTGAATGCACGCGCCACAGAGAACTTTCAGAGAATGCCTCTTTCTACTTGTTATGGGAAGATACTTCCTTTCCCACCACAGGCCTCATAGCGCTCCAAATATCCACTTGCAGACTCTAGAAAAACAGTGTTTTAAAACTGCTCTATCAAAGGAAAGGCTCACATCTGTGAGTTGAAAGCACACATCAGGAAGAAGTTTGTGAGAATGATTCTGTCTCGTTTTTGGGTGAGGGTTTCCCGTTTCCAACGATTTCCTGCAAGCGGTCCAAATTTCCACTTGCAGATTCTACAAAAAAAAAAGACTGTTTCAAAACTTCTCTGTCAAAAAGAATGTTCAACTCTGCGAGTTGGATGCACACACACCACAAAGAAGTTTCAGAGAATGCTTCTGTCTAATTTTTATGTGAAGGTAATTCCTTTCCACCTCAGGCCGCAAAGCGCTGCAAATGTCCACTTGCAAATTCTAGAAAAAGAGTGTTAGAAATCTGCTCTATCAAAAGAAAGGTTCTGCCCTGTGAGCTGAATGCACGCATCCCACAGAAGTGTATGAGAATGCTTCTGTCTCCTTTTTGTGTGAGATTGTCCCGTTTCCAACGAATTCCTATAAGCGGTCCAAATATCCACTTGCAGATTCTATAAAAAGAGTGTTTCAAAACTTCTCTGTCAAAAGGAATGTTCAACTCTGTGAGTTGAATGCACGCCCCACAAAGCACTTTCAGAGAATGCTTCTGTCTACTTGTTATGTAAAGATACTTCCTTTTCCACCACAGTCCTCAAAGCGCTCCAAATGTCCGCTTGCACATTCTAGAAAAAGAGTGTTAGAAAACTGCTCTATCAAAAGAAAGGTTCAGCTGTGTGAGCTGAATGCACACATCACCAAGAAGTTTGCAAGAATGCTTCTGTGTCGTTTTTGTGGGAGGGTTTCCCGTTTCCAATCAATTCCCGTAAGCAGTCCGAATTTCCACCTGTAGATTCTACAAAAGAGAGTTTCAAATCTTCTCTGTCTAAAGGAATGCTCGACTCTGTGAGTTGAATGCACACACCACAAAGGAGTTTCAGAGAATGCTTCTGTCTAGTTTTTATGTGAAGATATTTCCTTTCCACCTCAGGCCTCAAGGCGCTCCAAATGTGCACTTGCAGATTCTAGAAAAAAAGTGTTTTAAAACTGCTGTATCAGAAGAAAGCTTCAGCTCCGTGAGCTGAATGCACACATCACACAGAAGTTTGTGAGAATGCTTCTGTTTACTTTTCCTGTGAGAGTGTCCCGTTTCCAAGGAATTCCTATCAGCGGTCCATATATGCAGTTGCAGATTCTACAAAAAGAGTGTTTCAAACTTCTCTGTCAAAAGGAGTGTTCAACTCTGAGTGTGGAATGCACACACCACAAAGAAGTTTCAGAGAATGCTTTCGTCTAGTTTTTATGTGAACATATTTCCTTTCCACCACGGGCCTCAAAGCGCTGCAAATGTCCACTTGTAGATTCTAGAAAAAGAGTGTTTCCAAACTGCTCTACCAATAGAAAGGTTCGGCTCCTTGAAACGAATGGGCACATCACAGAGAAGTTCGTGAGAATGCTTCTGTCTAGTTTTTGTGTGAGGGTGTCCCGTTTCCAACGCATTCCTATAAGCGGTCCAAATAGCCACGTGCAGATTCTGTAAATGAGGGTTTCAAAACTTCTCTGTCAAATGGAATGTTCAACTCTGTGAGTTGAATGCACGCGCCACAGAGAACTTTCAGAGAATGCCTCCTTCTACTTGTTATGGGAAGATACTTCCTTTCCCACCACAGGCCTCATAGCGCTCCAAATATCCACTTGCAGACTCTAGAAAAACAGTGTTTTAAAACTGCTCTATCAAAGGAAAGGCTCACATCTGTGAGTTGAAAGCACACATCAGGAAGAAGTTTGTGAGAATGATTTTGTGTCGTTTTTGTGTGAGGGTTTCCCGTTTCCAACGATTTCCTGCAAGCGGTCCAAATTTCCACTTACAGATTCTACACAAAAAAAAGACTGTTTCAAAACTTCTCTGTCAAAAAGAATGTTCAACTCTGCGAGTTGGATGTACACACACCACAAAGAAGTTTCAGAGAAGGCTTCTGTCTAATTTTTATGTGAAGGTATTTCCTTTCCACCTCAGGCCGCAAAGCGCTGCAAATGTCCACTTGCAAATTCTAGAAAAAGAGTGTTAGAAATCTGCTCTATCAAAAGAAAGGTTCTGCCCTGTTAGCTGAATGCACGCATCCCACAGAAGTGTATGAGAATGCTTCTGTCTCCTTTTTGTGTGAGATTGTCCCGTTTCCAACGAATTCCTATAAGCGGTCCAAATATCCACTTGCAGATTCTATAAAAAGAGTGTTTCAAAACTTCTCTGTCAAAAGGAATGTTCAACTCTGTGAGTTGAATGCACGCCCCACAAAGCACTTTCAGAGAATGCTTCTGTCTACTTGTTATGTAAAGATACTTCCTTTTCCACCACAGTCCTCAAAGCGCTCCAAATGTCCGCTTGCACATTCTAGAAAAAGAGTGTTAGAAAACTGCTCTATCAAAAGAAAGGTTCAGCTGTGTGAGCTGAATGCACACATCACCAAGAAGTTTGCAAGAATGCTTCTGTGTCGTTTTTGTGGGAGGGTTTCCCGTTTCCAATCAATTCCCGTAAGCAGTCCGAATTTCCACCTGTAGATTCTACAAAAGAGAGTTTCAAATCTTCTCTGTCTAAAGGAATGCTCGACTCTGTGAGTTGAATGCACACACCACAAAGGAGTTTCAGAGAATGCTTCTGTCTAGTTTTTATGTGAAGATATTTCCTTTCCACCTCAGGCCTCAAGGCGCTCCAAATGTGCACTTGCAGATTCTAGAAAAAAAGTGTTTTAAAACTGCTGTATCAGAAGAAAGCTTCAGCTCCGTGAGCTGAATGCACACATCACACAGAAGTTTGTGAGAATGCTTCTGTTTACTTTTCCTGTGAGAGTGTCCCGTTTCCAAGGAATTCCTATCAGCGGTCCATATATGCAGTTGCAGATTCTACAAAAAGAGTGTTTCAAACTTCTCTGTCAAAAGGAGTGTTCAACTCTGAGTGTGGAATGCACACACCACAAAGAAGTTTCAGAGAATGCTTTCGTCTAGTTTTTATGTGAACATATTTCCTTTCCACCACGGGCCTCAAAGCGCTGCAAATGTCCACTTGTAGATTCTAGAAAAAGAGTGTTTCCAAACTGCTCTACCAATAGAAACTTTCGGCTCCTTGAAACGAAGGCGCACATCACACAGAAGTTCGTGAGAATGCTTCTGTCTAGTTTTTGTGTGAGGGTGTCCCGTTTCCAACGCATTCCTATAAGCGGTCCAAATAGCCACTTGCAGATTCTGTAAATGAGGGTTTCAAAACTTCTCTGTCAAATGGAATGTTCAACTCTGTGACTTGAATGCACGCGCCACAGAGAACTTTCAGAGAATGCCTCTTTCTACTTGTTATGGGAAGATACTTCCTTTCCCACCACAGGCCTCATAGCGCTCCAAATATCCACTTGCAGACTCTAGAAAAACAGTGTTTTAAAACTGCTCTATCAAAGGAAAGGCTCACATCTGTGAGTTGAAAGCACACATCAGGAAGAAGTTTGTGAGAATGATTCTGTCTCGTTTTTGGGTGAGGGTTTCCCGTTTCCAACGATTTCCTGCAAGCGGTCCAAATTTCCACTTGCAGATTCTACAAAAAAAAAAGACTGTTTCAAAACTTCTCTGTCAAAAAGAATGTTCAACTCTGCGAGTTGGATGCACACACACCACAAAGAAGTTTCAGAGAATGCTTCTGTCTAATTTTTATGTGAAGGTAATTCCTTTCCACCTCAGGCCGCAAAGCGCTGCAAATGTCCACTTGCAAATTCTAGAAAAAGAGTGTTAGAAATCTGCTCTATCAAAAGAAAGGTTCTGCCCTGTGAGCTGAATGCACGCATCCCACAGAAGTGTATGAGAATGCTTCTGTCTCCTTTTTGTGTGAGATTGTCCCGTTTCCAACGAATTCCTATAAGCGGTCCAAATATCCACTTGCAGATTCTATAAAAAGAGTGTTTCAAAACTTCTCTGTCAAAAGGAATGTTCAACTCTGTGAGTTGAATGCACGCCCCACAAAGCACTTTCAGAGAATGCTTCTGTCTACTTGTTATGTAAAGATACTTCCTTTTCCACCACAGTCCTCAAAGCGCTCCAAATGTCCGCTTGCACATTCTAGAAAAAGAGTGTTAGAAAACTGCTCTATCAAAAGAAAGGTTCAGCTGTGTGAGCTGAATGCACACATCACCAAGAAGTTTGCAAGAATGCTTCTGTGTCGTTTTTGTGGGAGGGTTTCCCGTTTCCAATCAATTCCCGTAAGCAGTCCGAATTTCCACCTGTAGATTCTACAAAAGAGAGTTTCAAATCTTCTCTGTCTAAAGGAATGCTCGACTCTGTGAGTTGAATGCACACACCACAAAGGAGTTTCAGAGAATGCTTCTGTCTAGTTTTTATGTGAAGATATTTCCTTTCCACCTCAGGCCTCAAGGCGCTCCAAATGTGCACTTGCAGATTCTAGAAAAAAAGTGTTTTAAAACTGCTGTATCAGAAGAAAGCTTCAGCTCCGTGAGCTGAATGCACACATCACACAGAAGTTTGTGAGAATGCTTCTGTTTACTTTTCCTGTGAGAGTGTCCCGTTTCCAAGGAATTCCTATCAGCGGTCCATATATGCAGTTGCAGATTCTACAAAAAGAGTGTTTCAAACTTCTCTGTCAAAAGGAGTGTTCAACTCTGAGTGTGGAATGCACACACCACAAAGAAGTTTCAGAGAATGCTTTCGTCTAGTTTTTATGTGAACATATTTCCTTTCCACCACGGGCCTCAAAGCGCTGCAAATGTCCACTTGTAGATTCTAGAAAAAGAGTGTTTCCAAACTGCTCTACCAATAGAAAGGTTCGGCTCCTTGAAACGAATGGGCACATCACAGAGAAGTTCGTGAGAATGCTTCTGTCTAGTTTTTGTGTGAGGGTGTCCCGTTTCCAACGCATTCCTATAAGCGGTCCAAATAGCCACGTGCAGATTCTGTAAATGAGGGTTTCAAAACTTCTCTGTCAAATGGAATGTTCAACTCTGTGACTTGAATGCACGCGCCACAGAGAACTTTCAGAGAATGCCTCCTTCTACTTGTTATGGGAAGATACTTCCTTTCCCACCACAGGCCTCATAGCGCTCCAAATATCCACTTGCAGACTCTAGAAAAACAGTGTTTTAAAACTGCTCTATCAAAGGAAAGGCTCACATCTGTGAGTTGAAAGCACACATCAGGAAGAAGTTTGTGAGAATGATTTTGTGTCGTTTTTGTGTGAGGGTTTCCCGTTTCCAACGATTTCCTGCAAGCGGTCCAAATTTCCACTTACAGATTCTACACAAAAAAAAGACTGTTTCAAAACTTCTCTGTCAAAAAGAATGTTCAACTCTGCGAGTTGGATGTACACACACCACAAAGAAGTTTCAGAGAAGGCTTCTGTCTAATTTTTATGTGAAGGTATTTCCTTTCCACCTCAGGCCGCAAAGCGCTGCAAATGTCCACTTGCAAATTCTAGAAAAAGAGTGTTAGAAATCTGCTCTATCAAAAGAAAGGTTCTGCCCTGTTAGCTGAATGCACGCATCCCACAGAAGTGTATGAGAATGCTTCTGTCTCCTTTTTGTGTGAGATTGTCCCGTTTCCAACGAATTCCTATAAGCGGTCCAAATATCCACTTGCAGATTCTATAAAAAGAGTGTTTCAAAACTTCTCTGTCAAAAGGAATGTTCAACTCTGTGAGTTGAATGCACGCCCCACAAAGCACTTTCAGAGAATGCTTCTGTCTACTTGTTATGTAAAGATACTTCCTTTTCCACCACAGTCCTCAAAGCGCTCCAAATGTCCGCTTGCACATTCTAGAAAAAGAGTGTTAGAAAACTGCTCTATCAAAAGAAAGGTTCAGCTGTGTGAGCTGAATGCACACATCACCAAGAAGTTTGCAAGAATGCTTCTGTGTCGTTTTTGTGGGAGGGTTTCCCGTTTCCAATCAATTCCCGTAAGCAGTCCGAATTTCCACCTGTAGATTCTACAAAAGAGAGTTTCAAATCTTCTCTGTCTAAAGGAATGCTCGACTCTGTGAGTTGAATGCACACACCACAAAGGAGTTTCAGAGAATGCTTCTGTCTAGTTTTTATGTGAAGATATTTCCTTTCCACCTCAGGCCTCAAGGCGCTCCAAATGTGCACTTGCAGATTCTAGAAAAAAAGTGTTTTAAAACTGCTGTATCAGAAGAAAGCTTCAGCTCCGTGAGCTGAATGCACACATCACACAGAAGTTTGTGAGAATGCTTCTGTTTACTTTTCCTGTGAGAGTGTCCCGTTTCCAAGGAATTCCTATCAGCGGTCCATATATGCAGTTGCAGATTCTACAAAAAGAGTGTTTCAAACTTCTCTGTCAAAAGGAGTGTTCAACTCTGAGTGTGGAATGCACACACCACAAAGAAGTTTCAGAGAATGCTTTCGTCTAGTTTTTATGTGAACATATTTCCTTTCCACCACGGGCCTCAAAGCGCTGCAAATGTCCACTTGTAGATTCTAGAAAAAGAGTGTTTCCAAACTGCTCTACCAATAGAAACTTTCGGCTCCTTGAAACGAAGGCGCACATCACACAGAAGTTCGTGAGAATGCTTCTGTCTAGTTTTTGTGTGAGGGTGTCCCGTTTCCAACGCATTCCTATAAGCGGTCCAAATAGCCACTTGCAGATTCTGTAAATGAGGGTTTCAAAACTTCTCTGTCAAATGGAATGTTCAACTCTGTGACTTGAATGCACGCGCCACAGAGAACTTTCAGAGAATGCCTCTTTCTACTTGTTATGGGAAGATACTTCCTTTCCCACCACAGGCCTCATAGCGCTCCAAATATCCACTTGCAGACTCTAGAAAAACAGTGTTTTAAAACTGCTCTATCAAAGGAAAGGCTCACATCTGTGAGTTGAAAGCACACATCAGGAAGAAGTTTGTGAGAATGATTCTGTCTCGTTTTTGGGTGAGGGTTTCCCGTTTCCAACGATTTCCTGCAAGCGGTCCAAATTTCCACTTGCAGATTCTACAAAAAAAAAAGACTGTTTCAAAACTTCTCTGTCAAAAAGAATGTTCAACTCTGCGAGTTGGATGCACACACACCACAAAGAAGTTTCAGAGAATGCTTCTGTCTAATTTTTATGTGAAGGTAATTCCTTTCCACCTCAGGCCGCAAAGCGCTGCAAATGTCCACTTGCAAATTCTAGAAAAAGAGTGTTAGAAATCTGCTCTATCAAAAGAAAGGTTCTGCCCTGTGAGCTGAATGCACGCATCCCACAGAAGTGTATGAGAATGCTTCTGTCTCCTTTTTGTGTGAGATTGTCCCGTTTCCAACGAATTCCTATAAGCGGTCCAAATATCCACTTGCAGATTCTATAAAAAGAGTGTTTCAAAACTTCTCTGTCAAAAGGAATGTTCAACTCTGTGAGTTGAATGCACGCCCCACAAAGCACTTTCAGAGAATGCTTCTGTCTACTTGTTATGTAAAGATACTTCCTTTTCCACCACAGTCCTCAAAGCGCTCCAAATGTCCGCTTGCACATTCTAGAAAAAGAGTGTTAGAAAACTGCTCTATCAAAAGAAAGGTTCAGCTGTGTGAGCTGAATGCACACATCACCAAGAAGTTTGCAAGAATGCTTCTGTGTCGTTTTTGTGGGAGGGTTTCCCGTTTCCAATCAATTCCCGTAAGCAGTCCGAATTTCCACCTGTAGATTCTACAAAAGAGAGTTTCAAATCTTCTCTGTCTAAAGGAATGCTCGACTCTGTGAGTTGAATGCACACACCACAAAGGAGTTTCAGAGAATGCTTCTGTCTAGTTTTTATGTGAAGATATTTCCTTTCCACCTCAGGCCTCAAGGCGCTCCAAATGTGCACTTGCAGATTCTAGAAAAAAAGTGTTTTAAAACTGCTGTATCAGAAGAAAGCTTCAGCTCCGTGAGCTGAATGCACACATCACACAGAAGTTTGTGAGAATGCTTCTGTTTACTTTTCCTGTGAGAGTGTCCCGTTTCCAAGGAATTCCTATCAGCGGTCCATATATGCAGTTGCAGATTCTACAAAAAGAGTGTTTCAAACTTCTCTGTCAAAAGGAGTGTTCAACTCTGAGTGTGGAATGCACACACCACAAAGAAGTTTCAGAGAATGCTTTCGTCTAGTTTTTATGTGAACATATTTCCTTTCCACCACGGGCCTCAAAGCGCTGCAAATGTCCACTTGTAGATTCTAGAAAAAGAGTGTTTCCAAACTGCTCTACCAATAGAAAGGTTCGGCTCCTTGAAACGAATGGGCACATCACAGAGAAGTTCGTGAGAATGCTTCTGTCTAGTTTTTGTGTGAGGGTGTCCCGTTTCCAACGCATTCCTATAAGCGGTCCAAATAGCCACGTGCAGATTCTGTAAATGAGGGTTTCAAAACTTCTCTGTCAAATGGAATGTTCAACTCTGTGAGTTGAATGCACGCGCCACAGAGAACTTTCAGAGAATGCCTCCTTCTACTTGTTATGGGAAGATACTTCCTTTCCCACCACAGGCCTCATAGCGCTCCAAATATCCACTTGCAGACTCTAGAAAAACAGTGTTTTAAAACTGCTCTATCAAAGGAAAGGCTCACATCTGTGAGTTGAAAGCACACATCAGGAAGAAGTTTGTGAGAATGATTTTGTGTCGTTTTTGTGTGAGGGTTTCCCGTTTCCAACGATTTCCTGCAAGCGGTCCAAATTTCCACTTACAGATTCTACACAAAAAAAAGACTGTTTCAAAACTTCTCTGTCAAAAAGAATGTTCAACTCTGCGAGTTGGATGTACACACACCACAAAGAAGTTTCAGAGAAGGCTTCTGTCTAATTTTTATGTGAAGGTATTTCCTTTCCACCTCAGGCCGCAAAGCGCTGCAAATGTCCACTTGCAAATTCTAGAAAAAGAGTGTTAGAAATCTGCTCTATCAAAAGAAAGGTTCTGCCCTGTTAGCTGAATGCACGCATCCCACAGAAGTGTATGAGAATGCTTCTGTCTCCTTTTTGTGTGAGATTGTCCCGTTTCCAACGAATTCCTATAAGCGGTCCAAATATCCACTTGCAGATTCTATAAAAAGAGTGTTTCAAAACTTCTCTGTCAAAAGGAATGTTCAACTCTGTGAGTTGAATGCACGC
Source organism: Pongo pygmaeus (assembly GCF_028885625.2). Taxonomy (NCBI): domain Eukaryota; kingdom Metazoa; phylum Chordata; class Mammalia; order Primates; family Hominidae; genus Pongo; species Pongo pygmaeus. Next base: position 69,329,346 of record NC_072376.2, on the reverse strand, counting down.
CCCACAAAGCACTTTCAGAGAATGCTTCTGTCTACTTGTTATGTAAAGATACTTCCTTTTCCACCACAGTCCTCAAAGCGCTCCAAATGTCCGCTTGCACATTCTAGAAAAAGAGTGTTAGAAAACTGCTCTATCAAAAGAAAGGTTCAGCTGTGTGAGCTGAATGCACACATCACCAAGAAGTTTGCAAGAATGCTTCTGTGTCGTTTTTGTGGGAGGGTTTCCCGTTTCCAATCAATTCCCGTAAGCAGTCCGAATTTCCACCTGTAGATTCTACAAAAGAGAGTTTCAAATCTTCTCTGTCTAAAGGAATGCTCGACTCTGTGAGTTGAATGCACACACCACAAAGGAGTTTCAGAGAATGCTTCTGTCTAGTTTTTATGTGAAGATATTTCCTTTCCACCTCAGGCCTCAAGGCGCTCCAAATGTGCACTTGCAGATTCTAGAAAAAAAGTGTTTTAAAACTGCTGTATCAGAAGAAAGCTTCAGCTCCGTGAGCTGAATGCACACATCACACAGAAGTTTGTGAGAATGCTTCTGTTTACTTTTCCTGTGAGAGTGTCCCGTTTCCAACGAATTCCTATCAGCGGTCCATATATGCAGTTGCAGATTCTACAAAAAGAGTGTTTCAAACTTCTCTGTCAAAAGGAGTGTTCAACTCTGAGTGTGGAATGCACACACCACAAAGAAGTTTCAGAGAATGCTTTCGTCTAGTTTTTATGTGAACATATTTCCTTTCCACCACGGGCCTCAAAGCGCTGCAAATGTCCACTTGTAGATTCTAGAAAAAGAGTGTTTCCAAACTGCTCTACCAATAGAAACTTTCGGCTCCTTGAAACGAAGGCGCACATCACACAGAAGTTCGTGAGAATGCTTCTGTCTAGTTTTTGTGTGAGGGTGTCCCGTTTCCAACGCATTCCTATAAGCGGTCCAAATAGCCACTTGCAGATTCTGTAAATGAGGGTTTCAAAACTTCTCTGTCAAATGGAATGTTCAACTCTGTGACTTGAATGCACGCGCCACAGAGAACTTTCAGAGAATGCCTCTTTCTACTTGTTATGGGAAGATACTTCCTTTCCCACCACAGGCCTCATAGCGCTCCAAATATCCACTTGCAGACTCTAGAAAAACAGTGTTTTAAAACTGCTCTATCAAAGGAAAGGCTCACATCTGTGAGTTGAAAGCACACATCAGGAAGAAGTTTGTGAGAATGATTCTGTCTCGTTTTTGGTGAGGGTTTCCCGTTTCCAACGATTTCCTGCAAGCGGTCCAAATTTCCACTTGCAGATTTTCCAAAAAAAAAGACTGTTTCAAAACTTCTCTGTCAAAAAGAATGTTCAACTCTGCGAGTTGGATGCACACACACCACAAAGAAGTTTCAGAGAATGCTTCTGTCTAATTTTTATGTGAAGGTATTTCCTTTCCACCTCAGGCCGCAAAGCGCTGCAAATGTCCACTTGCAAATTCTAGAAAAAGAGTGTTAGAAATCTGCTCTATCAAAAGAAAGGTTCTGCCCTGTGAGCTGAATGCACGCATCCCACAGAAGTGTATGAGAATGCTTCTGTCTCCTTTTTGTGTGAGATTGTCCCGTTTCCAACGAATTCCTATAAGCGGTCCAAATATCCACTTGCAGATTCTATAAAAAGAGTGTTTCAAAACTTCTCTGTCAAAAGGAATGTTCAACTCTGTGAGTTGAATGCACGCCCCACAAAGCACTTTCAGAGAATGCTTCTGTCTACTTGTTATGTAAAGATACTTCCTTTTCCACCACAGTCCTCAAAGCGCTCCAAATGTCCGCTTGCACATTCTAGAAAAAGAGTGTTAGAAAACTGCTCTATCAAAAGAAAGGTTCAGCTGTGTGAGCTGAATGCACACATCACCAAGAAGTTTGCAAGAATGCTTCTGTGTCGTTTTTGTGGGAGGGTTTCCCGTTTCCAATCAATTCCCGTAAGCAGTCCGAATTTCCACCTGTAGATTCTACAAAAGAGAGTTTCAAATCTTCTCTGTCTAAAGGAATGCTCGACTCTGTGAGTTGAATGCACACACCACAAAGGAGTTTCAGAGAATGCTTCTGTCTAGTTTTTATGTGAAGATATTTCCTTTCCACCTCAGGCCTCAAAGCTCTCCAAATGTGCACTTGCAGATTCTAGAAAAAAAGTGTTTTAAAACTGCTGTATCAGAAGAAAGCTTCAGCTCCGTGAGCTGAATGCACACATCACACAGAAGTTTGTGAGAATGCTTCTGTTTACTTTTCCTGTGAGAGTGTCCCGTTTCCAACGAATTCCTATCAGCGGTCCATATATGCAGTTGCAGATTCTACAAAAAGAGTGTTTCAAACTTCTCTGTCAAAAGGAGTGTTCAACTCTGAGTGTGGAATGCACACACCACAAAGAAGTTTCAGAGAATGCTTTCGTCTAGTTTTTATGTGAACATATTTCCTTTCCACCACGGGCCTCAAAGCGCTGCAAATGTCCACTTGTAGATTCTAGAAAAAGAGTGTTTCCAAACTGCTCTACCAATAGAAACTTTCGGCTCCTTGAAACGAAGGCGCACATCACACAGAAGTTCGTGAGAATGCTTCTGTCTAGTTTTTGTGTGAGGGTGTCCCGTTTCCAACGCATTCCTATAAGCGGTCCAAATAGCCACTTGCAGATTCTGTAAATGAGGGTTTCAAAACTTCTCTGTCAAATGGAATGTTCAACTCTGTGACTTGAATGCACGCGCCACAGAGAACTTTCAGAGAATGCCTCTTTCTACTTGTTATGGGAAGATACTTCCTTTCCCACCACAGGCCTCATAGCGCTCCAAATATCCACTTGCAGACTCTAAAAAAACAGTGTTTTAAAACTGCTCTATCAAAGGAAAGGCTCACATCTGTGAGTTGAAAGCACACATCAGGAAGAAGTTTGTGAGAATGATTCTGTGTCGTTTTTGGGTGAGGGTTTCCCGTTTCCAACGATTTCCTGCAAGCGGTCCAAATTTCCACTTGCAGATTCTACAAAAAAAAAAGACTGTTTCAAAACTTCTCTGTCAAAAAGAATGTTCAACTCTGCGAGTTGGATGCACACACACCACAAAGAAGTTTCAGAGAATGCTTCTGTCTAATTTTTATGTGAAGGTATTTCCTTTCCACCTCAGGCCTCAAAGCGCTGCAAATGTCCACTTGCAAATTCTAGAAAAAGAGTGTTAGAAATCTGCTGTATCAAAAGAAAGGTTCAGCCCTGTGAGCTGAATGCAGACATCCCACAGAAGTGTATGAGAATGCTTCTGTCTCCTTTTTGTGTGAGATTGTCCCGTTTCCAACGAATTCCTATAAGCGGTCCAAATATCCACTTGCAGATTCTATAAAAAGAGTGTTTCAAAACTTCTCTGTCAAAAGGAACGTTCAACTCTGTGAGTTGAATGCACGCCCCACAAAGCACTTTCAGAGAATGCTTCTGTCTACTTGTTATGTAAAGATACTTCCTTTTCCACCACAGTCCTCAAAGCGCTCCAAATGTCCGCTTGCACATTCTAGAAAAAGAGTGTTAGAAAACTGCTCTATCAAAAGAAAGGTTCAGCTGTGTGAGCTGAATGCACACATCACCAAGAAGTTTGCAAGAATGCTTCTGTGTCGTTTTTGTGGGAGGGTTTCCCGTTTCCAATCAATTCCCGTAAGCAGTCCGAATTTCCACCTGTAGATTCTACAAAAGAGAGTTTCAAATCTTCTCTGTCTAAAGGAATGCTCGACTCTGTGAGTTGAATGCACACACCACAAAGGAGTTTCAGAGAATGCTTCTGTCTAGTTTTTATGTGAAGATATTTCCTTTCCACCTCAGGCCTCAAGGCGCTCCAAATGTGCACTTGCAGATTCTAGAAAAAAAGTGTTTTAAAACTGCTGTATCAGAAGAAAGCTTCAGCTCCGTGAGCTGAATGCACACATCACACAGAAGTTTGTGAGAATGCTTCTGTTTACTTTTCCTGTGAGAGTGTCCCGTTTCCAACGAATTCCTATCAGCGGTCCAAAATATACAGTTGCAGATTCTACAAAAAGAGTGTTTCAAACTTCTCCGTCAAAAGGAGTGTTCAACTCTGAGAGTGGAATGCACACACCACAAAGAAGTTTCAGAGAATGCTTTCGTCTAGTTTTTATGTGAACATATTTCCTTTCCACCACGGGCCTCAAAGCGCTGCCAATCTCCACTTGTAGATTCTAGAAAAAGAGTGTTTCCAAACTGCTCTGCCAATAGAAAGGTTCGGCTCCTTGAAACGAATGCGCACATCACACAGAAGTTCGTGAGAATGCTTCTGTCTAGTTTTTGTGTGAGGGTGTCCCGTTTCCAACGCATTCCTATAAGCGGTCCAAATAGCCACGTGCAGATTCTGTAAATGAGGGTTTCAAAACTTCTCTGTCAAATGGAATGTTCAACTCTGTGAGTTGAATGCACGCGCCACAGAGAACTTTCAGAGAATGCCTCTTTCTACTTGTTATGGGAAGATACTTCCTTTCCCACCACAGGCCTCATAGCGCTCCAAATATCCACTTGCAGACTCTAGAAAAACAGTGTTTTAAAACTGCTCTATCAAAGGAAAGGCTCACATCTGTGAGTTGAAAGCACACATCAGGAAGAAGTTTGTGAGAATGATTCTGTCTCGTTTTTGGTGAGGGTTTCCCGTTTCCAACGATTTCCTGCAAGCGTTCCAAATTTCCACTTGCAGATTTTCCAAAAAAAAAGACTGTTTCAAAACTTCTCTGTCAAAAAGAATGTTCAACTCTGCGAGTTCGATGCACACACACCACAAAGAAGTTTCAGAGAATGCTTCTGTCTAATTTTTATGTGAAGGTATTTCCTTTCCACCTCAGGCCGCAAAGCGCTGCAAATGTCCACTTGCAAATTCTAGAAAAAGAGTGTTAGAAATCTGCTCTATCAAAAGAAAGGTTCTGCCCTGTGAGCTGAATGCACGCATCCCACAGAAGTGTATGAGAATGCTTCTGTCTCCTTTTTGTGTGAGATTGTCCCGTTTCCAACGAATTCCTATAAGCGGTCCAAATATCCACTTGCAGATTCTATAAAAAGAGTGTTTCAAAACTTCTCTGTCAAAAGGAATGTTCAACTCTGTGAGTTGAATGCACGCCCCACAAAGCACTTTCAGAGAATGCTTCTGTCTACTTGTTATGTAAAGATACTTCCTTTTCCACCACAGTCCTCAAAGCGCTCCAAATGTCCGCTTGCACATTCTAGAAAAAGAGTGTTAGAAAACTGCTCTATCAAAAGAAAGGTTCAGCTCTGTGAGCTGAATGCACACATCACCAAGAAGTTTGCAAGAATGCTTCTGTGTCGTTTTTGTGGGAGGGTTTCCCGTTTCCAATCAATTCCCGTAAGCAGTCCGAATTTCCACCTGTAGATTCTACAAAAGAGAGTTTCAAATCTTCTCTGTCTAAAGGAATGCTCGACTCTGTGAGTTGAATGCACACACCACAAAGGAGTTTCAGAGAATGCTTCTGTCTAGTTTTTATGTGAAGATATTTCCTTTCCACCTCAGGCCTCAAAGCTCTCCAAATGTGCACTTGCAGATTCTAGAAAAAAAGTGTTTTAAAACTGCTGTATCAGAAGAAAGCTTCAGCTCCGTGAGCTGAATGCACACATCACACAGAAGTTTGTGAGAATGCTTCTGTTTACTTTTCCTGTGAGAGTGTCCCGTTTCCAAGGAATTCCTATCAGCGGTCCATATATGCAGTTGCAGATTCTACAAAAAGAGTGTTTCAAACTTCTCTGTCAAAAGGAGTGTTCAACTCTGAGTGTGGAATGCACACACCACAAAGAAGTTTCAGAGAATGCTTTCGTCTAGTTTTTATGTGAACATATTTCCTTTCCACCACGGGCCTCAAAGCGCTGCAAATGTCCACTTGTAGATTCTAGAAAAAGAGTGTTTCCAAACTGCTCTACCAATAGAAAGGTTCGGCTCCTTGAAACGAATGGGCACATCACACAGAAGTTCGTGAGAATGCTTCTGTCTAGTTTTTGTGTGAGGGTGTCCCGTTTCCAACGCATTCCTATAAGCGGTCCAAATAGCCACGTGCAGATTCTGTAAATGAGGGTTTCAAAACTTCTCTGTCAAATGGAATGTTCAACTCTGTGAGTTGAATGCACGCGCCACAGAGAACTTTCAGAGAATGCCTCCTTCTACTTGTTATGGGAAGATACTTCCTTTCCCACCACAGGCCTCATAGCGCTCCAAATATCCACTTGCAGACTCTAGAAAAGCAGTGTTTTAAAACTGCTCTATCAAAGGAAAGGCTCACATCTGTGAGTTGAAAGCACACATCAGGAAGAAGTTTGTGAGAATGATTCTGTGTCGTTTTTGGGTGATGGTTTCCCGTTTCCAACGATTTCCTGCAAGCGGTCCAAATTTCCACTTGCAGATTCTACAAAAAAAAAAGACTATTTCAAAACTTCTCTCTCAAAAAGAATGTTCAACTCTGCGAGTTGGATGCACACACACCACAAAGAAGTTTCAGAGAATGCTTCTGTCTAATTTTTATGTGAAGGTATTTCCTTTCCACCTCAGGCCGCAAAGCGCTGCAAATGTCCACTTGGAAATTCTAGAAAAAGAGTGTTAGAAATCTGCTCTATCAAAAGAAAGGATCTGCCCTGTGAGCTGAATGCACGCATCCCACAGAAGTGTATGAGAATGCTTCTGTCTCCTTTTTGTGTGAGATTGTCCCGTTTCCAACGAATTCCTATAAGCGGTCCAAATATCCACTTGCAGATTCTATAAAAAGAGTGTTTCAAAACTTCTCTGTCAAAAGGAATGTTCAACTCTGTGAGTTGAATGCACGCCCCACAAAGCACTTTCAGAGAATGCTTCTGTCTACTTGTTATGTAAAGATACTTCCTTTTCCACCACAGTCCTCAAAGCGCTCCAAATGTCCGCTTGCACATTCTAGAAAAAGAGTGTTAGAAAACTGCTCTATCAAAAGAAAGGTTCAGCTGTGTGAGCTGAATGCACACATCACCAAGAAGTTTGCAAGAATGCTTCTGTGTCGTTTTTGTGGGAGGGTTTCCCGTTTCCAATCAATTCCCGTAAGCAGTCCGAATTTCCACCTGTAGATTCTACAAAAGAGAGTTTCAAATCTTCTCTGTCTAAAGGAATGCTCGACTCTGTGAGTTGAATGCACACACCACAAAGGAGTTTCAGAGAATGCTTCTGTCTAGTTTTTATGTGAAGATATTTCCTTTCCACCTCAGGCCTCAAAGCTCTCCAAATGTGCACTTGCAGATTCTAGAAAAAAAGTGTTTTAAAACTGCTGTATCAGAAGAAAGCTTCAGCTCCGTGAGCTGAATGCACACATCACACAGAAGTTTGTGAGAATGCTTCTGTTTACTTTTCCTGTGAGAGTGTCCCGTTTCCAAGGAATTCCTATCAGCGGTCCATATATGCAGTTGCAGATTCTACAAAAAGAGTGTTTCAAACTTCTCTGTCAAAAGGAGTGTTCAACTCTGAGTGTGGAATGCACACACCACAAAGAAGTTTCAGAGAATGCTTTCGTCTAGTTTTTATGTGAACATATTTCCTTTCCACCACGGGCCTCAAAGCGCTGCAAATGTCCACTTGTAGATTCTAGAAAAAGAGTGTTTCCAAACTGCTCTACCAATAGAAAGGTTCGGCTCCTTGAAACGAATGGGCACATCACACAGAAGTTCGTGAGAATGCTTCTGTCTAGTTTTTGTGTGAGGGTGTCCCGTTTCCAACGCATTCCTATAAGCGGTCCAAATAGCCACGTGCAGATTCTGTAAATGAGGGTTTCAAAACTTCTCTGTCAAATGGAATGTTCAACTCTGTGAGTTGAATGCACGCGCCACAGAGAACTTTCAGAGAATGCCTCCTTCTACTTGTTATGGGAAGATACTTCCTTTCCCACCACAGGCCTCATAGCGCTCCAAATATCCACTTGCAGACTCTAGAAAAGCAGTGTTTTAAAACTGCTCTATCAAAGGAAAGGCTCACATCTGTGAGTTGAAAGCACACATCAGGAAGAAGTTTGTGAGAATGATTCTGTGTCGTTTTTGGGTGATGGTTTCCCGTTTCCAACGATTTCCTGCAAGCGGTCCAAATTTCCACTTGCAGATTCTACAAAAAAAAAAGACTATTTCAAAACTTCTCTCTCAAAAAGAATGTTCAACTCTGCGAGTTGGATGCACACACACCACAAAGAAGTTTCAGAGAATGCTTCTGTCTAATTTTTATGTGAAGGTATTTCCTTTCCACCTCAGGCCGCAAAGCGCTGCAAATGTCCACTTGGAAATTCTAGAAAAAGAGTGTTAGAAATCTGCTCTATCAAAAGAAAGGATCTGCCCTGTGAGCTGAATGCACGCATCCCACAGAAGTGTATGAGAATGCTTCTGTCTCCTTTTTGTGTGAGATTGTCCCGTTTCCAACGAATTCCTATAAGCGGTCCAAATATCCACTTGCAGATTCTATAAAAAGAGTGTTTCAAAACTTCTCTGTCAAAAGGAATGTTCAACTCTGTGAGTTGAATGCACGCCCCACAAAGCACTTTCAGAGAATGCTTCTGTCTACTTGTTATGTAAAGATACTTCCTTTTCCACCACAGTCCTCAAAGCGCTCCAAATGTCCGCTTGCACATTCTAGAAAAAGAGTGTTAGAAAACTGCTCTATCAAAAGAAAGGTTCAGCTGTGTGAGCTGAATGCACACATCACCAAGAAGTTTGCAAGAATGCTTCTGTGTCGTTTTTGTGGGAGGGTTTCCCGTTTCCAATCAATTCCCGTAAGCAGTCCGAATTTCCACCTGTAGATTCTACAAAAGAGAGTTTCAAATCTTCTCTGTCTAAAGGAATGCTCGACTCTGTGAGTTGAATGCACACACCACAAAGGAGTTTCAGAGAATGCTTCTGTCTAGTTTTTATGTGAAGATATTTCCTTTCCACCTCAGGCCTCAAAGCTCTCCAAATGTGCACTTGCAGATTCTAGAAAAAAAGTGTTTTAAAACTGCTGTATCAGAAGAAAGCTTCAGCTCCATGAGCTGAATGCACACATCACACAGAAGTTTGTGAGAATGCTTCTGTTTACTTTTCCTGTGAGAGTGTCCCGTTTCCAAGGAATTCCTATCAGCGGTCCATATATGCAGTTGCAGATTCTACAAAAAGAGTGTTTCAAACTTCTCTGTCAAAAGGAGTGTTCAACTCTGAGTGTGGAATGCACACACCACAAAGAAGTTTCAGAGAATGCTTTCGTCTAGTTTTTATGTGAACATATTTCCTTTCCACCACGGGCCTCAAAGCGCTGCAAATGTCCACTTGTAGATTCTAGAAAAAGAGTGTTTCCAAACTGCTCTACCAATAGAAAGGTTCGGCTCCTTGAAACGAATGGGCACATCACACAGAAGTTCGTGAGAATGCTTCTGTCTAGTTTTTGTGTGAGGGTGTCCCGTTTCCAACGCATTCCTATAAGCGGTCCAAATAGCCACGTGCAGATTCTGTAAATGAGGGTTTCAAAACTTCTCTGTCAAATGGAATGTTCAACTCTGTGAGTTGAATGCACGCGCCACAGAGGACTTTCAGAGAATGCCTCCTTCTACTTGTTATGGGAAGATACTTCCTTTCCCACCACAGGCCTCATAGCGCTCCAAATATCCACTTGCAGACTCTAGAAAAACAGTGTTTTAAAACTGCTCTATCAAAGGAAAGGCTCACATCTGTGAGTTGAAAGCACACATCAGGAAGAAGTTTGTGAGAATGATTCTGTGTCGTTTTTGGGTGATGGTTTCCCGTTTCCAACGATTTCCTGCAAGCGGTCCAAATTTCCACTTGCAGATTCTACAAAAAAAAAAGACTATTTCAAAACTTCTCTCTCAAAAAGAATGTTCAACTCTGCGAGTTGGATGCACACACACCACAAAGAAGTTTCAGAGAATGCTTCTGTCTAATTTTTATGTGAAGGTATTTCCTTTCCACCTCAGGCCGCAAAGCGCTGCAAATGTCCACTTGGAAATTCTAGAAAAAGAGTGTTAGAAATCTGCTCTATCAAAAGAAAGGATCTGCCCTGTGAGCTGAATGCACGCATCCCACAGAAGTGTATGAGAATGCTTCTGTCTCCTTTTTGTGTGAGATTGTCCCGTTTCCAACGAATTCCTATAAGCGGTCCAAATATCCACTTGCAGATTCTATAAAAAGAGTGTTTCAAAACTTCTCTGTCAAAAGGAATGTTCAACTCTGTGAGTTGAATGCACGCCCCACAAAGCACTTTCAGAGAATGCTTCTGTCTACTTGTTATGTAAAGATACTTCCTTTTCCACCACAGTCCTCAAAGCGCTCCAAATGTCCGCTTGCACATTCTAGAAAAAGAGTGTTAGAAAACTGCTCTATCAAAAGAAAGGTTCAGCTGTGTGAGCTGAATGCACACATCACCAAGAAGTTTGCAAGAATGCTTCTGTGTCGTTTTTGTGGGAGGGTTTCCCGTTTCCAATCAATTCCCGTAAGCAGTCCGAATTTCCACCTGTAGATTCTACAAAAGAGAGTTTCAAATCTTCTCTGTCTAAAGGAATGCTCGACTCTGTGAGTTGAATGCACACACCACAAAGGAGTTTCAGAGAATGCTTCTGTCTAGTTTTTATGTGAAGATATTTCCTTTCCACCTCAGGCCTCAAAGCTCTCCAAATGTGCACTTGCAGATTCTAGAAAAAAAGTGTTTTAAAACTGCTGTATCAGAAGAAAGCTTCAGCTCCATGAGCTGAATGCACACATCACACAGAAGTTTGTGAGAATGCTTCTGTTTACTTTTCCTGTGAGAGTGTCCCGTTTCCAAGGAATTCCTATCAGCGGTCCATATATGCAGTTGCAGATTCTACAAAAAGAGTGTTTCAAACTTCTCTGTCAAAAGGAGTGTTCAACTCTGAGTGTGGAATGCACACACCACAAAGAAGTTTCAGAGAATGCTTTCGTCTAGTTTTTATGTGAACATATTTCCTTTCCACCACGGGCCTCAAAGCGCTGCAAATGTCCACTTGTAGATTCTAGAAAAAGAGTGTTTCCAAACTGCTCTACCAATAGAAAGGTTCGGCTCCTTGAAACGAATGGGCACATCACACAGAAGTTCGTGAGAATGCTTCTGTCTAGTTTTTGTGTGAGGGTGTCCCGTTTCCAACGCATTCCTATAAGCGGTCCAAATAGCCACGTGCAGATTCTGTAAATGAGGGTTTCAAAACTTCTCTGTCAAATGGAATGTTCAACTCTGTGAGTTGAATGCACGCGCCACAGAGAACTTTCAGAGAATGCCTCCTTCTACTTGTTATGGGAAGATACTTCCTTTCCCACCACAGGCCTCATAGCGCTCCAAATATCCACTTGCAGACACTAGAAAAGCAGTGTTTTAAAACTGCTCTATCAAAGGAAAGGCTCACATCTGTGAGTTGAAAGCACACATCAGGAAGAAGTTTGTGAGAATGATTCTGTGTCGTTTTTGGGTGATGGTTTCCCGTTTCCAACGATTTCCTGCAAGCGGTCCAAATTTCCACTTGCAGATTCTACAAAAAAAAAAGACTATTTCAAAACTTCTCTCTCAAAAAGAATGTTCAACTCTGCGAGTTGGATGCACACACACCACAAAGAAGTTTCAGAGAATGCTTCTGTCTAATTTTTATGTGAAGGTATTTCCTTTCCACCTCAGGCCGCAAAGCGCTGCAAATGTCCACTTGGAAATTCTAGAAAAAGAGTGTTAGAAATCTGCTCTATCAAAAGAAAGGATCTGCCCTGTGAGCTGAATGCACGCATCCCACAGAAGTGTATGAGAATGCTTCTGTCTCCTTTTTGTGTGAGATTGTCCCGTTTCCAACGAATTCCTATAAGCGGTCCAAATATCCACTTGCAGATTCTATAAAAAGAGTGTTTCAAAACTTCTCTGTCAAAAGGAATGTTCAACTCTGTGAGTTGAATGCACGCCCCACAAAGCACTTTCAGAGAATGCTTCTGTCTACTTGTTATGTAAAGATACTTCCTTTTCCACCACAGTCCTCAAAGCGCTCCAAATGTCCGCTTGCACATTCTAGAAAAAGAGTGTTAGAAAACTGCTCTATCAAAAGAAAGGTTCAGCTGTGTGAGCTGAATGCACACATCACCAAGAAGTTTGCAAGAATGCTTCTGTGTCGTTTTTGTGGGAGGGTTTCCCGTTTCCAATCAACTCCCGTAAGCAGTCCGAATTTCCACCTGTAGATTCTACAAAAGAGAGTTTCAAATCTTCTCTGTCTAAAGGAATGCTCGACTCTGTGAGTTGAATGCACACACCACAAAGGAGTTTCAGAGAATGCTTCTGTCTAGTTTTTATGTGAAGATATTTCCTTTCCACCTCAGGCCTCAAAGCTCTCCAAATGTGCACTTGCAGATTCTAGAAAAAAAGTGTTTTAAAACTGCTGTATCAGAAGAAAGCTTCAGCTCCATGAGCTGAATGCACACATCACACAGAAGTTTGTGAGAATGCTTCTGTTTACTTTTCCTGTGAGAGTGTCCCGTTTCCAAGGAATTCCTATCAGCGGTCCATATATGCAGTTGCAGATTCTACAAAAAGAGTGTTTCAAACTTCTCTGTCAAAAGGAGTGTTCAACTCTGAGTGTGGAATGCACACACCACAAAGAAGTTTCAGAGAATGCTTTCGTCTAGTTTTTATGTGAACATATTTCCTTTCCACCACGGGCCTCAAAGCGCTGCAAATGTCCACTTGTAGATTCTAGAAAAAGAGTGTTTCCAAACTGCTCTACCAATAGAAAGGTTCGGCTCCTTGAAACGAATGGGCACATCACACAGAAGTTCGTGAGAATGCTTCTGTCTAGTTTTTGTGTGAGGGTGTCCCGTTTCCAACGCATTCCTATAAGCGGTCCAAATAGCCACGTGCAGATTCTGTAAATGAGGGTTTCAAAACTTCTCTGTCAAATGGAATGTTCAACTCTGTGAGTTGAATGCACGCACCACAGAGAACTTTCAGAGAATGCCTCCTTCTACTTGTTATGGGAAGATACTTCCTTTCCCACCACAGGCCTCATAGCGCTCCAAATATCCACTTGCAGACTCTAGAAAAGCAGTGTTTTAAAACTGCTCTATCAAAGGAAAGGCTCACATCTGTGAGTTGAAAGCACACATCAGGAAGAAGTTTGTGAGAATGATTCTGTGTCGTTTTTGGGTGATGGTTTCCCGTTTCCAACGATTTCCTGCAAGCGGTCCAAATTTCCACTTGCAGATTCTACAAAAAAAAAAGACTATTTCAAAACTTCTCTCTCAAAAAGAATGTTCAACTCTGCGAGTTGGATGCACACACACCACAAAGAAGTTTCAGAGAATGCTTCTGTCTAATTTTTATGTGAAGGTATTTCCTTTCCACCTCAGGCCGCAAAGCGCTGCAAATGTCCACTTGGAAATTCTAGAAAAAGAGTGTTAGAAATCTGCTCTATCAAAAGAAAGGATCTGCCCTGTGAGCTGAATGCACGCATCCCACAGAAGTGTATGAGAATGCTTCTGTCTCCTTTTTGTGTGAGATTGTCCCGTTTCCAACGAATTCCTATAAGCGGTCCAAATATCCACTTGCAGATTCTATAAAAAGAGTGTTTCAAAACTTCTCTGTCAAAAGGAATGTTCAACTCTGTGAGTTGAATGCACGCCCCACAAAGCACTTTCAGAGAATGCTTCTGTCTACTTGTTATGTAAAGATACTTCCTTTTCCACCACAGTCCTCAAAGCGCTCCAAATGTCCGCTTGCACATTCTAGAAAAAGAGTGTTAGAAAACTGCTCTATCAAAAGAAAGGTTCAGCTGTGTGAGCTGAATGCACACATCACCAAGAAGTTTGCAAGAATGCTTCTGTGTCGTTTTTGTGGGAGGGTTTCCCGTTTCCAATCAATTCCCGTAAGCAGTCCGAATTTCCACCTGTAGATTCTACAAAAGAGAGTTTCAAATCTTCTCTGTCTAAAGGAATGCTCGACTCTGTGAGTTGAATGCACACACCACAAAGGAGTTTCAGAGAATGCTTCTGTCTAGTTTTTATGTGAAGATATTTCCTTTCCACCTCAGGCCTCAAAGCTCTCCAAATGTGCACTTGCAGATTCTAGAAAAAAAGTGTTTTAAAACTGCTGTATCAGAAGAAAGCTTCAGCTCCGTGAGCTGAATGCACACATCACACAGAAGTTTGTGAGAATGCTTCTGTTTACTTTTCCTGTGAGAGTGTCCCGTTTCCAAGGAATTCCTATCAGCGGTCCATATATGCAGTTGCAGATTCTACAAAAAGAGTGTTTCAAACTTCTCTGTCAAAAGGAGTGTTCAACTCTGAGTGTGGAATGCACACACCACAAAGAAGTTTCAGAGAATGCTTTCGTCTAGTTTTTATGTGAACATATTTCCTTTCCACCACGGGCCTCAAAGCGCTGCAAATGTCCACTTGTAGATTCGAGAAAAAGAGTGTTTCCAAACTGCTCTACCAATAGAAACTTTCGGCTCCTTGAAACGAAGGCGCACATCACACAGAAGTTCGTGAGAATGCTTCTGTCTAGTTTTTGTGTGAGGGTGTCCCGTTTCCAACGCATTCCTATAAGCGGTCCAAATAGCCACTTGCAGATTCTGTAAATGAGGGTTTCAAAACTTCTCTGTCAAATGGAATGTTCAACTCTGTGACTTGAATGCACGCGCCACAGAGAACTTTCAGAGAATGCCTCTTTCTACTTGTTATGGGAAGATACTTCCTTTCCCACCACAGGCCTCATAGCGCTCCAAATATCCACTTGCAGACTCTAGAAAAACAGTGTTTTAAAACTGCTCTATCAAAGGAAAGGCTCACATCTGTGAGTTGAAAGCACACATCAGGAAGAAGTTTGTGAGAATGATTCTGTCTCGTTTTTGGGTGAGGGTTTCCCGTTTCCAACGATTTCCTGCAAGCGGTCCAAATTTCCACTTGCAGATTCTACAAAAAAAAAAGACTGTTTCAAAACTTCTCTGTCAAAAAGAATGTTCAACTCTGCGAGTTGGATGCACACACACCACAAAGAAGTTTCAGAGAATGCTTCTGTCTAATTTTTATGTGAAGGTAATTCCTTTCCACCTCAGGCCGCAAAGCGCTGCAAATGTCCACTTGCAAATTCTAGAAAAAGAGTGTTAGAAATCTGCTCTATCAAAAGAAAGGTTCTGCCCTGTGAGCTGAATGCACGCATCCCACAGAAGTGTATGAGAATGCTTCTGTCTCCTTTTTGTGTGAGATTGTCCCGTTTCCAACGAATTCCTATAAGCGGTCCAAATATCCACTTGCAGATTCTATAAAAAGAGTGTTTCAAAACTTCTCTGTCAAAAGGAATGTTCAACTCTGTGAGTTGAATGCACGCCCCACAAAGCACTTTCAGAGAATGCTTCTGTCTACTTGTTATGTAAAGATACTTCCTTTTCCACCACAGTCCTCAAAGCGCTCCAAATGTCCGCTTGCACATTCTAGAAAAAGAGTGTTAGAAAACTGCTCTATCAAAAGAAAGGTTCAGCTGTGTGAGCTGAATGCACACATCACCAAGAAGTTTGCAAGAATGCTTCTGTGTCGTTTTTGTGGGAGGGTTTCCCGTTTCCAATCAATTCCCGTAAGCAGTCCGAATTTCCACCTGTAGATTCTACAAAAGAGAGTTTCAAATCTTCTCTGTCTAAAGGAATGCTCGACTCTGTGAGTTGAATGCACACACCACAAAGGAGTTTCAGAGAATGCTTCTGTCTAGTTTTTATGTGAAGATATTTCCTTTCCACCTCAGGCCTCAAGGCGCTCCAAATGTGCACTTGCAGATTCTAGAAAAAAAGTGTTTTAAAACTGCTGTATCAGAAGAAAGCTTCAGCTCCGTGAGCTGAATGCACACATCACACAGAAGTTTGTGAGAATGCTTCTGTTTACTTTTCCTGTGAGAGTGTCCCGTTTCCAAGGAATTCCTATCAGCGGTCCATATATGCAGTTGCAGATTCTACAAAAAGAGTGTTTCAAACTTCTCTGTCAAAAGGAGTGTTCAACTCTGAGTGTGGAATGCACACACCACAAAGAAGTTTCAGAGAATGCTTTCGTCTAGTTTTTATGTGAACATATTTCCTTTCCACCACGGGCCTCAAAGCGCTGCAAATGTCCACTTGTAGATTCTAGAAAAAGAGTGTTTCCAAACTGCTCTACCAATAGAAAGGTTCGGCTCCTTGAAACGAATGGGCACATCACAGAGAAGTTCGTGAGAATGCTTCTGTCTAGTTTTTGTGTGAGGGTGTCCCGTTTCCAACGCATTCCTATAAGCGGTCCAAATAGCCACGTGCAGATTCTGTAAATGAGGGTTTCAAAACTTCTCTGTCAAATGGAATGTTCAACTCTGTGAGTTGAATGCACGCGCCACAGAGAACTTTCAGAGAATGCCTCCTTCTACTTGTTATGGGAAGATACTTCCTTTCCCACCACAGGCCTCATAGCGCTCCAAATATCCACTTGCAGACTCTAGAAAAACAGTGTTTTAAAACTGCTCTATCAAAGGAAAGGCTCACATCTGTGAGTTGAAAGCACACATCAGGAAGAAGTTTGTGAGAATGATTTTGTGTCGTTTTTGGGTGAGGGTTTCCCGTTTCCAACGATTTCCTGCAAGCGGTCCAAATTTCCACTTACAGATTCTACACAAAAAAAAGACTGTTTCAAAACTTCTCTGTCAAAAAGAATGTTCAACTCTGCGAGTTGGATGTACACACACCACAAAGAAGTTTCAGAGAAGGCTTCTGTCTAATTTTTATGTGAAGGTATTTCCTTTCCACCTCAGGCCGCAAAGCGCTGCAAATGTCCACTTGCAAATTCTAGAAAAAGAGTGTTAGAAATCTGCTCTATCAAAAGAAAGGTTCTGCCCTGTTAGCTGAATGCACGCATCCCACAGAAGTGTATGAGAATGCTTCTGTCTCCTTTTTGTGTGAGATTGTCCCGTTTCCAACGAATTCCTATAAGCGGTCCAAATATCCACTTGCAGATTCTATAAAAAGAGTGTTTCAAAACTTCTCTGTCAAAAGGAATGTTCAACTCTGTGAGTTGAATGCACGCCCCACAAAGCACTTTCAGAGAATGCTTCTGTCTACTTGTTATGTAAAGATACTTCCTTTTCCACCACAGTCCTCAAAGCGCTCCAAATGTCCGCTTGCACATTCTAGAAAAAGAGTGTTAGAAAACTGCTCTATCAAAAGAAAGGTTCAGCTCTGTGAGCTGAATGCACACATCACCAAGAAGTTTGCAAGAATGCTTCTGTGTCGTTTTTGTGGGAGGGTTTCCCGTTTCCAATCAATTCCCGTAAGCAGTCCGAATTTCCACCTGTAGATTCTACAAAAGAGAGTTTCAAATCTTCTCTGTCTAAAGGAATGCTCGACTCTGTGAGTTGAATGCACACACCACAAAGGAGTTTCAGAGAATGCTTCTGTCTAGTTTTTATGTGAAGATATTTCCTTTCCACCTCAGGCCTCAAGGCGCTCCAAATGTGCACTTGCAGATTCTAGAAAAAAAGTGTTTTAAAACTGCTGTATCAGAAGAAAGCTTCAGCTCCGTGAGCTGAATGCACACATCACACAGAAGTTTGTGAGAATGCTTCTGTTTACTTTTCCTGTGAGAGTGTCCCGTTTCCAAGGAATTCCTATCAGCGGTCCATATATGCAGTTGCAGATTCTACAAAAAGAGTGTTTCAAACTTCTCTGTCAAAAGGAGTGTTCAACTCTGAGTGTGGAATGCACACACCACAAAGAAGTTTCAGAGAATGCTTTCGTCTAGTTTTTATGTGAACATATTTCCTTTCCACCACGGGCCTCAAAGCGCTGCAAATGTCCACTTGTAGATTCTAGAAAAAGAGTGTTTCCAAACTGCTCTACCAATAGAAACTTTCGGCTCCTTGAAACGAAGGCGCACATCACACAGAAGTTCGTGAGAATGCTTCTGTCTAGTTTTTGTGTGAGGGTGTCCCGTTTCCAACGCATTCCTATAAGCGGTCCAAATAGCCACTTGCAGATTCTGTAAATGAGGGTTTCAAAACTTCTCTGTCAAATGGAATGTTCAACTCTGTGAGTTGAATGCACGCGCCACAGAGAACTTTCAGAGAATGCCTCCTTCTACTTGTTATGGGAAGATACTTCCTTTCCCACCACAGGCCTCATAGCGCTCCAAATATCCACTTGCAGACTCTAGAAAAACAGTGTTTTAAAACTGCTCTATCAAAGGAAAGGCTCACATCTGTGAGTTGAAAGCACACATCAGGATGAAGTTTGTGAGAATGATTTTGTGTCGTTTTTGGGTGAGGATTTCCCGTTTCCAACGATTTCCTGCAAGCGGTCCAAATTTCCACTTACAGATTCTACACAAAAAAAAGACTGTTTCAAAACTTCTCTGTCAAAAAGAATGTTCAACTCTGCGAGTTGGATGTACACACACCACAAAGAAGTTTCAGAGAAGGCTTCTGTCTAATTTTTATGTGAAGGTATTTCCTTTCCACCTCAGGCCGCAAAGCGCTGCAAATGTCCACTTGCAAATTCTAGAAAAAGAGTGTTAGAAATCTGCTCTATCAAAAGAAAGGTTCTGCCCTGTTAGCTGAATGCACGCATCCCACAGAAGTGTATGAGAATGCTTCTGTCTCCTTTTTGTGTGAGATTGTCCCGTTTCCAACGAATTCCTATAAGCGGTCCAAATATCCACTTGCAGATTCTATAAAAAGAGTGTTTCAAAACTTCTCTGTCAAAAGGAATGTTCAACTCTGTGAGTTGAATGCACGCCCCACAAAGCACTTTCAGAGAATGCTTCTGTCTACTTGTTATGTAAAGATACTTCCTTTTCCACCACAGTCCTCAAAGCGCTCCAAATGTCCGCTTGCACATTCTAGAAAAAGAGTGTTAGAAAACTGCTCTATCAAAAGAAAGGTTCAGCTGTGTGAGCTGAATGCACACATCACCAAGAAGTTTGCAAGAATGCTTCTGTGTCGTTTTTGTGGGAGGGTTTCCCGTTTCCAATCAATTCCCGTAAGCAGTCCGAATTTCCACCTGTAGATTCTACAAAAGAGAGTTTCAAATCTTCTCTGTCTAAAGGAATGCTCGACTCTGTGAGTTGAATGCACACACCACAAAGGAGTTTCAGAGAATGCTTCTGTCTAGTTTTTATGTGAAGATATTTCCTTTCCACCTCAGGCCTCAAGGCGCTCCAAATGTGCACTTGCAGATTCTAGAAAAAAAGTGTTTTAAAACTGCTGTATCAGAAGAAAGCTTCAGCTCCGTGAGCTGAATGCACACATCACACAGAAGTTTGTGAGAATGCTTCTGTTTACTTTTCCTGTGAGAGTGTCCCGTTTCCAAGGAATTCCTATCAGCGGTCCATATATGCAGTTGCAGATTCTACAAAAAGAGTGTTTCAAACTTCTCTGTCAAAAGGAGTGTTCAACTCTGAGTGTGGAATGCACACACCACAAAGAAGTTTCAGAGAATGCTTTCGTCTAGTTTTTATGTGAACATATTTCCTTTCCACCACGGGCCTCAAAGCGCTGCAAATGTCCACTTGTAGATTCTAGAAAAAGAGTGTTTCCAAACTGCTCTACCAATAGAAACTTTCGGCTCCTTGAAACGAAGGCGCACATCACACAGAAGTTCGTGAGAATGCTTCTGTCTAGTTTTTGTGTGAGGGTGTCCCGTTTCCAACGCATTCCTATAAGCGGTCCAAATAGCCACTTGCAGATTCTGTAAATGAGGGTTTCAAAACTTCTCTGTCAAATGGAATGTTCAACTCTGTGAGTTGAATGCACGCGCCACAGAGAACTTTCAGAGAATGCCTCTTTCTACTTGTTATGGGAAGATACTTCCTTTCCCATCACAGGCCTCATAGCGCTCCAAATATCCACTTGCAGACTCTAGAAAAACAGTGTTTTAAAACTGCTCTATCAAAGGAAAGGCTCACATCTGTGAGTTGAAAGCACACATCAGGAAGAAGTTTGTGAGAATGATTCTGTCTCGTTTTTGGGTGAGGGTTTCCCGTTTCCAACGATTTCCTGCAAGCGGTCCAAATTTCCACTTGCAGATTCTACAAAAAAAAAAGACTGTTTCAAAACTTCTCTGTCAAAAAGAATGTTCAACTCTGCGAGTTGGATGCACACACACCACAAAGAAGTTTCAGAGAATGCTTCTAATTTTTATGTGAAGGTAATTCCTTTCCACCTCAGGCCGCAAAGCGCTGCAAATGTCCACTTGCAAATTCTAGAAAAAGAGTGTTAGAAATCTGCTCTATCAAAAGAAAGGTTCTGCCCTGTGAGCTGAATGCACGCATCCCACAGAAGTGTATGAGAATGCTTCTGTCTCCTTTTTGTGTGAGATTGTCCCGTTTCCAACGAATTCCTATAAGCGGTCCAAATATCCACTTGCAGATTCTATAAAAAGAGTGTTTCAAAACTTCTCTGTCAAAAGGAATGTTCAACTCTGTGAGTTGAATGCACGCCCCACAAAGCACTTTCAGAGAATGCTTCTGTCTACTTGTTATGTAAAGATACTTCCTTTTCCACCACAGTCCTCAAAGCGCTCCAAATGTCCGCTTGCACATTCTAGAAAAAGAGTGTTAGAAAACTGCTCTATCAAAAGAAAGGTTCAGCTGTGTGAGCTGAATGCACACATCACCAAGAAGTTTGCAAGAATGCTTCTGTGTCGTTTTTGTGGGAGGGTTTCCCGTTTCCAATCAATTCCCGTAAGCAGTCCGAATTTCCACCTGTAGATTCTACAAAAGAGAGTTTCAAATCTTCTCTGTCTAAAGGAATGCTCGACTCTGTGAGTTGAATGCACACACCACAAAGGAGTTTCAGAGAATGCTTCTGTCTAGTTTTTATGTGAAGATATTTCCTTTCCACCTCAGGCCTCAAGGCGCTCCAAATGTGCACTTGCAGATTCTAGAAAAAAAGTGTTTTAAAACTGCTGTATCAGAAGAAAGCTTCAGCTCCGTGAGCTGAATGCACACATCACACAGAAGTTTGTGAGAATGCTTCTGTTTACTTTTCCTGTGAGAGTGTCCCGTTTCCAAGGAATTCCTATCAGCGGTCCATATATGCAGTTGCAGATTCTACAAAAAGAGTGTTTCAAACTTCTCTGTCAAAAGGAGTGTTCAACTCTGAGTGTGGAATGCACACACCACAAAGAAGTTTCAGAGAATGCTTTCGTCTAGTTTTTATGTGAACATATTTCCTTTCCACCACGGGCCTCAAAGCGCTGCAAATGTCCACTTGTAGATTCTAGAAAAAGAGTGTTTCCAAACTGCTCTACCAATAGAAACTTTCGGCTCCTTGAAACGAAGGCGCACATCACACAGAAGTTCGTGAGAATGCTTCTGTCTAGTTTTTGTGTGAGGGTGTCCCGTTTCCAACGCATTCCTATAAGCGGTCCAAATAGCCACTTGCAGATTCTGTAAATGAGGGTTTCAAAACTTCTCTGTCAAATGGAATGTTCAACTCTGTGAGTTGAATGCACGCGCCACAGAGAACTTTCAGAGAATGCCTCTTTCTACTTGTTATGGGAAGATACTTCCTTTCCCATCACAGGCCTCATAGCGCTCCAAATATCCACTTGCAGACTCTAGAAAAACAGTGTTTTAAAACTGCTCTATCAAAGGAAAGGCTCACATCTGTGAGTTGAAAGCACACATCAGGAAGAAGTTTGTGAGAATGATTCTGTCTCGTTTTTGGGTGAGGGTTTCCCGTTTCCAACGATTTCCTGCAAGCGGTCCAAATTTCCACTTGCAGATTCTACAAAAAAAAAAGACTGTTTCAAAACTTCTCTGTCAAAAAGAATGTTCAACTCTGCGAGTTGGATGCACACACACCACAAAGAAGTTTCAGAGAATGCTTCTAATTTTTATGTGAAGGTAATTCCTTTCCACCTCAGGCCGCAAAGCGCTGCAAATGTCCACTTGCAAATTCTAGAAAAAGAGTGTTAGAAATCTGCTCTATCAAAAGAAAGGTTCTGCCCTGTGAGCTGAATGCACGCATCCCACAGAAGTGTATGAGAATGCTTCTGTCTCCTTTTTGTGTGAGATTGTCCCGTTTCCAACGAATTCCTATAAGCGGTCCAAATATCCACTTGCAGATTCTATAAAAAGAGTGTTTCAAAACTTCTCTGTCAAAAGGAATGTTCAACTCTGTGAGTTGAATGCACGCCCCACAAAGCACTTTCAGAGAATGCTTCTGTCTACTTGTTATGTAAAGATACTTCCTTTTCCACCACAGTCCTCAAAGCGCTCCAAATGTCCGCTTGCACATTCTAGAAAAAGAGTGTTAGAAAACTGCTCTATCAAAAGAAAGGTTCAGCTGTGTGAGCTGAATGCACACATCACAAAGAAGTTTGCAAGAATGCTTCTGTGTCGTTTTTGTGGGAGGGTTTCCCGTTTCCAATCAATTCCCGTAAGCAGTCCGAATTTCCACCTGTAGATTCTACAAAAGAGAGTTTCAAATCTTCTCTGTCTAAAGGAATGCTCGACTCTGTGAGTTGAATGCACACACCACAAAGGAGTTTCAGAGAATGCTTCTGTCTAGTTTTTATGTGAAGATATTTCCTTTCCACCTCAGGCCTCAAGGCGCTCCAAATGTGCACTTGCAGATTCTAGAAAAAAAGTGTTTTAAAACTGCTGTATCAGAAGAAAGCTTCAGCTCCGTGAGCTGAATGCACACATCACACAGAAGTTTGTGAGAATGCTTCTGTTTACTTTTCCTGTGAGAGTGTCCCGTTTCCAAGGAATTCCTATCAGCGGTCCATATATGCAGTTGCAGATTCTACAAAAAGAGTGTTTCAAACTTCTCTGTCAAAAGGAGTGTTCAACTCTGAGTGTGGAATGCACACACCACAAAGAAGTTTCAGAGAATGCTTTCGTCTAGTTTTTATGTGAACATATTTCCTTTCCACCACGGGCCTCAAAGCGCTGCAAATGTCCACTTGTAGATTCTAGAAAAAGAGTGTTTCCAAACTGCTCTACCAATAGAAAGGTTCGGCTCCTTGAAACGAATGGGCACATCACAGAGAAGTTCGTGAGAATGCTTCTGTCTAGTTTTTGTGTGAGGGTGTCCCGTTTCCAACGCATTCCTATAAGCGGTCCAAATAGCCACGTGCAGATTCTGTAAATGAGGGTTTCAAAACTTCTCTGTCAAATGGAATGTTCAACTCTGTGAGTTGAATGCACGCGCCACAGAGAACTTTCAGAGAATGCCTCCTTCTACTTGTTATGGGAAGATACTTCCTTTCCCACCACAGGCCTCATAGCGCTCCAAATATCCACTTGCAGACTCTAGAAAAACAGTGTTTTAAAACTGCTCTATCAAAGGAAAGGCTCACATCTGTGAGTTGAAAGCACACATCAGGAAGAAGTTTGTGAGAATGATTTTGTGTCGTTTTTGTGTGAGGGTTTCCCGTTTCCAACGATTTCCTGCAAGCGGTCCAAATTTCCACTTACAGATTCTACACAAAAAAAAGACTGTTTCAAAACTTCTCTGTCAAAAAGAATGTTCAACTCTGCGAGTTGGATGTACACACACCACAAAGAAGTTTCAGAGAAGGCTTCTGTCTAATTTTTATGTGAAGGTATTTCCTTTCCACCTCAGGCCGCAAAGCGCTGCAAATGTCCACTTGCAAATTCTAGAAAAAGAGTGTTAGAAATCTGCTCTATCAAAAGAAAGGTTCTGCCCTGTTAGCTGAATGCACGCATCCCACAGAAGTGTATGAGAATGCTTCTGTCTCCTTTTTGTGTGAGATTGTCCCGTTTCCAACGAATTCCTATAAGCGGTCCAAATAGCCACTTGCAGATTCTGTAAATGAGGGTTTCAAAACTTCTCTGTCAAATGGAATGTTCAACTCTGTGAGTTGAATGCACGCGCCACAGAGAACTTTCAGAGAATGCCTCTTTCTACTTGTTATGGGAAGATACTTCCTTTCCCACCACAGGCCTCATAGCGCTCCAAATATCCACTTGCAGACTCTAGAAAAACAGTGTTTTAAAACTGCTCTATCAAAGGAAAGGCTCACATCTGTGAGTTGAAAGCACACATCAGGAAGAAGTTTGTGAGAATGATTCTGTCTCGTTTTTGGGTGAGGGTTTCCCGTTTCCAACGATTTCCTGCAAGCGGTCCAAATTTCCACTTGCAGATTCTACAAAAAAAAAAGACTGTTTCAAAACTTCTCTGTCAAAAAGAATGTTCAACTCTGCGAGTTGGATGCACACACACCACAAAGAAGTTTCAGAGAATGCTTCTGTCTAATTTTTATGTGAAGGTAATTCCTTTCCACCTCAGGCCGCAAAGCGCTGCAAATGTCCACTTGCAAATTCTAGAAAAAGAGTGTTAGAAATCTGCTCTATCAAAAGAAAGGTTCTGCCCTGTGAGCTGAATGCACGCATCCCACAGAAGTGTATGAGAATGCTTCTGTCTCCTTTTTGTGTGAGATTGTCCCGTTTCCAACGAATTCCTATAAGCGGTCCAAATATCCACTTGCAGATTCTATAAAAAGAGTGTTTCAAAACTTCTCTGTCAAAAGGAATGTTCAACTCTGTGAGTTGAATGCACGCCCCACAAAGCACTTTCAGAGAATGCTTCTGTCTACTTGTTATGTAAAGATACTTCCTTTTCCACCACAGTCCTCAAAGCGCTCCAAATGTCCGCTTGCACATTCTAGAAAAAGAGTGTTAGAAAACTGCTCTATCAAAAGAAAGGTTCAGCTGTGTGAGCTGAATGCACACATCACCAAGAAGTTTGCAAGAATGCTTCTGTGTCGTTTTTGTGGGAGGGTTTCCCGTTTCCAATCAATTCCCGTAAGCAGTCCGAATTTCCACCTGTAGATTCTACAAAAGAGAGTTTCAAATCTTCTCTGTCTAAAGGAATGCTCGACTCTGTGAGTTGAATGCACACACCACAAAGGAGTTTCAGAGAATGCTTCTGTCTAGTTTTTATGTGAAGATATTTCCTTTCCACCTCAGGCCTCAAGGCGCTCCAAATGTGCACTTGCAGATTCTAGAAAAAAAGTGTTTTAAAACTGCTGTATCAGAAGAAAGCTTCAGCTCCGTGAGCTGAATGCACACATCACACAGAAGTTTGTGAGAATGCTTCTGTTTACTTTTTCTGTGAGAGTGTCCCGTTTCCAACGAATTCCTATCAGCGGTCCAAAATATGCAGTTGCAGATTCTACAAAAAGAGTGTTTCAAACTTCTCTGTCAAAAGGAGTGTTGAACTCTGAGAGTGGAATGCACACACCACAAAGAAGTTTCAGAGAATGCTTTCGTCTAGTTTTTATGTGAACATATTTCCTTTCCACCACGGGCCTCAAAGCCCTGCAAATGTCCACTTGTAGATTCTAGAAAAAGAGTGTTTCCAAACTGCTCTACCAATAGAAAGGTTCGGCTCCTTGAAACGAAGGCGCACATCACACAGAAGTTCGTGAGAATGCTTCTGTCTAGTTTTTGTGTGAGGGTGTCCCGTTTCCAACGCATTCCTATAAGCGGTCCAAATAGCCACGTGCAGATTCTGTAAATGAGGGTTTCAAAACTTCTCTGTCAAATGGAATGTTCAACTCTGTGAGTTGAATGCACGCGCCACAGAGAACTTTCAGAGAATGCCTCTTTCTACTTGTTATGGGAAGATACTTCCTTTCCCACCACAGGCCTCATAGCGCTCCAAATATCCACTTGCAGACTCTAGAAAAACAGTGTTTTAAAACTGCTCTATCAAAGGAAAGGCTCACATCTGTGAGTTGAAAGCACACATCAGGAAGAAGTTTGTGAGAATGATTCTGTCTCGTTTTTGGTGAGGGTTTCCCGTTTCCAACGATTTCCTGCAAGCGGTCCAAATTTCCACTTGCAGATTTTCCAAAAAAAAAGACTGTTTCAAAACTTCTCTGTCAAAAAGAATGTTCAACTCTGCGAGTTGGATGCACACACACCACAAAGAAGTTTCAGAGAATGCTTCTGTCTAATTTTTATGTGAAGGTATTTCCTTTCCACCTCAGGCCGCAAAGCGCTGCAAATGTCCACTTGCAAATTCTAGAAAAAGAGTGTTAGAAATCTGCTCTATCAAAAGAAAGGTTCTGCCCTGTGAGCTGAATGCACGCATCCCACAGAAGTGTATGAGAATGCTTCTGTCTCCTTTTTGTGTGAGATTGTCCCGTTTCCAACGAATTCCTATAAGCGGTCCAAATATCCACTTGCAGATTCTATAAAAAGAGTGTTTCAAAACTTCTCTGTCAAAAGGAATGTTCAACTCTGTGAGTTGAATGCACGCCCCACAAAGCACTTTCAGAGAATGCTTCTGTCTACTTGTTATGTAAAGATACTTCCTTTTCCACCACAGTCCTCAAAGCGCTCCAAATGTCCGCTTGCACATTCTAGAAAAAGAGTGTTAGAAAACTGCTCTATCAAAAGAAAGGTTCAGCTGTGTGAGCTGAATGCACACATCACCAAGAAGTTTGCAAGAATGCTTCTGTGTCGTTTTTGTGGGAGGGTTTCCCGTTTCCAATCAATTCCCGTAAGCAGTCCGAATTTCCACCTGTAGATTCTACAAAAGAGAGTTTCAAATCTTCTCTGTCTAAAGGAATGCTCGACTCTGTGAGTTGAATGCACACACCACAAAGGAGTTTCAGAGAATGCTTCTGTCTAGTTTTTATGTGAAGATATTTCCTTTCCACCTCAGGCCTCAAAGCTCTCCAAATGTGCACTTGCAGATTCTAGAAAAAAAGTGTTTTAAAACTGCTGTATCAGAAGAAAGCTTCAGCTCCGTGAGCTGAATGCACACATCACACAGAAGTTTGTGAGAATGCTTCTGTTTACTTTTCCTGTGAGAGTGTCCCGTTTCCAACGAATTCCTATCAGCGGTCCATATATGCAGTTGCAGATTCTACAAAAAGAGTGTTTCAAACTTCTCTGTCAAAAGGAGTGTTCAACTCTGAGTGTGGAATGCACACACCACAAAGAAGTTTCAGAGAATGCTTTCGTCTAGTTTTTATGTGAACATATTTCCTTTCCACCACGGGCCTCAAAGCGCTGCAAATGTCCACTTGTAGATTCTAGAAAAAGAGTGTTTCCAAACTGCTCTACCAATAGAAACTTTCGGCTCCTTGAAACGAAGGCGCACATCACACAGAAGTTCGTGAGAATGCTTCTGTCTAGTTTTTGTGTGAGGGTGTCCCGTTTCCAACGCATTCCTATAAGCGGTCCAAATAGCCACTTGCAGATTCTGTAAATGAGGGTTTCAAAACTTCTCTGTCAAATGGAATGTTCAACTCTGTGACTTGAATGCACGCGCCACAGAGAACTTTCAGAGAATGCCTCTTTCTACTTGTTATGGGAAGATACTTCCTTTCCCACCACAGGCCTCATAGCGCTCCAAATATCCACTTGCAGACTCTAAAAAAACAGTGTTTTAAAACTGCTCTATCAAAGGAAAGGCTCACATCTGTGAGTTGAAAGCACACATCAGGAAGAAGTTTGTGAGAATGATTCTGTGTCGTTTTTGGGTGAGGGTTTCCCGTTTCCAACGATTTCCTGCAAGCGGTCCAAATTTCCACTTGCAGATTCTACAAAAAAAAAAGACTGTTTCAAAACTTCTCTGTCAAAAAGAATGTTCAACTCTGCGAGTTGGATGCACACACACCACAAAGAAGTTTCAGAGAATGCTTCTGTCTAATTTTTATGTGAAGGTATTTCCTTTCCACCTCAGGCCTCAAAGCGCTGCAAATGTCCACTTGCAAATTCTAGAAAAAGAGTGTTAGAAATCTGCTGTATCAAAAGAAAGGTTCAGCCCTGTGAGCTGAATGCAGACATCCCACAGAAGTGTATGAGAATGCTTCTGTCTCCTTTTTGTGTGAGATTGTCCCGTTTCCAACGAATTCCTATAAGCGGTCCAAATATCCACTTGCAGATTCTATAAAAAGAGTGTTTCAAAACTTCTCTGTCAAAAGGAACGTTCAACTCTGTGAGTTGAATGCACGCCCCACAAAGCACTTTCAGAGAATGCTTCTGTCTACTTGTTATGTAAAGATACTTCCTTTTCCACCACAGTCCTCAAAGCGCTCCAAATGTCCGCTTGCACATTCTAGAAAAAGAGTGTTAGAAAACTGCTCTATCAAAAGAAAGGTTCAGCTGTGTGAGCTGAATGCACACATCACCAAGAAGTTTGCAAGAATGCTTCTGTGTCGTTTTTGTGGGAGGGTTTCCCGTTTCCAATCAATTCCCGTAAGCAGTCCGAATTTCCACCTGTAGATTCTACAAAAGAGAGTTTCAAATCTTCTCTGTCTAAAGGAATGCTCGACTCTGTGAGTTGAATGCACACACCACAAAGGAGTTTCAGAGAATGCTTCTGTCTAGTTTTTATGTGAAGATATTTCCTTTCCACCTCAGGCCTCAAGGCGCTCCAAATGTGCACTTGCAGATTCTAGAAAAAAAGTGTTTTAAAACTGCTGTATCAGAAGAAAGCTTCAGCTCCGTGAGCTGAATGCACACATCACACAGAAGTTTGTGAGAATGCTTCTGTTTACTTTTCCTGTGAGAGTGTCCCGTTTCCAACGAATTCCTATCAGCGGTCCAAAATATACAGTTGCAGATTCTACAAAAAGAGTGTTTCAAACTTCTCCGTCAAAAGGAGTGTTCAACTCTGAGAGTGGAATGCACACACCACAAAGAAGTTTCAGAGAATGCTTTCGTCTAGTTTTTATGTGAACATATTTCCTTTCCACCACGGGCCTCAAAGCGCTGCCAATATCCACTTGTAGATTCTAGAAAAAGAGTGTTTCCAAACTGCTCTGCCAATAGAAAGGTTCGGCTCCTTGAAACGAATGCGCACATCACACAGAAGTTCGTGAGAATGCTTCTGTCTAGTTTTTGTGTGAGGGTGTCCCGTTTCCAACGCATTCCTATAAGCGGTCCAAATAGCCACGTGCAGATTCTGTAAATGAGGGTTTCAAAACTTCTCTGTCAAATGGAATGTTCAACTCTGTGAGTTGAATGCACGCGCCACAGAGAACTTTCAGAGAATGCCTCTTTCTACTTGTTATGGGAAGATACTTCCTTTCCCACCACAGGCCTCATAGCGCTCCAAATATCCACTTGCAGACTCTAGAAAAACAGTGTTTTAAAACTGCTCTATCAAAGGAAAGGCTCACATCTGTGAGTTGAAAGCACACATCAGGAAGAAGTTTGTGAGAATGATTCTGTCTCGTTTTTGGTGAGGGTTTCCCGTTTCCAACGATTTCCTGCAAGCGTTCCAAATTTCCACTTGCAGATTTTCCAAAAAAAAAGACTGTTTCAAAACTTCTCTGTCAAAAAGAATGTTCAACTCTGCGAGTTCGATGCACACACACCACAAAGAAGTTTCAGAGAATGCTTCTGTCTAATTTTTATGTGAAGGTATTTCCTTTCCACCTCAGGCCGCAAAGCGCTGCAAATGTCCACTTGCAAATTCTAGAAAAAGAGTGTTAGAAATCTGCTCTATCAAAAGAAAGGTTCTGCCCTGTGAGCTGAATGCACGCATCCCACAGAAGTGTATGAGAATGCTTCTGTCTCCTTTTTGTGTGAGATTGTCCCGTTTCCAACGAATTCCTATAAGCGGTCCAAATATCCACTTGCAGATTCTATAAAAAGAGTGTTTCAAAACTTCTCTGTCAAAAGGAATGTTCAACTCTGTGAGTTGAATGCACGCCCCACAAAGCACTTTCAGAGAATGCTTCTGTCTACTTGTTATGTAAAGATACTTCCTTTTCCACCACAGTCCTCAAAGCGCTCCAAATGTCCGCTTGCACATTCTAGAAAAAGAGTGTTAGAAAACTGCTCTATCAAAAGAAAGGTTCAGCTGTGTGAGCTGAATGCACACATCACCAAGAAGTTTGCAAGAATGCTTCTGTGTCGTTTTTGTGGGAGGGTTTCCCGTTTCCAATCAATTCCCGTAAGCAGTCCGAATTTCCACCTGTAGATTCTACAAAAGAGAGTTTCAAATCTTCTCTGTCTAAAGGAATGCTCGACTCTGTGAGTTGAATGCACACACCACAAAGGAGTTTCAGAGAATGCTTCTGTCTAGTTTTTATGTGAAGATATTTCCTTTCCACCTCAGGCCTCAAAGCTCTCCAAATGTGCACTTGCAGATTCTAGAAAAAAAGTGTTTTAAAACTGCTGTATCAGAAGAAAGCTTCAGCTCCGTGAGCTGAATGCACACATCACACAGAAGTTTGTGAGAATGCTTCTGTTTACTTTTCCTGTGAGAGTGTCCCGTTTCCAAGGAATTCCTATCAGCGGTCCATATATGCAGTTGCAGATTCTACAAAAAGAGTGTTTCAAACTTCTCTGTCAAAAGGAGTGTTCAACTCTGAGTGTGGAATGCACACACCACAAAGAAGTTTCAGAGAATGCTTTCGTCTAGTTTTTATGTGAACATATTTCCTTTCCACCACGGGCCTCAAAGCGCTGCAAATGTCCACTTGTAGATTCTAGAAAAAGAGTGTTTCCAAACTGCTCTACCAATAGAAAGGTTCGGCTCCTTGAAACGAATGGGCACATCACACAGAAGTTCGTGAGAATGCTTCTGTCTAGTTTTTGTGTGAGGGTGTCCCGTTTCCAACGCATTCCTATAAGCGGTCCAAATAGCCACGTGCAGATTCTGTAAATGAGGGTTTCAAAACTTCTCTGTCAAATGGAATGTTCAACTCTGTGAGTTGAATGCACGCGCCACAGAGAACTTTCAGAGAATGCCTCCTTCTACTTGTTATGGGAAGATACTTCCTTTCCCACCACAGGCCTCATAGCGCTCCAAATATCCACTTGCAGACTCTAGAAAAGCAGTGTTTTAAAACTGCTCTATCAAAGGAAAGGCTCACATCTGTGAGTTGAAAGCACACATCAGGAAGAAGTTTGTGAGAATGATTCTGTGTCGTTTTTGGGTGATGGTTTCCCGTTTCCAACGATTTCCTGCAAGCGGTCCAAATTTCCACTTGCAGATTCTACAAAAAAAAAAGACTATTTCAAAACTTCTCTCTCAAAAAGAATGTTCAACTCTGCGAGTTGGATGCACACACACCACAAAGAAGTTTCAGAGAATGCTTCTGTCTAATTTTTATGTGAAGGTATTTCCTTTCCACCTCAGGCCGCAAAGCGCTGCAAATGTCCACTTGGAAATTCTAGAAAAAGAGTGTTAGAAATCTGCTCTATCAAAAGAAAGGATCTGCCCTGTGAGCTGAATGCACGCATCCCACAGAAGTGTATGAGAATGCTTCTGTCTCCTTTTTGTGTGAGATTGTCCCGTTTCCAACGAATTCCTATAAGCGGTCCAAATATCCACTTGCAGATTCTATAAAAAGAGTGTTTCAAAACTTCTCTGTCAAAAGGAATGTTCAACTCTGTGAGTTGAATGCACGCCCCACAAAGCACTTTCAGAGAATGCTTCTGTCTACTTGTTATGTAAAGATACTTCCTTTTCCACCACAGTCCTCAAAGCGCTCCAAATGTCCGCTTGCACATTCTAGAAAAAGAGTGTTAGAAAACTGCTCTATCAAAAGAAAGGTTCAGCTGTGTGAGCTGAATGCACACATCACCAAGAAGTTTGCAAGAATGCTTCTGTGTCGTTTTTGTGGGAGGGTTTCCCGTTTCCAATCAATTCCCGTAAGCAGTCCGAATTTCCACCTGTAGATTCTACAAAAGAGAGTTTCAAATCTTCTCTGTCTAAAGGAATGCTCGACTCTGTGAGTTGAATGCACACACCACAAAGGAGTTTCAGAGAATGCTTCTGTCTAGTTTTTATGTGAAGATATTTCCTTTCCACCTCAGGCCTCAAAGCTCTCCAAATGTGCACTTGCAGATTCTAGAAAAAAAGTGTTTTAAAACTGCTGTATCAGAAGAAAGCTTCAGCTCCGTGAGCTGAATGCACACATCACACAGAAGTTTGTGAGAATGCTTCTGTTTACTTTTCCTGTGAGAGTGTCCCGTTTCCAAGGAATTCCTATCAGCGGTCCATATATGCAGTTGCAGATTCTACAAAAAGAGTGTTTCAAACTTCTCTGTCAAAAGGAGTGTTCAACTCTGAGTGTGGAATGCACACACCACAAAGAAGTTTCAGAGAATGCTTTCGTCTAGTTTTTATGTGAACATATTTCCTTTCCACCACGGGCCTCAAAGCGCTGCAAATGTCCACTTGTAGATTCTAGAAAAAGAGTGTTTCCAAACTGCTCTACCAATAGAAAGGTTCGGCTCCTTGAAACGAATGGGCACATCACACAGAAGTTCGTGAGAATGCTTCTGTCTAGTTTTTGTGTGAGGGTGTCCCGTTTCCAACGCATTCCTATAAGCGGTCCAAATAGCCACGTGCAGATTCTGTAAATGAGGGTTTCAAAACTTCTCTGTCAAATGGAATGTTCAACTCTGTGAGTTGAATGCACGCGCCACAGAGAACTTTCAGAGAATGCCTCCTTCTACTTGTTATGGGAAGATACTTCCTTTCCCACCACAGGCCTCATAGCGCTCCAAATATCCACTTGCAGACTCTAGAAAAGCAGTGTTTTAAAACTGCTCTATCAAAGGAAAGGCTCACATCTGTGAGTTGAAAGCACACATCAGGAAGAAGTTTGTGAGAATGATTCTGTGTCGTTTTTGGGTGATGGTTTCCCGTTTCCAACGATTTCCTGCAAGCGGTCCAAATTTCCACTTGCAGATTCTACAAAAAAAAAAGACTATTTCAAAACTTCTCTCTCAAAAAGAATGTTCAACTCTGCGAGTTGGATGCACACACACCACAAAGAAGTTTCAGAGAATGCTTCTGTCTAATTTTTATGTGAAGGTATTTCCTTTCCACCTCAGGCCACAAAGCGCTGCAAATGTCCACTTGGAAATTCTAGAAAAAGAGTGTTAGAAATCTGCTCTATCAAAAGAAAGGATCTGCCCTGTGAGCTGAATGCACGCATCCCACAGAAGTGTATGAGAATGCTTCTGTCTCCTTTTTGTGTGAGATTGTCCCGTTTCCAACGAATTCCTATAAGCGGTCCAAATATCCACTTGCAGATTCTATAAAAAGAGTGTTTCAAAACTTCTCTGTCAAAAGGAATGTTCAACTCTGTGAGTTGAATGCACGCCCCACAAAGCACTTTCAGAGAATGCTTCTGTCTACTTGTTATGTAAAGATACTTCCTTTTCCACCACAGTCCTCAAAGCGCTCCAAATGTCCGCTTGCACATTCTAGAAAAAGAGTGTTAGAAAACTGCTCTATCAAAAGAAAGGTTCAGCTGTGTGAGCTGAATGCACACATCACCAAGAAGTTTGCAAGAATGCTTCTGTGTCGTTTTTGTGGGAGGGTTTCCCGTTTCCAATCAATTCCCGTAAGCAGTCCGAATTTCCACCTGTAGATTCTACAAAAGAGAGTTTCAAATCTTCTCTGTCTAAAGGAATGCTCGACTCTGTGAGTTGAATGCACACACCACAAAGGAGTTTCAGAGAATGCTTCTGTCTAGTTTTTATGTGAAGATATTTCCTTTCCACCTCAGGCCTCAAAGCTCTCCAAATGTGCACTTGCAGATTCTAGAAAAAAAGTGTTTTAAAACTGCTGTATCAGAAGAAAGCTTCAGCTCCGTGAGCTGAATGCACACATCACACAGAAGTTTGTGAGAATGCTTCTGTTTACTTTTCCTGTGAGAGTGTCCCGTTTCCAAGGAATTCCTATCAGCGGTCCATATATGCAGTTGCAGATTCTACAAAAAGAGTGTTTCAAACTTCTCTGTCAAAAGGAGTGTTCAACTCTGAGTGTGGAATGCACACACCACAAAGAAGTTTCAGAGAATGCTTTCGTCTAGTTTTTATGTGAACATATTTCCTTTCCACCACGGGCCTCAAAGCGCTGCAAATGTCCACTTGTAGATTCTAGAAAAAGAGTGTTTCCAAACTGCTCTACCAATAGAAAGGTTCGGCTCCTTGAAACGAATGGGCACATCACACAGAAGTTCGTGAGAATGCTTCTGTCTAGTTTTTGTGTGAGGGTGTCCCGTTTCCAACGCATTCCTATAAGCGGTCCAAATAGCCACGTGCAGATTCTGTAAATGAGGGTTTCAAAACTTCTCTGTCAAATGGAATGTTCAACTCTGTGAGTTGAATGCACGCGCCACAGAGAACTTTCAGAGAATGCCTCCTTCTACTTGTTATGGGAAGATACTTCCTTTCCCACCACAGGCCTCATAGCGCTCCAAATATCCACTTGCAGACTCTAGAAAAGCAGTGTTTTAAAACTGCTCTATCAAAGGAAAGGCTCACATCTGTGAGTTGAAAGCACACATCAGGAAGAAGTTTGTGAGAATGATTCTGTGTCGTTTTTGGGTGATGGTTTCCCGTTTCCAACGATTTCCTGCAAGCGGTCCAAATTTCCACTTGCAGATTCTACAAAAAAAAAAGACTATTTCAAAACTTCTCTCTCAAAAAGAATGTTCAACTCTGCGAGTTGGATGCACACACACCACAAAGAAGTTTCAGAGAATGCTTCTGTCTAATTTTTATGTGAAGGTATTTCCTTTCCACCTCAGGCCGCAAAGCGCTGCAAATGTCCACTTGGAAATTCTAGAAAAAGAGTGTTAGAAATCTGCTCTATCAAAAGAAAGGATCTGCCCTGTGAGCTGAATGCACGCATCCCACAGAAGTGTATGAGAATGCTTCTGTCTCCTTTTTGTGTGAGATTGTCCCGTTTCCAACGAATTCCTATAAGCGGTCCAAATATCCACTTGCAGATTCTATAAAAAGAGTGTTTCAAAACTTCTCTGTCAAAAGGAATGTTCAACTCTGTGAGTTGAATGCACGCCCCACAAAGCACTTTCAGAGAATGCTTCTGTCTACTTGTTATGTAAAGATACTTCCTTTTCCACCACAGTCCTCAAAGCGCTCCAAATGTCCGCTTGCACATTCTAGAAAAAGAGTGTTAGAAAACTGCTCTATCAAAAGAAAGGTTCAGCTGTGTGAGCTGAATGCACACATCACCAAGAAGTTTGCAAGAATGCTTCTGTGTCGTTTTTGTGGGAGGTTTTCCCGTTTCCAATCAATTCCCGTAAGCAGTCCGAATTTCCACCTGTAGATTCTACAAAAGAGAGTTTCAAATCTTCTCTGTCTAAAGGAATGCTCGACTCTGTGAGTTGAATGCACACACCACAAAGGAGTTTCAGAGAATGCTTCTGTCTAGTTTTTATGTGAAGATATTTCCTTTCCACCTCAGGCCTCAAAGCTCTCCAAATGTGCACTTGCAGATTCTAGAAAAAAAGTGTTTTAAAACTGCTGTATCAGAAGAAAGCTTCAGCTCCATGAGCTGAATGCACACATCACACAGAAGTTTGTGAGAATGCTTCTGTTTACTTTTCCTGTGAGAGTGTCCCGTTTCCAAGGAATTCCTATCAGCGGTCCATATATGCAGTTGCAGATTCTACAAAAAGAGTGTTTCAAACTTCTCTGTCAAAAGGAGTGTTCAACTCTGAGTGTGGAATGCACACACCACAAAGAAGTTTCAGAGAATGCTTTCGTCTAGTTTTTATGTGAACATATTTCCTTTCCACCACGGGCCTCAAAGCGCTGCAAATGTCCACTTGTAGATTCTAGAAAAAGAGTGTTTCCAAACTGCTCTACCAATAGAAAGGTTCGGCTCCTTGAAACGAATGGGCACATCACACAGAAGTTCGTGAGAATGCTTCTGTCTAGTTTTTGTGTGAGGGTGTCCCGTTTCCAACGCATTCCTATAAGCGGTCCAAATAGCCACGTGCAGATTCTGTAAATGAGGGTTTCAAAACTTCTCTGTCAAATGGAATGTTCAACTCTGTGAGTTGAATGCACGCGCCACAGAGAACTTTCAGAGAATGCCTCCTTCTATTTGTTATGGGAAGATACTTCCTTTCCCACCACAGGCTTCATAGCGCTCCAAATATCCACTTGCAGACTCTAGAAAAGCAGTGTTTTAAAACTGCTCTATCAAAGGAAAGGCTCACATCTGTGAGTTGAAAGCACACATCAGGAAGAAGTTTGTGAGAATGATTCTGTGTCGTTTTTGGGTGATGGTTTCCCGTTTCCAACGATTTCCTGCAAGCGGTCCAAATTTCCACTTGCAGATTCTACAAAAAAAAAAGACTATTTCAAAACTTCTCTCTCAAAAAGAATGTTCAACTCTGCGAGTTGGATGCACACACACCACAAAGAAGTTTCAGAGAATGCTTCTGTCTAATTTTTATGTGAAGGTATTTCCTTTCCACCTCAGGCCGCAAAGCGCTGCAAATGTCCACTTGCAAATTCTAGAAAAAGAGTGTTAGAAATCTGCTCTATCAAAAGAAAGGTTCTGCCCTGTGAGCTGAATGCACGCATCCCACAGAAGTGTATGAGAATGCTTCTGTCTCCTTTTTGTGTGAGATTGTCCCGTTTCCAACGAATTCCTATAAGCGGTCCAAATATCCACTTGCAGATTCTATAAAAAGAGTGTTTCAAAACTTCTCTGTCAAAAGGAATGTTCAACTCTGTGAGTTGAATGCACGCCCCACAAAGCACTTTCAGAGAATGCTTCTGTCTACTTGTTATGTAAAGATACTTCCTTTTCCACGACAGTCCTCAAAGCGCTCCAAATGTCCGCTTGCACATTCTAGAAAAAGAGTGTTAGAAAACTGCTCTATCAAAAGAAAGGTTCAGCTGTGTGAGCTGAATGCACACATCACCAAGAAGTTTGCAAGAATGCTTCTGTGTCGTTTTTGTGGGAGGGTTTCCCGTTTCCAATCAATTCCCGTAAGCAGTCCGAATTTCCACCTGTAGATTCTACAAAAGAGAGTTTCAAATCTTCTCTGTCTAAAGGAATGCTCGACTCTGTGAGTTGAATGCACACACCACAAAGGAGTTTCAGAGAATGCTTCTGTCTAGTTTTTATGTGAAGATATTTCCTTTCCACCTCAGGCCTCAAAGCTCTCCAAATGTGCACTTGCAGATTCTAGAAAAAAAGTGTTTTAAAACTGCTGTATCAGAAGAAAGCTTCAGCTCCGTGAGCTGAATGCACACATCACACAGAAGTTTGTGAGAATGCTTCTGTTTACTTTTCCTGTGAGAGTGTCCCGTTTCCAACGAATTCCTATCAGCGGTCCATATATGCAGTTGCAGATTCTACAAAAAGAGTGTTTCAAACTTCTCTGTCAAAAGGAGTGTTCAACTCTGAGTGTGGAATGCACACACCACAAAGAAGTTTCAGAGAATGCTTTCGTCTAGTTTTTATGTGAACATATTTCCTTTCCACCATGGGCCTCAAAGCGCTGCAAATGTCCACTTGTAGATTCTAGAAAAAGAGTGTTTCCAAACTGCTCTACCAATAGAAACTTTCGGCTCCTTGAAACGAAGGCGCACATCACACAGAAGTTCGTGAGAATGCTTCTGTCTAGTTTTTGTGTGAGGGTGTCCCGTTTCCAACGCATTCCTATAAGCGGTCCAAATAGCCACTTGCAGATTCTGTAAATGAGGGTTTCAAAACTTCTCTGTCAAATGGAATGTTCAACTCTGTGACTTGAATGCACGCGCCACAGAGAACTTTCAGAGAATGCCTCTTTCTACTTGTTATGGGAAGATACTTCCTTTCCCACCACAGGCCTCATAGCGCTCCAAATATCCACTTGCAGACTCTAGAAAAACAGTGTTTTAAAACTGCTCTATCAAAGGAAAGGCTCACATCTGTGAGTTGAAAGCACACATCAGGAAGAAGTTTGTGAGAATGATTCTGTCTCGTTTTTGGGTGAGGGTTTCCCGTTTCCAACGATTTCCTGCAAGCGGTCCAAATTTCCACTTGCAGATTCTACAAAAAAAAAAGACTGTTTCAAAACTTCTCTGTCAAAAAGAATGTTCAACTCTGCGAGTTGGATGCACACACACCACAAAGAAGTTTCAGAGAATGCTTCTGTCTAATTTTTATGTGAAGGTAATTCCTTTCCACCTCAGGCCGCAAAGCGCTGCAAATGTCCACTTGCAAATTCTAGAAAAAGAGTGTTAGAAATCTGCTCTATCAAAAGAAAGGTTCTGCCCTGTGAGCTGAATGCACGCATCCCACAGAAGTGTATGAGAATGCTTCTGTCTCCTTTTTGTGTGAGATTGTCCCGTTTCCAACGAATTCCTATAAGCGGTCCAAATATCCACTTGCAGATTCTATAAAAAGAGTGTTTCAAAACTTCTCTGTCAAAAGGAATGTTCAACTCTGTGAGTTGAATGCACGCCCCACAAAGCACTTTCAGAGAATGCTTCTGTCTACTTGTTATGTAAAGATACTTCCTTTTCCACCACAGTCCTCAAAGCGCTCCAAATGTCCGCTTGCACATTCTAGAAAAAGAGTGTTAGAAAACTGCTCTATCAAAAGAAAGGTTCAGCTGTGTGAGCTGAATGCACACATCACCAAGAAGTTTGCAAGAATGCTTCTGTGTCGTTTTTGTGGGAGGGTTTCCCGTTTCCAATCAATTCCCGTAAGCAGTCCGAATTTCCACCTGTAGATTCTACAAAAGAGAGTTTCAAATCTTCTCTGTCTAAAGGAATGCTCGACTCTGTGAGTTGAATGCACACACCACAAAGGAGTTTCAGAGAATGCTTCTGTCTAGTTTTTATGTGAAGATATTTCCTTTCCACCTCAGGCCTCAAGGCGCTCCAAATGTGCACTTGCAGATTCTAGAAAAAAAGTGTTTTAAAACTGCTGTATCAGAAGAAAGCTTCAGCTCCGTGAGCTGAATGCACACATCACACAGAAGTTTGTGAGAATGCTTCTGTTTACTTTTTCTGTGAGAGTGTCCCGTTTCCAACGAATTCCTATCAGCGGTCCAAAATATGCAGTTGCAGATTCTACAAAAAGAGTGTTTCAAACTTCTCTGTCAAAAGGAGTGTTGAACTCTGAGAGTGGAATGCACACACCACAAAGAAGTTTCAGAGAATGCTTTCGTCTAGTTTTTATGTGAACATATTTCCTTTCCACCACGGGCCTCAAAGCGCTGCAAATGTCCACTTGTAGATTCTAGAAAAAGAGTGTTTCCAAACTGCTCTACCAATAGAAAGGTTCGGCTCCTTGAAACGAATGCGCACATCACACAGAAGTTCGTGAGAATGCTTCTGTCTAGTTTTTGTGTGAGGGTGTCCCGTTTCCAACGCATTCCTATAAGCGGTCCAAATAGCCACGTGCAGATTCTGTAAATGAGGGTTTCAAAACTTCTCTGTCAAATGGAATGTTCAACTCTGTGAGTTGAATGCACGCGCCACAGAGAACTTTCAGAGAATGCCTCCTTCTACTTGTTATGGGAAGATATTTCCTTTCCCACCACAGGCCTCATAGCGCTCCAAATATCCACTTGCAGACTCTAGAAAAACAGTGTTTTAAAACTGCTCTATCAAAGGAAAGGCTCACATCTGTGAGTTGAAAGCACACATCAGGAAGAAGTTTGTGAGAATGATTCTGTCTCGTTTTTGGTGAGGGTTTCCCGTTTCCAACGATTTCCTGCAAGCGGTCAAAATTTCCACTTGCAGATTTTCCAAAAAAAAAGACTGTTTCAAAACTTCTCTGTCAAAAAGAATGTTCAACTCTGCGAGTTCGATGCACACACACCACAAAGAAGTTTCAGAGAATGCTTCTGTCTAATTTTTATGTGAAGGTATTTCCTTTCCACCTCAGGCCGCAAAGCGCTGCAAATGTCCACTTGCAAATTCTAGAAAAAGAGTGTTAGAAATCTGCTCTATCAAAAGAAAGGTTCTGCCCTGTGAGCTGAATGCACGCATCCCACAGAAGTGTATGAGAATGCTTCTGTCTCCTTTTTGTGTGAGATTGTCCCGTTTCCAACGAATTCCTATAAGCGGTCCAAATATCCACTTGCAGATTCTATAAAAAGAGTGTTTCAAAACTTCTCTGTCAAAAGGAATGTTCAACTCTGTGAGTTGAATGCACGCCCCACAAAGCACTTTCAGAGAATGCTTCTGTCTACTTGTTATGTAAAGATACTTCCTTTTCCACCACAGTCCTCAAAGCGCTCCAAATGTCCGCTTGCACATTCTAGAAAAAGAGTGTTAGAAAACTGCTCTATCAAAAGAAAGGTTCAGCTGTGTGAGCTGAATGCACACATCACCAAGAAGTTTGCAAGAATGCTTCTGTGTCGTTTTTGTGGGAGGGTTTCCCGTTTCCAATCAATTCCCGTAAGCAGTCCGAATTTCCACCTGTAGATTCTACAAAAGAGAGTTTCAAATCTTCTCTGTCTAAAGGAATGCTCGACTCTGTGAGTTGAATGCACACACCACAAAGGAGTTTCAGAGAATGCTTCTGTCTAGTTTTTATGTGAAGATATTTCCTTTCCACCTCAGGCCTCAAAGCTCTCCAAATGTGCACTTGCAGATTCTAGAAAAAAAGTGTTTTAAAACTGCTGTATCAGAAGAAAGCTTCAGCTCCGTGAGCTGAATGCACACATCACACAGAAGTTTGTGAGAATGCTTCTGTTTACTTTTTCTGTGAGAGTGTCCCGTTTCCAACGAATTCCTATCAGCGGTCCAAAATATGCAGTTGCAGATTCTACAAAAAGAGTGTTTCAAACTTCTCTGTCAAAAGGAGTGTTGAACTCTGAGAGTGGAATGCACACACCAGAAAGAAGTTTCAGAGAATGCTTTCGTCTAGTTTTTATGTGAACATATTTCCTTTCCACCACGGGCCTCAAAGCGCTGCAAATGTCCACTTGTAGATTCTAGAAAAAGAGTGTTTCCAAACTGCTCTACCAATAGAAAGGTTCGGCTCCTTGAAACGAATGCGCACATCACACAGAAGTTCGTGAGAATGCTTCTGTCTAGTTTTTGTGTGAGGGTGTCCCGTTTCCAACGCATTCCTATAAGCGGTCCAAATAGCCACGTGCAGATTCTGTAAATGAGGGTTTCAAAACTTCTCTGTCAAATGGAATGTTCAACTCTGTGAGTTGAATGCACGCGCCACAGAGAACTTTCAGAGAATGCCTCTTTCTACTTGTTATGGGAAGATACTTCCTTTCCCACCACAGGCCTCATAGCGCTCCAAATATCCACTTGCAGACTCTAGAAAAACAGTGTTTTAAAAATGCTCTATCAAAGGAAAGGCTCACATCTGTGAGTTGAAAGCACACATCAGGAAGAAGTTTGTGAGAATGATTCTGTCTCGTTTTTGGTGAGGGTTTCCCGTTTCCAACGATTTCCTGCAAGCGGTCCAAATTTCCACTTGCAGATTTTCCAAAAAAAAAGACTGTTTCAAAACTTCTCTGTCAAAAAGAATGTTCAACTCTGCGAGTTGGATGCACACACACCACAAAGAAGTTTCAGAGAATGCTTCTGTCTAATTTTTATGTGAAGGTATTTCCTTTCCACCTCAGGCCGCAAAGCGCTGCAAATGTCCACTTGCAAATTCTAGAAAAAGAGTGTTAGAAATCTGCTCTATCAAAAGAAAGGTTCTGCCCTGTGAGCTGAATGCACGCATCCCACAGAAGTGTATGAGAATGCTTCTGTCTCCTTTTTGTGTGAGATTGTCCCGTTTCCAACGAATTCCTATAAGCGGTCCAAATATCCACTTGCAGATTCTATAAAAAGAGTGTTTCAAAACTTCTCTGTCAAAAGGAATGTTCAACTCTGTGAGTTGAATGCACGCCCCACAAAGCACTTTCAGAGAATGCTTCTGTCTACTTGTTATGTAAAGATACTTCCTTTTCCACCACAGTCCTCAAAGCGCTCCAAATGTCCGCTTGCACATTCTAGAAAAAGAGTGTTAGAAAACTGCTCTATCAAAAGAAAGGTTCAGCTGTGTGAGCTGAATGCACACATCACCAAGAAGTTTGCAAGAATGCTTCTGTGTCGTTTTTGTGGGAGGGTTTCCCGTTTCCAATCAATTCCCGTAAGCAGTCCGAATTTCCACCTGTAGATTCTACAAAAGAG
This sequence comes from Pongo pygmaeus, assembly GCF_028885625.2. NCBI lineage: Eukaryota > Metazoa > Chordata > Mammalia > Primates > Hominidae > Pongo > Pongo pygmaeus. The sequence continues at coordinate 69,287,446 of NC_072376.2, read as the reverse complement.
AGTTTCAAATCTTCTCTGTCTAAAGGAATGCTCGACTCTGTGAGTTGAATGCACACACCACAAAGGAGTTTCAGAGAATGCTTCTGTCTAGTTTTTATGTGAAGATATTTCCTTTCCACCTCAGGCCTCAAAGCTCTCCAAATGTGCACTTGCAGATTCTAGAAAAAAAGTGTTTTAAAACTGCTGTATCAGAAGAAAGCTTCAGCTCCGTGAGCTGAATGCACACATCACACAGAAGTTTGTGAGAATGCTTCTGTTTACTTTTCCTGTGAGAGTGTCCCGTTTCCAAGGAATTCCTAACAGCGGTCCATATATGCAGTTGCAGATTCTACAAAAAGAGTGTTTCAAACTTCTCTGTCAAAAGGAGTGTTCAACTCTGAGTGTGGAATGCACACACCACAAAGAAGTTTCAGAGAATGCTTTCGTCTAGTTTTTATGTGAACATATTTCCTTTCCACCACGGGCCTCAAAGCGCTGCAAATGTCCACTTGTAGATTCTAGAAAAAGAGTGTTTCCAAACTGCTCTACCAATAGAAACTTTCGGCTCCTTGAAACGAAGGCGCACATCACACAGAAGTTCGTGAGAATGCTTCTGTCTAGTTTTTGTGTGAGGGTGTCCCGTTTCCAACGCATTCCTATAAGCGGTCCAAATAGCCACTTGCAGATTCTGTAAATGAGGGTTTCAAAACTTCTCTGTCAAATGGAATGTTCAACTCTGTGACTTGAATGCACGCGCCACAGAGAACTTTCAGAGAATTCCTCTTTCTACTTGTTATGGGAAGATACTTCCTTTCCCACCACAGGCCTCATAGCGCTCCAAATATCCACTTGCAGACTCTAAAAAAACAGTGTTTTAAAACTGCTCTATCAAAGGAAAGGCTCACATCTGTGAGTTGAAAGCACACATCAGGAAGAAGTTTGTGAGAATGATTCTGTGTCGTTTTTGGGTGAGGGTTTCCCGTTTCCAACGATTTCCTGCAAGCGGTCCAAATTTCCACTTGCAGATTCTACAAAAAAAAAAGACTGTTTCAAAACTTCTCTGTCAAAAAGAATGTTCAACTCTGCGAGTTGGATGCACACACACCACAAAGAAGTTTCAGAGAATGCTTCTGTCTAATTTTTATGTGAAGGTATTTCCTTTCCACCTCAGGCCTCAAAGCGCTGCAAATGACCACTTGCAAATTCTAGAAAAAGAGAGTTAGAAATCTGCTGTATCAAAAGAAAGGTTCAGCCCTGTGAGCTGAATGCACGCATCCCACAGAAGTGTATGAGAATGCTTCTGTCTCCTTTTTGTGTGAGATTGTCCCGTTTCCAACGAATTCCTATAAGCGGTCCAAATATCCACTTGCAGATTCTATAAAAAGAGTGTTTCAAAACTTCTCTGTCAAAAGGAACGTTCAACTCTGTGAGTTGAATGCACGCCCCACAAAGCACTTTCAGAGAATGCTTCTGTCTACTTGTTATGTAAAGATACTTCCTTTTCCACCACAGTCCTCAAAGCGCTCCAAATGTCCGCTTGCACATTCTAGAAAAAGAGTGTTAGAAAACTGCTCTATCAAAAGAAAGGTTCAGCTGTGTGAGCTGAATGCACACATCACCAAGAAGTTTGCAAGAATGCTTCTGTGTCGTTTTTGTGGGAGGGTTTCCCGTTTCCATTCAATTCCCGTAAGCAGTCCGAATTTCCACCTGTAGATTCTACAAAAGAGAGTTTCAAATCTTCTCTGTCTAAAGGAATGCTCGACTCTGTGAGTTGAATGCACACACCACAAAGGAGTTTCAGAGAATGCTTCTGTCTAGTTTTTATGTGAAGATATTTCCTTTCCACCTCAGGCCTCAAGGCGCTCCAAATGTGCACTTGCAGATTCTAGAAAAAAAGTGTTTTAAAACTGCTGTATCAGAAGAAAGCTTCAGCTCCGTGAGCTGAATGCACACATCACACAGAAGTTTGTGAGAATGCTTCTGTTTACTTTTCCTGTGAGAGTGTCCCGTTTCCAAGGAATTCCTATCAGCGGTCCATATATGCAGTTGCAGATTCTACAAAAAGAGTGTTTCAAACTTCTCTGTCAAAAGGAGTGTTCAACTCTGAGTGTGGAATGCACACACCACAAAGAAGTTTCAGAGAATGCTTTCGTCTAGTTTTTATGTGAACATATTTCCTTTCCACCACGGGCCTCAAAGCGCTGCAAATGTCCACTTGTAGATTCTAGAAAAAGAGTGTTTCCAAACTGGTCTACCAATAGAAAGGTTCGGCTCCTTGAAACGAATGGGCACATCACACAGAAGTTCGTGAGAATGCTTCTGTCTAGTTTTTGTGTGAGGGTGTCCCGTTTCCAACGCATTCCTATAAGCGGTCCAAATAGCCACGTGCAGATTCTGTAAATGAGGGTTTCAAACTTCTCTGTCAAATGGAATGTTCAACTCTGTGAGTTGAATGCACGCGCCACAGAGAACTTTCAGAGAATGCCTCCTTCTACTTGTTATGGGAAGATACTTCCTTTCCCACCACAGGCCTCATAGCGCTCCAAATATCCACTTGCAGACTCTAGAAAAACAGTGTTTTAAAACTGCTCTATCAAAGGAAAGGCTCACATCTGTGAGTTGAAAGCACACATCAGGAAGAAGTTTGTGAGAATGATTCTGTGTCGTTTTTGGGTGAGGGTTTCCCGTTTCCAACGATTTCCTGCAAGCGGTCCAAATTTCCACTTGCAGATTCTACAAAAAAAAAAGACTATTTCAAAACTTCTCTCTCAAAAAGAATGTTCAACTCTGCGAGTTGGATGCACACACACCACAAAGAAGTTTCAGAGAATGCTTCTGTCTAATTTTTATGTGAAGGTATTTCCTTTCCACCTCAGGCCGCAAAGCGCTGCAAATGTCCACTTGCAAATTCTAGAAAAAGAGTGTTAGAAATCTGCTCTATCAAAAGAAAGGTTCTGCCCTGTGAGCTGAATGCACGCATCCCACAGAAGTGTATGAGAATGCTTCTGTCTCCTTTTTGTGTGAGATTGTCCCGTTTCCAACGAATTCCTATAAGCGGTCCAAATATCCACTTGCAGATTCTATAAAAAGAGTGTTTCAAAACTTCTCTGTCAAAAGGAATGTTCAACTCTGTGAGTTGAATGCACGCCCCACAAAGCACTTTCAGAGAATGCTTCTGTCTACTTGTTATGTAAAGATACTTCCTTTTCCACCACAGTCCTCAAAGCGCTCCAAATGTCCGCTTGCACATTCTAGAAAAAGAGTGTTAGAAAACTGCTCTATCAAAAGAAAGGTTCAGCTGTGTGAGCTGAATGCACACATCACCAAGAAGTTTGCAAGAATGCTTCTGTGTCGTTTTTGTGGGAGGGTTTCCCGTTTCCAATCAATTCCCGTAAGCAGTCCGAATTTCCACCTGTAGATTCTACAAAAGAGAGTTTCAAATCTTCTCTGTCTAAAGGAATGCTCGACTCTGTGAGTTGAATGCACACACCACAAAGGAGTTTCAGAGAATGCTTCTGTCTAGTTTTTATGTGAAGATATTTCCTTTCCACCTCAGGCCTCAAGGCGCTCCAAATGTGCACTTGCAGATTCTAGAAAAAAAGTGTTTTAAAACTGCTGTATCAGAAGAAAGCTTCAGCTCCGTGAGCTGAATGCACACATCACACAGAAGTTTGTGAGAATGCTTCTGTTTACTTTTCCTGTGAGAGTGTCCCGTTTCCAAGGAATTCCTATCAGCGGTCCATATATGCAGTTGCAGATTCTACAAAAAGAGTGTTTCAAACTTCTCTGTCAAAAGGAGTGTTCAACTCTGAGTGTGGAATGCACACACCACAAAGAAGTTTCAGAGAATGCTTTCGTCTAGTTTTTATGTGAACATATTTCCTTTCCACCACGGGCCTCAAAGCGCTGCAAATGTCCACTTGTAGATTCTAGAAAAAGAGTGTTTCCAAACTGCTCTACCAATAGAAAGGTTCGGCTCCTTGAAACGAATGGGCACATCACAGAGAAGTTCGTGAGAATGCTTCTGTCTAGTTTTTGTGTGAGGGTGTCCCGTTTCCAACGCATTCCTATAAGCGGTCCAAATAGCCACGTGCAGATTCTGTAAATGAGGGTTTCAAAACTTCTCTGTCAAATGGAATGTTCAACTCTGTGAGTTGAATGCACGCGCCACAGAGAACTTTCAGAGAATGCCTCCTTCTACTTGTTATGGGAAGATACTTCCTTTCCCACCACAGGCCTCATAGCGCTCCAAATATCCACTTGCAGACTCTAGAAAAACAGTGTTTTAAAACTGCTCTATCAAAGGAAAGGCTCACATCTGTGAGTTGAAAGCACACATCAGGAAGAAGTTTGTGAGAATGATTTTGTGTCGTTTTTGGGTGAGGGTTTCCCGTTTCCAACGATTTCCTGCAAGCGGTCCAAATTTCCACTTACAGATTCTACACAAAAAAAAGACTGTTTCAAAACTTCTCTGTCAAAAAGAATGTTCAACTCTGCGAGTTGGATGTACACACACCACAAAGAAGTTTCAGAGAAGGCTTCTGTCTAATTTTTATGTGAAGGTATTTCCTTTCCACCTCAGGCCGCAAAGCGCTGCAAATGTCCACTTGCAAATTCTAGAAAAAGAGTGTTAGAAATCTGCTCTATCAAAAGAAAGGTTCTGCCCTGTTAGCTGAATGCACGCATCCCACAGAAGTGTATGAGAATGCTTCTGTCTCCTTTTTGTGTGAGATTGTCCCGTTTCCAACGAATTCCTATAAGCGGTCCAAATATCCACTTGCAGATTCTATAAAAAGAGTGTTTCAAAACTTCTCTGTCAAAAGGAATGTTCAACTCTGTGAGTTGAATGCACGCCCCACAAAGCACTTTCAGAGAATGCTTCTGTCTACTTGTTATGTAAAGATACTTCCTTTTCCACCACAGTCCTCAAAGCGCTCCAAATGTCCGCTTGCACATTCTAGAAAAAGAGTGTTAGAAAACTGCTCTATCAAAAGAAAGGTTCAGCTCTGTGAGCTGAATGCACACATCACCAAGAAGTTTGCAAGAATGCTTCTGTGTCGTTTTTGTGGGAGGGTTTCCCGTTTCCAATCAATTCCCGTAAGCAGTCCGAATTTCCACCTGTAGATTCTACAAAAGAGAGTTTCAAATCTTCTCTGTCTAAAGGAATGCTCGACTCTGTGAGTTGAATGCACACACCACAAAGGAGTTTCAGAGAATGCTTCTGTCTAGTTTTTATGTGAAGATATTTCCTTTCCACCTCAGGCCTCAAGGCGCTCCAAATGTGCACTTGCAGATTCTAGAAAAAAAGTGTTTTAAAACTGCTGTATCAGAAGAAAGCTTCAGCTCCGTGAGCTGAATGCACACATCACACAGAAGTTTGTGAGAATGCTTCTGTTTACTTTTCCTGTGAGAGTGTCCCGTTTCCAAGGAATTCCTATCAGCGGTCCATATATGCAGTTGCAGATTCTACAAAAAGAGTGTTTCAAACTTCTCTGTCAAAAGGAGTGTTCAACTCTGAGTGTGGAATGCACACACCACAAAGAAGTTTCAGAGAATGCTTTCGTCTAGTTTTTATGTGAACATATTTCCTTTCCACCACGGGCCTCAAAGCGCTGCAAATGTCCACTTGTAGATTCTAGAAAAAGAGTGTTTCCAAACTGCTCTACCAATAGAAACTTTCGGCTCCTTGAAACGAAGGCGCACATCACACAGAAGTTCGTGAGAATGCTTCTGTCTAGTTTTTGTGTGAGGGTGTCCCGTTTCCAACGCATTCCTATAAGCGGTCCAAATAGCCACTTGCAGATTCTGTAAATGAGGGTTTCAAAACTTCTCTGTCAAATGGAATGTTCAACTCTGTGAGTTGAATGCACGCGCCACAGAGAACTTTCAGAGAATGCCTCTTTCTACTTGTTATGGGAAGATACTTCCTTTCCCACCACAGGCCTCATAGCGCTCCAAATATCCACTTGCAGACTCTAGAAAAACAGTGTTTTAAAACTGCTCTATCAAAGGAAAGGCTCACATCTGTGAGTTGAAAGCACACATCAGGAAGAAGTTTGTGAGAATGATTCTGTCTCGTTTTTGGGTGTGGGTTTCCCGTTTCCAACGATTTCCTGCAAGCGGTCCAAATTTCCACTTGCAGATTCTACAAAAAAAAAAGACTGTTTCAAAACTTCTCTGTCAAAAAGAATGTTCAACTCTGCGAGTTGGATGCACACACACCACAAAGAAGTTTCAAAGAATGCTTCTGTCTAATTTTTATGTGAAGGTAATTCCTTTCCACCTCAGGCCGCAAAGCGCTGCAAATGTCCACTTGCAAATTCTAGAAAAAGAGTGTTAGAAATCTGCTCTATCAAAAGAAAGGTTCTGCCCTGTGAGCTGAATGCACGCATCCCACAGAAGTGTATGAGAATGCTTCTGTCTCCTTTTTGTGTGAGATTGTCCCGTTTCCAACGAATTCCTATAAGCGGTCCAAATATCCACTTGCAGATTCTATAAAAAGAGTGTTTCAAAACTTCTCTGTCAAAAGGAATGTTCAACTCTGTGAGTTGAATGCACGCCCCACAAAGCACTTTCAGAGAATGCTTCTGTCTACTTGTTATGTAAAGATACTTCCTTTTCCACCACAGTCCTCAAAGCGCTCCAAATGTCCGCTTGCACATTCTAGAAAAAGAGTGTTAGAAAACTGCTCTATCAAAAGAAAGGTTCAGCTGTGTGAGCTGAATGCACACATCACCAAGAAGTTTGCAAGAATGCTTCTGTGTCGTTTTTGTGGGAGGGTTTCCCGTTTCCAATCAATTCCCGTAAGCAGTCCGAATTTCCACCAGTAGATTCTACAAAAGAGAGTTTCAAATCTTCTCTGTCTAAAGGAATGCTCGACTCTGTGAGTTGAATGCACACACCACAAAGGAGTTTCAGAGAATGCTTCTGTCTAGTTTTTATGTGAAGATATTTCCTTTCCACCTCAGGCCTCAAGGCGCTCCAAATGTGCACTTGCAGATTCTAGAAAAAAAGTGTTTTAAAACTGCTGTATCAGAAGAAAGCTTCAGCTCCGTGAGCTGAATGCACACATCACACAGAAGTTTGTGAGAATGCTTCTGTTTACTTTTCCTGTGAGAGTGTCCCGTTTCCAAGGAATTCCTATCAGCGGTCCATATATGCAGTTGCAGATTCTACAAAAAGAGTGTTTCAAACTTCTCTGTCAAAAGGAGTGTTCAACTCTGAGTGTGGAATGCACACACCACAAAGAAGTTTCAGAGAATGCTTTCGTCTAGTTTTTATGTGAACATATTTCCTTTCCACCACGGGCCTCAAAGCGCTGCAAATGTCCACTTGTAGATTCTAGAAAAAGAGTGTTTCCAAACTGCTCTACCAATAGAAACTTTCGGCTCCTTGAAACGAAGGCGCACATCACACAGAAGTTCGTGAGAATGCTTCTGTCTAGTTTTTGTGTGAGGGTGTCCCGTTTCCAACGCATTCCTATAAGCGGTCCAAATAGCCACTTGCAGATTCTGTAAATGAGGGTTTCAAAACTTCTCTGTCAAATGGAATGTTCAACTCTGTGAGTTGAATGCACGCGCCACAGAGAACTTTCAGAGAATGCCTCTTTCTACTTGTTATGGGAAGATACTTCCTTTCCCACCACAGGCCTCATAGCGCTCCAAATATCCACTTGCAGACTCTAGAAAAACAGTGTTTTAAAACTGCTCTATCAAAGGAAAGGCTCACATCTGTGAGTTGAAAGCACACATCAGGAAGAAGTTTGTGAGAATGATTCTGTCTCGTTTTTGGGTGAGGGTTTCCCGTTTCCAACGATTTCCTGCAAGCGGTCCAAATTTCCACTTGCAGATTCTACAAAAAAAAAAGACTGTTTCAAAACTTCTCTGTCAAAAAGAATGTTCAACTCTGCGAGTTGGATGCACACACACCACAAAGAAGTTTCAGAGAATGCTTCTGTCTAATTTTTATGTGAAGGTAATTCCTTTCCACCTCAGGCCGCAAAGCGCTGCAAATGTCCACTTGCAAATTCTAGAAAAAGAGTGTTAGAAATCTGCTCTATCAAAAGAAAGGTTCTGCCCTGTGAGCTGAATGCACGCATCCCACAGAAGTGTATGAGAATGCTTCTGTCTCCTTTTTGTGTGAGATTGTCCCGTTTCCAACGAATTCCTATAAGCGGTCCAAATATCCACTTGCAGATTCTATAAAAAGAGTGTTTCAAAACTTCTCTGTCAAAAGGAATGTTCAACTCTGTGAGTTGAATGCACGCCCCACAAAGCACTTTCAGAGAATGCTTCTGTCTACTTGTTATGTAAAGATACTTCCTTTTCCACCACAGTCCTCAAAGCGCTCCAAATGTCCGCTTGCACATTCTAGAAAAAGAGTGTTAGAAAACTGCTCTATCAAAAGAAAGGTTCAGCTGTGTGAGCTGAATGCACACATCACCAAGAAGTTTGCAAGAATGCTTCTGTGTCGTTTTTGTGGGAGGGTTTCCCGTTTCCAATCAATTCCCGTAAGCAGTCCGAATTTCCACCAGTAGATTCTACAAAAGAGAGTTTCAAATCTTCTCTGTCTAAAGGAATGCTCGACTCTGTGAGTTGAATGCACACACCACAAAGGAGTTTCAGAGAATGCTTCTGTCTAGTTTTTATGTGAAGATATTTCCTTTCCACCTCAGGCCTCAAGGCGCTCCAAATGTGCACTTGCAGATTCTAGAAAAAAAGTGTTTTAAAACTGCTGTATCAGAAGAAAGCTTCAGCTCCGTGAGCTGAATGCACACATCACACAGAAGTTTGTGAGAATGCTTCTGTTTACTTTTTCTGTGAGAGTGTCCCGTTTCCAACGAATTCCTATCAGCGGTCCAAAATATGCAGTTGCAGATTCTACAAAAAGAGTGTTTCAAACTTCTCTGTCAAAAGGAGTGTTGAACTCTGAGAGTGGAATGCACACACCACAAAGAAGTTTCAGAGAATGCTTTCGTCTAGTTTTTATGTGAACATATTTCCTTTCCACCACGGGCCTCAAAGCGCTGCAAATGTCCACTTGTAGATTCTAGAAAAAGAGTGTTTCCAAACTGCTCTACCAATAGAAAGGTTCGGCTCCTTGAAACGAATGTGCACATCACACAGAAGTTCGTGAGAATGCTTCTGTCTAGTTTTTGTGTGAGGGTGTCCCGTTTCCAACGCATTCCTATAAGCGGTCCAAATAGCCACGTGCAGATTCTGTAAATGAGGGTTTCAAAACTTCTCTGTCAAATGGAATGTTCAACTCTGTGAGTTGAATGCACGCGCCACAGAGAACTTTCAGAGAATGCCTCTTTCTACTTGTTATGGGAAGATACTTCCTTTCCCACCACAGGCCTCATAGCGCTCCAAATATCCACTTGCAGACTCTAGAAAAACAGTGTTTTAAAACTGCTCTATCAAAGGAAAGGCTCACATCTGTGAGTTGAAAGCACACATCAGGAAGAAGTTTGTGAGAATGATTCTGTCTCGTTTTTGGTGAGGGTTTCCCGTTTCCAACGATTTCCTGCAAGCGGTCCAAATTTCCACTTGCAGATTTTCCAAAAAAAAAGACTGTTTCAAAACTTCTCTGTCAAAAAGAATGTTCAACTCTGCGAGTTGGATGCACACACACCACAAAGAAGTTTCAGAGAATGCTTCTGTCTAATTTTTATGTGAAGGTATTTCCTTTCCACCTCAGGCCGCAAAGCGCTGCAAATGTCCACTTGCAAATTCTAGAAAAAGAGTGTTAGAAATCTGCTCTATCAAAAGAAAGGTTCTGCCCTGTGAGCTGAATGCACGCATCCCACAGAAGTGTATGAGAATGCTTCTGTCTCCTTTTTGTGTGAGATTGTCCCGTTTCCAACGAATTCCTATAAGCGGTCCAAATATCCACTTGCAGATTCTATAAAAAGAGTGTTTCAAAACTTCTCTGTCAAAAGGAATGTTCAACTCTGTGAGTTGAATGCACGCCCCACAAAGCACTTTCAGAGAATGCTTCTGTCTACTTGTTATGTAAAGATACTTCCTTTTCCACCACAGTCCTCAAAGCGCTCCAAATGTCCGCTTGCACATTCTAGAAAAAGAGTGTTAGAAAACTGCTCTATCAAAAGAAAGGTTCAGCTGTGTGAGCTGAATGCACACATCACCAAGAAGTTTGCAAGAATGCTTCTGTGTCGTTTTTGTGGGAGGGTTTCCCGTTTCCAATCAATTCCCGTAAGCAGTCCGAATTTCCACCTGTAGATTCTACAAAAGAGAGTTTCAAATCTTCTCTGTCTAAAGGAATGCTCGACTCTGTGAGTTGAATGCACACACCACAAAGGAGTTTCAGAGAATGCTTCTGTCTAGTTTTTATGTGAAGATATTTCCTTTCCACCTCAGGCCTCAAAGCTCTCCAAATGTGCACTTGCAGATTCTAGAAAAAAAGTGTTTTAAAACTGCTGTATCAGAAGAAAGCTTCAGCTCCGTGAGCTGAATGCACACATCACACAGAAGTTTGTGAGAATGCTTCTGTTTACTTTTCCTGTGAGAGTGTCCCGTTTCCAACGAATTCCTATCAGCGGTCCATATATGCAGTTGCAGATTCTACAAAAAGAGTGTTTCAAACTTCTCTGTCAAAAGGAGTGTTCAACTCTGAGTGTGGAATGCACACACCACAAAGAAGTTTCAGAGAATGCTTTCGTCTAGTTTTTATGTGAACATATTTCCTTTCCACCACGGGCCTCAAAGCGCTGCAAATGTCCACTTGTAGATTCTAGAAAAAGAGTGTTTCCAAACTGCTCTACCAATAGAAACTTTCGGCTCCTTGAAACGAAGGCGCACATCACACAGAAGTTCGTGAGAATGCTTCTGTCTAGTTTTTGTGTGAGGGTGTCCCGTTTCCAACGCATTCCTATAAGCGGTCCAAATAGCCACTTGCAGATTCTGTAAATGAGGGTTTCAAAACTTCTCTGTCAAATGGAATGTTCAACTCTGTGACTTGAATGCACGCGCCACAGAGAACTTTCAGAGAATGCCTCTTTCTACTTGTTATGGGAAGATACTTCCTTTCCCACCACAGGCCTCATAGCGCTCCAAATATCCACTTGCAGACTCTAAAAAAACAGTGTTTTAAAACTGCTCTATCAAAGGAAAGGCTCACATCTGTGAGTTGAAAGCACACATCAGGAAGAAGTTTGTGAGAATGATTCTGTGTCGTTTTTGGGTGAGGGTTTCCCGTTTCCAACGATTTCCTGCAAGCGGTCCAAATTTCCACTTGCAGATTCTACAAAAAAAAAAGACTGTTTCAAAACTTCTCTGTCAAAAAGAATGTTCAACTCTGCGAGGTGGATGCACACACACCACAAAGAAGTTTCAGAGAATGCTTCTGTCTAATTTTTATGTGAAGGTATTTCCTTTCCACCTCAGGCCGCAAAGCGCTGCAAATGTCCACTTGCAAATTCTAGAAAAAGAGTGTTAGAAATCTGCTGTATCAAAAGAAAGGTTCAGCCCTGTGAGCTGAATGCAGGCATCCCACAGAAGTGTATGAGAATGCTTCTGTCTCCTTTTTGTGTGAGATTGTCCCGTTTCCAACGAATTCCTATAAGCGGTCCAAATATCCACTTGCAGATTCTATAAAAAGAGTGTTTCAAAACTTCTCTGTCAAAAGGAACGTTCAACTCTGTGAGTTGAATGCACGCCCCACAAAGCACTTTCAGAGAATGCTTCTGTCTACTTGTTATGTAAAGATACTTCCTTTTCCACCACAGTCCTCAAAGCGCTCCAAATGTCCGCTTGCACATTCTAGAAAAAGAGTGTTAGAAAACTGCTCTATCAAAAGAAAGGTTCAGCTGTGTGAGCTGAATGCACACATCACCAAGAAGTTTGCAAGAATGCTTCTGTGTCGTTTTTGTGGGAGGGTTTCCCGTTTCCAATCAATTCCCGTAAGCAGTCCGAATTTCCACCTGTAGATTCTACAAAAGAGAGTTTCAAATCTTCTCTGTCTAAAGGAATGCTCGACTCTGTGAGTTGAATGCACACACCACAAAGGAGTTTCAGAGAATGCTTCTGTCTAGTTTTTATGTGAAGATATTTCCTTTCCACCTCAGGCCTCAAGGCGCTCCAAATGTGCACTTGCAGATTCTAGAAAAAAAGTGTTTTAAAACTGCTGTATCAGAAGAAAGCTTCAGCTCCGTGAGCTGAATGCACACATCACACAGAAGTTTGTGAGAATGCTTCTGTTTACTTTTTCTGTGAGAGTGTCCCGTTTCCAACGAATTCCTATCAGCGGTCCAAAATATACAGTTGCAGATTCTACAAAAAGAGTGTTTCAAACTTCTCCGTCAAAAGGAGTGTTCAACTCTGAGAGTGGAATGCACACACCACAAAGAAGTTTCAGAGAATGCTTTCGTCTAGTTTTTATGTGAACATATTTCCTTTCCACCACGGGCCTCAAAGCGCTGCCAATGTCCACTTGTAGATTCTAGAAAAAGAGTGTTTCCAAACTGCTCTGCCAATAGAAAGGTTCGGCTCCTTGAAACGAATGCGCACATCACACAGAAGTTCGTGAGAATGCTTCTGTCTAGTTTTTGTGTGAGGGTGTCCCGTTTCCAACGCATTCCTATAAGCGGTCCAAAGAGCCACGTGCAGATTCTGTAAATGAGGGTTTCAAAACTTCTCTGTCAAATGGAATGTTCAACTCTGTGAGTTGAATGCACGCGCCACAGAGAACTTTCAGAGAATGCCTCTTTCTACTTGTTATGGGAAGATACTTCCTTTCCCACCACAGGCCTCATAGCGCTCCAAATATCCACTTGCAGACTCTAGAAAAACAGTGTTTTAAAACTGCTCTATCAAAGGAAAGGCTCACATCTGTGAGTTGAAAGCACACATCAGGAAGAAGTTTGTGAGAATGATTCTGTCTCGTTTTTGGTGAGGGTTTCCCGTTTCCAACGATTTCCTGCAAGCGTTCCAAATTTCCACTTGCAGATTTTCCAAAAAAAAAGACTGTTTCAAAACTTTTCTGTCAAAAAGAATGTTCAAATCTGCGAGTTCGATGCACACACACCACAAAGAAGTTTCAGAGAATGCTTCTGTCTAATTTTTATGTGAAGGTATTTCCTTTCCACCTCAGGCCGCAAAGCGCTGCAAATGTCCACTTGCAAATTCTAGAAAAAGAGTGTTCGAAATCTGCTCTATCAAAAGAAAGGTTCTGCCCTGTGAGCTGAATGCACGCATCCCACAGAAGTGTATGAGAATGCTTCTGTCTCCTTTTTGTGTGAGATTGTCCCGTTTCCAACGAATTCCTATAAGCGGTCCAAATATCCACTTGCAGATTCTATAAAAAGAGTGTTTCAAAACTTCTCTGTCAAAAGGAATGTTCAACTCTGTGAGTTGAATGCACGCCCCACAAAGCACTTTCAGAGAATGCTTCTGTCTACTTGTTATGTAAAGATACTTCCTTTTCCACCACAGTCCTCAAAGCGCTCCAAATGTCCGCTTGCACATTCTAGAAAAAGAGTGTTAGAAAACTGCTCTATCAAAAGAAAGGTTCAGCTGTGTGAGCTGAATGCACACATCACCAAGAAGTTTGCAAGAATGCTTCTGTGTCGTTTTTGTGGGAGGGTTTCCCGTTTCCAATCAATTCCCGTAAGCAGTCCGAATTTCCACCTGTAGATTCTACAAAAGAGAGTTTCAAATCTTCTCTGTCTAAAGGAATGCTCGACTCTGTGAGTTGAATGCACACACCACAAAGGAGTTTCAGAGAATGCTTCTGTCTAGTTTTTATGTGAAGATATTTCCTTTCCACCTCAGGCCTCAAAGCTCTCCAAATGTGCACTTGCAGATTCTAGAAAAAAAGTGTTTTAAAACTGCTGTATCAGAAGAAAGCTTCAGCTCCGTGAGCTGAATGCACACATCACACAGAAGTTTGTGAGAATGCTTCTGTTTACTTTTCCTGTGAGAGTGTCCCGTTTCCAACGAATTCCTATCAGCGGTCCATATATGCAGTTGCAGATTCTACAAAAAGAGTGTTTCAAACTTCTCTGTCAAAAGGAGTGTTCAACTCTGAGTGTGGAATGCACACACCACAAAGAAGTTTCAGAGAATGCTTTCGTCTAGTTTTTATGTGAACATATTTCCTTTCCACCACGGGCCTCAAAGCGCTGCAAATGTCCACTTGTAGATTCTAGAAAAAGAGTGTTTCCAAACTGCTCTACCAATAGAAAGGTTCGGCTCCTTGAAACGAATGGGCACATCACACAGAAGTTCGTGAGAATGCTTCTGTCTAGTTTTTGTGTGAGGGTGTCCCGTTTCCAACGCATTCCTATAAGCGGTCCAAATAGCCACGTGCAGATTCTGTAAATGAGGGTTTCAAAACTTCTCTGTCAAATGGAATGTTCAACTCTGTGAGTTGAATGCACGCGCCACAGAGAACTTTCAGAGAATGCCTCCTTCTACTTGTTATGGGAAGATACTTCCTTTCCCACCACAGGCCTCATAGCGCTCCAAATATCCACTTGCAGACTCTAGAAAAGCAGTGTTTTAAAACTGCTCTATCAAAGGAAAGGCTCACATCTGTGAGTTGAAAGCACACATCAGGAAGAAGTTTGTGAGAATGATTCTGTGTCGTTTTTGGGTGATGGTTTCCCGTTTCCAACGATTTCCTGCAAGCGGTCCAAATTTCCACTTGCAGATTCTACAAAAAAAAAAGACTATTTCAAAACTTCTCTCTCAAAAAGAATGTTCAACTCTGCGAGTTGGATGCACACACACCACAAAGAAGTTTCAGAGAATGCTTCTGTCTAATTTTTATGTGAAGGTATTTCCTTTCCACCTCAGGCCGCAAAGCGCTGCAAATGTCCACTTGGAAATTCTAGAAAAAGAGTGTTAGAAATCTGCTCTATCAAAAGAAAGGATCTGCCCTGTGAGCTGAATGCACGCATCCCACAGAAGTGTATGAGAATGCTTCTGTCTCCTTTTTGTGTGAGATTGTCCCGTTTCCAACGAATTCCTATAAGCGGTCCAAATATCCACTTGCAGATTCTATAAAAAGAGTGTTTCAAAACTTCTCTGTCAAAAGGAATGTTCAACTCTGTGAGTTGAATGCACGCCCCACAAAGCACTTTCAGAGAATGCTTCTGTCTACTTGTTATGTAAAGATACTTCCTTTTCCACCACAGTCCTCAAAGCGCTCCAAATGTCCGCTTGCACATTCTAGAAAAAGAGTGTTAGAAAACTGCTCTATCAAAAGAAAGGTTCAGCTGTGTGAGCTGAATGCACACATCACCAAGAAGTTTGCAAGAATGCTTCTGTGTCGTTTTTGTGGGAGGGTTTCCCGTTTCCAATCAATTCCCGTAAGCAGTCCGAATTTCCACCTGTAGATTCTACAAAAGAGAGTTTCAAATCTTCTCTGTCTAAAGGAATGCTCGACTCTGTGAGTTGAATGCACACACCACAAAGGAGTTTCAGAGAATGCTTCTGTCTAGTTTTTATGTGAAGATATTTCCTTTCCACCTCAGGCCTCAAAGCTCTCCAAATGTGCACTTGCAGATTCTAGAAAAAAAGTGTTTTAAAACTGCTGTATCAGAAGAAAGCTTCAGCTCCGTGAGCTGAATGCACACATCACACAGAAGTTTGTGAGAATGCTTCTGTTTACTTTTCCTGTGAGAGTGTCCCGTTTCCAACGAATTCCTATCAGCGGTCCATATATGCAGTTGCAGATTCTACAAAAAGAGTGTTTCAAACTTCTCTGTCAAAAGGAGTGTTCAACTCTGAGTGTGGAATGCACACACCACAAAGAAGTTTCAGAGAATGCTTTCGTCTAGTTTTTATGTGAACATATTTCCTTTCCACCACGGGCCTCAAAGCGCTGCAAATGTCCACTTGTAGATTCTAGAAAAAGAGTGTTTCCAAACTGCTCTACCAATAGAAACTTTCGGCTCCTTGAAACGAAGGCGCACATCACACAGAAGTTCGTGAGAATGCTTCTGTCTAGTTTTTGTGTGAGGGTGTCCCGTTTCCAACGCATTCCTATAAGCGGTCCAAATAGCCACTTGCAGATTCTGTAAATGAGGGTTTCAAAACTTCTCTGTCAAATGGAATGTTCAACTCTGTGACTTGAATGCACGCGCCACAGAGAACTTTCAGAGAATGCCTCTTTCTACTTGTTATGGGAAGATACTTCCTTTCCCACCACAGGCCTCATAGCGCTCCAAATATCCACTTGCAGACTCTAGAAAAACAGTGTTTTAAAACTGCTCTATCAAAGGAAAGGCTCACATCTGTGAGTTGAAAGCACACATCAGGAAGAAGTTTGTGAGAATGATTCTGTCTCGTTTTTGGGTGAGGGTTTCCCGTTTCCAATGATTTCCTGCAAGCGGTCCAAATTTCCACTTGCAGATTCTACAAAAAAAAAAGACTGTTTCAAAACTTCTCTGTCAAAAAGAATGTTCAACTCTGCGAGTTGGATGCACACACACCACAAAGAAGTTTCAGAGAATGCTTCTGTCTAATTTTTATGTGAAGGTAATTCCTTTCCACCTCAGGCCGCAAAGCGCTGCAAATGTCCACTTGCAAATTCTAGAAAAAGAGTGTTAGAAATCTGCTCTATCAAAAGAAAGGTTCTGCCCTGTGAGCTGAATGCACGCATCCCACAGAAGTGTATGAGAATGCTTCTGTCTCCTTTTTGTGTGAGATTGTCCCGTTTCCAACGAATTCCTATAAGCGGTCCAAATATCCACTTGCAGATTCTATAAAAAGAGTGTTTCAAAACTTCTCTGTCAATAGGAATGTTCAACTCTGTGAGTTGAATGCACGCCGAACAAAGCACTTTCAGAGAATGCTTCTGTCTACTTGTTATGTAAAGATACTTCCTTTTCCACCACAGTCCTCAAAGCGCTCCAAATGTCCGCTTGCACATTCTAGAAAAAGAGTGTTAGAAAACTGCTCTATCAAAAGAAAGGTTCAGCTGTGTGAGCTGAATGCACACATCACCAAGAAGTTTGCAAGAATGCTTCTGTGTCGTTTTTGTGGGAGGGTTTCCCGTTTCCAATCAATTCCCGTAAGCAGTCCGAATTTCCACCTGTAGATTCTACAAAAGAGAGTTTCAAATCTTCTCTGTCTAAAGGAATGCTCGACTCTGTGAGTTGAATGCACACACCACAAAGGAGTTTCAGAGAATGCTTCTGTCTAGTTTTTATGTGAAGATATTTCCTTTCCACCTCAGGCCTCAAAGCTCTCCAAATGTGCACTTGCAGATTCTAGAAAAAAAGTGTTTTAAAACTGCTGTATCAGAAGAAAGCTTCAGCTCCGTGAGCTGAATGCACACATCACACAGAAGTTTGTGAGAATGCTTCTGTTTACTTTTCCTGTGAGAGTGTCCCGTTTCCAACGAATTCCTATCAGCGGTCCATATATGCAGTTGCAGATTCTACAAAAAGAGTGTTTCAAACTTCTCTGTCAAAAGGAGTGTTCAACTCTGAGTGTGGAATGCACACACCACAAAGAAGTTTCAGAGAATGCTTTCGTCTAGTTTTTATGTGAACATATTTCCTTTCCACCACGGGCCTCAAAGCGCTGCAAATGTCCACTTGTAGATTCTAGAAAAAGAGTGTTTCCAAACTGCTCTACCAATAGAAACTTTCGGCTCCTTGAAACGAAGGCGCACATCACACAGAAGTTCGTGAGAATGCTTCTGTCTAGTTTTTGTGTGAGGGTGTCCCGTTTCCAACGCATTCCTATAAGCGGTCCAAATAGCCACTTGCAGATTCTGTAAATGAGGGTTTCAAAACTTCTCTGTCAAATGGAATGTTCAACTCTGTGACTTGAATGCACGCGCCACAGAGAACTTTCAGAGAATGCCTCTTTCTACTTGTTATGGGAAGATACTTCCTTTCCCACCACAGGCCTCATAGCGCTCCAAATATCCACTTGCAGACTCTAAAAAAACAGTGTTTTAAAACTGCTCTATCAAAGGAAAGGCTCACATCTGTGAGTTGAAAGCACACATCAGGAAGAAGTTTGTGAGAATGATTCTGTGTCGTTTTTGGGTGAGGGTTTCCCGTTTCCAACGATTTCCTGCAAGCGGTCCAAATTTCCACTTGCAGATTCTACAAAAAAAAAAGACTGTTTCAAAACTTCTCTGTCAAAAAGAATGTTCAACTCTGCGAGTTGGATGCACACACACCACAAAGAAGTTTCAGAGAATGCTTCTGTCTAATTTTTATGTGAAGGTATTTCCTTTCCACCTCAGGCCTCAAAGCGCTGCAAATGTCCACTTGCAAATTCTAGAAAAAGAGTGTTAGAAATCTGCTGTATCAAAAGAAAGGTTCAGCCCTGTGAGCTGAATGCAGGCATCCCACAGAAGTGTATGAGAATGCTTCTGTCTCCTTTTTGTGTGAGATTGTCCCGTTTCCAACGAATTCCTATAAGCGGTCCAAATATCCACTTGCAGATTCTATAAAAAGAGTGTTTCAAAACTTCTCTGTCAAAAGGAACGTTCAACTCTGTGAGTTGAATGCACGCCCCACAAAGCACTTTCAGAGAATGCTTCTGTCTACTTGTTATGTAAAGATACTTCCTTTTCCACCACAGTCCTCAAAGCGCTCCAAATGTCCGCTTGCACATTCTAGAAAAAGAGTGTTAGAAAACTGCTCTATCAAAAGAAAGGTTCAGCTGTGTGAGCTGAATGCACACATCACCAAGAAGTTTGCAAGAATGCTTCTGTGTCGTTTTTGTGGGAGGGTTTCCCGTTTCCAATCAATTCCCGTAAGCAGTCCGAATTTCCACCTGTAGATTCTACAAAAGAGAGTTTCAAATCTTCTCTGTCTAAAGGAATGCTCGACTCTGTGAGTTGAATGCACACACCACAAAGGAGTTTCAGAGAATGCTTCTGTCTAGTTTTTATGTGAAGATATTTCCTTTCCACCTCAGGCCTCAAGGCGCTCCAAATGTGCACTTGCAGATTCTAGAAAAAAAGTGTTTTAAAACTGCTGTATCAGAAGAAAGCTTCAGCTCCGTGAGCTGAATGCACACATCACACAGAAGTTTGTGAGAATGCTTCTGTTTACTTTTTCTGTGAGAGTGTCCCGTTTCCAACGAATTCCTATCAGCGGTCCAAAATATGCAGTTGCAGATTCTACAAAAAGAGTGTTTCAAACTTCTCCGTCAAAAGGAGTGTTCAACTCTGAGAGTGGAATGCACACACCACAAAGAAGTTTCAGAGAATGCTTTCGTCTAGTTTTTATGTGAACATATTTCCTTTCCACCACGGGCCTCAAAGCGCTGCCAATGTCCACTTGTAGATTCTAGAAAAAGAGTGTTTCCAAACTTCTCTGCCAATAGAAAGGTTCGGCTCCTTGAAACGAATGCGCACATCACACAGAAGTTCGTGAGAATGCTTCTGTCTAGTTTTTGTGTGAGGGTGTCCCGTTTCCAACGCATTCCTATCAGCGGTCCAAATAGCCACGTGCAGATTCTGTAAATGAGGGTTTCAAAACTTCTCTGTCAAATGGAATGTTCAACTCTGTGAGTTGAATGCACGCGCCACAGAGAACTTTCAGAGAATGCCTCTTTCTACTTGTTATGGGAAGATACTTCCTTTCCCACCACAGGCCTCATAGCGCTCCAAATATCCACTTGCAGACTCTAGAAAAACAGTGTTTTAAAACTGCTCTATCAAAGGAAAGGCTCACATCTGTGAGTTGAAAGCACACATCAGGAAGAAGTTTGTGAGAATGATTCTGTCTCGTTTTTGGTGAGGGTTTCCCGTTTCCAACGATTTCCTGCAAGCGGTCCAAATTTCCACTTGCAGATTTTCCAAAAAAAAAGACTGTTTCAAAACTTCTCTGTCAAAAAGAATGTTCAACTCTGCGAGTTCGATGCACACACACCACAAAGAAGTTTCAGAGAATGCTTCTGTCTAATTTTTATGTGAAGGTATTTCCTTTCCACCTCAGGCCGCAAAGCGCTGCAAATGTCCACTTGCAAATTCTAGAAAAAGAGTGTTAGAAATCTGCTCTATCAAAAGAAAGGTTCTGCCCTGTGAGCTGAATGCACGCATCCCACAGAAGTGTATGAGAATGCTTCTGTCTCCTTTTTGTGTGAGATTGTCCCGTTTCCAACGAATTCCTATAAGCGGTCCAAATATCCACTTGCAGATTCTATAAAAAGAGTGTTTCAAAACTTCTCTGTCAAAAGGAATGTTCAACTCTGTGAGTTGAATGCACGCCCCACAAAGCACTTTCAGAGAATGCTTCTGTCTACTTGTTATGTAAAGATACTTCCTTTTCCACCACAGTCCTCAAAGCGCTCCAAATGTCCGCTTGCACATTCTAGAAAAAGAGTGTTAGAAAACTGCTCTATCAAAAGAAAGGTTCAGCTGTGTGAGCTGAATGCACACATCACCAAGAAGTTTGCAAGAATGCTTCTGTGTCGTTTTTGTGGGAGGGTTTCCCGTTTCCAATCAATTCCCGTAAGCAGTCCGAATTTCCACCTGTAGATTCTACAAAAGAGAGTTTCAAATCTTCTCTGTCTAAAGGAATGCTCGACTCTGTGAGTTGAATGCACACACCACAAAGGAGTTTCAGAGAATGCTTCTGTCTAGTTTTTATGTGAAGATATTTCCTTTCCACCTCAGGCCTCAAAGCTCTCCAAATGTGCACTTGCAGATTCTAGAAAAAAAGTGTTTTAAAACTGCTGTATCAGAAGAAAGCTTCAGCTCCGTGAGCTGAATGCACACATCACACAGAAGTTTGTGAGAATGCTTCTGTTTACTTTTCCTGTGAGAGTGTCCCGTTTCCAAGGAATTCCTATCAGCGGTCCATATATGCAGTTGCAGATTCTACAAAAAGAGTGTTTCAAACTTCTCTGTCAAAAGGAGTGTTCAACTCTGAGTGTGGAATGCACACACCACAAAGAAGTTTCAGAGAATGCTTTCGTCTAGTTTTTATGTGAACATATTTCCTTTCCACCACGGGCCTCAAAGCGCTGCAAATGTCCACTTGTAGATTCTAGAAAAAGAGTGTTTCCAAACTGCTCTACCAATAGAAAGGTTCGGCTCCTTGAAACGAATGGGCACATCACACAGAAGTTCGTGAGAATGCTTCTGTCTAGTTTTTGTGTGAGGGTGTCCCGTTTCCAACGCATTCCTATAAGCGGTCCAAATAGCCACGTGCAGATTCTGTAAATGAGGGTTTCAAAACTTCTCTGTCAAATGGAATGTTCAACTCTGTGAGTTGAATGCACGCGCCACAGAGAACTTTCAGAGAATGCCTCCTTCTACTTGTTATGGGAAGATACTTCCTTTCCCACCACAGGCCTCATAGCGCTCCAAATATCCACTTGCAGACTCTAGAAAAGCAGTGTTTTAAAACTGCTCTATCAAAGGAAAGGCTCACATCTGTGAGTTGAAAGCACACATCAGGAAGAAGTTTGTGAGAATGATTCTGTGTCGTTTTTGGGTGATGGTTTCCCGTTTCCAACGATTTCCTGCAAGCGGTCCAAATTTCCACTTGCAGATTCTACAAAAAAAAAAGACTATTTCAAAACTTCTCTCTCAAAAAGAATGTTCAACTCTGCGAGTTGGATGCACACACACCACAAAGAAGTTTCAGAGAATGCTTCTGTCTAATTTTTATGTGAAGGTATTTCCTTTCCACCTCAGGCCGCAAAGCGCTGCAAATGTCCACTTGGAAATTCTAGAAAAAGAGTGTTAGAAATCTGCTCTATCAAAAGAAAGGATCTGCCCTGTGAGCTGAATGCACGCATCCCACAGAAGTGTATGAGAATGCTTCTGTCTCCTTTTTGTGTGAGATTGTCCCGTTTCCAACGAATTCCTATAAGCGGTCCAAATATCCACTTGCAGATTCTATAAAAAGAGTGTTTCAAAACTTCTCTGTCAAAAGGAATGTTCAACTCTGTGAGTTGAATGCACGCCCCACAAAGCACTTTCAGAGAATGCTTCTGTCTACTTGTTATGTAAAGATACTTCCTTTTCCACCACAGTCCTCAAAGCGCTCCAAATGTCCGCTTGCACATTCTAGAAAAAGAGTGTTAGAAAACTGCTCTATCAAAAGAAAGGTTCAGCTGTGTGAGCTGAATGCACACATCACCAAGAAGTTTGCAAGAATGCTTCTGTGTCGTTTTTGTGGGAGGGTTTCCCGTTTCCAATCAATTCCCGTAAGCAGTCCGAATTTCCACCTGTAGATTCTACAAAAGAGAGTTTCAAATCTTCTCTGTCTAAAGGAATGCTCGACTCTGTGAGTTGAATGCACACACCACAAAGGAGTTTCAGAGAATGCTTCTGTCTAGTTTTTATGTGAAGATATTTCCTTTCCACCTCAGGCCTCAAGGCGCTCCAAATGTGCACTTGCAGATTCTAGAAAAAAAGTGTTTTAAAACTGCTGTATCAGAAGAAAGCTTCAGCTCCGTGAGCTGAATGCACACATCACACAGAAGTTTGTGAGAATGCTTCTGTTTACTTTTTCTGTGAGAGTGTCCCGTTTCCAACGAATTCCTATCAGCGGTCCAAAATATACAGTTGCAGATTCTACAAAAAGAGTGTTTCAAACTTCTCCGTCAAAAGGAGTGTTCAACTCTGAGAGTGGAATGCACACACCACAAAGAAGTTTCAGAGAATGCTTTCGTCTAGTTTTTATGTGAACATATTTCCTTTCCACCACGGGCCTCAAAGCGCTGCCAATGTCCACTTGTAGATTCTAGAAAAAGAGTGTTTCCAAACTGCTCTGCCAATAGAAAGGTTCGGCTCCTTGAAACGAATGCGCACATCACACAGAAGTTCGTGAGAATGCTTCTGTCTAGTTTTTGTGTGAGGGTGTCCCGTTTCCAACGCATTCCTATAAGCGGTCCAAAGAGCCACGTGCAGATTCTGTAAATGAGGGTTTCAAAACTTCTCTGTCAAATGGAATGTTCAACTCTGTGAGTTGAATGCACGCGCCACAGAGAACTTTCAGAGAATGCCTCTTTCTACTTGTTATGGGAAGATACTTCCTTTCCCACCACAGGCCTCATAGCGCTCCAAATATCCACTTGCAGACTCTAGAAAAACAGTGTTTTAAAACTGCTCTATCAAAGGAAAGGCTCACATCTGTGAGTTGAAAGCACACATCAGGAAGAAGTTTGTGAGAATGATTCTGTCTCGTTTTTGGTGAGGGTTTCCCGTTTCCAACGATTTCCTGCAAGCGTTCCAAATTTCCACTTGCAGATTTTCCAAAAAAAAAGACTGTTTCAAAACTTTTCTGTCAAAAAGAATGTTCAAATCTGCGAGTTCGATGCACACACACCACAAAGAAGTTTCAGAGAATGCTTCTGTCTAATTTTTATGTGAAGGTATTTCCTTTCCACCTCAGGCCGCAAAGCGCTGCAAATGTCCACTTGCAAATTCTAGAAAAAGAGTGTTCGAAATCTGCTCTATCAAAAGAAAGGTTCTGCCCTGTGAGCTGAATGCACGCATCCCACAGAAGTGTATGAGAATGCTTCTGTCTCCTTTTTGTGTGAGATTGTCCCGTTTCCAACGAATTCCTATAAGCGGTCCAAATATCCACTTGCAGATTCTATAAAAAGAGTGTTTCAAAACTTCTCTGTCAAAAGGAATGTTCAACTCTGTGAGTTGAATGCACGCCCCACAAAGCACTTTCAGAGAATGCTTCTGTCTACTTGTTATGTAAAGATACTTCCTTTTCCACCACAGTCCTCAAAGCGCTCCAAATGTCCGCTTGCACATTCTAGAAAAAGAGTGTTAGAAAACTGCTCTATCAAAAGAAAGGTTCAGCTGTGTGAGCTGAATGCACACATCACCAAGAAGTTTGCAAGAATGCTTCTGTGTCGTTTTTGTGGGAGGGTTTCCCGTTTCCAATCAATTCCCGTAAGCAGTCCGAATTTCCACCTGTAGATTCTACAAAAGAGAGTTTCAAATCTTCTCTGTCTAAAGGAATGCTCGACTCTGTGAGTTGAATGCACACACCACAAAGGAGTTTCAGAGAATGCTTCTGTCTAGTTTTTATGTGAAGATATTTCCTTTCCACCTCAGGCCTCAAAGCTCTCCAAATGTGCACTTGCAGATTCTAGAAAAAAAGTGTTTTAAAACTGCTGTATCAGAAGAAAGCTTCAGCTCCGTGAGCTGAATGCACACATCACACAGAAGTTTGTGAGAATGCTTCTGTTTACTTTTCCTGTGAGAGTGTCCCGTTTCCAACGAATTCCTATCAGCGGTCCATATATGCAGTTGCAGATTCTACAAAAAGAGTGTTTCAAACTTCTCTGTCAAAAGGAGTGTTCAACTCTGAGTGTGGAATGCACACACCACAAAGAAGTTTCAGAGAATGCTTTCGTCTAGTTTTTATGTGAACATATTTCCTTTCCACCACGGGCCTCAAAGCGCTGCAAATGTCCACTTGTAGATTCTAGAAAAAGAGTGTTTCCAAACTGCTCTACCAATAGAAAGGTTCGGCTCCTTGAAACGAATGGGCACATCACACAGAAGTTCGTGAGAATGCTTCTGTCTAGTTTTTGTGTGAGGGTGTCCCGTTTCCAACGCATTCCTATAAGCGGTCCAAATAGCCACGTGCAGATTCTGTAAATGAGGGTTTCAAAACTTCTCTGTCAAATGGAATGTTCAACTCTGTGAGTTGAATGCACGCGCCACAGAGAACTTTCAGAGAATGCCTCCTTCTACTTGTTATGGGAAGATACTTCCTTTCCCACCACAGGCCTCATAGCGCTCCAAATATCCACTTGCAGACTCTAGAAAAGCAGTGTTTTAAAACTGCTCTATCAAAGGAAAGGCTCACATCTGTGAGTTGAAAGCACACATCAGGAAGAAGTTTGTGAGAATGATTCTGTGTCGTTTTTGGGTGATGGTTTCCCGTTTCCAACGATTTCCTGCAAGCGGTCCAAATTTCCACTTGCAGATTCTACAAAAAAAAAAGACTATTTCAAAACTTCTCTCTCAAAAAGAATGTTCAACTCTGCGAGTTGGATGCACACACACCACAAAGAAGTTTCAGAGAATGCTTCTGTCTAATTTTTATGTGAAGGTATTTCCTTTCCACCTCAGGCCGCAAAGCGCTGCAAATGTCCACTTGGAAATTCTAGAAAAAGAGTGTTAGAAATCTGCTCTATCAAAAGAAAGGATCTGCCCTGTGAGCTGAATGCACGCATCCCACAGAAGTGTATGAGAATGCTTCTGTCTCCTTTTTGTGTGAGATTGTCCCGTTTCCAACGAATTCCTATAAGCGGTCCAAATATCCACTTGCAGATTCTATAAAAAGAGTGTTTCAAAACTTCTCTGTCAAAAGGAATGTTCAACTCTGTGAGTTGAATGCACGCCCCACAAAGCACTTTCAGAGAATGCTTCTGTCTACTTGTTATGTAAAGATACTTCCTTTTCCACCACAGTCCTCAAAGCGCTCCAAATGTCCGCTTGCACATTCTAGAAAAAGAGTGTTAGAAAACTGCTCTATCAAAAGAAAGGTTCAGCTGTGTGAGCTGAATGCACACATCACCAAGAAGTTTGCAAGAATGCTTCTGTGTCGTTTTTGTGGGAGGGTTTCCCGTTTCCAATCAATTCCCGTAAGCAGTCCGAATTTCCACCTGTAGATTCTACAAAAGAGAGTTTCAAATCTTCTCTGTCTAAAGGAATGCTCGACTCTGTGAGTTGAATGCACACACCACAAAGGAGTTTCAGAGAATGCTTCTGTCTAGTTTTTATGTGAAGATATTTCCTTTCCACCTCAGGCCTCAAAGCTCTCCAAATGTGCACTTGCAGATTCTAGAAAAAAAGTGTTTTAAAACTGCTGTATCAGAAGAAAGCTTCAGCTCCGTGAGCTGAATGCACACATCACACAGAAGTTTGTGAGAATGCTTCTGTTTACTTTTCCTGTGAGAGTGTCCCGTTTCCAACGAATTCCTATCAGCGGTCCATATATGCAGTTGCAGATTCTACAAAAAGAGTGTTTCAAACTTCTCTGTCAAAAGGAGTGTTCAACTCTGAGTGTGGAATGCACACACCACAAAGAAGTTTCAGAGAATGCTTTCGTCTAGTTTTTATGTGAACATATTTCCTTTCCACCACGGGCCTCAAAGCGCTGCAAATGTCCACTTGTAGATTCTAGAAAAAGAGTGTTTCCAAACTGCTCTACCAATAGAAACTTTCGGCTCCTTGAAACGAAGGCGCACATCACACAGAAGTTCGTGAGAATGCTTCTGTCTAGTTTTTGTGTGAGGGTGTCCCGTTTCCAACGCATTCCTATAAGCGGTCCAAATAGCCACTTGCAGATTCTGTAAATGAGGGTTTCAAAACTTCTCTGTCAAATGGAATGTTCAACTCTGTGACTTGAATGCACGCGCCACAGAGAACTTTCAGAGAATGCCTCTTTCTACTTGTTATGGGAAGATACTTCCTTTCCCACCACAGGCCTCATAGCGCTCCAAATATCCACTTGCAGACTCTAGAAAAACAGTGTTTTAAAACTGCTCTATCAAAGGAAAGGCTCACATCTGTGAGTTGAAAGCACACATCAGGAAGAAGTTTGTGAGAATGATTCTGTCTCGTTTTTGGGTGAGGGTTTCCCGTTTCCAACGATTTCCTGCAAGCGGTCCAAATTTCCACTTGCAGATTCTACAAAAAAAAAAGACTGTTTCAAAACTTCTCTGTCAAAAAGAATGTTCAACTCTGCGAGTTGGATGCACACACACCACAAAGAAGTTTCAGAGAATGCTTCTGTCTAATTTTTATGTGAAGGTAATTCCTTTCCACCTCAGGCCGCAAAGCGCTGCAAATGTCCACTTGCAAATTCTAGAAAAAGAGTGTTAGAAATCTGCTCTATCAAAAGAAAGGTTCTGCCCTGTGAGCTGAATGCACGCATCCCACAGAAGTGTATGAGAATGCTTCTGTCTCCTTTTTGTGTGAGATTGTCCCGTTTCCAACGAATTCCTATAAGCGGTCCAAATATCCACTTGCAGATTCTATAAAAAGAGTGTTTCAAAACTTCTCTGTCAATAGGAATGTTCAACTCTGTGAGTTGAATGCACGCCGAACAAAGCACTTTCAGAGAATGCTTCTGTCTACTTGTTATGTAAAGATACTTCCTTTTCCACCACAGTCCTCAAAGCGCTCCAAATGTCCGCTTGCACATTCTAGAAAAAGAGTGTTAGAAAACTGCTCTATCAAAAGAAAGGTTCAGCTGTGTGAGCTGAATGCACACATCACCAAGAAGTTTGCAAGAATGCTTCTGTGTCGTTTTTGTGGGAGGGTTTCCCGTTTCCAATCAATTCCCGTAAGCAGTCCGAATTTCCACCTGTAGATTCTACAAAAGAGAGTTTCAAATCTTCTCTGTCTAAAGGAATGCTCGACTCTGTGAGTTGAATGCACACACCACAAAGGAGTTTCAGAGAATGCTTCTGTCTAGTTTTTATGTGAAGATATTTCCTTTCCACCTCAGGCCTCAAAGCTCTCCAAATGTGCACTTGCAGATTCTAGAAAAAAAGTGTTTTAAAACTGCTGTATCAGAAGAAAGCTTCAGCTCCGTGAGCTGAATGCACACATCACACAGAAGTTTGTGAGAATGCTTCTGTTTACTTTTCCTGTGAGAGTGTCCCGTTTCCAACGAATTCCTATCAGCGGTCCATATATGCAGTTGCAGATTCTACAAAAAGAGTGTTTCAAACTTCTCTGTCAAAAGGAGTGTTCAACTCTGAGTGTGGAATGCACACACCACAAAGAAGTTTCAGAGAATGCTTTCGTCTAGTTTTTATGTGAACATATTTCCTTTCCACCACGGGCCTCAAAGCGCTGCAAATGTCCACTTGTAGATTCTAGAAAAAGAGTGTTTCCAAACTGCTCTACCAATAGAAACTTTCGGCTCCTTGAAACGAAGGCGCACATCACACAGAAGTTCGTGAGAATGCTTCTGTCTAGTTTTTGTGTGAGGGTGTCCCGTTTCCAACGCATTCCTATAAGCGGTCCAAATAGCCACTTGCAGATTCTGTAAATGAGGGTTTCAAAACTTCTCTGTCAAATGGAATGTTCAACTCTGTGACTTGAATGCACGCGCCACAGAGAACTTTCAGAGAATGCCTCTTTCTACTTGTTATGGGAAGATACTTCCTTTCCCACCACAGGCCTCATAGCGCTCCAAATATCCACTTGCAGACTCTAAAAAAACAGTGTTTTAAAACTGCTCTATCAAAGGAAAGGCTCACATCTGTGAGTTGAAAGCACACATCAGGAAGAAGTTTGTGAGAATGATTCTGTGTCGTTTTTGGGTGAGGGTTTCCCGTTTCCAACGATTTCCTGCAAGCGGTCCAAATTTCCACTTGCAGATTCTACAAAAAAAAAAGACTGTTTCAAAACTTCTCTGTCAAAAAGAATGTTCAACTCTGCGAGTTGGATGCACACACACCACAAAGAA
This sequence comes from Pongo pygmaeus, assembly GCF_028885625.2. NCBI lineage: Eukaryota > Metazoa > Chordata > Mammalia > Primates > Hominidae > Pongo > Pongo pygmaeus. The sequence goes on along the minus strand of NC_072376.2, from coordinate 69,259,062 downwards.
GTTTCAGAGAATGCTTCTGTCTAATTTTTATGTGAAGGTATTTCCTTTCCACCTCAGGCCTCAAAGCGCTGCAAATGTCCACTTGCAAATTCTAGAAAAAGAGTGTTAGAAATCTGCTGTATCAAAAGAAAGGTTCAGCCCTGTGAGCTGAATGCAGGCATCCCACAGAAGTGTATGAGAATGCTTCTGTCTCCTTTTTGTGTGAGATTGTCCCGTTTCCAACGAATTCCTATAAGCGGTCCAAATATCCACTTGCAGATTCTATAAAAAGAGTGTTTCAAAACTTCTCTGTCAAAAGGAACGTTCAACTCTGTGAGTTGAATGCACGCCCCACAAAGCACTTTCAGAGAATGCTTCTGTCTACTTGTTATGTAAAGATACTTCCTTTTCCACCACAGTCCTCAAAGCGCTCCAAATGTCCGCTTGCACATTCTAGAAAAAGAGTGTTAGAAAACTGCTCTATCAAAAGAAAGGTTCAGCTGTGTGAGCTGAATGCACACATCACCAAGAAGTTTGCAAGAATGCTTCTGTGTCGTTTTTGTGGGAGGGTTTCCCGTTTCCAATCAATTCCCGTAAGCAGTCCGAATTTCCACCTGTAGATTCTACAAAAGAGAGTTTCAAATCTTCTCTGTCTAAAGGAATGCTCGACTCTGTGAGTTGAATGCACACACCACAAAGGAGTTTCAGAGAATGCTTCTGTCTAGTTTTTATGTGAAGATATTTCCTTTCCACCTCAGGCCTCAAGGCGCTCCAAATGTGCACTTGCAGATTCTAGAAAAAAAGTGTTTTAAAACTGCTGTATCAGAAGAAAGCTTCAGCTCCGTGAGCTGAATGCACACATCACACAGAAGTTTGTGAGAATGCTTCTGTTTACTTTTTCTGTGAGAGTGTCCCGTTTCCAACGAATTCCTATCAGCGGTCCAAAATATGCAGTTGCAGATTCTACAAAAAGAGTGTTTCAAACTTCTCCGTCAAAAGGAGTGTTCAACTCTGAGAGTGGAATGCACACACCACAAAGAAGTTTCAGAGAATGCTTTCGTCTAGTTTTTATGTGAACATATTTCCTTTCCACCACGGGCCTCAAAGCGCTGCCAATGTCCACTTGTAGATTCTAGAAAAAGAGTGTTTCCAAACTTCTCTGCCAATAGAAAGGTTCGGCTCCTTGAAACGAATGCGCACATCACACAGAAGTTCGTGAGAATGCTTCTGTCTAGTTTTTGTGTGAGGGTGTCCCGTTTCCAACGCATTCCTATAAGCGGTCCAAATAGCCACGTGCAGATTCTGTAAATGAGGGTTTCAAAACTTCTCTGTCAAATGGAATGTTCAACTCTGTGAGTTGAATGCACGCGCCACAGAGAACTTTCAGAGAATGCCTCTTTCTACTTGTTATGGGAAGATACTTCCTTTCCCACCACAGGCCTCATAGCGCTCCAAATATCCACTTGCAGACTCTAGAAAAACAGTGTTTTAAAACTGCTCTATCAAAGGAAAGGCTCACATCTGTGAGTTGAAAGCACACATCAGGAAGAAGTTTGTGAGAATGATTCTGTCTCGTTTTTGGTGAGGGTTTCCCGTTTCCAACGATTTCCTGCAAGCGGTCCAAATTTCCACTTGCAGATTTTCCAAAAAAAAAGACTGTTTCAAAACTTCTCTGTCAAAAAGAATGTTCAACTCTGCGAGTTCGATGCACACACACCACAAAGAAGTTTCAGAGAATGCTTCTGTCTAATTTTTATGTGAAGGTATTTCCTTTCCACCTCAGGCCGCAAAGCGCTGCAAATGTCCACTTGCAAATTCTAGAAAAAGAGTGTTAGAAATCTGCTCTATCAAAAGAAAGGTTCTGCCCTGTGAGCTGAATGCACGCATCCCACAGAAGTGTATGAGAATGCTTCTGTCTCCTTTTTGTGTGAGATTGTCCCGTTTCCAACGAATTCCTATAAGCGGTCCAAATATCCACTTGCAGATTCTATAAAAAGAGTGTTTCAAAACTTCTCTGTCAAAAGGAATGTTCAACTCTGTGAGTTGAATGCACGCCCCACAAAGCACTTTCAGAGAATGCTTCTGTCTACTTGTTATGTAAAGATACTTCCTTTTCCACCACAGTCCTCAAAGCGCTCCAAATGTCCGCTTGCACATTCTAGAAAAAGAGTGTTAGAAAACTGCTCTATCAAAAGAAAGGTTCAGCTGTGTGAGCTGAATGCACACATCACCAAGAAGTTTGCAAGAATGCTTCTGTGTCGTTTTTGTGGGAGGGTTTCCCGTTTCCAATCAATTCCCGTAAGCAGTCCGAATTTCCACCTGTAGATTCTACAAAAGAGAGTTTCAAATCTTCTCTGTCTAAAGGAATGCTCGACTCTGTGAGTTGAATGCACACACCACAAAGGAGTTTCAGAGAATGCTTCTGTCTAGTTTTTATGTGAAGATATTTCCTTTCCACCTCAGGCCTCAAAGCTCTCCAAATGTGCACTTGCAGATTCTAGAAAAAAAGTGTTTTAAAACTGCTGTATCAGAAGAAAGCTTCAGCTCCGTGAGCTGAATGCACACATCACACAGAAGTTTGTGAGAATGCTTCTGTTTACTTTTCCTGTGAGAGTGTCCCGTTTCCAAGGAATTCCTATCAGCGGTCCATATATGCAGTTGCAGATTCTACAAAAAGAGTGTTTCAAACTTCTCTGTCAAAAGGAGTGTTCAACTCTGAGTGTGGAATGCACACACCACAAAGAAGTTTCAGAGAATGCTTTCGTCTAGTTTTTATGTGAACATATTTCCTTTCCACCACGGGCCTCAAAGCGCTGCAAATGTCCACTTGTAGATTCTAGAAAAAGAGTGTTTCCAAACTGCTCTACCAATAGAAAGGTTCGGCTCCTTGAAACGAATGGGCACATCACACAGAAGTTCGTGAGAATGCTTCTGTCTAGTTTTTGTGTGAGGGTGTCCCGTTTCCAACGCATTCCTATAAGCGGTCCAAATAGCCACGTGCAGATTCTGTAAATGAGGGTTTCAAAACTTCTCTGTCAAATGGAATGTTCAACTCTGTGAGTTGAATGCACGCGCCACAGAGAACTTTCAGAGAATGCCTCCTTCTACTTGTTATGGGAAGATACTTCCTTTCCCACCACAGGCCTCATAGCGCTCCAAATATCCACTTGCAGACTCTAGAAAAGCAGTGTTTTAAAACTGCTCTATCAAAGGAAAGGCTCACATCTGTGAGTTGAAAGCACACATCAGGAAGAAGTTTGTGAGAATGATTCTGTGTCGTTTTTGGGTGATGGTTTCCCGTTTCCAACGATTTCCTGCAAGCGGTCCAAATTTCCACTTGCAGATTCTACAAAAAAAAAAGACTATTTCAAAACTTCTCTCTCAAAAAGAATGTTCAACTCTGCGAGTTGGATGCACACACACCACAAAGAAGTTTCAGAGAATGCTTCTGTCTAATTTTTATGTGAAGGTATTTCCTTTCCACCTCAGGCCGCAAAGCGCTGCAAATGTCCACTTGGAAATTCTAGAAAAAGAGTGTTAGAAATCTGCTCTATCAAAAGAAAGGATCTGCCCTGTGAGCTGAATGCACGCATCCCACAGAAGTGTATGAGAATGCTTCTGTCTCCTTTTTGTGTGAGATTGTCCCGTTTCCAACGAATTCCTATAAGCGGTCCAAATATCCACTTGCAGATTCTATAAAAAGAGTGTTTCAAAACTTCTCTGTCAAAAGGAATGTTCAACTCTGTGAGTTGAATGCACGCCCCACAAAGCACTTTCAGAGAATGCTTCTGTCTACTTGTTATGTAAAGATACTTCCTTTTCCACCACAGTCCTCAAAGCGCTCCAAATGTCCGCTTGCACATTCTAGAAAAAGAGTGTTAGAAAACTGCTCTATCAAAAGAAAGGTTCAGCTGTGTGAGCTGAATGCACACATCACCAAGAAGTTTGCAAGAATGCTTCTGTGTCGTTTTTGTGGGAGGGTTTCCCGTTTCCAATCAATTCCCGTAAGCAGTCCGAATTTCCACCTGTAGATTCTACAAAAGAGAGTTTCAAATCTTCTCTGTCTAAAGGAATGCTCGACTCTGTGAGTTGAATGCACACACCACAAAGGAGTTTCAGAGAATGCTTCTGTCTAGTTTTTATGTGAAGATATTTCCTTTCCACCTCAGGCCTCAAAGCTCTCCAAATGTGCACTTGCAGATTCTAGAAAAAAAGTGTTTTAAAACTGCTGTATCAGAAGAAAGCTTCAGCTCCGTGAGCTGAATGCACACATCACACAGAAGTTTGTGAGAATGCTTCTGTTTACTTTTCCTGTGAGAGTGTCCCGTTTCCAACGAATTCCTATCAGCGGTCCATATATGCAGTTGCAGATTCTACAAAAAGAGTGTTTCAGACTTCTCTGTCAAAAGGAGTGTTCAACTCTGAGTGTGGAATGCACACACCACAAAGAAGTTTCAGAGAATGCTTTCGTCTAGTTTTTATGTGAACATATTTCCTTTCCACCACGGGCCTCAAAGCGCTGCAAATGTCCACTTGTAGATTCTAGAAAAAGAGTGTTTCCAAACTGCTCTACCAATAGAAACTTTCGGCTCCTTGAAACGAAGGCGCACATCACACAGAAGTTCGTGAGAATGCTTCTGTCTAGTTTTTGTGTGAGGGTGTCCCGTTTCCAACGCATTCCTATAAGCGGTCCAAATAGCCACTTGCAGATTCTGTAAATGAGGGTTTCAAAACTTCTCTGTCAAATGGAATGTTCAACTCTGTGACTTGAATGCACGCGCCACAGAGAACTTTCAGAGAATGCCTCTTTCTACTTGTTATGGGAAGATACTTCCTTTCCCACCACAGGCCTCATAGCGCTCCAAATATCCACTTGCAGACTCTAGAAAAACAGTGTTTTAAAACTGCTCTATCAAAGGAAAGGCTCACATCTGTGAGTTGAAAGCACACATCAGGAAGAAGTTTGTGAGAATGATTCTGTCTCGTTTTTGGGTGAGGGTTTCCCGTTTCCAACGATTTCCTGCAAGCGGTCCAAATTTCCACTTGCAGATTCTACAAAAAAAAAAGACTGTTTCAAAACTTCTCTGTCAAAAAGAATGTTCAACTCTGCGAGTTGGATGCACACACACCACAAAGAAGTTTCAGAGAATGCTTCTGTCTAATTTTTATGTGAAGGTAATTCCTTTCCACCTCAGGCCGCAAAGCGCTGCAAATGTCCACTTGCAAATTCTAGAAAAAGAGTGTTAGAAATCTGCTCTATCAAAAGAAAGGTTCTGCCCTGTGAGCTGAATGCACGCATCCCACAGAAGTGTATGAGAATGCTTCTGTCTCCTTTTTGTGTGAGATTGTCCCGTTTCCAACGAATTCCTATAAGCGGTCCAAATATCCACTTGCAGATTCTATAAAAAGAGTGTTTCAAAACTTCTCTGTCAAAAGGAATGTTCAACTCTGTGAGTTGAATGCACGCCGAACAAAGCACTTTCAGAGAATGCTTCTGTCTACTTGTTATGTAAAGATACTTCCTTTTCCACCACAGTCCTCAAAGCGCTCCAAATGTCCGCTTGCACATTCTAGAAAAAGAGTGTTAGAAAACTGCTCTATCAAAAGAAAGGTTCAGCTGTGTGAGCTGAATGCACACATCACCAAGAAGTTTGCAAGAATGCTTCTGTGTCGTTTTTGTGGGAGGGTTTCCCGTTTCCAATCAATTCCCGTAAGCAGTCCGAATTTCCACCTGTAGATTCTACAAAAGAGAGTTTCAAATCTTCTCTGTCTAAAGGAATGCTCGACTCTGTGAGTTGAATGCACACACCACAAAGGAGTTTCAGAGAATGCTTCTGTCTAGTTTTTATGTGAAGATATTTCCTTTCCACCTCAGGCCTCAAGGCGCTCCAAATGTGCACTTGCAGATTCTAGAAAAAAAGTGTTTTAAAACTGCTGTATCAGAAGAAAGCTTCAGCTCCGTGAGCTGAATGCACACATCACACAGAAGTTTGTGAGAATGCTTCTGTTTACTTTTTCTGTGAGAGTGTCCCGTTTCCAACGAATTCCTATCAGCGGTCCAAAATATGCAGTTGCAGATTCTACAAAAAGAGTGTTTCAAACTTCTCTGTCAAAAGGAGTGTTGAACTCTGAGAGTGGAATGCACACACCAGAAAGAAGTTTCAGAGAATGCTTTCGTCTAGTTTTTATGTGAACATATTTCCTTTCCACCACGGGCCTCAAAGCGCTGCAAATGTCCACTTGTAGATTCTAGAAAAAGAGTGTTTCCAAACTGCTCTACCAATAGAAAGGTTCGGCTCCTTGAAACGAATGGGCACATCACACAGAAGTTCGTGAGAATGCTTCTGTCTAGTTTTTGTGTGAGGGTGTCCCGTTTCCAACGCATTCCTATAAGCGGTCCAAATAGCCACGTGCAGATTCTGTAAATGAGGGTTTCAAAACTTCTCTGTCAAATGGAATGTTCAACTCTGTGAGTTGAATGCACGCGCCACAGAGAACTTTCAGAGAATGCCTCCTTCTACTTGTTATGGGAAGATACTTCCTTTCCCACCACAGGCCTCATAGCGCTCCAAATATCCACTTGCAGACTCTAGAAAAGCAGTGTTTTAAAACTGCTCTATCAAAGGAAAGGCTCACATCTGTGAGTTGAAAGCACACATCAGGAAGAAGTTTGTGAGAATGATTCTGTGTCGTTTTTGGGTGATGGTTTCCCGTTTCCAACGATTTCCTGCAAGCGGTCCAAATTTCCACTTGCAGATTCTACAAAAAAAAAAGACTATTTCAAAACTTCTCTCTCAAAAAGAATGTTCAACTCTGCGAGTTGGATGCACACACACCACAAAGAAGTTTCAGAGAATGCTTCTGTCTAATTTTTATGTGAAGGTATTTCCTTTCCACCTCAGGCCGCAAAGCGCTGCAAATGTCCACTTGGAAATTCTAGAAAAAGAGTGTTAGAAATCTGCTCTATCAAAAGAAAGGATCTGCCCTGTGAGCTGAATGCACGCATCCCACAGAAGTGTATGAGAATGCTTCTGTCTCCTTTTTGTGTGAGATTGTCCCGTTTCCAACGAATTCCTATAAGCGGTCCAAATATCCACTTGCAGATTCTATAAAAAGAGTGTTTCAAAACTTCTCTGTCAAAAGGAATGTTCAACTCTGTGAGTTGAATGCACGCCCCACAAAGCACTTTCAGAGAATGCTTCTGTCTACTTGTTATGTAAAGATACTTCCTTTTCCACCACAGTCCTCAAAGCGCTCCAAATGTCCGCTTGCACATTCTAGAAAAAGAGTGTTAGAAAACTGCTCTATCAAAAGAAAGGTTCAGCTGTGTGAGCTGAATGCACACATCACCAAGAAGTTTGCAAGAATGCTTCTGTGTCGTTTTTGTGGGAGGGTTTCCCGTTTCCAATCAATTCCCGTAAGCAGTCCGAATTTCCACCTGTAGATTCTACAAAAGAGAGTTTCAAATCTTCTCTGTCTAAAGGAATGCTCGACTCTGTGAGTTGAATGCACACACCACAAAGGAGTTTCAGAGAATGCTTCTGTCTAGTTTTTATGTGAAGATATTTCCTTTCCACCTCAGGCCTCAAAGCTCTCCAAATGTGCACTTGCAGATTCTAGAAAAAAAGTGTTTTAAAACTGCTGTATCAGAAGAAAGCTTCAGCTCCGTGAGCTGAATGCACACATCACACAGAAGTTTGTGAGAATGCTTCTGTTTACTTTTCCTGTGAGAGTGTCCCGTTTCCAACGAATTCCTATCAGCGGTCCATATATGCAGTTGCAGATTCTACAAAAAGAGTGTTTCAGACTTCTCTGTCAAAAGGAGTGTTCAACTCTGAGTGTGGAATGCACACACCACAAAGAAGTTTCAGAGAATGCTTTCGTCTAGTTTTTATGTGAACATATTTCCTTTCCACCACGGGCCTCAAAGCGCTGCAAATGTCCACTTGTAGATTCTAGAAAAAGAGTGTTTCCAAACTGCTCTACCAATAGAAACTTTCGGCTCCTTGAAACGAAGGCGCACATCACACAGAAGTTCGTGAGAATGCTTCTGTCTAGTTTTTGTGTGAGGGTGTCCCGTTTCCAACGCATTCCTATAAGCGGTCCAAATAGCCACTTGCAGATTCTGTAAATGAGGGTTTCAAAACTTCTCTGTCAAATGGAATGTTCAACTCTGTGACTTGAATGCACGCGCCACAGAGAACTTTCAGAGAATGCCTCTTTCTACTTGTTATGGGAAGATACTTCCTTTCCCACCACAGGCCTCATAGCGCTCCAAATATCCACTTGCAGACTCTAGAAAAACAGTGTTTTAAAACTGCTCTATCAAAGGAAAGGCTCACATCTGTGAGTTGAAAGCACACATCAGGAAGAAGTTTGTGAGAATGATTCTGTCTCGTTTTTGGGTGAGGGTTTCCCGTTTCCAACGATTTCCTGCAAGCGGTCCAAATTTCCACTTGCAGATTCTACAAAAAAAAAAGACTGTTTCAAAACTTCTCTGTCAAAAAGAATGTTCAACTCTGCGAGTTGGATGCACACACACCACAAAGAAGTTTCAGAGAATGCTTCTGTCTAATTTTTATGTGAAGGTAATTCCTTTCCACCTCAGGCCGCAAAGCGCTGCAAATGTCCACTTGCAAATTCTAGAAAAAGAGTGTTAGAAATCTGCTCTATCAAAAGAAAGGTTCTGCCCTGTGAGCTGAATGCACGCATCCCACAGAAGTGTATGAGAATGCTTCTGTCTCCTTTTTGTGTGAGATTGTCCCGTTTCCAACGAATTCCTATAAGCGGTCCAAATATCCACTTGCAGATTCTATAAAAAGAGTGTTTCAAAACTTCTCTGTCAAAAGGAATGTTCAACTCTGTGAGTTGAATGCACGCCGAACAAAGCACTTTCAGAGAATGCTTCTGTCTACTTGTTATGTAAAGATACTTCCTTTTCCACCACAGTCCTCAAAGCGCTCCAAATGTCCGCTTGCACATTCTAGAAAAAGAGTGTTAGAAAACTGCTCTATCAAAAGAAAGGTTCAGCTGTGTGAGCTGAATGCACACATCACCAAGAAGTTTGCAAGAATGCTTCTGTGTCGTTTTTGTGGGAGGGTTTCCCGTTTCCAATCAATTCCCGTAAGCAGTCCGAATTTCCACCTGTAGATTCTACAAAAGAGAGTTTCAAATCTTCTCTGTCTAAAGGAATGCTCGACTCTGTGAGTTGAATGCACACACCACAAAGGAGTTTCAGAGAATGCTTCTGTCTAGTTTTTATGTGAAGATATTTCCTTTCCACCTCAGGCCTCAAGGCGCTCCAAATGTGCACTTGCAGATTCTAGAAAAAAAGTGTTTTAAAACTGCTGTATCAGAAGAAAGCTTCAGCTCCGTGAGCTGAATGCACACATCACACAGAAGTTTGTGAGAATGCTTCTGTTTACTTTTTCTGTGAGAGTGTCCCGTTTCCAACGAATTCCTATCAGCGGTCCAAAATATGCAGTTGCAGATTCTACAAAAAGAGTGTTTCAAACTTCTCTGTCAAAAGGAGTGTTGAACTCTGAGAGTGGAATGCACACACCAGAAAGAAGTTTCAGAGAATGCTTTCGTCTAGTTTTTATGTGAACATATTTCCTTTCCACCACGGGCCTCAAAGCGCTGCAAATGTCCACTTGTAGATTCTAGAAAAAGAGTGTTTCCAAACTGCTCTACCAATAGAAAGGTTCGGCTCCTTGAAACGAATGGGCACATCACACAGAAGTTCGTGAGAATGCTTCTGTCTAGTTTTTGTGTGAGGGTGTCCCGTTTCCAACGCATTCCTATAAGCGGTCCAAATAGCCACGTGCAGATTCTGTAAATGAGGGTTTCAAAACTTCTCTGTCAAATGGAATGTTCAACTCTGTGAGTTGAATGCACGCGCCACAGAGAACTTTCAGAGAATGCCTCCTTCTACTTGTTATGGGAAGATACTTCCTTTCCCACCACAGGCCTCATAGCGCTCCAAATATCCACTTGCAGACTCTAGAAAAGCAGTGTTTTAAAACTGCTCTATCAAAGGAAAGGCTCACATCTGTGAGTTGAAAGCACACATCAGGAAGAAGTTTGTGAGAATGATTCTGTGTCGTTTTTGGGTGATGGTTTCCCGTTTCCAACGATTTCCTGCAAGCGGTCCAAATTTCCACTTGCAGATTCTACAAAAAAAAAAGACTATTTCAAAACTTCTCTCTCAAAAAGAATGTTCAACTCTGCGAGTTGGATGCACACACACCACAAAGAAGTTTCAGAGAATGCTTCTGTCTAATTTTTATGTGAAGGTATTTCCTTTCCACCTCAGGCCGCAAAGCGCTGCAAATGTCCACTTGGAAATTCTAGAAAAAGAGTGTTAGAAATCTGCTCTATCAAAAGAAAGGATCTGCCCTGTGAGCTGAATGCACGCATCCCACAGAAGTGTATGAGAATGCTTCTGTCTCCTTTTTGTGTGAGATTGTCCCGTTTCCAACGAATTCCTATAAGCGGTCCAAATATCCACTTGCAGATTCTATAAAAAGAGTGTTTCAAAACTTCTCTGTCAAAAGGAATGTTCAACTCTGTGAGTTGAATGCACGCCCCACAAAGCACTTTCAGAGAATGCTTCTGTCTACTTGTTATGTAAAGATACTTCCTTTTCCACCACAGTCCTCAAAGCGCTCCAAATGTCCGCTTGCACATTCTAGAAAAAGAGTGTTAGAAAACTGCTCTATCAAAAGAAAGGTTCAGCTGTGTGAGCTGAATGCACACATCACCAAGAAGTTTGCAAGAATGCTTCTGTGTCGTTTTTGTGGGAGGGTTTCCCGTTTCCAATCAATTCCCGTAAGCAGTCCGAATTTCCACCTGTAGATTCTACAAAAGAGAGTTTCAAATCTTCTCTGTCTAAAGGAATGCTCGACTCTGTGAGTTGAATGCACACACCACAAAGGAGTTTCAGAGAATGCTTCTGTCTAGTTTTTATGTGAAGATATTTCCTTTCCACCTCAGGCCTCAAAGCTCTCCAAATGTGCACTTGCAGATTCTAGAAAAAAAGTGTTTTAAAACTGCTGTATCAGAAGAAAGCTTCAGCTCCGTGAGCTGAATGCACACATCACACAGAAGTTTGTGAGAATGCTTCTGTTTACTTTTCCTGTGAGAGTGTCCCGTTTCCAACGAATTCCTATCACCGGTCCATATATGCAGTTGCAGATTCTACAAAAAGAGTGTTTCAAACTTCTCTGTCAAAAGGAGTGTTCAACTCTGAGTGTGGAATGCACACACCACAAAGAAGTTTCAGAGAATGCTTTCGTCTAGTTTTTATGTGAACATATTTCCTTTCCACCACGGGCCTCAAAGCGCTGCAAATGTCCACTTGTAGATTCTAGAAAAAGAGTGTTTCCAAACTGCTCTACCAATAGAAACTTTCGGCTCCTTGAAACGAAGGCGCACATCACACAGAAGTTCGTGAGAATGCTTCTGTCTAGTTTTTGTGTGAGGGTGTCCCGTTTCCAACGCATTCCTATAAGCGGTCCAAATAGCCACTTGCAGATTCTGTAAATGAGGGTTTCAAAACTTCTCTGTCAAATGGAATGTTCAACTCTGTGACTTGAATGCACGCGCCACAGAGAACTTTCAGAGAATGCCTCTTTCTACTTGTTATGGGAAGATACTTCCTTTCCCACCACAGGCCTCATAGCGCTCCAAATATCCACTTGCAGACTCTAGAAAAACAGTGTTTTAAAACTGCTCTATCAAAGGAAAGGCTCACATCTGTGAGTTGAAAGCACACATCAGGAAGAAGTTTGTGAGAATGATTCTGTCTCGTTTTTGGGTGAGGGTTTCCCGTTTCCAACGATTTCCTGCAAGCGGTCCAAATTTCCACTTGCAGATTCTACAAAAAAAAAAGACTGTTTCAAAACTTCTCTGTCAAAAAGAATGTTCAACTCTGCGAGTTGGATGCACACACACCACAAAGAAGTTTCAGAGAATGCTTCTGTCTAATTTTTATGTGAAGGTAATTCCTTTCCACCTCAGGCCGCAAAGCGCTGCAAATGTCCACTTGCAAATTCTAGAAAAAGAGTGTTAGAAATCTGCTCTATCAAAAGAAAGGTTCTGCCCTGTGAGCTGAATGCACGCATCCCACAGAAGTGTATGAGAATGCTTCTGTCTCCTTTTTGTGTGAGATTGTCCCGTTTCCAACGAATTCCTATAAGCGGTCCAAATATCCACTTGCAGATTCTATAAAAAGAGTGTTTCAAAACTTCTCTGTCAAAAGGAATGTTCAACTCTGTGAGTTGAATGCACGCCGAACAAAGCACTTTCAGAGAATGCTTCTGTCTACTTGTTATGTAAAGATACTTCCTTTTCCACCACAGTCCTCAAAGCGCTCCAAATGTCCGCTTGCACATTCTAGAAAAAGAGTGTTAGAAAACTGCTCTATCAAAAGAAAGGTTCAGCTGTGTGAGCTGAATGCACACATCACCAAGAAGTTTGCAAGAATGCTTCTGTGTCGTTTTTGTGGGAGGGTTTCCCGTTTCCAATCAATTCCCGTAAGCAGTCCGAATTTCCACCTGTAGATTCTACAAAAGAGAGTTTCAAATCTTCTCTGTCTAAAGGAATGCTCGACTCTGTGAGTTGAATGCACACACCACAAAGGAGTTTCAGAGAATGCTTCTGTCTAGTTTTTATGTGAAGATATTTCCTTTCCACCTCAGGCCTCAAGGCGCTCCAAATGTGCACTTGCAGATTCTAGAAAAAAAGTGTTTTAAAACTGCTGTATCAGAAGAAAGCTTCAGCTCCGTGAGCTGAATGCACACATCACACAGAAGTTTGTGAGAATGCTTCTGTTTACTTTTTCTGTGAGAGTGTCCCGTTTCCAACGAATTCCTATCAGCGGTCCAAAATATGCAGTTGCAGATTCTACAAAAAGAGTGTTTCAAACTTCTCTGTCAAAAGGAGTGTTGAACTCTGAGAGTGGAATGCACACACCACAAAGAAGTTTCAGAGAATGCTTTCGTCTAGTTTTTATGTGAACATATTTCCTTTCCACCACGGGCCTCAAAGCGCTGCAAATGTCCACTTGTAGATTCTAGAAAAAGAGTGTTTCCAAACTGCTCTACCAATAGAAAGGTTCGGCTCCTTGAAACGAATGGGCACATCACACAGAAGTTCGTGAGAATGCTTCTGTCTAGTTTTTGTGTGAGGGTGTCCCGTTTCCAACGCATTCCTATAAGCGGTCCAAATAGCCACGTGCAGATTCTGTAAATGAGGGTTTCAAAACTTCTCTGTCAAATGGAATGTTCAACTCTGTGAGTTGAATGCACGCGCCACAGAGAACTTTCAGAGAATGCCTCCTTCTACTTGTTATGGGAAGATACTTCCTTTCCCACCACAGGCCTCATAGCGCTCCAAATATCCACTTGCAGACTCTAGAAAAACAGTGTTTTAAAACTGCTCTATCAAAGGAAAGGCTCACATCTGTGAGTTGAAAGCACACATCAGGAAGAAGTTTGTGAGAATGATTCTGTCTCGTTTTTGGTGAGGGTTTCCCGTTTCCAACGATTTCCTGCAAGCGGTCCAAATTTCCACTTGCAGATTTTCCAAAAAAAAAGACTGTTTCAAAACTTCTCTGTCAAAAAGAATGTTCAACTCTGCGAGTTGGATGCACACACACCACAAAGAAGTTTCAGAGAATGCTTCTGTCTAATTTTTATGTGAAGGTATTTCCTTTCCACCTCAGGCCTCAAAGCGCTGCAAATGTCCACTTGCAAATTCTAGAAAAAGAGTGTTAGAAATCTGCTCTATCAAAAGAAAGGTTCTGCCCTGTGAGCTGAATGCACGCATCCCACAGAAGTGTATGAGAATGCTTCTGTCTCCTTTTTGTGTGAGATTGTCCCGTTTCCAACGAATTCCTATAAGCGGTCCAAATATCCACTTGCAGATTCTATAAAAAGAGTGTTTCAAAACTTCTCTGTCAAAAGGAATGTTCAACTCTGTGAGTTGAATGCACGCCCCACAAAGCACTTTCAGAGAATGCTTCTGTCTACTTGTTATGTAAAGATACTTCCTTTTCCACCACAGTCCTCAAAGCGCTCCAAATGTCCGCTTGCACATTCTAGAAAAAGAGTGTTAGAAAACTGCTCTATCAAAAGAAAGGTTCAGCTGTGTGAGCTGAATGCACACATCACCAAGAAGTTTGCAAGAATGCTTCTGTGTCGTTTTTGTGGGAGGGTTTCCCGTTTCCAATCAATTCCCGTAAGCAGTCCGAATTTCCACCTGTAGATTCTACAAAAGAGAGTTTCAAATCTTCTCTGTCTAAAGGAATGCTCGACTCTGTGAGTTGAATGCACACACCACAAAGGAGTTTCAGAGAATGCTTCTGTCTAGTTTTTATGTGAAGATATTTCCTTTCCACCTCAGGCCTCAAGGCGCTCCAAATGTGCACTTGCAGATTCTAGAAAAAAAGTGTTTTAAAACTGCTGTATCAGAAGAAAGCTTCAGCTCCGTGAGCTGAATGCACACATCACACAGAAGTTTGTGAGAATGCTTCTGTTTACTTTTCCTGTGAGAGTGTCCCGTTTCCAACGAATTCCTATCAGCGGTCCATATATGCAGTTGCAGATTCTACAAAAAGAGTGTTTCAAACTTCTCTGTCAAAAGGAGTGTTCAACTCTGAGTGTGGAATGCACACACCACAAAGAAGTTTCAGAGAATGCTTTCGTCTAGTTTTTATGTGAACATATTTCCTTTCCACCACGGGCCTCAAAGCGCTGCAAATGTCCACTTGTAGATTCTAGAAAAAGAGTGTTTCCAAACTGCTCTACCAATAGAAACTTTCGGCTCCTTGAAACGAAGGCGCACATCACACAGAAGTTCGTGAGAATGCTTCTGTCTAGTTTTTGTGTGAGGGTGTCCCGTTTCCAACGCATTCCTATAAGCGGTCCAAATAGCCACTTGCAGATTCTGTAAATGAGGGTTTCAAAACTTCTCTGTCAAATGGAATGTTCAACTCTGTGACTTGAATGCACGCGCCACAGAGAACTTTCAGAGAATGCCTCTTTCTACTTGTTATGGGAAGATACTTCCTTTCCCACCACAGGCCTCATAGCGCTCCAAATATCCACTTGCAGACTCTAGAAAAACAGTGTTTTAAAACTGCTCTATCAAAGGAAAGGCTCACATCTGTGAGTTGAAAGCACACATCAGGAAGAAGTTTGTGAGAATGATTCTGTCTCGTTTTTGGGTGAGGGTTTCCCGTTTCCAACGATTTCCTGCAAGCGGTCCAAATTTCCACTTGCAGATTCTACAAAAAAAAAAGACTGTTTCAAAACTTCTCTGTCAAAAAGAATGTTCAACTCTGCGAGTTGGATGCACACACACCACAAAGAAGTTTCAGAGAATGCTTCTGTCTAATTTTTATGTGAAGGTAATTCCTTTCCACCTCAGGCCGCAAAGCGCTGCAAATGTCCACTTGCAAATTCTAGAAAAAGAGTGTTAGAAATCTGCTCTATCAAAAGAAAGGTTCTGCCCTGTGAGCTGAATGCACGCATCCCACAGAAGTGTATGAGAATGCTTCTGTCTCCTTTTTGTGTGAGATTGTCCCGTTTCCAACGAATTCCTATAAGCGGTCCAAATATCCACTTGCAGATTCTATAAAAAGAGTGTTTCAAAACTTCTCTGTCAAAAGGAATGTTCAACTCTGTGAGTTGAATGCACGCCCCACAAAGCACTTTCAGAGAATGCTTCTGTCTACTTGTTATGTAAAGATACATCCTTTTCCACCACAGTCCTCAAAGCGCTCCAAATGTCCGCTTGCACATTCTAGAAAAAGAGTGTTAGAAAACTGCTCTATCAAAAGAAAGGTTCAGCTGTGTGAGCTGAATGCACACATCACCAAGAAGTTTGCAAGAATGCTTCTGTGTCGTTTTTGTGGGAGGGTTTCCCGTTTCCAATCAATTCCCGTAAGCAGTCCGAATTTCCACCTGTAGATTCTGCAAAAGAGAGTTTCAAATCTTCTCTGTCTAAAGGAATGCTCGACTCTGTGAGTTGAATGCACACACCACAAAGGAGTTTCAGAGAATGCTTCTGTCTAGTTTTTATGTGAAGATATTTCCTTTCCACCTCAGGCCTCAAGGCGCTCCAAATGTGCACTTGCAGATTCTAGAAAAAAAGTGTTTTAAAACTGCTGTATCAGAAGAAAGCTTCAGCTCCGTGAGCTGAATGCACACATCACACAGAAGTTTGTGAGAATGCTTCTGTTTACTTTTTCTGTGAGAGTGTCCCGTTTCCAACGAATTCCTATCAGCGGTCCAAAATATGCAGTTGCAGATTCTACAAAAAGAGTGTTTCAAACTTCTCTGTCAAAAGGAGTGTTGAACTCTGAGAGTGGAATGCACACACCACAAAGAAGTTTCAGAGAATGCTTTCGTCTAGTTTTTATGTGAACATATTTCCTTTCCACCACGGGCCTCAAAGCGCTGCAAATGTCCACTTGTAGATTCTAGAAAAAGAGTGTTTCCAAACTGCTCTACCAATAGAAAGGTTCGGCTCCTTGAAACGAATGGGCACATCACACAGAAGTTCGTGAGAATGCTTCTGTCTAGTTTTTGTGTGAGGGTGTCCCGTTTCCAACGCATTCCTATAAGCGGTCCAAATAGCCACGTGCAGATTCTGTAAATGAGGGTTTCAAAACTTCTCTGTCAAATGGAATGTTCAACTCTGTGAGTTGAATGCACGCGCCACAGAGAACTTTCAGAGAATGCCTCCTTCTACTTGTTATGGGAAGATACTTCCTTTCCCACCACAGGCCTCATAGCGCTCCAAATATCCACTTGCAGACTCTAGAAAAACAGTGTTTTAAAACTGCTCTATCAAAGGAAAGGCTCACATCTGTGAGTTGAAAGCACACATCAGGAAGAAGTTTGTGAGAATGATTCTGTCTCGTTTTTGGTGAGGGTTTCCCGTTTCCAACGATTTCCTGCAAGCGGTCCAAATTTCCACTTGCAGATTTTCCAAAAAAAAAGACTGTTTCAAAACTTCTCTGTCAAAAAGAATGTTCAACTCTGCGAGTTGGATGCACACACACCACAAAGAAGTTTCAGAGAATGCTTCTGTCTAATTTTTATGTGAAGGTATTTCCTTTCCACCTCAGGCCTCAAAGCGCTGCAAATGTCCACTTGCAAATTCTAGAAAAAGAGTGTTAGAAATCTGCTCTATCAAAAGAAAGGTTCTGCCCTGTGAGCTGAATGCACGCATCCCACAGAAGTGTATGAGAATGCTTCTGTCTCCTTTTTGTGTGAGATTGTCCCGTTTCCAACGAATTCCTATAAGCGGTCCAAATATCCACTTGCAGATTCTATAAAAAGAGTGTTTCAAAACTTCTCTGTCAAAAGGAATGTTCAACTCTGTGAGTTGAATGCACGCCCCACAAAGCACTTTCAGAGAATGCTTCTGTCTACTTGTTATGTAAAGATACTTCCTTTTCCACCACAGTCCTCAAAGCGCTCCAAATGTCCGCTTGCACATTCTAGAAAAAGAGTGTTAGAAAACTGCTCTATCAAAAGAAAGGTTCAGCTGTGTGAGCTGAATGCACACATCACCAAGAAGTTTGCAAGAATGCTTCTGTGTCGTTTTTGTGGGAGGGTTTCCCGTTTCCAATCAATTCCCGTAAGCAGTCCGAATTTCCACCTGTAGATTCTACAAAAGAGAGTTTCAAATCTTCTCTGTCTAAAGGAATGCTCGACTCTGTGAGTTGAATGCACACACCACAAAGGAGTTTCAGAGAATGCTTCTGTCTAGTTTTTATGTGAAGATATTTCCTTTCCACCTCAGGCCTCAAAGCTCTCCAAATGTGCACTTGCAGATTCTAGAAAAAAAGTGTTTTAAAACTGCTGTATCAGAAGAAAGCTTCAGCTCCGTGAGCTGAATGCACACATCACACAGAAGTTTGTGAGAATGCTTCTGTTTACTTTTCCTGTGAGAGTGTCCCGTTTCCAACGAATTCCTATCAGCGGTCCATATATGCAGTTGCAGATTCTACAAAAAGAGTGTTTCAAACTTCTCTGTCAAAAGGAGTGTTCAACTCTGAGTGTGGAATGCACACACCACAAAGAAGTTTCAGAGAATGCTTTCGTCTAGTTTTTATGTGAACATATTTCCTTTCCACCACGGGCCTCAAAGCGCTGCAAATGTCCACTTGTAGATTCTAGAAAAAGAGTGTTTCCAAACTGCTCTACCAATAGAAACTTTCGGCTCCTTGAAACGAAGGCGCACATCACACAGAAGTTCGTGAGAATGCTTCTGTCTAGTTTTTGTGTGAGGGTGTCCCGTTTCCAACGCATTCCTATAAGCGGTCCAAATAGCCACTTGCAGATTCTGTAAATGAGGGTTTCAAAACTTCTCTGTCAAATGGAATGTTCAACTCTGTGACTTGAATGCACGCGCCACAGAGAACTTTCAGAGAATGCCTCTTTCTACTTGTTATGGGAAGATACTTCCTTTCCCACCACAGGCCTCATAGCGCTCCAAATATCCACTTGCAGACTCTAAAAAAACAGTGTTTTAAAACTGCTCTATCAAAGGAAAGGCTCACATCTGTGAGTTGAAAGCACACATCAGGAAGAAGTTTGTGAGAATGATTCTGTCTCGTTTTTGGGTGAGGGTTTCCCGTTTCCAACGATTTCCTGCAAGCGGTCCAAATTTCCACTTGCAGATTCTACAAAAAAAAAAGACTGTTTCAAAACTTCTCTGTCAAAAAGAATGTTCAACTCTGCGAGTTGGATGCACACACACCACA
This sequence comes from Pongo pygmaeus, assembly GCF_028885625.2. Classification (NCBI taxonomy): domain Eukaryota; kingdom Metazoa; phylum Chordata; class Mammalia; order Primates; family Hominidae; genus Pongo; species Pongo pygmaeus. The sequence goes on along the minus strand of NC_072376.2, from coordinate 69,240,302 downwards.
AAGAAGTTTCAGAGAATGCTTCTGTCTAATTTTTATGTGAAGGTATTTCCTTTCCACCTCAGGCCGCAAAGCGCTGCAAATGTCCACTTGCAAATTCTAGAAAAAGAGTGTTAGAAATCTGCTGTATCAAAAGAAAGGTTCAGCCCTGTGAGCTGAATGCAGGCATCCCACAGAAGTGTATGAGAATGCTTCTGTCTCCTTTTTGTGTGAGATTGTCCCGTTTCCAACGAATTCCTATAAGCGGTCCAAATATCCACTTGCAGATTCTATAAAAAGAGTGTTTCAAAACTTCTCTGTCAAAAGGAACGTTCAACTCTGTGAGTTGAATGCACGCCCCACAAAGCACTTTCAGAGAATGCTTCTGTCTACTTGTTATGTAAAGATACTTCCTTTTCCACCACAGTCCTCAAAGCGCTCCAAATGTCCGCTTGCACATTCTAGAAAAAGAGTGTTAGAAAACTGCTCTATCAAAAGAAAGGTTCAGCTGTGTGAGCTGAATGCACACATCACCAAGAAGTTTGCAAGAATGCTTCTGTGTCGTTTTTGTGGGAGGGTTTCCCGTTTCCAATCAATTCCCGTAAGCAGTCCGAATTTCCACCTGTAGATTCTACAAAAGAGAGTTTCAAATCTTCTCTGTCTAAAGGAATGCTCGACTCTGTGAGTTGAATGCACACACCACAAAGGAGTTTCAGAGAATGCTTCTGTCTAGTTTTTATGTGAAGATATTTCCTTTCCACCTCAGGCCTCAAGGCGCTCCAAATGTGCACTTGCAGATTCTAGAAAAAAAGTGTTTTAAAACTGCTGTATCAGAAGAAAGCTTCAGCTCCGTGAGCTGAATGCACACATCACACAGAAGTTTGTGAGAATGCTTCTGTTTACTTTTTCTGTGAGAGTGTCCCGTTTCCAACGAATTCCTATCAGCGGTCCAAAATATGCAGTTGCAGATTCTACAAAAAGAGTGTTTCAAACTTCTCTGTCAAAAGGAGTGTTGAACTCTGAGAGTGGAATGCACACACCACAAAGAAGTTTCAGAGAATGCTTTCGTCTAGTTTTTATGTGAACATATTTCCTTTCCACCACGGGCCTCAAAGCGCTGCAAATGTCCACTTGTAGATTCTAGAAAAAGAGTGTTTCCAAACTGCTCTACCAATAGAAAGGTTCGGCTCCTTGAAACGAATGGGCACATCACACAGAAGTTCGTGAGAATGCTTCTGTCTAGTTTTTGTGTGAGGGTGTCCCGTTTCCAACGCATTCCTATAAGCGGTCCAAATAGCCACGTGCAGATTCTGTAAATGAGGGTTTCAAAACTTCTCTGTCAAATGGAATGTTCAACTCTGTGAGTTGAATGCACGCGCCACAGAGAACTTTCAGAGAATGCCTCCTTCTACTTGTTATGGGAAGATACTTCCTTTCCCACCACAGGCCTCATAGCGCTCCAAATATCCACTTGCAGACTCTAGAAAAACAGTGTTTTAAAACTGCTCTATCAAAGGAAAGGCTCACATCTGTGAGTTGAAAGCACACATCAGGAAGAAGTTTGTGAGAATGATTCTGTCTCGTTTTTGGTGAGGGTTTCCCGTTTCCAACGATTTCCTGCAAGCGGTCCAAATTTCCACTTGCAGATTTTCCAAAAAAAAAGACTGTTTCAAAACTTCTCTGTCAAAAAGAATGTTCAACTCTGCGAGTTGGATGCACACACACCACAAAGAAGTTTCAGAGAATGCTTCTGTCTAATTTTTATGTGAAGGTATTTCCTTTCCACCTCAGGCCTCAAAGCGCTGCAAATGTCCACTTGCAAATTCTAGAAAAAGAGTGTTAGAAATCTGCTCTATCAAAAGAAAGGTTCTGCCCTGTGAGCTGAATGCACGCATCCCACAGAAGTGTATGAGAATGCTTCTGTCTCCTTTTTGTGTGAGATTGTCCCGTTTCCAACGAATTCCTATAAGCGGTCCAAATATCCACTTGCAGATTCTATAAAAAGAGTGTTTCAAAACTTCTCTGTCAAAAGGAATGTTCAACTCTGTGAGTTGAATGCACGCCCCACAAAGCACTTTCAGAGAATGCTTCTGTCTACTTGTTATGTAAAGATACTTCCTTTTCCACCACAGTCCTCAAAGCGCTCCAAATGTCCGCTTGCACATTCTAGAAAAAGAGTGTTAGAAAACTGCTCTATCAAAAGAAAGGTTCAGCTGTGTGAGCTGAATGCACACATCACCAAGAAGTTTGCAAGAATGCTTCTGTGTCGTTTTTGTGGGAGGGTTTCCCGTTTCCAATCAATTCCCGTAAGCAGTCCGAATTTCCACCTGTAGATTCTACAAAAGAGAGTTTCAAATCTTCTCTGTCTAAAGGAATGCTCGACTCTGTGAGTTGAATGCACACACCACAAAGGAGTTTCAGAGAATGCTTCTGTCTAGTTTTTATGTGAAGATATTTCCTTTCCACCTCAGGCCTCAAAGCTCTCCAAATGTGCACTTGCAGATTCTAGAAAAAAAGTGTTTTAAAACTGCTGTATCAGAAGAAAGCTTCAGCTCCGTGAGCTGAATGCACACATCACACAGAAGTTTGTGAGAATGCTTCTGTTTACTTTTCCTGTGAGAGTGTCCCGTTTCCAACGAATTCCTATCAGCGGTCCATATATGCAGTTGCAGATTCTACAAAAAGAGTGTTTCAAACTTCTCTGTCAAAAGGAGTGTTCAACTCTGAGTGTGGAATGCACACACCACAAAGAAGTTTCAGAGAATGCTTTCGTCTAGTTTTTATGTGAACATATTTCCTTTCCACCACGGGCCTCAAAGCGCTGTAAATGTCCACTTGTAGATTCTAGAAAAAGAGTGTTTCCAAACTGCTCTACCAATAGAAACTTTCGGCTCCTTGAAACGAAGGCGCACATCACACAGAAGTTCGTGAGAATGCTTCTGTCTAGTTTTTGTGTGAGGGTGTCCCGTTTCCAACGCATTCCTATAAGCGGTCCAAATAGCCACTTGCAGATTCTGTAAATGAGGGTTTCAAAACTTCTCTGTCAAATGGAATGTTCAACTCTGTGACTTGAATGCACGCGCCACAGAGAACTTTCAGAGAATGCCTCTTTCTACTTGTTATGGGAAGATACTTCCTTTCCCACCACAGGCCTCATAGCGCTCCAAATATCCACTTGCAGACTCTAAAAAAACAGTGTTTTAAAACTGCTCTATCAAAGGAAAGGCTCACATCTGTGAGTTGAAAGCACACATCAGGAAGAAGTTTGTGAGAATGATTCTGTCTCGTTTTTGGGTGAGGGTTTCCCGTTTCCAACGATTTCCTGCAAGCGGTCCAAATTTCCACTTGCAGATTCTACAAAAAAAAAAGACTGTTTCAAAACTTCTCTGTCAAAAAGAATGTTCAACTCTGCGAGTTGGATGCACACACACCACAAAGAAGTTTCAGAGAATGCTTCTGTCTAATTTTTATGTGAAGGTATTTCCTTTCCACCTCAGGCCGCAAAGCGCTGCAAATGTCCACTTGCAAATTCTAGAAAAAGAGTGTTAGAAATCTGCTGTATCAAAAGAAAGGTTCAGCCCTGTGAGCTGAATGCAGGCATCCCACAGAAGTGTATGAGAATGCTTCTGTCTCCTTTTTGTGTGAGATTGTCCCGTTTCCAACGAATTCCTATAAGCGGTCCAAATATCCACTTGCAGATTCTATAAAAAGAGTGTTTCAAAACTTCTCTGTCAAAAGGAACGTTCAACTCTGTGAGTTGAATGCACGCCCCACAAAGCACTTTCAGAGAATGCTTCTGTCTACTTGTTATGTAAAGATACTTCCTTTTCCACCACAGTCCTCAAAGCGCTCCAAATGTCCGCTTGCACATTCTAGAAAAAGAGTGTTAGAAAACTGCTCTATCAAAAGAAAGGTTCAGCTGTGTGAGCTGAATGCACACATCACCAAGAAGTTTGCAAGAATGCTTCTGTGTCGTTTTTGTGGGAGGGTTTCCCGTTTCCAATCAATTCCCGTAAGCAGTCCGAATTTCCACCTGTAGATTCTACAAAAGAGAGTTTCAAATCTTCTCTGTCTAAAGGAATGCTCGACTCTGTGAGTTGAATGCACACACCACAAAGGAGTTTCAGAGAATGCTTCTGTCTAGTTTTTATGTGAAGATATTTCCTTTCCACCTCAGGCCTCAAGGCGCTCCAAATGTGCACTTGCAGATTCTAGAAAAAAAGTGTTTTAAAACTGCTGTATCAGAAGAAAGCTTCAGCTCCGTGAGCTGAATGCACACATCACACAGAAGTTTTTGAGAATGCTTCTGTTTACTTTTTCTGTGAGAGTGTCCCGTTTCCAACGAATTCCTATCAGCGGTCCAAAATATGCAGTTGCAGATTCTACAAAAAGAGTGTTTCAAACTTCTCTGTCAAAAGGAGTGTTGAACTCTGAGAGTGGAATGCACACACCACAAAGAAGTTTCAGAGAATGCTTTCGTCTAGTTTTTATGTGAACATATTTCCTTTCCACCACGGGCCTCAAAGCGCTGCAAATGTCCACTTGTAGATTCTAGAAAAAGAGTGTTTCCAAACTGCTCTACCAATAGAAAGGTTCGGCTCCTTGAAACGAATGGGCACATCACACAGAAGTTCGTGAGAATGCTTCTGTCTAGTTTTTGTGTGAGGGTGTCCCGTTTCCAACGCATTCCTATAAGCGGTCCAAATAGCCACGTGCAGATTCTGTAAATGAGGGTTTCAAAACTTCTCTGTCAAATGGAATGTTCAACTCTGTGAGTTGAATGCACGCGCCACAGAGAACTTTCAGAGAATGCCTCCTTCTACTTGTTATGGGAAGATACTTCCTTTCCCACCACAGGCCTCATAGCGCTCCAAATATCCACTTGCAGACTCTAGAAAAACAGTGTTTTAAAACTGCTCTATCAAAGGAAAGGCTCACATCTGTGAGTTGAAAGCACACATCAGGAAGAAGTTTGTGAGAATGATTCTGTCTCGTTTTTGGTGAGGGTTTCCCGTTTCCAACGATTTCCTGCAAGCGGTCCAAATTTCCACTTGCAGATTTTCCAAAAAAAAAGACTGTTTCAAAACTTCTCTGTCAAAAAGAATGTTCAACTCTGCGAGTTGGATGCACACACACCACAAAGAAGTTTCAGAGAATGCTTCTGTCTAATTTTTATGTGAAGGTATTTCCTTTCCACCTCAGGCCTCAAAGCGCTGCAAATGTCCACTTGCAAATTCTAGAAAAAGAGTGTTAGAAATCTGCTCTATCAAAAGAAAGGTTCTGCCCTGTGAGCTGAATGCACGCATCCCACAGAAGTGTATGAGAATGCTTCTGTCTCCTTTTTGTGTGAGATTGTCCCGTTTCCAACGAATTCCTATAAGCGGTCCAAATATCCACTTGCAGATTCTATAAAAAGAGTGTTTCAAAACTTCTCTGTCAAAAGGAATGTTCAACTCTGTGAGTTGAATGCACGCCCCACAAAGCACTTTCAGAGAATGCTTCTGTCTACTTGTTATGTAAAGATACTTCCTTTTCCACCACAGTCCTCAAAGCGCTCCAAATGTCCGCTTGCACATTCTAGAAAAAGAGTGTTAGAAAACTGCTCTATCAAAAGAAAGGTTCAGCTGTGTGAGCTGAATGCACACATCACCAAGAAGTTTGCAAGAATGCTTCTGTGTCGTTTTTGTGGGAGGGTTTCCCGTTTCCAATCAATTCCCGTAAGCAGTCCGAATTTCCACCTGTAGATTCTACAAAAGAGAGTTTCAAATCTTCTCTGTCTAAAGGAATGCTCGACTCTGTGAGTTGAATGCACACACCACAAAGGAGTTTCAGAGAATGCTTCTGTCTAGTTTTTATGTGAAGATATTTCCTTTCCACCTCAGGCCTCAAAGCTCTCCAAATGTGCACTTGCAGATTCTAGAAAAAAAGTGTTTTAAAACTGCTGTATCAGAAGAAAGCTTCAGCTCCGTGAGCTGAATGCACACATCACACAGAAGTTTGTGAGAATGCTTCTGTTTACTTTTCCTGTGAGAGTGTCCCGTTTCCAACGAATTCCTATCAGCGGTCCATATATGCAGTTGCAGATTCTACAAAAAGAGTGTTTCAAACTTCTCTGTCAAAAGGAGTGTTCAACTCTGAGTGTGGAATGCACACACCACAAAGAAGTTTCAGAGAATGCTTTCGTCTAGTTTTTATGTGAACATATTTCCTTTCCACCACGGGCCTCAAAGCGCTGCAAATGTCCACTTGTAGATTCTAGAAAAAGAGTGTTTCCAAACTGCTCTACCAATAGAAACTTTCGGCTCCTTGAAACGAAGGCGCACATCACACAGAAGTTCGTGAGAATGCTTCTGTCTAGTTTTTGTGTGAGGGTGTCCCGTTTCCAACGCATTCCTATAAGCGGTCCAAATAGCCACTTGCAGATTCTGTAAATGAGGGTTTCAAAACTTCTCTGTCAAATGGAATGTTCAACTCTGTGACTTGAATGCACGCGCCACAGAGAACTTTCAGAGAATGCCTCTTTCTACTTGTTATGGGAAGATACTTCCTTTCCCACCACAGGCCTCATAGCGCTCCAAATATCCACTTGCAGACTCTAAAAAAACAGTGTTTTAAAACTGCTCTATCAAAGGAAAGGCTCACATCTGTGAGTTGAAAGCACACATCAGGAAGAAGTTTGTGAGAATGATTCTGTCTCGTTTTTGGGTGAGGGTTTCCCGTTTCCAACGATTTCCTGCAAGCGGTCCAAATTTCCACTTGCAGATTCTACAAAAAAAAAAGACTGTTTCAAAACTTCTCTGTCAAAAAGAATGTTCAACTCTGCGAGTTGGATGCACACACACCACAAAGAAGTTTCAGAGAATGCTTCTGTCTAATTTTTATGTGAAGGTATTTCCTTTCCACCTCAGGCCGCAAAGCGCTGCAAATGTCCACTTGCAAATTCTAGAAAAAGAGTGTTAGAAATCTGCTGTATCAAAAGAAAGGTTCAGCCCTGTGAGCTGAATGCAGGCATCCCACAGAAGTGTATGAGAATGCTTCTGTCTCCTTTTTGTGTGAGATTGTCCCGTTTCCAACGAATTCCTATAAGCGGTCCAAATATCCACTTGCAGATTCTATAAAAAGAGTGTTTCAAAACTTCTCTGTCAAAAGGAACGTTCAACTCTGTGAGTTGAATGCACGCCCCACAAAGCACTTTCAGAGAATGCTTCTGTCTACTTGTTATGTAAAGATACTTCCTTTTCCACCACAGTCCTCAAAGCGCTCCAAATGTCCGCTTGCACATTCTAGAAAAAGAGTGTTAGAAAACTGCTCTATCAAAAGAAAGGTTCAGCTGTGTGAGCTGAATGCACACATCACCAAGAAGTTTGCAAGAATGCTTCTGTGTCGTTTTTGTGGGAGGGTTTCCCGTTTCCAATCAATTCCCGTAAGCAGTCCGAATTTCCACCTGTAGATTCTACAAAAGAGAGTTTCAAATCTTCTCTGTCTAAAGGAATGCTCGACTCTGTGAGTTGAATGCACACACCACAAAGGAGTTTCAGAGAATGCTTCTGTCTAGTTTTTATGTGAAGATATTTCCTTTCCACCTCAGGCCTCAAGGCGCTCCAAATGTGCACTTGCAGATTCTAGAAAAAAAGTGTTTTAAAACTGCTGTATCAGAAGAAAGCTTCAGCTCCGTGAGCTGAATGCACACATCACACAGAAGTTTGTGAGAATGCTTCTGTTTACTTTTTCTGTGAGAGTGTCCCGTTTCCAACGAATTCCTATCAGCGGTCCAAAATATGCAGTTGCAGATTCTACAAAAAGAGTGTTTCAAACTTCTCCGTCAAAAGGAGTGTTCAACTCTGAGAGTGGAATGCACACACCACAAAGAAGTTTCAGAGAATGCTTTCGTCTAGTTTTTATGTGAACATATTTCCTTTCCACCACGGGCCTCAAAGCGCTGCCAATGTCCACTTGTAGATTCTAGAAAAAGAGTGTTTCCAAACTGCTCTGCCAATAGAAAGGTTCGGCTCCTTGAAACGAATGGGCACATCACACAGAAGTTCGTGAGAATGCTTCTGTCTAGTTTTTGTGTGAGGGTGTCCCGTTTCCAACGCATTCCTATAAGCGGTCCAAATAGCCACGTGCAGATTCTGTAAATGAGGGTTTCAAAACTTCTCTGTCAAATGGAATGTTCAACTCTGTGAGTTGAATGCACGCTCCACAGAGAACTTTCAGAGAATGCCTCTTTCTACTTGTTATGGGAAGATACTTCCTTTCCCACCACAGGCCTCATAGCGCTCCAAATATCCACTTGCAGACTCTAGAAAAACAGTGTTTTAAAACTGCTCTATCAAAGGAAAGGCTCACATCTGTGAGTTGAAAGCACACATCAGGAAGAAGTTTGTGAGAATGATTCTGTCTCGTTTTTGGTGAGGGTTTCCCGTTTCCAACGATTTCCTGCAAGCGTTCCAAATTTCCACTTGCAGATTTTCCAAAAAAAAAGACTGTTTCAAAACTTCTCTGTCAAAAAGAATGTTCAACTCTGCGAGTTCGATGCACACACACCACAAAGAAGTTTCAGAGAATGCTTCTGTCTAATTTTTATGTGAAGGTATTTCCTTTCCACCTCAGGCCGCAAAGCGCTGCAAATGTCCACTTGCAAATTCTAGAAAAAGAGTGTTAGAAATCTGCTCTATCAAAAGAAAGGTTCTGCCCTGTGAGCTGAATGCACGCATCCCACAGAAGTGTATGAGAATGCTTCTGTCTCCTTTTTGTGTGAGATTGTCCCGTTTCCAACGAATTCCTATAAGCGGTCCAAATATCCACTTGCAGATTCTATAAAAAGAGTGTTTCAAAACTTCTCTGTCAAAAGGAATGTTCAACTCTGTGAGTTGAATGCACGCCCCACAAAGCACTTTCAGAGAATGCTTCTGTCTACTTGTTATGTAAAGATACTTCCTTTTCCACCACAGTCCTCAAAGCGCTCCAAATGTCCGCTTGCACATTCTAGAAAAAGAGTGTTAGAAAACTGCTCTATCAAAAGAAAGGTTCAGCTGTGTGAGCTGAATGCACACATCACCAAGAAGTTTGCAAGAATGCTTCTGTGTCGTTTTTGTGGGAGGGTTTCCCGTTTCCAATCAATTCCCGTAAGCAGTCCGAATTTCCACCTGTAGATTCTACAAAAGAGAGTTTCAAATCTTCTCTGTCTAAAGGAATGCTCGACTCTGTGAGTTGAATGCACACACCACAAAGGAGTTTCAGAGAATGCTTCTGTCTAGTTTTTATGTGAAGATATTTCCTTTCCACCTCAGGCCTCAAAGCTCTCCAAATGTGCACTTGCAGATTCTAGAAAAAAAGTGTTTTAAAACTGCTGTATCAGAAGAAAGCTTCAGCTCCGTGAGCTGAATGCACACATCACACAGAAGTTTGTGAGAATGCTTCTGTTTACTTTTCCTGTGAGAGTGTCCCGTTTCCAACGAATTCCTATCAGCGGTCCATATATGCAGTTGCAGATTCTACAAAAAGAGTGTTTCAAACTTCTCTGTCAAAAGGAGTGTTCAACTCTGAGTGTGGAATGCACACACCACAAAGAAGTTTCAGAGAATGCTTTCGTCTAGTTTTTATGTGAACATATTTCCTTTCCACCACGGGCCTCAAAGCGCTGCAAATGTCCACTTGTAGATTCTAGAAAAAGAGTGTTTCCAAACTGCTCTACCAATAGAAAGGTTCGGCTCCTTGAAACGAATGGGCACATCACACAGAAGTTCGTGAGAATGCTTCTGTCTAGTTTTTGTGTGAGGGTGTCCCGTTTCCAACGCATTCCTATAAGCGGTCCAAATAGCCACGTGCAGATTCTGTAAATGAGGGTTTCAAAACTTCTCTGTCAAATGGAATGTTCAACTCTGTGAGTTGAATGCACGCGCCACAGAGAACTTTCAGAGAATGCCTCCTTCTACTTGTTATGGGAAGATACTTCCTTTCCCACCACAGGCCTCATAGCGCTCCAAATATCCACTTGCAGACTCTAGAAAAGCAGTGTTTTAAAACTGCTCTATCAAAGGAAAGGCTCACATCTGTGAGTTGAAAGCACACATCAGGAAGAAGTTTGTGAGAATGATTCTGTGTCGTTTTTGGGTGATGGTTTCCCGTTTCCAACGATTTCCTGCAAGCGGTCCAAATTTCCACTTGCAGATTCTACAAAAAAAAAAGACTATTTCAAAACTTCTCTCTCAAAAAGAATGTTCAACTCTGCGAGTTGGATGCACACACACCACAAAGAAGTTTCAGAGAATGCTTCTGTCTAATTTTTATGTGAAGGTATTTCCTTTCCACCTCAGGCCGCAAAGCGCTGCAAATGTCCACTTGCAAATTCTAGAAAAAGAGTGTTAGAAATCTGCTCTATCAAAAGAAAGGTTCTGCCCTGTGAGCTGAATGCACGCATCCCACAGAAGTGTATGAGAATGCTTCTGTCTCCTTTTTGTGTGAGATTGTCCCGTTTCCAACGAATTCCTATAAGCGGTCCAAATATCCACTTGCAGATTCTATAAAAAGAGTGTTTCAAAACTTCTCTGTCAAAAGGAATGTTCAACTCTGTGAGTTGAATGCACGCCCCACAAAGCACTTTCAGAGAATGCTTCTGTCTACTTGTTATGTAAAGATACTTCCTTTTCCACCACAGTCCTCAAAGCGCTCCAAATGTCCGCTTGCACATTCTAGAAAAAGAGTGTTAGAAAACTGCTCTATCAAAAGAAAGGTTCAGCTGTGTGAGCTGAATGCACACATCACCAAGAAGTTTGCAAGAATGCTTCTGTGTCGTTTTTGTGGGAGGGTTTCCCGTTTCCAATCAATTCCCGTAAGCAGTCCGAATTTCCACCTGTAGATTCTACAAAAGAGAGTTTCAAATCTTCTCTGTCTAAAGGAATGCTAGACTCTGTGAGTTGAATGCACACACCACAAAGGAGTTTCAGAGAATGCTTCTGTCTAGTTTTTATGTGAAGATATTTCCTTTCCACCTCAGGCCTCAAAGCTCTCCAAATGTGCACTTGCAGATTCTAGAAAAAAAGTGTTTTAAAACTGCTGTATCAGAAGAAAGCTTCAGCTCCGTGAGCTGAATGCACACATCACACAGAAGTTTGTGAGAATGCTTCTGTTTACTTTTCCTGTGAGAGTGTCCCGTTTCCAACGAATTCCTATCAGCGGTCCATATATGCAGTTGCAGATTCTACAAAAAGAGTGTTTCAAACTTCTCTGTCAAAAGGAGTGTTCAACTCTGAGTGTGGAATGCACACACCACAAAGAAGTTTCAGAGAATGCTTTCGTCTAGTTTTTATGTGAACATATTTCCTTTCCACCACGGGCCTCAAAGCGCTGCAAATGTCCACTTGTAGATTCTAGAAAAAGAGTGTTTCCAAACTGCTCTACCAATAGAAAGGTTCGGCTCCTTGAAACGAATGGGCACATCACACAGAAGTTCGTGAGAATGCTTCTGTCTAGTTTTTGTGTGAGGGTGTCCCGTTTCCAACGCATTCCTATAAGCGGTCCAAATAGCCACGTGCAGATTCTGTAAATGAGGGTTTCAAAACTTCTCTGTCAAATGGAATGTTCAACTCTGTGAGTTGAATGCACGCGCCACAGAGAACTTTCAGAGAATGCCTCCTTCTACTTGTTATGGGAAGATACTTCCTTTCCCACCACAGGCCTCATAGCGCTCCAAATATCCACTTGCAGACTCTAGAAAAGCAGTGTTTTAAAACTGCTCTATCAAAGGAAAGGCTCACATCTGTGAGTTGAAAGCACACATCAGGAAGAAGTTTGTGAGAATGATTCTGTGTCGTTTTTGGGTGATGGTTTCCCGTTTCCAACGATTTCCTGCAAGCGGTCCAAATTTCCACTTGCAGATTCTACAAAAAAAAAAGACTATTTCAAAACTTCTCTCTCAAAAAGAATGTTCAACTCTGCGAGTTGGATGCACACACACCACAAAGAAGTTTCAGAGAATGCTTCTGTCTAATTTTTATGTGAAGGTATTTCCTTTCCACCTCAGGCCGCAAAGCGCTGCAAATGTCCACTTGCAAATTCTAGAAAAAGAGTGTTAGAAATCTGCTCTATCAAAAGAAAGGTTCTGCCCTGTGAGCTGAATGCACGCATCCCACAGAAGTGTATGAGAATGCTTCTGTCTCCTTTTTGTGTGAGATTGTCCCGTTTCCAACGAATTCCTATAAGCGGTCCAAATATCCACTTGCAGATTCTATAAAAAGAGTGTTTCAAAACTTCTCTGTCAAAAGGAATGTTCAACTCTGTGAGTTGAATGCACGCCCCACAAAGCACTTTCAGAGAATGCTTCTGTCTACTTGTTATGTAAAGATACTTCCTTTTCCACCACAGTCCTCAAAGCGCTCCAAATGTCCGCTTGCACATTCTAGAAAAAGAGTGTTAGAAAACTGCTCTATCAAAAGAAAGGTTCAGCTGTGTGAGCTGAATGCACACATCACCAAGAAGTTTGCAAGAATGCTTCTGTGTCGTTTTTGTGGGAGGGTTTCCCGTTTCCAATCAATTCCCGTAAGCAGTCCGAATTTCCACCTGTAGATTCTACAAAAGAGAGTTTCAAATCTTCTCTGTCTAAAGGAATGCTCGACTCTGTGAGTTGAATGCACACACCACAAAGGAGTTTCAGAGAATGCTTCTGTCTAGTTTTTATGTGAAGATATTTCCTTTCCACCTCAGGCCTCAAGGCGCTCCAAATGTGCACTTGCAGATTCTAGAAAAAAAGTGTTTTAAAACTGCTGTATCAGAAGAAAGCTTCAGCTCCGTGAGCTGAATGCACACATCACACAGAAGTTTGTGAGAATGCTTCTGTTTACTTTTCCTGTGAGAGTGTCCCGTTTCCAACGAATTCCTATCAGCGGTCCATATATGCAGTTGCAGATTCTACAAAAAGAGTGTTTCAAACTTCTCTGTCAAAAGGAGTGTTCAACTCTGAGTGTGGAATGCACACACCACAAAGAAGTTTCAGAGAATGCTTTCGTCTAGTTTTTATGTGAACATATTTCCTTTCCACCACGGGCCTCAAAGCGCTGCAAATGTCCACTTGTAGATTCTAGAAAAAGAGTGTTTCCAAACTGCTCTACCAATAGAAACTTTCGGCTCCTTGAAACGAAGGCGCACATCACACAGAAGTTCGTGAGAATGCTTCTGTCTAGTTTTTGTGTGAGGGTGTCCCGTTTCCAACGCATTCCTATAAGCGGTCCAAATAGCCACTTGCAGATTCTGTAAATGAGGGTTTCAAAACTTCTCTGTCAAATGGAATGTTCAACTCTGTGACTTGAATGCACGCGCCACAGAGAACTTTCAGAGAATGCCTCTTTCTACTTGTTATGGGAAGATACTTCCTTTCCCACCACAGGCCTCATAGCGCTCCAAATATCCACTTGCAGACTCTAGAAAAACAGTGTTTTAAAACTGCTCTATCAAAGGAAAGGCTCACATCTGTGAGTTGAAAGCACACATCAGGAAGAAGTTTGTGAGAATGATTCTGTCTCGTTTTTGGGTGAGGGTTTCCCGTTTCCAACGATTTCCTGCAAGCGGTCCAAATTTCCACTTGCAGATTCTACAAAAAAAAAAGACTGTTTCAAAACTTCTCTGTCAAAAAGAATGTTCAACTCTGCGAGTTGGATGCACACACACCACAAAGAAGTTTCAGAGAATGCTTCTGTCTAATTTTTATGTGAAGGTAATTCCTTTCCACCTCAGGCCGCAAAGCGCTGCAAATGTCCACTTGCAAATTCTAGAAAAAGAGTGTTAGAAATCTGCTCTATCAAAAGAAAGGTTCTGCCCTGTGAGCTGAATGCACGCATCCCACAGAAGTGTATGAGAATGCTTCTGTCTCCTTTTTGTGTGAGATTGTCCCGTTTCCAACGAATTCCTATAAGCGGTCCAAATATCCACTTGCAGATTCTATAAAAAGAGTGTTTCAAAACTTCTCTGTCAAAAGGAATGTTCAACTCTGTGAGTTGAATGCACGCCCCACAAAGCACTTTCAGAGAATGCTTCTGTCTACTTGTTATGTAAAGATACATCCTTTTCCACCACAGTCCTCAAAGCGCTCCAAATGTCCGCTTGCACATTCTAGAAAAAGAGTGTTAGAAAACTGCTCTATCAAAAGAAAGGTTCAGCTGTGTGAGCTGAATGCACACATCACCAAGAAGTTTGCAAGAATGCTTCTGTGTCGTTTTTGTGGGAGGGTTTCCCGTTTCCAATCAATTCCCGTAAGCAGTCCGAATTTCCACCTGTAGATTCTACAAAAGAGAGTTTCAAATCTTCTCTGTCTAAAGGAATGCTCGACTCTGTGAGTTGAATGCACACACCACAAAGGAGTTTCAGAGAATGCTTCTGTCTAGTTTTTATGTGAAGATATTTCCTTTCCACCTCAGGCCTCAAGGCGCTCCAAATGTGCACTTGCAGATTCTAGAAAAAAAGTGTTTTAAAACTGCTGTATCAGAAGAAAGCTTCAGCTCCGTGAGCTGAATGCACACATCACACAGAAGTTTGTGAGAATGCTTCTGTTTACTTTTTCTGTGAGAGTGTCCCGTTTCCAACGAATTCCTATCAGCGGTCCAAAATATGCAGTTGCAGATTCTACAAAAAGAGTGTTTCAAACTTCTCTGTCAAAAGGAGTGTTGAACTCTGAGAGTGGAATGCACACACCACAAAGAAGTTTCAGAGAATGCTTTCGTCTAGTTTTTATGTGAACATATTTCCTTTCCACCACGGGCCTCAAAGCGCTGCAAATGTCCACTTGTAGATTCTAGAAAAAGAGTGTTTCCAAACTGCTCTACCAATAGAAAGGTTCGGCTCCTTGAAACGAATGGGCACATCACACAGAAGTTCGTGAGAATGCTTCTGTCTAGTTTTTGTGTGAGGGTGTCCCGTTTCCAACGCATTCCTATAAGCGGTCCAAATAGCCACGTGCAGATTCTGTAAATGAGGGTTTCAAAACTTCTCTGTCAAATGGAATGTTCAACTCTGTGAGTTGAATGCACGCGCCACAGAGAACTTTCAGAGAATGCCTCCTTCTACTTGTTATGGGAAGATACTTCCTTTCCCACCACAGGCCTCATAGCGCTCCAAATATCCACTTGCAGACTCTAGAAAAACAGTGTTTTAAAACTGCTCTATCAAAGGAAAGGCTCACATCTGTGAGTTGAAAGCACACATCAGGAAGAAGTTTGTGAGAATGATTCTGTCTCGTTTTTGGTGAGGGTTTCCCGTTTCCAACGATTTCCTGCAAGCGGTCCAAATTTCCACTTGCAGATTTTCCAAAAAAAAAGACTGTTTCAAAACTTCTCTGTCAAAAAGAATGTTCAACTCTGCGAGTTGGATGCACACACACCACAAAGAAGTTTCAGAGAATGCTTCTGTCTAATTTTTATGTGAAGGTATTTCCTTTCCACCTCAGGCCTCAAAGCGCTGCAAATGTCCACTTGCAAATTCTAGAAAAAGAGTGTTAGAAATCTGCTCTATCAAAAGAAAGGTTCTGCCCTGTGAGCTGAATGCACGCATCCCACAGAAGTGTATGAGAATGCTTCTGTCTCCTTTTTGTGTGAGATTGTCCCGTTTCCAACGAATTCCTATAAGCGGTCCAAATATCCACTTGCAGATTCTATAAAAAGAGTGTTTCAAAACTTCTCTGTCAAAAGGAATGTTCAACTCTGTGAGTTGAATGCACGCCCCACAAAGCACTTTCAGAGAATGCTTCTGTCTACTTGTTATGTAAAGATACTTCCTTTTCCACCACAGTCCTCAAAGCGCTCCAAATGTCCGCTTGCACATTCTAGAAAAAGAGTGTTAGAAAACTGCTCTATCAAAAGAAAGGTTCAGCTGTGTGAGCTGAATGCACACATCACCAAGAAGTTTGCAAGAATGCTTCTGTGTCGTTTTTGTGGGAGGGTTTCCCGTTTCCAATCAATTCCCGTAAGCAGTCCGAATTTCCACCTGTAGATTCTACAAAAGAGAGTTTCAAATCTTCTCTGTCTAAAGGAATGCTCGACTCTGTGAGTTGAATGCACACACCACAAAGGAGTTTCAGAGAATGCTTCTGTCTAGTTTTTATGTGAAGATATTTCCTTTCCACCTCAGGCCTCAAAGCTCTCCAAATGTGCACTTGCAGATTCTAGAAAAAAAGTGTTTTAAAACTGCTGTATCAGAAGAAAGCTTCAGCTCCGTGAGCTGAATGCACACATCACACAGAAGTTTGTGAGAATGCTTCTGTTTACTTTTCCTGTGAGAGTGTCCCGTTTCCAACGAATTCCTATCAGCGGTCCATATATGCAGTTGCAGATTCTACAAAAAGAGTGTTTCAAACTTCTCTGTCAAAAGGAGTGTTCAACTCTGAGTGTGGAATGCACACACCACAAAGAAGTTTCAGAGAATGCTTTCGTCTAGTTTTTATGTGAACATATTTCCTTTCCACCACGGGCCTCAAAGCGCTGCAAATGTCCACTTGTAGATTCTAGAAAAAGAGTGTTTCCAAACTGCTCTACCAATAGAAACTTTCGGCTCCTTGAAACGAAGGCGCACATCACACAGAAGTTCGTGAGAATGCTTCTGTCTAGTTTTTGTGTGAGGGTGTCCCGTTTCCAACGCATTCCTATAAGCGGTCCAAATAGCCACTTGCAGATTCTGTAAATGAGGGTTTCAAAACTTCTCTGTCAAATGGAATGTTCAACTCTGTGACTTGAATGCACGCGCCACAGAGAACTTTCAGAGAATGCCTCTTTCTACTTGTTATGGGAAGATACTTCCTTTCCCACCACAGGCCTCATAGCGCTCCAAATATCCACTTGCAGACTCTAAAAAAACAGTGTTTTAAAACTGCTCTATCAAAGGAAAGGCTCACATCTGTGAGTTGAAAGCACACATCAGGAAGAAGTTTGTGAGAATGATTCTGTCTCGTTTTTGGGTGAGGGTTTCCCGTTTCCAACGATTTCCTGCAAGCGGTCCAAATTTCCACTTGCAGATTCTACAAAAAAAAAAGACTGTTTCAAAACTTCTCTGTCAAAAAGAATGTTCAACTCTGCGAGTTGGATGCACACACACCACAAAGAAGTTTCAGAGAATGCTTCTGTCTAATTTTTATGTGAAGGTATTTCCTTTCCACCTCAGGCCGCAAAGCGCTGCAAATGTCCACTTGCAAATTCTAGAAAAAGAGTGTTAGAAATCTGCTGTATCAAAAGAAAGGTTCAGCCCTGTGAGCTGAATGCAGGCATCCCACAGAAGTGTATGAGAATGCTTCTGTCTCCTTTTTGTGTGAGATTGTCCCGTTTCCAACGAATTCCTATAAGCGGTCCAAATATCCACTTGCAGATTCTATAAAAAGAGTGTTTCAAAACTTCTCTGTCAAAAGGAACGTTCAACTCTGTGAGTTGAATGCACGCCCCACAAAGCACTTTCAGAGAATGCTTCTGTCTACTTGTTATGTAAAGATACTTCCTTTTCCACCACAGTCCTCAAAGCGCTCCAAATGTCCGCTTGCACATTCTAGAAAAAGAGTGT
This sequence comes from Pongo pygmaeus, assembly GCF_028885625.2. Taxonomy (NCBI): domain Eukaryota; kingdom Metazoa; phylum Chordata; class Mammalia; order Primates; family Hominidae; genus Pongo; species Pongo pygmaeus. The sequence goes on along the minus strand of NC_072376.2, from coordinate 69,222,794 downwards.
TAGAAAACTGCTCTATCAAAAGAAAGGTTCAGCTGTGTGAGCTGAATGCACACATCACCAAGAAGTTTGCAAGAATGCTTCTGTGTCGTTTTTGTGGGAGGGTTTCCCGTTTCCAATCAATTCCCGTAAGCAGTCCGAATTTCCACCTGTAGATTCTACAAAAGAGAGTTTCAAATCTTCTCTGTCTAAAGGAATGCTCGACTCTGTGAGTTGAATGCACACACCACAAAGGAGTTTCAGAGAATGCTTCTGTCTAGTTTTTATGTGAAGATATTTCCTTTCCACCTCAGGCCTCAAGGCGCTCCAAATGTGCACTTGCAGATTCTAGAAAAAAAGTGTTTTAAAACTGCTGTATCAGAAGAAAGCTTCAGCTCCGTGAGCTGAATGCACACATCACACAGAAGTTTGTGAGAATGCTTCTGTTTACTTTTTCTGTGAGAGTGTCCCGTTTCCAACGAATTCCTATCAGCGGTCCAAAATATGCAGTTGCAGATTCTACAAAAAGAGTGTTTCAAACTTCTCCGTCAAAAGGAGTGTTCAACTCTGAGAGTGGAATGCACACACCACAAAGAAGTTTCAGAGAATGCTTTCGTCTAGTTTTTATGTGAACATATTTCCTTTCCACCACGGGCCTCAAAGCGCTGCCAATGTCCACTTGTAGATTCTAGAAAAAGAGTGTTTCCAAACTGCTCTGCCAATAGAAAGGTTCGGCTCCTTGAAACGAATGGGCACATCACACAGAAGTTCGTGAGAATGCTTCTGTCTAGTTTTTGTGTGAGGGTGTCCCGTTTCCAACGCATTCCTATAAGCGGTCCAAATAGCCACGTGCAGATTCTGTAAATGAGGGTTTCAAAACTTCTCTGTCAAATGGAATGTTCAACTCTGTGAGTTGAATGCACGCTCCACAGAGAACTTTCAGAGAATGCCTCTTTCTACTTGTTATGGGAAGATACTTCCTTTCCCACCACAGGCCTCATAGCGCTCCAAATATCCACTTGCAGACTCTAGAAAAACAGTGTTTTAAAACTGCTCTATCAAAGGAAAGGCTCACATCTGTGAGTTGAAAGCACACATCAGGAAGAAGTTTGTGAGAATGATTCTGTCTCGTTTTTGGTGAGGGTTTCCCGTTTCCAACGATTTCCTGCAAGCGTTCCAAATTTCCACTTGCAGATTTTCCAAAAAAAAAGACTGTTTCAAAACTTCTCTGTCAAAAAGAATGTTCAACTCTGCGAGTTCGATGCACACACACCACAAAGAAGTTTCAGAGAATGCTTCTGTCTAATTTTTATGTGAAGGTATTTCCTTTCCACCTCAGGCCGCAAAGCGCTGCAAATGTCCACTTGCAAATTCTAGAAAAAGAGTGTTAGAAATCTGCTCTATCAAAAGAAAGGTTCTGCCCTGTGAGCTGAATGCACGCATCCCACAGAAGTGTATGAGAATGCTTCTGTCTCCTTTTTGTGTGAGATTGTCCCGTTTCCAACGAATTCCTATAAGCGGTCCAAATATCCACTTGCAGATTCTATAAAAAGAGTGTTTCAAAACTTCTCTGTCAAAAGGAATGTTCAACTCTGTGAGTTGAATGCACGCCCCACAAAGCACTTTCAGAGAATGCTTCTGTCTACTTGTTATGTAAAGATACTTCCTTTTCCACCACAGTCCTCAAAGCGCTCCAAATGTCCGCTTGCACATTCTAGAAAAAGAGTGTTAGAAAACTGCTCTATCAAAAGAAAGGTTCAGCTGTGTGAGCTGAATGCACACATCACCAAGAAGTTTGCAAGAATGCTTCTGTGTCGTTTTTGTGGGAGGGTTTCCCGTTTCCAATCAATTCCCGTAAGCAGTCCGAATTTCCACCTGTAGATTCTACAAAAGAGAGTTTCAAATCTTCTCTGTCTAAAGGAATGCTCGACTCTGTGAGTTGAATGCACACACCACAAAGGAGTTTCAGAGAATGCTTCTGTCTAGTTTTTATGTGAAGATATTTCCTTTCCACCTCAGGCCTCAAAGCTCTCCAAATGTGCACTTGCAGATTCTAGAAAAAAAGTGTTTTAAAACTGCTGTATCAGAAGAAAGCTTCAGCTCCGTGAGCTGAATGCACACATCACACAGAAGTTTGTGAGAATGCTTCTGTTTACTTTTCCTGTGAGAGTGTCCCGTTTCCAACGAATTCCTATCAGCGGTCCATATATGCAGTTGCAGATTCTACAAAAAGAGTGTTTCAAACTTCTCTGTCAAAAGGAGTGTTCAACTCTGAGTGTGGAATGCACACACCACAAAGAAGTTTCAGAGAATGCTTTCGTCTAGTTTTTATGTGAACATATTTCCTTTCCACCACGGGCCTCAAAGCGCTGCAAATGTCCACTTGTAGATTCTAGAAAAAGAGTGTTTCCAAACTGCTCTACCAATAGAAAGGTTCGGCTCCTTGAAACGAATGGGCACATCACACAGAAGTTCGTGAGAATGCTTCTGTCTAGTTTTTGTGTGAGGGTGTCCCGTTTCCAACGCATTCCTATAAGCGGTCCAAATAGCCACGTGCAGATTCTGTAAATGAGGGTTTCAAAACTTCTCTGTCAAATGGAATGTTCAACTCTGTGAGTTGAATGCACGCGCCACAGAGAACTTTCAGAGAATGCCTCCTTCTACTTGTTATGGGAAGATACTTCCTTTCCCACCACAGGCCTCATAGCGCTCCAAATATCCACTTGCAGACTCTAGAAAAGCAGTGTTTTAAAACTGCTCTATCAAAGGAAAGGCTCACATCTGTGAGTTGAAAGCACACATCAGGAAGAAGTTTGTGAGAATGATTCTGTGTCGTTTTTGGGTGATGGTTTCCCGTTTCCAACGATTTCCTGCAAGCGGTCCAAATTTCCACTTGCAGATTCTACAAAAAAAAAAGACTATTTCAAAACTTCTCTCTCAAAAAGAATGTTCAACTCTGCGAGTTGGATGCACACACACCACAAAGAAGTTTCAGAGAATGCTTCTGTCTAATTTTTATGTGAAGGTATTTCCTTTCCACCTCAGGCCGCAAAGCGCTGCAAATGTCCACTTGCAAATTCTAGAAAAAGAGTGTTAGAAATCTGCTCTATCAAAAGAAAGGTTCTGCCCTGTGAGCTGAATGCACGCATCCCACAGAAGTGTATGAGAATGCTTCTGTCTCCTTTTTGTGTGAGATTGTCCCGTTTCCAACGAATTCCTATAAGCGGTCCAAATATCCACTTGCAGATTCTATAAAAAGAGTGTTTCAAAACTTCTCTGTCAAAAGGAATGTTCAACTCTGTGAGTTGAATGCACGCCCCACAAAGCACTTTCAGAGAATGCTTCTGTCTACTTGTTATGTAAAGATACTTCCTTTTCCACCACAGTCCTCAAAGCGCTCCAAATGTCCGCTTGCACATTCTAGAAAAAGAGTGTTAGAAAACTGCTCTATCAAAAGAAAGGTTCAGCTGTGTGAGCTGAATGCACACATCACCAAGAAGTTTGCAAGAATGCTTCTGTGTCGTTTTTGTGGGAGGGTTTCCCGTTTCCAATCAATTCCCGTAAGCAGTCCGAATTTCCACCTGTAGATTCTACAAAAGAGAGTTTCAAATCTTCTCTGTCTAAAGGAATGCTAGACTCTGTGAGTTGAATGCACACACCACAAAGGAGTTTCAGAGAATGCTTCTGTCTAGTTTTTATGTGAAGATATTTCCTTTCCACCTCAGGCCTCAAAGCTCTCCAAATGTGCACTTGCAGATTCTAGAAAAAAAGTGTTTTAAAACTGCTGTATCAGAAGAAAGCTTCAGCTCCGTGAGCTGAATGCACACATCACACAGAAGTTTGTGAGAATGCTTCTGTTTACTTTTCCTGTGAGAGTGTCCCGTTTCCAACGAATTCCTATCAGCGGTCCATATATGCAGTTGCAGATTCTACAAAAAGAGTGTTTCAAACTTCTCTGTCAAAAGGAGTGTTCAACTCTGAGTGTGGAATGCACACACCACAAAGAAGTTTCAGAGAATGCTTTCGTCTAGTTTTTATGTGAACATATTTCCTTTCCACCACGGGCCTCAAAGCGCTGCAAATGTCCACTTGTAGATTCTAGAAAAAGAGTGTTTCCAAACTGCTCTACCAATAGAAAGGTTCGGCTCCTTGAAACGAATGGGCACATCACACAGAAGTTCGTGAGAATGCTTCTGTCTAGTTTTTGTGTGAGGGTGTCCCGTTTCCAACGCATTCCTATAAGCGGTCCAAATAGCCACGTGCAGATTCTGTAAATGAGGGTTTCAAAACTTCTCTGTCAAATGGAATGTTCAACTCTGTGAGTTGAATGCACGCGCCACAGAGAACTTTCAGAGAATGCCTCCTTCTACTTGTTATGGGAAGATACTTCCTTTCCCACCACAGGCCTCATAGCGCTCCAAATATCCACTTGCAGACTCTAGAAAAGCAGTGTTTTAAAACTGCTCTATCAAAGGAAAGGCTCACATCTGTGAGTTGAAAGCACACATCAGGAAGAAGTTTGTGAGAATGATTCTGTGTCGTTTTTGGGTGATGGTTTCCCGTTTCCAACGATTTCCTGCAAGCGGTCCAAATTTCCACTTGCAGATTCTACAAAAAAAAAAGACTATTTCAAAACTTCTCTCTCAAAAAGAATGTTCAACTCTGCGAGTTGGATGCACACACACCACAAAGAAGTTTCAGAGAATGCTTCTGTCTAATTTTTATGTGAAGGTATTTCCTTTCCACCTCAGGCCGCAAAGCGCTGCAAATGTCCACTTGCAAATTCTAGAAAAAGAGTGTTAGAAATCTGCTCTATCAAAAGAAAGGTTCTGCCCTGTGAGCTGAATGCACGCATCCCACAGAAGTGTATGAGAATGCTTCTGTCTCCTTTTTGTGTGAGATTGTCCCGTTTCCAACGAATTCCTATAAGCGGTCCAAATATCCACTTGCAGATTCTATAAAAAGAGTGTTTCAAAACTTCTCTGTCAAAAGGAATGTTCAACTCTGTGAGTTGAATGCACGCCCCACAAAGCACTTTCAGAGAATGCTTCTGTCTACTTGTTATGTAAAGATACTTCCTTTTCCACCACAGTCCTCAAAGCGCTCCAAATGTCCGCTTGCACATTCTAGAAAAAGAGTGTTAGAAAACTGCTCTATCAAAAGAAAGGTTCAGCTGTGTGAGCTGAATGCACACATCACCAAGAAGTTTGCAAGAATGCTTCTGTGTCGTTTTTGTGGGAGGGTTTCCCGTTTCCAATCAATTCCCGTAAGCAGTCCGAATTTCCACCTGTAGATTCTACAAAAGAGAGTTTCAAATCTTCTCTGTCTAAAGGAATGCTCGACTCTGTGAGTTGAATGCACACACCACAAAGGAGTTTCAGAGAATGCTTCTGTCTAGTTTTTATGTGAAGATATTTCCTTTCCACCTCAGGCCTCAAGGCGCTCCAAATGTGCACTTGCAGATTCTAGAAAAAAAGTGTTTTAAAACTGCTGTATCAGAAGAAAGCTTCAGCTCCGTGAGCTGAATGCACACATCACACAGAAGTTTGTGAGAATGCTTCTGTTTACTTTTCCTGTGAGAGTGTCCCGTTTCCAACGAATTCCTATCAGCGGTCCATATATGCAGTTGCAGATTCTACAAAAAGAGTGTTTCAAACTTCTCTGTCAAAAGGAGTGTTCAACTCTGAGTGTGGAATGCACACACCACAAAGAAGTTTCAGAGAATGCTTTCGTCTAGTTTTTATGTGAACATATTTCCTTTCCACCACGGGCCTCAAAGCGCTGCAAATGTCCACTTGTAGATTCTAGAAAAAGAGTGTTTCCAAACTGCTCTACCAATAGAAACTTTCGGCTCCTTGAAACGAAGGCGCACATCACACAGAAGTTCGTGAGAATGCTTCTGTCTAGTTTTTGTGTGAGGGTGTCCCGTTTCCAACGCATTCCTATAAGCGGTCCAAATAGCCACTTGCAGATTCTGTAAATGAGGGTTTCAAAACTTCTCTGTCAAATGGAATGTTCAACTCTGTGACTTGAATGCACGCGCCACAGAGAACTTTCAGAGAATGCCTCTTTCTACTTGTTATGGGAAGATACTTCCTTTCCCACCACAGGCCTCATAGCGCTCCAAATATCCACTTGCAGACTCTAGAAAAACAGTGTTTTAAAACTGCTCTATCAAAGGAAAGGCTCACATCTGTGAGTTGAAAGCACACATCAGGAAGAAGTTTGTGAGAATGATTCTGTCTCGTTTTTGGGTGAGGGTTTCCCGTTTCCAACGATTTCCTGCAAGCGGTCCAAATTTCCACTTGCAGATTCTACAAAAAAAAAAGACTGTTTCAAAACTTCTCTGTCAAAAAGAATGTTCAACTCTGCGAGTTGGATGCACACACACCACAAAGAAGTTTCAGAGAATGCTTCTGTCTAATTTTTATGTGAAGGTAATTCCTTTCCACCTCAGGCCGCAAAGCGCTGCAAATGTCCACTTGCAAATTCTAGAAAAAGAGTGTTAGAAATCTGCTCTATCAAAAGAAAGGTTCTGCCCTGTGAGCTGAATGCACGCATCCCACAGAAGTGTATGAGAATGCTTCTGTCTCCTTTTTGTGTGAGATTGTCCCGTTTCCAACGAATTCCTATAAGCGGTCCAAATATCCACTTGCAGATTCTATAAAAAGAGTGTTTCAAAACTTCTCTGTCAAAAGGAATGTTCAACTCTGTGAGTTGAATGCACGCCCCACAAAGCACTTTCAGAGAATGCTTCTGTCTACTTGTTATGTAAAGATACATCCTTTTCCACCACAGTCCTCAAAGCGCTCCAAATGTCCGCTTGCACATTCTAGAAAAAGAGTGTTAGAAAACTGCTCTATCAAAAGAAAGGTTCAGCTGTGTGAGCTGAATGCACACATCACCAAGAAGTTTGCAAGAATGCTTCTGTGTCGTTTTTGTGGGAGGGTTTCCCGTTTCCAATCAATTCCCGTAAGCAGTCCGAATTTCCACCTGTAGATTCTACAAAAGAGAGTTTCAAATCTTCTCTGTCTAAAGGAATGCTCGACTCTGTGAGTTGAATGCACACACCACAAAGGAGTTTCAGAGAATGCTTCTGTCTAGTTTTTATGTGAAGATATTTCCTTTCCACCTCAGGCCTCAAGGCGCTCCAAATGTGCACTTGCAGATTCTAGAAAAAAAGTGTTTTAAAACTGCTGTATCAGAAGAAAGCTTCAGCTCCGTGAGCTGAATGCACACATCACACAGAAGTTTGTGAGAATGCTTCTGTTTACTTTTTCTGTGAGAGTGTCCCGTTTCCAACGAATTCCTATCAGCGGTCCAAAATATGCAGTTGCAGATTCTACAAAAAGAGTGTTTCAAACTTCTCTGTCAAAAGGAGTGTTGAACTCTGAGAGTGGAATGCACACACCACAAAGAAGTTTCAGAGAATGCTTTCGTCTAGTTTTTATGTGAACATATTTCCTTTCCACCACGGGCCTCAAAGCGCTGCAAATGTCCACTTGTAGATTCTAGAAAAAGAGTGTTTCCAAACTGCTCTACCAATAGAAAGGTTCGGCTCCTTGAAACGAATGGGCACATCACACAGAAGTTCGTGAGAATGCTTCTGTCTAGTTTTTGTGTGAGGGTGTCCCGTTTCCAACGCATTCCTATAAGCGGTCCAAATAGCCACGTGCAGATTCTGTAAATGAGGGTTTCAAAACTTCTCTGTCAAATGGAATGTTCAACTCTGTGAGTTGAATGCACGCGCCACAGAGAACTTTCAGAGAATGCCTCCTTCTACTTGTTATGGGAAGATACTTCCTTTCCCACCACAGGCCTCATAGCGCTCCAAATATCCACTTGCAGACTCTAGAAAAACAGTGTTTTAAAACTGCTCTATCAAAGGAAAGGCTCACATCTGTGAGTTGAAAGCACACATCAGGAAGAAGTTTGTGAGAATGATTCTGTCTCGTTTTTGGTGAGGGTTTCCCGTTTCCAACGATTTCCTGCAAGCGGTCCAAATTTCCACTTGCAGATTTTCCAAAAAAAAAGACTGTTTCAAAACTTCTCTGTCAAAAAGAATGTTCAACTCTGCGAGTTGGATGCACACACACCACAAAGAAGTTTCAGAGAATGCTTCTGTCTAATTTTTATGTGAAGGTATTTCCTTTCCACCTCAGGCCTCAAAGCGCTGCAAATGTCCACTTGCAAATTCTAGAAAAAGAGTGTTAGAAATCTGCTCTATCAAAAGAAAGGTTCTGCCCTGTGAGCTGAATGCACGCATCCCACAGAAGTGTATGAGAATGCTTCTGTCTCCTTTTTGTGTGAGATTGTCCCGTTTCCAACGAATTCCTATAAGCGGTCCAAATATCCACTTGCAGATTCTATAAAAAGAGTGTTTCAAAACTTCTCTGTCAAAAGGAATGTTCAACTCTGTGAGTTGAATGCACGCCCCACAAAGCACTTTCAGAGAATGCTTCTGTCTACTTGTTATGTAAAGATACTTCCTTTTCCACCACAGTCCTCAAAGCGCTCCAAATGTCCGCTTGCACATTCTAGAAAAAGAGTGTTAGAAAACTGCTCTATCAAAAGAAAGGTTCAGCTGTGTGAGCTGAATGCACACATCACCAAGAAGTTTGCAAGAATGCTTCTGTGTCGTTTTTGTGGGAGGGTTTCCCGTTTCCAATCAATTCCCGTAAGCAGTCCGAATTTCCACCTGTAGATTCTACAAAAGAGAGTTTCAAATCTTCTCTGTCTAAAGGAATGCTCGACTCTGTGAGTTGAATGCACACACCACAAAGGAGTTTCAGAGAATGCTTCTGTCTAGTTTTTATGTGAAGATATTTCCTTTCCACCTCAGGCCTCAAAGCTCTCCAAATGTGCACTTGCAGATTCTAGAAAAAAAGTGTTTTAAAACTGCTGTATCAGAAGAAAGCTTCAGCTCCGTGAGCTGAATGCACACATCACACAGAAGTTTGTGAGAATGCTTCTGTTTACTTTTCCTGTGAGAGTGTCCCGTTTCCAACGAATTCCTATCAGCGGTCCATATATGCAGTTGCAGATTCTACAAAAAGAGTGTTTCAAACTTCTCTGTCAAAAGGAGTGTTCAACTCTGAGTGTGGAATGCACACACCACAAAGAAGTTTCAGAGAATGCTTTCGTCTAGTTTTTATGTGAACATATTTCCTTTCCACCACGGGCCTCAAAGCGCTGCAAATGTCCACTTGTAGATTCTAGAAAAAGAGTGTTTCCAAACTGCTCTACCAATAGAAACTTTCGGCTCCTTGAAACGAAGGCGCACATCACACAGAAGTTCGTGAGAATGCTTCTGTCTAGTTTTTGTGTGAGGGTGTCCCGTTTCCAACGCATTCCTATAAGCGGTCCAAATAGCCACTTGCAGATTCTGTAAATGAGGGTTTCAAAACTTCTCTGTCAAATGGAATGTTCAACTCTGTGACTTGAATGCACGCGCCACAGAGAACTTTCAGAGAATGCCTCTTTCTACTTGTTATGGGAAGATACTTCCTTTCCCACCACAGGCCTCATAGCGCTCCAAATATCCACTTGCAGACTCTAAAAAAACAGTGTTTTAAAACTGCTCTATCAAAGGAAAGGCTCACATCTGTGAGTTGAAAGCACACATCAGGAAGAAGTTTGTGAGAATGATTCTGTCTCGTTTTTGGGTGAGGGTTTCCCGTTTCCAACGATTTCCTGCAAGCGGTCCAAATTTCCACTTGCAGATTCTACAAAAAAAAAAGACTGTTTCAAAACTTCTCTGTCAAAAAGAATGTTCAACTCTGCGAGTTGGATGCACACACACCACAAAGAAGTTTCAGAGAATGCTTCTGTCTAATTTTTATGTGAAGGTATTTCCTTTCCACCTCAGGCCGCAAAGCGCTGCAAATGTCCACTTGCAAATTCTAGAAAAAGAGTGTTAGAAATCTGCTGTATCAAAAGAAAGGTTCAGCCCTGTGAGCTGAATGCAGGCATCCCACAGAAGTGTATGAGAATGCTTCTGTCTCCTTTTTGTGTGAGATTGTCCCGTTTCCAACGAATTCCTATAAGCGGTCCAAATATCCACTTGCAGATTCTATAAAAAGAGTGTTTCAAAACTTCTCTGTCAAAAGGAACGTTCAACTCTGTGAGTTGAATGCACGCCCCACAAAGCACTTTCAGAGAATGCTTCTGTCTACTTGTTATGTAAAGATACTTCCTTTTCCACCACAGTCCTCAAAGCGCTCCAAATGTCCGCTTGCACATTCTAGAAAAAGAGTGTTAGAAAACTGCTCTATCAAAAGAAAGGTTCAGCTGTGTGAGCTGAATGCACACATCACCAAGAAGTTTGCAAGAATGCTTCTGTGTCGTTTTTGTGGGAGGGTTTCCCGTTTCCAATCAATTCCCGTAAGCAGTCCGAATTTCCACCTGTAGATTCTACAAAAGAGAGTTTCAAATCTTCTCTGTCTAAAGGAATGCTCGACTCTGTGAGTTGAATGCACACACCACAAAGGAGTTTCAGAGAATGCTTCTGTCTAGTTTTTATGTGAAGATATTTCCTTTCCACCTCAGGCCTCAAGGCGCTCCAAATGTGCACTTGCAGATTCTAGAAAAAAAGTGTTTTAAAACTGCTGTATCAGAAGAAAGCTTCAGCTCCGTGAGCTGAATGCACACATCACACAGAAGTTTGTGAGAATGCTTCTGTTTACTTTTTCTGTGAGAGTGTCCCGTTTCCAACGAATTCCTATCAGCGGTCCAAAATATGCAGTTGCAGATTCTACAAAAAGAGTGTTTCAAACTTCTCTGTCAAAAGGAGTGTTGAACTCTGAGAGTGGAATGCACACACCACAAAGAAGTTTCAGAGAATGCTTTCGTCTAGTTTTTATGTGAACATATTTCCTTTCCACCACGGGCCTCAAAGCGCTGCAAATGTCCACTTGTAGATTCTAGAAAAAGAGTGTTTCCAAACTGCTCTACCAATAGAAAGGTTCGGCTCCTTGAAACGAATGGGCACATCACACAGAAGTTCGTGAGAATGCTTCTGTCTAGTTTTTGTGTGAGGGTGTCCCGTTTCCAACGCATTCCTATAAGCGGTCCAAATAGCCACGTGCAGATTCTGTAAATGAGGGTTTCAAAACTTCTCTGTCAAATGGAATGTTCAACTCTGTGAGTTGAATGCACGCGCCACAGAGAACTTTCAGAGAATGCCTCCTTCTACTTGTTATGGGAAGATACTTCCTTTCCCACCACAGGCCTCATAGCGCTCCAAATATCCACTTGCAGACTCTAGAAAAACAGTGTTTTAAAACTGCTCTATCAAAGGAAAGGCTCACATCTGTGAGTTGAAAGCACACATCAGGAAGAAGTTTGTGAGAATGATTCTGTCTCGTTTTTGGTGAGGGTTTCCCGTTTCCAACGATTTCCTGCAAGCGGTCCAAATTTCCACTTGCAGATTTTCCAAAAAAAAAGACTGTTTCAAAACTTCTCTGTCAAAAAGAATGTTCAACTCTGCGAGTTGGATGCACACACACCACAAAGAAGTTTCAGAGAATGCTTCTGTCTAATTTTTATGTGAAGGTATTTCCTTTCCACCTCAGGCCTCAAAGCGCTGCAAATGTCCACTTGCAAATTCTAGAAAAAGAGTGTTAGAAATCTGCTCTATCAAAAGAAAGGTTCTGCCCTGTGAGCTGAATGCACGCATCCCACAGAAGTGTATGAGAATGCTTCTGTCTCCTTTTTGTGTGAGATTGTCCCGTTTCCAACGAATTCCTATAAGCGGTCCAAATATCCACTTGCAGATTCTGTAAAAAGAGTGTTTCAAAACTTCTCTGTCAAAAGGAATGTTCAACTCTGTGAGTTGAATGCACGCCCCACAAAGCACTTTCAGAGAATGCTTCTGTCTACTTGTTATGTAAAGATACTTCCTTTTCCACCACAGTCCTCAAAGCGCTCCAAATGTCCGCTTGCACATTCTAGAAAAAGAGTGTTAGAAAACTGCTCTATCAAAAGAAAGGTTCAGCTGTGTGAGCTGAATGCACACATCACCAAGAAGTTTGCAAGAATGCTTCTGTGTCGTTTTTGTTTGAGGGTTTCCCGTTTCCAATCAATTCCCGTAAGCAGTCCGAATTTCCACCTGTAGATTCTACAAAAGAGAGTTTCAAATCTTCTCTGTCTAAAGGAATGCTCGACTCTGTGAGTTGAATGCACACACCACAAAGGAGTTTCAGAGAATGCTTCTGTCTAGTTTTTATGTGAAGATATTTCCTTTCCACCTCAGGCCTCAAAGCTCTCCAAATGTGCACTTGCAGATTCTAGAAAAAAAGTGTTTTAAAACTGCTGTATCAGAAGAAAGCTTCAGCTCCGTGAGCTGAATGCACACATCACACAGAAGTTTGTGAGAATGCTTCTGTTTACTTTTCCTGTGAGAGTGTCCCGTTTCCAACGAATTCCTATCAGCGGTCCATATATGCAGTTGCAGATTCTACAAAAAGAGTGTTTCAAACTTCTCTGTCAAAAGGAGTGTTCAACTCTGAGTGTGGAATGCACACACCACAAAGAAGTTTCAGAGAATGCTTTCGTCTAGTTTTTATGTGAACATATTTCCTTTCCACCACGGGCCTCAAAGCGCTGCAAATGTCCACTTGTAGATTCTAGAAAAAGAGTGTTTCCAAACTGCTCTACCAATAGAAACTTTCGGCTCCTTGAAACGAAGGCGCACATCACACAGAAGTTCGTGAGAATGCTTCTGTCTAGTTTTTGTGTGAGGGTGTCCCGTTTCCAACGCATTCCTATAAGCGGTCCAAATAGCCACTTGCAGATTCTGTAAATGAGGGTTTCAAAACTTCTCTGTCAAATGGAATGTTCAACTCTGTGACTTGAATGCACGCGCCACAGAGAACTTTCAGAGAATGCCTCTTTCTACTTGTTATGGGAAGATACTTCCTTTCCCACCACAGGCCTCATAGCGCTCCAAATATCCACTTGCAGACTCTAGAAAAACAGTGTTTTAAAACTGCTCTATCAAAGGAAAGGCTCACATCTGTGAGTTGAAAGCACACATCAGGAAGAAGTTTGTGAGAATGATTCTGTCTCGTTTTTGGGTGAGGGTTTCCCGTTTCCAACGATTTCCTGCAAGCGGTCCAAATTTCCACTTGCAGATTCTACAAAAAAAAAAGACTGTTTCAAAACTTCTCTGTCAAAAAGAATGTTCAACTCTGCGAGTTGGATGCACACACACCACAAAGAAGTTTCAGAGAATGCTTCTGTCTAATTTTTATGTGAAGGTAATTCCTTTCCACCTCAGGCCGCAAAGCGCTGCAAATGTCCACTTGCAAATTCTAGAAAAAGAGTGTTAGAAATCTGCTCTATCAAAAGAAAGGTTCTGCCCTGTGAGCTGAATGCACGCATCCCACAGAAGTGTATGAGAATGCTTCTGTCTCCTTTTTGTGTGAGATTGTCCCGTTTCCAACGAATTCCTATAAGCGGTCCAAATATCCACTTGCAGATTCTATAAAAAGAGTGTTTCAAAACTTCTCTGTCAAAAGGAATGTTCAACTCTGTGAGTTGAATGCACGCCCCACAAAGCACTTTCAGAGAATGCTTCTGTCTACTTGTTATGTAAAGATACTTCCTTTTCCACCACAGTCCTCAAAGCGCTCCAAATGTCCGCTTGCACATTCTAGAAAAAGAGTGTTAGAAAACTGCTCTATCAAAAGAAAGGTTCAGCTGTGTGAGCTGAATGCACACATCACCAAGAAGTTTGCAAGAATGCTTCTGTGTCGTTTTTGTGGGAGGGTTTCCCGTTTCCAATCAATTCCCGTAAGCAGTCCGAATTTCCACCTGTAGATTCTACAAAAGAGAGTTTCAAATCTTCTCTGTCTAAAGGAATGCTCGACTCTGTGAGTTGAATGCACACACCACAAAGGAGTTTCAGAGAATGCTTCTGTCTAGTTTTTATGTGAAGATATTTCCTTTCCACCTCAGGCCTCAAAGCTCTCCAAATGTGCACTTGCAGATTCTAGAAAAAAAGTGTTTTAAAACTGCTGTATCAGAAGAAAGCTTCAGCTCCGTGAGCTGAATGCACACATCACACAGAAGTTTGTGAGAATGCTTCTGTTTACTTTTCCTGTGAGAGTGTCCCGTTTCCAACGAATTCCTATCAGCGGTCCATATATGCAGTTGCAGATTCTACAAAAAGAGTGTTTCAAACTTCTCTGTCAAAAGGAGTGTTCAACTCTGAGTGTGGAATGCACACACCACAAAGAAGTTTCAGAGAATGCTTTCGTCTAGTTTTTATGTGAACATATTTCCTTTCCACCACGGGCCTCAAAGCGCTGCAAATGTCCACTTGTAGATTCTAGAAAAAGAGTGTTTCCAAACTGCTCTACCAATAGAAACTTTCGGCTCCTTGAAACGAAGGCGCACATCACACAGAAGTTCGTGAGAATGCTTCTGTCTAGTTTTTGTGTGAGGGTGTCCCGTTTCCAACGCATTCCTATAAGCGGTCCAAATAGCCACTTGCAGATTCTGTAAATGAGGGTTTCAAAACTTCTCTGTCAAATGGAATGTTCAACTCTGTGACTTGAATGCACGCGCCACAGAGAACTTTCAGAGAATGCCTCTTTCTACTTGTTATGGGAAGATACTTCCTTTCCCACCACAGGCCTCATAGCGCTCCAAATATCCACTTGCAGACTCTAGAAAAACAGTGTTTTAAAACTGCTCTATCAAAGGAAAGGCTCACATCTGTGAGTTGAAAGCACACATCAGGAAGAAGTTTGTGAGAATGATTCTGTCTCGTTTTTGGGTGAGGGTTTCCCGTTTCCAACGATTTCCTGCAAGCGGTCCAAATTTCCACTTGCAGATTCTACAAAAAAAAAAGACTGTTTCAAAACTTCTCTGTCAAAAAGAATGTTCAACTCTGCGAGTTGGATGCACACACACCACAAAGAAGTTTCAGAGAATGCTTCTGTCTAATTTTTATGTGAAGGTAATTCCTTTCCACCTCAGGCCGCAAAGCGCTGCAAATGTCCACTTGCAAATTCTAGAAAAAGAGTGTTAGAAATCTGCTCTATCAAAAGAAAGGTTCTGCCCTGTGAGCTGAATGCACGCATCCCACAGAAGTGTATGAGAATGCTTCTGTCTCCTTTTTGTGTGAGATTGTCCCGTTTCCAACGAATTCCTATAAGCGGTCCAAATATCCACTTGCAGATTCTATAAAAAGAGTGTTTCAAAACTTCTCTGTCAAAAGGAATGTTCAACTCTGTGAGTTGAATGCACGCCGAACAAAGCACTTTCAGAGAATGCTTCTGTCTACTTGTTATGTAAAGATACTTCCTTTTCCACCACAGTCCTCAAAGCGCTCCAAATGTCCGCTTGCACATTCTAGAAAAAGAGTGTTAGAAAACTGCTCTATCAAAAGAAAGGTTCAGCTGTGTGAGCTGAATGCACACATCACCAAGAAGTTTGCAAGAATGCTTCTGTGTCGTTTTTGTGGGAGGGTTTCCCGTTTCCAATCAATTCCCGTAAGCAGTCCGAATTTCCACCTGTAGATTCTACAAAAGAGAGTTTCAAATCTTCTCTGTCTAAAGGAATGCTCGACTCTGTGAGTTGAATGCACACACCACAAAGGAGTTTCAGAGAATGCTTCTGTCTAGTTTTTATGTGAAGATATTTCCTTTCCACCTCAGGCCTCAAGGCGCTCCAAATGTGCACTTGCAGATTCTAGAAAAAAAGTGTTTTAAAACTGCTGTATCAGAAGAAAGCTTCAGCTCCGTGAGCTGAATGCACACATCACACAGAAGTTTGTGAGAATGCTTCTGTTTACTTTTTCTGTGAGAGTGTCCCGTTTCCAACGAATTCCTATCAGCGGTCCAAAATATGCAGTTGCAGATTCTACAAAAAGAGTGTTTCAAACTTCTCTGTCAAAAGGAGTGTTGAACTCTGAGAGTGGAATGCACACACCACAAAGAAGTTTCAGAGAATGCTTTCGTCTAGTTTTTATGTGAACATATTTCCTTTCCACCACGGGCCTCAAAGCGCTGCAAATGTCCACTTGTAGATTCTAGAAAAAGAGTGTTTCCAAACTGCTCTACCAATAGAAAGGTTCGGCTCCTTGAAACGAATGGGCACATCACACAGAAGTTCGTGAGAATGCTTCTGTCTAGTTTTTGTGTGAGGGTGTCCCGTTTCCAACGCATTCCTATAAGCGGTCCAAATAGCCACGTGCAGATTCTGTAAATGAGGGTTTCAAAACTTCTCTGTCAAATGGAATGTTCAACTCTGTGAGTTGAATGCACGCGCCACAGAGAACTTTCAGAGAATGCCTCCTTCTACTTGTTATGGGAAGATACTTCCTTTCCCACCACAGGCCTCATAGCGCTCCAAATATCCACTTGCAGACTCTAGAAAAACAGTGTTTTAAAACTGCTCTATCAAAGGAAAGGCTCACATCTGTGAGTTGAAAGCACACATCAGGAAGAAGTTTGTGAGAATGATTCTGTCTCGTTTTTGGTGAGGGTTTCCCGTTTCCAACGATTTCCTGCAAGCGGTCCAAATTTCCACTTGCAGATTTTCCAAAAAAAAAGACTGTTTCAAAACTTCTCTGTCAAAAAGAATGTTCAACTCTGCGAGTTGGATGCACACACACCACAAAGAAGTTTCAGAGAATGCTTCTGTCTAATATTTATGTGAAGGTATTTCCTTTCCACCTCAGGCCTCAAAGCGCTGCAAATGTCCACTTGCAAATTCTAGAAAAAGAGTGTTAGAAATCTGCTCTATCAAAAGAAAGGTTCTGCCCTGTGAGCTGAATGCACGCATCCCACAGAAGTGTATGAGAATGCTTCTGTCTCCTTTTTGTGTGAGATTGTCCCGTTTCCAACGAATTCCTATAAGCGGTCCAAATATCCACTTGCAGATTCTATAAAAAGAGTGTTTCAAAACTTCTCTGTCAAAAGGAATGTTCAACTCTGTGAGTTGAATGCACGCCCCACAAAGCACTTTCAGAGAATGCTTCTGTCTACTTGTTATGTAAAGATACTTCCTTTTCCACCACAGTCCTCAAAGCGCTCCAAATGTCCGCTTGCACATTCTAGAAAAAGAGTGTTAGAAAACTGCTCTATCAAAAGAAAGGTTCAGCTGTGTGAGCTGAATGCACACATCACCAAGAAGTTTGCAAGAATGCTTCTGTGTCGTTTTTGTGGGAGGGTTTCCCGTTTCCAATCAATTCCCGTAAGCAGTCCGAATTTCCACCTGTAGATTCTACAAAAGAGAGTTTCAAATCTTCTCTGTCTAAAGGAATGCTCGACTCTGTGAGTTGAATGCACACACCACAAAGGAGTTTCAGAGAATGCTTCTGTCTAGTTTTTATGTGAAGATATTTCCTTTCCACCTCAGGCCTCAAAGCTCTCCAAATGTGCACTTGCAGATTCTAGAAAAAAAGTGTTTTAAAACTGCTGTATCAGAAGAAAGCTTCAGCTCCGTGAGCTGAATGCACACATCACACAGAAGTTTGTGAGAATGCTTCTGTTTACTTTTCCTGTGAGAGTGTCCCGTTTCCAAGGAATTCCTATCAGCGGTCCATATATGCAGTTGCAGATTCTACAAAAAGAGTGTTTCAAACTTCTCTGTCAAAAGGAGTGTTCAACTCTGAGTGTGGAATGCACACACCACAAAGAAGTTTCAGAGAATGCTTTCGTCTAGTTTTTATGTGAACATATTTCCTTTCCACCACGGGCCTCAAAGCGCTGCAAATGTCCACTTGTAGATTCTAGAAAAAGAGTGTTTCCAAACTGCTCTACCAATAGAAACTTTCGGCTCCTTGAAACGAAGGCGCACATCACACAGAAGTTCGTGAGAATGCTTCTGTCTAGTTTTTGTGTGAGGGTGTCCCGTTTCCAACGCATTCCTATAAGCGGTCCAAATAGCCACTTGCAGATTCTGTAAATGAGGGTTTCAAAACTTCTCTGTCAAATGGAATGTTCAACTCTGTGACTTGAATGCACGCGCCACAGAGAACTTTCAGAGAATGCCTCTTTCTACTTGTTATGGGAAGATACTTCCTTTCCCACCACAGGCCTCATAGCGCTCCAAATATCCACTTGCAGACTCTAAAAAAACAGTGTTTTAAAACTGCTCTATCAAAGGAAAGGCTCACATCTGTGAGTTGAAAGCACACATTAGGAAGAAGTTTGTGAGAATGATTCTGTGTCGTTTTTGGGTGAGGGTTTCCCGTTTCCAACGATTTCCTGCAAGCGGTCCAAATTTCCACTTGCAGATTCTACAAAAAAAAAAGACTGTTTCAAAACTTCTCTGTCAAAAAGAATGTTCAACTCTGCGAGTTGGATGCACACACACCACAAAGAAGTTTCAGAGAATGCTTCTGTCTAATTTTTATGTGAAGGTATTTCCTTTCCACCTCAGGCCTCAAAGCGCTGCAAATGTCCACTTGCAAATTCTAGAAAAAGAGTGTTAGAAATCTGCTGTATCAAAAGAAAGGTTCAGCCCTGTGAGCTGAATGCAGGCATCCCACAGAAGTGTATGAGAATGCTTCTGTCTCCTTTTTGTGTGAGATTGTCCCGTTTCCAACGAATTCCTATAAGCGGTCCAGATATCCACTTGCAGATTCTATAAAAAGAGTGTTTCAAAACTTCTCTGTCAAAAGGAACGTTCAACTCTGTGAGTTGAATGCACGCCCCACAAAGCACTTTCAGAGAATGCTTCTGTCTACTTGTTATGTAAAGATACTTCCTTTTCCACCACAGTCCTCAAAGCGCTCCAAATGTCCGCTTGCACATTCTAGAAAAAGAGTGTTAGAAAACTGCTCTATCAAAAGAAAGGTTCAGCTGTGTGAGCTGAATGCACACATCACCAAGAAGTTTGCAAGAATGCTTCTGTGTCGTTTTTGTGGGAGGGTTTCCCGTTTCCAATCAATTCCCGTAAGCAGTCCGAATTTCCACCTGTAGATTCTACAAAAGAGAGTTTCAAATCTTCTCTGTCTAAAGGAATGCTCGACTCTGTGAGTTGAATGCACACACCACAAAGGAGTTTCAGAGAATGCTTCTGTCTAGTTTTTATGTGAAGATATTTCCTTTCCACCTCAGGCCTCAAGGCGCTCCAAATGTGCACTTGCAGATTCTAGAAAAAAAGTGTTTTAAAACTGCTGTATCAGAAGAAAGCTTCAGCTCCGTGAGCTGAATGCACACATCACACAGAAGTTTGTGAGAATGCTTCTGTTTACTTTTCCTGTGAGAGTGTCCCGTTTCCAAGGAATTCCTATCAGCGGTCCATATATGCAGTTGCAGATTCTACAAAAAGAGTGTTTCAAACTTCTCTGTCAAAAGGAGTGTTCAACTCTGAGTGTGGAATGCACACACCACAAAGAAGTTTCAGAGAATGCTTTCGTCTAGTTTTTATGTGAACATATTTCCTTTCCACCACGGGCCTCAAAGCGCTGCAAATGTCCACTTGTAGATTCTAGAAAAAGAGTGTTTCCAAACTGCTCTACCAATAGAAAGGTTCGGCTCCTTGAAACGAATGGGCACATCACACAGAAGTTCGTGAGAATGCTTCTGTCTAGTTTTTGTGTGAGGGTGTCCCGTTTCCAACGCATTCCTATAAGCGGTCCAAATAGCCACGTGCAGATTCTGTAAATGAGGGTTTCAAAACTTCTCTGTCAAATGGAATGTTCAACTCTGTGAGTTGAATGCACGCGCCACAGAGAACTTTCAGAGAATGCCTCCTTCTACTTGTTATGGGAAGATACTTCCTTTCCCACCACAGGCCTCATAGCGCTCCAAATATCCACTTGCAGACTCTAGAAAAGCAGTGTTTTAAAACTGCTCTATCAAAGGAAAGGCTCACATCTGTGAGTTGAAAGCACACATCAGGAAGAAGTTTGTGAGAATGATTCTGTGTCGTTTTTGGGTGATGGTTTCCCGTTTCCAACGATTTCCTGCAAGCGGTCCAAATTTCCACTTGCAGATTCTACAAAAAAAAAAGACTATTTCAAAACTTCTCTCTCAAAAAGAATGTTCAACTCTGCGAGTTGGATGCACACACACCACAAAGAAGTTTCAGAGAATGCTTCTGTCTAATTTTTATGTGAAGGTATTTCCTTTCCACCTCAGGCCGCAAAGCGCTGCAAATGTCCACTTGGAAATTCTAGAAAAAGAGTGTTAGAAATCTGCTCTATCAAAAGAAAGGATCTGCCCTGTGAGCTGAATGCACGCATCCCACAGAAGTGTATGAGAATGCTTCTGTCTCCTTTTTGTGTGAGATTGTCCCGTTTCCAACGAATTCCTATAAGCGGTCCAAATATCCACTTGCAGATTCTATAAAAAGAGTGTTTCAAAACTTCTCTGTCAAAAGGAATGTTCAACTCTGTGAGTTGAATGCACGCCCCACAAAGCACTTTCAGAGAATGCTTCTGTCTACTTGTTATGTAAAGATACTTCCTTTTCCACCACAGTCCTCAAAGCGCTCCAAATGTCCGCTTGCACATTCTAGAAAAAGAGTGTTAGAAAACTGCTCTATCAAAAGAAAGGTTCAGCTGTGTGAGCTGAATGCACACATCACCAAGAAGTTTGCAAGAATGCTTCTGTGTCGTTTTTGTGGGAGGGTTTCCCGTTTCCAATCAATTCCCGTAAGCAGTCCGAATTTCCACCTGTAGATTCTACAAAAGAGAGTTTCAAATCTTCTCTGTCTAAAGGAATGCTCGACTCTGTGAGTTGAATGCACACACCACAAAGGAGTTTCAGAGAATGCTTCTGTCTAGTTTTTATGTGAAGATATTTCCTTTCCACCTCAGGCCTCAAAGCTCTCCAAATGTGCACTTGCAGATTCTACAAAAAAAGTGTTTTAAAACTGCTGTATCAGAAGAAAGCTTCAGCTCCGTGAGCTGAATGCACACATCACACAGAAGTTTGTGAGAATGCTTCTGTTTACTTTTCCTGTGAGAGTGTCCCGTTTCCAACGAATTCCTATCAGCGGTCCATATATGCAGTTGCAGATTCTACAAAAAGAGTGTTTCAAACTTCTCTGTCAAAAGGAGTGTTCAACTCTGAGTGTGGAATGCACACACCACAAAGAAGTTTCAGAGAATGCTTTCGTCTAGTTTTTATGTGAACATATTTCCTTTCCACCACGGGCCTCAAAGCGCTGCAAATGTCCACTTGTAGATTCTAGAAAAAGAGTGTTTCCAAACTGCTCTACCAATAGAAACTTTCGGCTCCTTGAAACGAAGGCGCACATCACACAGAAGTTCGTGAGAATGCTTCTGTCTAGTTTTTGTGTGAGGGTGTCCCGTTTCCAACGCATTCCTATAAGCGGTCCAAATAGCCACTTGCAGATTCTGTAAATGAGGGTTTCAAAACTTCTCTGTCAAATGGAATGTTCAACTCTGTGACTTGAATGCACGCGCCACAGAGAACTTTCAGAGAATGCCTCTTTCTACTTGTTATGGGAAGATACTTCCTTTCCCACCACAGGCCTCATAGCGCTCCAAATATCCACTTGCAGACTCTTGAAAAACAGTGTTTTAAAACTGCTCTATCAAAGGAAAGGCTCACATCTGTGAGTTGAAAGCACACATCAGGAAGAAGTTTGTGAGAATGATTCTGTCTCGTTTTTGGGTGAGGGTTTCCCGTTTCCAACGATTTCCTGCAAGCGGTCCAAATTTCCACTTGCAGATTCTACAAAAAAAAAAGACTGTTTCAAAACTTCTCTGTCAAAAAGAATGTTCAACTCTGCGAGTTGGATGCACACACACCACAAAGAAGTTTCAGAGAATGCTTCTGTCTAATTTTTATGTGAAGGTAATTCCTTTCCACCTCAGGCCGCAAAGCGCTGCAAATGTCCACTTGCAAATTCTAGAAAAAGAGTGTTAGAAATCTGCTCTATCAAAAGAAAGGTTCTGCCCTGTGAGCTGAATGCACGCATCCCACAGAAGTGTATGAGAATGCTTCTGTCTCCTTTTTGTGTGAGATTGTCCCGTTTCCAACGAATTCCTATAAGCGGTCCAAATATCCACTTGCAGATTCTATAAAAAGAGTGTTTCAAAACTTCTCTGTCAAAAGGAATGTTCAACTCTGTGAGTTGAATGCACGCCGAACAAAGCACTTTCAGAGAATGCTTCTGTCTACTTGTTATGTAAAGATACTTCCTTTTCCACCACAGTCCTCAAAGCGCTCCAAATGTCCGCTTGCACATTCTAGAAAAAGAGTGTTAGAAAACTGCTCTATCAAAAGAAAGGTTCAGCTGTGTGAGCTGAATGCACACATCACCAAGAAGTTTGCAAGAATGCTTCTGTGTCGTTTTTGTGGGAGGGTTTCCCGTTTCCAATCAATTCCCGTAAGCAGTCCGAATTTCCACCTGTAGATTCTACAAAAGAGAGTTTCAAATCTTCTCTGTCTAAAGGAATGCTCGACTCTGTGAGTTGAATGCACACACCACAAAGGAGTTTCAGAGAATGCTTCTGTCTAGTTTTTATGTGAAGATATTTCCTTTCCACCTCAGGCCTCAAGGCGCCCCAAATGTGCACTTGCAGATTCTAGAAAAAAAGTGTTTTAAAACTGCTGTATCAGAAGAAAGCTTCAGCTCCGTGAGCTGAATGCACACATCACACAGAAGTTTGTGAGAATGCTTCTGTTTACTTTTTCTGTGAGAGTGTCCCGTTTCCAACGAATTCCTATCAGCGGTCCAAAATATGCAGTTGCAGATTCTACAAAAAGAGTGTTTCAAACTTCTCTGTCAAAAGGAGTGTTGAACTCTGAGAGTGGAATGCACACACCACAAAGAAGTTTCAGAGAATGCTTTCGTCTAGTTTTTATGTGAACATATTTCCTTTCCACCACGGGCCTCAAAGCGCTGCAAATGTCCACTTGTAGATTCTAGAAAAAGAGTGTTTCCAAACTGCTCTACCAATAGAAAGGTTCGGCTCCTTGAAACGAATGGGCACATCACACAGAAGTTCGTGAGAATGCTTCTGTCTAGTTTTTGTGTGAGGGTGTCCCGTTTCCAACGCATTCCTATAAGCGGTCCAAATAGCCACGTGCAGATTCTGTAAATGAGGGTTTCAAAACTTCTCTGTCAAATGGAATGTTCAACTCTGTGAGTTGAATGCACGCGCCACAGAGAACTTTCAGAGAATGCCTCCTTCTACTTGTTATGGGAAGATACTTCCTTTCCCACCACAGGCCTCATAGCGCTCCAAATATCCACTTGCAGACTCTAGAAAAACAGTGTTTTAAAACTGCTCTATCAAAGGAAAGGCTCACATCTGTGAGTTGAAAGCACACATGAGGAAGAAGTTTGTGAGAATGATTTTGTGTCGTTTTTGGGTGAGGGTTTCCCGTTTCCAACGATTTCCTGCAAGCGGTCCAAATTTCCACTTACAGATTCTACACAAAAAAAGACTGTTTCAAAACTTCTCTGTCAAAAAGAATGTTCAACTCTGCGAGTTGGATGTACACACACCACAAAGAAGTTTCAGAGAAGGCTTCTGTCTAATTTTTATGTGAAGGTATTTCCTTTCCACCTCAGGCCGCAAAGCGCTGCAAATGTCCACTTGCAAATTCTAGAAAAAGAGTGTTAGAAATCTGCTCTATCAAAAGAAAGGTTCTGCCCTGTTAGCTGAATGCACGCATCCCACAGAAGTGTATGAGAATGCTTCTGTCTCCTTTTTGTGTGAGATTGTCCCGTTTCCAACGAATTCCTATAAGCGGTCCAAATATCCACTTGCAGATTCTATAAAAAGAGTGTTTCAAAACTTCTCTGTCAAAAGGAATGTTCAACTCTGTGAGTTGAATGCACGCCCCACAAAGCACTTTCAGAGAATGCTTCTGTCTACTTGTTATGTAAAGATACTTCCTTTTCCACCACAGTCCTCAAAGCGCTCCAAATGTCCGCTTGCACATTCTAGAAAAAGAGTGTTAGAAAACTGCTCTATCAAAAGAAAGGTTCAGCTCTGTGACCTGAATGCACACATCACCAAGAAGTTTGCAAGAATGCTTCTGTGTCGTTTTTGTGGGAGGGTTTCCCGTTTCCAATCAATTCCCGTAAGCAGTCCGAATTTCCACCTGTAGATTCTACAAAAGAGAGTTTCAAATCTTCTCTGTCTAAAGGAATGCTCGACTCTGTGAGTTGAATGCACACACCACAAAGGAGTTTCAGAGAATGCTTCTGTCTAGTTTTTATGTGAAGATATTTCCTTTCCACCTCAGGCCTCAAGGCGCTCCAAATGTGCACTTGCAGATTCTAGAAAAAAAGTGTTTTAAAACTGCTGTATCAGAAGAAAGCTTCAGCTCCGTGAGCTGAATGCACACACCACACAGAAGTTTGTGAGAATGCTTCTGTTTACTTTTCCTGTGAGAGTGTCCCGTTTCCAAGGAATTCCTATCAGCGGTCCATATATGCAGTTGCAGATTCTACAAAAAGAGTGTTTCAAACTTCTCTGTCAAAAGGAGTGTTGAACTCTGAGTGTGGAATGCACACACCACAAAGAAGTTTCAGAGAATGCTTTCGTCTAGTTTTTATGTGAACATATTTCCTTTCCACCACGGGCCTCAAAGCGCTGCAAATGTCCACTTGTAGATTCTAGAAAAAGAGTGTTTCCAAACTGCTCTACCAATAGAAACTTTCGGCTCCTTGAAACGAAGGCGCACATCACACAGAAGTTCGTGAGAATGCTTCTGTCTAGTTTTTGTGTGAGGGTGTCCCGTTTCCAACGCATTCCTATAAGCGGTCCAAATAGCCACTTGCAGATTCTGTAAATGAGGGTTTCAAAACTTCTCTGTCAAATGGAATGTTCAACTCTGTGACTTGAATGCACGCGCCACAGAGAACTTTCAGAGAATGCCTCTTTCTACTTGTTATGGGAAGATACTTCCTTTCCCACCAGAGGCCTCATAGCGCTCCAAATATCCACTTGCAGACTCTAGAAAAACAGTGTTTTAAAACTGCTCTATCAAAGGAAAGGCTCACATCTGTGAGTTGAAAGCACACATCAGGAAGAAGTTTGTGAGAATGATTCTGTCTCGTTTTTGGTGAGGGTTTCCCGTTTCCAACGATTTCCTGCAAGCGGTCCAAATTTCCACTTGCAGATTTTCCAAAAAAAAAGACTGTTTCAAAACTTCTCTGTCAAAAAGAATGTTCAACTCTGCGAGTTGGATGCACACACACCACAAAGAAGTTTCAGAGAATGCTTCTGTCTAATTTTTGTGTGAAGGTATTTCCTTTCCACCTCAGGCCGCAAAGCGCTGCAAATGTCCACTTGCAAATTCTAGAAAAAGAGTGTTAGAAATCTGCTCTATCAAAAGAAAGGTTCTGCCCTGTGAGCTGA
Organism: Pongo pygmaeus; assembly: GCF_028885625.2. Lineage (NCBI taxonomy): Eukaryota > Metazoa > Chordata > Mammalia > Primates > Hominidae > Pongo > Pongo pygmaeus. The sequence goes on along the minus strand of NC_072376.2, from coordinate 69,197,506 downwards.
ATGCACGCATCCCACAGAAGTGTATGAGAATGCTTCTGTCTCCTTTTTGTGTGAGATTGTCCCGTTTCCAACGAATTCCTATAAGCGGTCCAAATATCCACTTGCAGATTCTATAAAAAGAGTGTTTCAAAACTTCTCTGTCAAAAGGAATGTTCAACTCTGTGAGTTGAATGCACGCCGAACAAAGCACTTTCAGAGAATGCTTCTGTCTAGTTTTTGTGTGAGGGTGTCCCGTTTCCAACGCATTCCTATAAGCGGTCCAAATAGCCACGTGCAGATTCTGTAAATGAGGGTTTCAAAACTTCTCTGTCAAATGGAATGTTCAACTCTGTGAGTTGAATGCACGCGCCACAGAGAACTTTCAGAGAATGCCTCTTTCTACTTGTTATGGGAAGATACTTCCTTTCCCACCACAGGCCTCATAGCGCTCCAAATATCCACTTGCAGACTCTAAAAAAACAGTGTTTTAAAACTGCTCTATCAAAGGAAAGGCTCACATCTGTGAGTTGAAAGCACACATTAGGAAGAAGTTTGTGAGAATGATTCTGTGTCGTTTTTGGGTGAGGGTTTCCCGTTTCCAACGATTTCCTGCAACCGGTCCAAATTTCCACTTGCAGATTCTACAAAAAAAAAAGACTGTTTCAAAACTTCTCTGTCAAAAAGAATGTTCAACTCTGCGAGTTGGATGCACACACACCACAAAGAAGTTTCAGAGAATGCTTCTGTCTAATTTTTATGTGAAGGTATTTCCTTTCCACCTCAGGCCTCAAAGCGCTGCAAATGTCCACTTGCAAATTCTAGAAAAAGAGTGTTAGAAATCTGCTGTATCAAAAGAAAGGTTCAGCCATGTGAGCTGAATGCAGGCATCCCACAGAAGTGTATGAGAATGCTTCTGTCTCCTTTTTGTGTGAGATTGTCCCGTTTCCAACGAATTCCTATAAGCGTTCCAGATATCCACTTGCAGATTCTATAAAAAGAGTGTTTCAAAACTTCTCTGTCAAAAGGAACGTTCAACTCTGTGAGTTGAATGCACGCCCCACAAAGCACTTTCAGAGAATGCTTCTGTCTACTTGTTATGTAAAGATACTTCCTTTTCCACCACAGTCCTCAAAGCGCTCCAAATGTCCGCTTGCACATTCTAGAAAAAGAGTGTTAGAAAACTGCTCTATCAAAAGAAAGGTTCAGCTGTGTGAGCTGAATGCACACATCACCAAGAAGTTTGCAAGAATGCTTCTGTGTCGTTTTTGTGGGAGGGTTTCCCGTTTCCAATCAATTCCCGTAAGCAGTCCGAATTTCCACCTGTAGATTCTACAAAAGAGAGTTTCAAATCTTCTCTGTCTAAAGGAATGCTCGACTCTGTGAGTTGAATGCACACACCACAAAGGAGTTTCAGAGAATGCTTCTGTCTAGTTTTTATGTGAAGATATTTCCTTTCCACCTCAGGCCTCAAGGCGCTCCAAATGTGCACTTGCAGATTCTAGAAAAAAAGTGTTTTAAAACTGCTGTATCAGAAGAAAGCTTCAGCTCCGTGAGCTGAATGCACACATCACACAGAAGTTTGTGAGAATGCTTCTGTTTACTTTTTCTGTGAGAGTGTCCCGTTTCCAACGAATTCCTATCAGCGGTCCAAAATATGCAGTTGCAGATTCTACAAAAAGAGTGTTTCAAACTTCTCCGTCAAAAGGAGTGTTCAACTCTGAGAGTGGAATGCACACACCACAAAGAAGTTTCAGAGAATGCTTTCGTCTAGTTTTTATGTGAACATATTTCCTTTCCACCACGGGCCTCAAAGCGCTGCCAATGTCCACTTGTAGATTCTAGAAAAAGAGTGTTTCCAAACTGCTCTGCCAATAGAAAGGTTCGGCTCCTTGAAACGAATGCGCACATCACACAGAAGTTCGTGAGAATGCTTCTGTCTAGTTTTTGTGTGAGGGTGTCCCGTTTCCAACGCATTCCTATAAGCGGTCCAAATAGCCACGTGCAGTTTCTGTAAATGAGGGTTTCAAAACTTCTCTGTCAAATGGAATGTTCAACTCTGTGAGTTGAATGCACGCGCCACAGAGAACTTTCAGAGAATGCCTCTTTCTACTTGTTATGGGAAGATACTTCCTTTCCCACCACAGGCCTCATAGCGCTCCAAATATCCACTTGCAGACTCTAGAAAAACAGTGTTTTAAAACTGCTCTATCAAAGGAAAGGCTCACATCTGTGAGTTGAAAGCACACATCAGGAAGAAGTTTGTGAGAATGATTCTGTCTCGTTTTTGGTGAGGGTTTCCCGTTTCCAACGATTTCCTGCAAGCGGTCCAAATTTCCACTTGCAGATTTTCCAAAAAAAAAGACTGTTTCAAAACTTCTCTGTCAAAAAGAATGTTCAACTCTGCGAGTTCGATGCACACACACCACAAAGAAGTTTCAGAGAATGCTTCTGTCTAATTTTTATGTGAAGGTATTTCCTTTCCACCTCAGGCCGCAAAGCGCTGCAAATGTCCACTTGCAAATTCTAGAAAAAGAGTGTTAGAAATCTGCTCTATCAAAAGAAAGGTTCTGCCCTGTGAGCTGAATGCACGCATCCCACAGAAGTGTATGAGAATGCTTCTGTCTCCTTTTTGTGTGAGATTGTCCCGTTTCCAACGAATTCCTATAAGCGGTCCAAATATCCACTTGCAGATTCTATAAAAAGAGTGTTTCAAAACTTCTCTGTCAAAAGGAATGTTCAACTCTGTGAGTTGAATGCACGCCCCACAAAGCACTTTCAGAGAATGCTTCTGTCTACTTGTTATGTAAAGATACTTCCTTTTCCACCACAGTCCTCAAAGCGCTCCAAATGTCCGCTTGCACATTCTAGAAAAAGAGTGTTAGAAAACTGCTCTATCAAAAGAAAGGTTCAGCTGTGTGAGCTGAATGCACACATCACCAAGAAGTTTGCAAGAATGCTTCTGTGTCGTTTTTGTGGGAGGGTTTCCCGTTTCCAATCAATTCCCGTAAGCAGTCCGAATTTCCACCTGTAGATTCTACAAAAGAGAGTTTCAAATCTTCTCTGTCTAAAGGAATGCTCGACTCTGTGAGTTGAATGCACACACCACAAAGGAGTTTCAGAGAATGCTTCTGTCTAGTTTTTATGTGAAGATATTTCCTTTCCACCTCAGGCCTCAAAGCTCTCCAAATGTGCACTTGCAGATTCTAGAAAAAAAGTGTTTTAAAACTGCTGTATCAGAAGAAAGCTTCAGCTCCGTGAGCTGAATGCACACATCACACAGAAGTTTGTGAGAATGCTTCTGTTTACTTTTCCTGTGAGAGTGTCCCGTTTCCAAGGAATTCCTATCAGCGGTCCATATATGCAGTTGCAGATTCTACAAAAAGAGTGTTTCAAACTTCTCTGTCAAAAGGAGTGTTCAACTCTGAGTGTGGAATGCACACACCACAAAGAAGTTTCAGAGAATGCTTTCGTCTAGTTTTTATGTGAACATATTTCCTTTCCACCACGGGCCTCAAAGCGCTGCAAATGTCCACTTGTAGATTCTAGAAAAAGAGTGTTTCCAAACTGCTCTACCAATAGAAACTTTCGGCTCCTTGAAACGAAGGCGCACATCACACAGAAGTTCGTGAGAATGCTTCTGTCTAGTTTTTGTGTGAGGGTGTCCCGTTTCCAACGCATTCCTATAAGCGGTCCAAATAGCCACGTGCAGATTCTGTAAATGAGGGTTTCAAAACTTCTCTGTCAAATGGAATGTTCAACTCTGTGACTTGAATGCACGCGCCACAGAGAACTTTCAGAGAATGCCTCCTTCTACTTGTTATGGGAAGATACTTCCTTTCCCACCACAGGCCTCATAGCGCTCCAAATATCCACTTGCAGACTCTAGAAAAACAGTGTTTTAAAACTGCTCTATCAAAGGAAAGGCTCACATCTGTGAGTTGAAAGCACACATCAGGAAGAAGTTTGTGAGAATGATTCTGTGTCGTTTTTGGGTGAGGGTTTCCCGTTTCCAACGATTTCCTGCAAGCGGTCCAAATTTCCACTTGCAGATTCTACAAAAAAAAAAGACTGTTTCAAAACTTCTCTGTCAAAAAGAATGTTCAACTCTGCGAGTTGGATGCACACACACCACAAAGAAGTTTCAGAGAATGCTTCTGTCTAATTTTTATGTGAAGGTAATTCCTTTCCACCTCAGGCCGCAAAGCGCTGCAAATGTCCACTTGCAAATTCTAGAAAAAGAGTGTTAGAAATCTGCTCTATCAAAAGAAAGGTTCTGCCCTGTGAGCTGAATGCACGCATCCCACAGATGTGTATGAGAATGCTTCTGTCTCCTTTTTGTGTGAGATTGTCCCGTTTCCAACGAATTCCTATAAGCGGTCCAAATATCCACTTGCAGATTCTATAAAAAGAGTGTTTCAAAACTTCTCTGTCAAAAGGAATGTTCAACTCTGTGAGTTGAATGCACGCCGAACAAAGCACTTTCAGAGAATGCTTCTGTCTACTTGTTATGTAAAGATACTTCCTTTTCCACCACAGTCCTCAAAGCGCTCCAAATGTCCGCTTGCACATTCTAGAAAAAGAGTGTTAGAAAACTGCTCTATCAAAAGAAAGGTTCAGCTGTGTGAGCTGAATGCACACATCACCAAGAAGTTTGCAAGAATGCTTCTGTGTCGTTTTTGTGGGAGGGTTTCCCGTTTCCAATCAATTCCCGTAAGCAGTCCGAATTTCCACCTGTAGATTCTACAAAAGAGAGTTTCAAATCTTCTCTGTCTAAAGGAATGCTCGACTCTGTGAGTTGAATGCACACACCACAAAGGAGTTTCAGAGAATGCTTCTGTCTAGTTTTTATGTGAAGATATTTCCTTTCCACCTCAGGCCTCAAGGCGCTCCAAATGTGCACTTGCAGATTCTAGAAAAAAAGTGTTTTAAAACTGCTGTATCAGAAGAAAGCTTCAGCTCCGTGAGCTGAATGCACACATCACACAGAAGTTTGTGAGAATGCTTCTGTTTACTTTTCCTGTGAGAGTGTCCCGTTTCCAACGAATTCCTATCAGCGGTCCATATATGCAGTTGCAGATTCTACAAAAAGAGTGTTTCAAACTTCTCTGTCAAAAGGAGTGTTCAACTCTGAGTGTGGAATGCACACACCACAAAGAAGTTTCAGAGAATGCTTTCGTCTAGTTTTTATGTGAACATATTTCCTTTCCACCACGGGCCTCAAAGCGCTGCAAATGTCCACTTGTAGATTCTAGAAAAAGAGTGTTTCCAAACTGCTCTACCAATAGAAACTTTCGGCTCCTTGAAACGAAGGCGCACATCACACAGAAGTTCGTGAGAATGCTTCTGTCTAGTTTTTGTGTGAGGGTGTCCCGTTTCCAACGCATTCCTATAAGCGGTCCAAATAGCCACTTGCAGATTCTGTAAATGAGGGTTTCAAAACTTCTCTGTCAAATGGAATGTTCAACTCTGTGACTTGAATGCACGCGCCACAGAGAACTTTCAGAGAATGCCTCTTTCTACTTGTTATGGGAAGATACTTCCTTTCCCACCACAGGCCTCATAGCGCTCCAAATATCCACTTGCAGACTCTAAAAAAACAGTGTTTTAAAACTGCTCTATCAAAGGAAAGGCTCACATCTGTGAGTTGAAAGCACACATCAGGAAGAAGTTTGTGAGAATGATTCTGTGTCGTTTTTGGGTGAGGGTTTCCCGTTTCCAACGATTTCCTGCAAGCGGTCCAAATTTCCACTTGCAGATTCTACAAAAAAAAAAGACTGTTTCAAAACTTCTCTGTCAAAAAGAATGTTCAACTCTGCGAGTTGGATGCACACACACCACAAAGAAGTTTCAGAGAATGCTTCTGTCTAATTTTTATGTGAAGGTATTTCCTTTCCACCTCAGGCCTCAAAGCGCTGCAAATGTCCACTTGCAAATTCTAGAAAAAGAGTGTTAGAAATCTGCTGTATCAAAAGAAAGGTTCAGCCCTGTGAGCTGAATGCAGGCATCCCACAGAAGTGTATGAGAATGCTTCTGTCTCCTTTTTGTGTGAGATTGTCCCGTTTCCAACGAATTCCTATAAGCGGTCCAAATATCCACTTGCAGATTCTATAAAAAGAGTGTTTCAAACTTCTCTGTCAAAAGGAACGTTCAACTCTGTGAGTTGAATGCATGCCCCACAAAGCACTTTCAGAGAATGCTTCTGTCTACTTGTTATGTAAAGATACTTCCTTTTCCACCACAGCCCTCAAAGCGCTCCAAATGTCCGCTTGCACATTCTAGAAAAAGAGTGTTAGAAAACTGCTCTATCAAAAGAAAGGTTCAGCTGTGTGAGCTGAATGCACACATCACCAAGAAGTTTGCAAGAATGCTTCTGTGTCGTTTTTGTGGGAGGGTTTCCCGTTTCCAATCAATTCCCGTAAGCAGTCCGAATTTCCACCTGTAGATTCTACAAAAGAGAGTTTCAAATCTTCTCTGTCTAAAGGAATGCTCGACTCTGTGAGTTGAATGCACACACCACAAAGGAGTTTCAGAGAATGCTTCTGTCTAGTTTTTATGTGAAGATATTTCCTTTCCACCTCAGGCCTCAAGGCGCTCCAAATGTGCACTTGCAGATTCTAGAAAAAAAGTGTTTTAAAACTGCTGTATCAGAAGAAAGCTTCAGCTCCGTGAGCTGAATGCACACATCACACAGAAGTTTGTGAGAATGCTTCTGTTTACTTTTTCTGTGAGAGTGTCCCGTTTCCAACGAATTCCTATCAGCGGTCCAAAATATGCAGTTGCAGATTCTACAAAAAGAGTGTTTCAAACTTCTCCGTCAAAAGGAGTGTTCAACTCTGAGAGTGGAATGCACACACCACAAAGAAGTTTCAGAGAATGCTTTCGTCTAGTTTTTATGTGAACATATTTCCTTTCCACCACGGGCCTCAAAGCGCTGCCAATGTCCACTTGTAGATTCTAGAAAAAGAGTGTTTCCAAACTGCTCTGCCAATAGAAAGGTTCGGCTCCTTGAAACGAATGCGCACATCACACAGAAGTTCGTGAGAATGCTTCTGTCTAGGTTTTGTGTGAGGGTGTCCCGTTTCCAACGCATTCCTATAAGCGGTCCAAATAGCCACGTGCAGATTCTGTAAATGAGGGTTTCAAAACTTCTCTGTCAAATGGAATGTTCAACTCTGTGAGTTGAATGCACGCGCCACAGAGAACTTTCAGAGAATGCCTCTTTCTACTTGTTATGGGAAGATACTTCCTTTCCCACCACAGGCCTCATAGCGCTCCAAATATCCACTTGCAGACCCTAGAAAAACAGTGTTTTAAAACTGCTCTATCAAAGGAAAGGCTCACATCTGTGAGTTGAAAGCACACATCAGGAAGAAGTTTGTGAGAATGATTCTGTCTCGTTTTTGGTGAGGGTTTCCCGTTTCCAACGATTTCCTGCAAGCGGTCCAAATTTCCACTTGCAGATTTTCCAAAAAAAAAGACTGTTTCAAAACTTCTCTGTCAAAAAGAATGTTCAACTCTGCGAGTTCGATGCACACACACCACAAAGAAGTTTCAGAGAATGCTTCTGTCTAATTTTGATGTGAAGGTATTTCCTTTCCACCTCAGGCCGCAAAGCGCTGCAAATGTCCACTTGCAAATTCTAGAAAAAGAGTGTTAGAAATCTGCTCTATCAAAAGAAAGGTTCTGCCCTGTGAGCTGAATGCACGCATCCCACAGAAGTGTATGAGAATGCTTCTGTCTCCTTTTTGTGTGAGATTGTCCCGTTTCCAACGAATTCCTATAAGCGGTCCAAATATCCACTTGCAGATTCTATAAAAAGAGTGTTTCAAAACTTCTCTGTCAAAAGGAATGTTCAACTCTGTGAGTTGAATGCACGCCCCACAAAGCACTTTCAGAGAATGCTTCTGTCTACTTGTTATGTAAAGATACTTCCTTTTCCACCACAGTCCTCAAAGCGCTCCAAATGTCCGCTTGCACATTCTAGAAAAAGAGTGTTAGAAAACTGCTCTATCAAAAGAAAGGTTCAGCTGTGTGAGCTGAATGCACACATCACCAAGAAGTTTGCAAGAATGCTTCTGTGTCGTTTTTGTGGGAGGGTTTCCCGTTTCCAATCAATTCCCGTAAGCAGTCCGAATTTCCACCTGTAGATTCTACAAAAGAGAGTTTCAAATCTTCTCTGTCTAAAGGAATGCTCGACTCTGTGAGTTGAATGCACACACCACAAAGGAGTTTCAGAGAATGCTTCTGTCTAGTTTTTATGTGAAGATATTTCCTTTCCACCTCAGGCCTCAAAGCTCTCCAAATGTGCACTTGCAGATTCTAGAAAAAAAGTGTTTTAAAACTGCTGTATCAGAAGAAAGCTTCAGCTCCGTGAGCTGAATGCACACATCACACAGAAGTTTGTGAGAATGCTTCTGTTTACTTTTCCTGTGAGAGTGTCCCGTTTCCAAGGAATTCCTATCAGCGGTCCATATATGCAGTTGCAGATTCTACAAAAAGAGTGTTTCAAACTTCTCTGTCAAAAGGAGTGTTCAACTCTGAGTGTGGAATGCACACACCACAAAGAAGTTTCAGAGAATGCTTTCGTCTAGTTTTTATGTGAACATATTTCCTTTCCACCACGGGCCTCAAAGCGCTGCAAATGTCCACTTGTAGATTCTAGAAAAAGAGTGTTTCCAAACTGCTCTACCAATAGAAACTTTCGGCTCCTTGAAACGAAGGCGCACATCACACAGAAGTTCGTGAGAATGCTTCTGTCTAGTTTTTGTGTGAGGGTGTCCCGTTTCCAACGCATTCCTATAAGCGGTCCAAATAGCCACGTGCAGATTCTGTAAATGAGGGTTTCAAAACTTCTCTGTCAAATGGAATGTTCAACTCTGTGACTTGAATGCACGCGCCACAGAGAACTTTCAGAGAATGCCTCCTTCTACTTGTTATGGGAAGATACTTCCTTTCCCACCACAGGCCTCATAGCGCTCCAAATATCCACTTGCAGACTCTAGAAAAACAGTGTTTTAAAACTGCTCTATCAAAGGAAAGGCTCACATCTGTGAGTTGAAAGCACACATCAGGAAGAAGTTTGTGAGAATGATTCTGTGTCGTTTTTGGGTGAGGGTTTCCCGTTTCCAACGATTTCCTGCAAGCGGTCCAAATTTCCACTTGCAGATTCTACAAAAAAAAAAGACTGTTTCAAAACTTCTCTGTCAAAAAGAATGTTCAACTCTGCGAGTTGGATGCACACACACCACAAAGAAGTTTCAGAGAATGCTTCTGTCTAATTTTTATGTGAAGGTAATTCCTTTCCACCTCAGGCCGCAAAGCGCTGCAAATGTCCACTTGCAAATTCTAGAAAAAGAGTGTTAGAAATCTGCTCTATCAAAAGAAAGGTTCTGCCCTGTGAGCTGAATGCACGCATCCCACAGATGTGTATGAGAATGCTTCTGTCTCCTTTTTGTGTGAGATTGTCCCGTTTCCAACGAATTCCTATAAGCGGTCCAAATATCCACTTGCAGATTCTATAAAAAGAGTGTTTCAAAACTTCTCTGTCAAAAGGAATGTTCAACTCTGTGAGTTGAATGCACGCCGAACAAAGCACTTTCAGAGAATGCTTCTGTCTACTTGTTATGTAAAGATACTTCCTTTTCCACCACAGTCCTCAAAGCGCTCCAAATGTCCGCTTGCACATTCTAGAAAAAGAGTGTTAGAAAACTGCTCTATCAAAAGAAAGGTTCAGCTGTGTGAGCTGAATGCACACATCACCAAGAAGTTTGCAAGAATGCTTCTGTGTCGTTTTTGTGGGAGGGTTTCCCGTTTCCAATCAATTCCCGTAAGCAGTCCGAATTTCCACCTGTAGATTCTACAAAAGAGAGTTTCAAATCTTCTCTGTCTAAAGGAATGCTCGACTCTGTGAGTTGAATGCACACACCACAAAGGAGTTTCAGAGAATGCTTCTGTCTAGTTTTTATGTGAAGATATTTCCTTTCCACCTCAGGCCTCAAGGCGCTCCAAATGTGCACTTGCAGATTCTAGAAAAAAAGTGTTTTAAAACTGCTGTATCAGAAGAAAGCTTCAGCTCCGTGAGCTGAATGCACACATCACACAGAAGTTTGTGAGAATGCTTCTGTTTACTTTTCCTGTGAGAGTGTCCCGTTTCCAACGAATTCCTATCAGCGGTCCATATATGCAGTTGCAGATTCTACAAAAAGAGTGTTTCAAACTTCTCTGTCAAAAGGAGTGTTCAACTCTGAGTGTGGAATGCACACACCACAAAGAAGTTTCAGAGAATGCTTTCGTCTAGTTTTTATGTGAACATATTTCCTTTCCACCACGGGCCTCAAAGCGCTGCAAATGTCCACTTGTAGATTCTAGAAAAAGAGTGTTTCCAAACTGCTCTACCAATAGAAACTTTCGGCTCCTTGAAACGAAGGCGCACATCACACAGAAGTTCGTGAGAATGCTTCTGTCTAGTTTTTGTGTGAGGGTGTCCCGTTTCCAACGCATTCCTATAAGCGGTCCAAATAGCCACTTGCAGATTCTGTAAATGAGGGTTTCAAAACTTCTCTGTCAAATGGAATGTTCAACTCTGTGACTTGAATGCACGCGCCACAGAGAACTTTCAGAGAATGCCTCTTTCTACTTGTTATGGGAAGATACTTCCTTTCCCACCACAGGCCTCATAGCGCTCCAAATATCCACTTGCAGACTCTAAAAAAACAGTGTTTTAAAACTGCTCTATCAAAGGAAAGGCTCACATCTGTGAGTTGAAAGCACACATCAGGAAGAAGTTTGTGAGAATGATTCTGTGTCGTTTTTGGGTGAGGGTTTCCCGTTTCCAACGATTTCCTGCAAGCGGTCCAAATTTCCACTTGCAGATTCTACAAAAAAAAAAGACTGTTTCAAAACTTCTCTGTCAAAAAGAATGTTCAACTCTGCGAGTTGGATGCACACACACCACAAAGAAGTTTCAGAGAATGCTTCTGTCTAATTTTTATGTGAAGGTATTTCCTTTCCACCTCAGGCCTCAAAGCGCTGCAAATGTCCACTTGCAAATTCTAGAAAAAGAGTGTTAGAAATCTGCTGTATCAAAAGAAAGGTTCAGCCCTGTGAGCTGAATGCAGGCATCCCACAGAAGTGTATGAGAATGCTTCTGTCTCCTTTTTGTGTGAGATTGTCCCGTTTCCAACGAATTCCTATAAGCGGTCCAAATATCCACTTGCAGATTCTATAAAAAGAGTGTTTCAAACTTCTCTGTCAAAAGGAACGTTCAACTCTGTGAGTTGAATGCATGCCCCACAAAGCACTTTCAGAGAATGCTTCTGTCTACTTGTTATGTAAAGATACTTCCTTTTCCACCACAGCCCTCAAAGCGCTCCAAATGTCCGCTTGCACATTCTAGAAAAAGAGTGTTAGAAAACTGCTCTATCAAAAGAAAGGTTCAGCTGTGTGAGCTGAATGCACACATCACCAAGAAGTTTGCAAGAATGCTTCTGTGTCGTTTTTGTGGGAGGGTTTCCCGTTTCCAATCAATTCCCGTAAGCAGTCCGAATTTCCACCTGTAGATTCTACAAAAGAGAGTTTCAAATCTTCTCTGTCTAAAGGAATGCTCGACTCTGTGAGTTGAATGCACACACCACAAAGGAGTTTCAGAGAATGCTTCTGTCTAGTTTTTATGTGAAGATATTTCCTTTCCACCTCAGGCCTCAAGGCGCTCCAAATGTGCACTTGCAGATTCTAGAAAAAAAGTGTTTTAAAACTGCTGTATCAGAAGAAAGCTTCAGCTCCGTGAGCTGAATGCACACATCACACAGAAGTTTGTGAGAATGCTTCTGTTTACTTTTTCTGTGAGAGTGTCCCGTTTCCAACGAATTCCTATCAGCGGTCCAAAATATGCAGTTGCAGATTCTACAAAAAGAGTGTTTCAAACTTCTCCGTCAAAAGGAGTGTTCAACTCTGAGAGTGGAATGCACACACCACAAAGAAGTTTCAGAGAATGCTTTCGTCTAGTTTTTATGTGAACATATTTCCTTTCCACCACGGGCCTCAAAGCGCTGCCAATGTCCACTTGTAGATTCTAGAAAAAGAGTGTTTCCAAACTGCTCTGCCAATAGAAAGGTTCGGCTCCTTGAAACGAATGCGCACATCACACAGAAGTTCGTGAGAATGCTTCTGTCTAGGTTTTGTGTGAGGGTGTCCCGTTTCCAACGCATTCCTATAAGCGGTCCAAATAGCCACGTGCAGATTCTGTAAATGAGGGTTTCAAAACTTCTCTGTCAAATGGAATGTTCAACTCTGTGAGTTGAATGCACGCGCCACAGAGAACTTTCAGAGAATGCCTCTTTCTACTTGTTATGGGAAGATACTTCCTTTCCCACCACAGGCCTCATAGCGCTCCAAATATCCACTTGCAGACCCTAGAAAAACAGTGTTTTAAAACTGCTCTATCAAAGGAAAGGCTCACATCTGTGAGTTGAAAGCACACATCAGGAAGAAGTTTGTGAGAATGATTCTGTCTCGTTTTTGGTGAGGGTTTCCCGTTTCCAACGATTTCCTGCAAGCGGTCCAAATTTCCACTTGCAGATTTTCCAAAAAAAAAGACTGTTTCAAAACTTCTCTGTCAAAAAGAATGTTCAACTCTGCGAGTTCGATGCACACACACCACAAAGAAGTTTCAGAGAATGCTTCTGTCTAATTTTGATGTGAAGGTATTTCCTTTCCACCTCAGGCCGCAAAGCGCTGCAAATGTCCACTTGCAAATTCTAGAAAAAGAGTGTTAGAAATCTGCTCTATCAAAAGAAAGGTTCTGCCCTGTGAGCTGAATGCACGCATCCCACAGAAGTGTATGAGAATGCTTCTGTCTCCTTTTTGTGTGAGATTGTCCCGTTTCCAACGAATTCCTATAAGCGGTCCAAATATCCACTTGCAGATTCTATAAAAAGAGTGTTTCAAAACTTCTCTGTCAAAAGGAATGTTCAACTCTGTGAGTTGAATGCACGCCCCACAAAGCACTTTCAGAGAATGCTTCTGTCTACTTGTTATGTAAAGATACTTCCTTTTCCACCACAGTCCTCAAAGCGCTCCAAATGTCCGCTTGCACATTCTAGAAAAAGAGTGTTAGAAAACTGCTCTATCAAAAGAAAGGTTCAGCTGTGTGAGCTGAATGCACACATCACCAAGAAGTTTGCAAGAATGCTTCTGTGTCGTTTTTGTGGGAGGGTTTCCCGTTTCCAATCAATTCCCGTAAGCAGTCCGAATTTCCACCTGTAGATTCTACAAAAGAGAGTTTCAAATCTTCTCTGTCTAAAGGAATGCTCGACTCTGTGAGTTGAATGCACACACCACAAAGGAGTTTCAGAGAATGCTTCTGTCTAGTTTTTATGTGAAGATATTTCCTTTCCACCTCAGGCCTCAAAGCTCTCCAAATGTGCACTTGCAGATTCTAGAAAAAAAGTGTTTTAAAACTGCTGTATCAGAAGAAAGCTTCAGCTCCGTGAGCTGAATGCACACATCACACAGAAGTTTGTGAGAATGCTTCTGTTTACTTTTCCTGTGAGAGTGTCCCGTTTCCAAGGAATTCCTATCAGCGGTCCATATATGCAGTTGCAGATTCTACAAAAAGAGTGTTTCAAACTTCTCTGTCAAAAGGAGTGTTCAACTCTGAGTGTGGAATGCACACACCACAAAGAAGTTTCAGAGAATGCTTTCGTCTAGTTTTTATGTGAACATATTTCCTTTCCACCACGGGCCTCAAAGCGCTGCAAATGTCCACTTGTAGATTCTAGAAAAAGAGTGTTTCCAAACTGCTCTACCAATAGAAACTTTCGGCTCCTTGAAACGAAGGCGCACATCACACAGAAGTTCGTGAGAATGCTTCTGTCTAGTTTTTGTGTGAGGGTGTCCCGTTTCCAACGCATTCCTATAAGCGGTCCAAATAGCCACGTGCAGATTCTGTAAATGAGGGTTTCAAAACTTCTCTGTCAAATGGAATGTTCAACTCTGTGACTTGAATGCACGCGCCACAGAGAACTTTCAGAGAATGCCTCCTTCTACTTGTTATGGGAAGATACTTCCTTTCCCACCACAGGCCTCATAGCGCTCCAAATATCCACTTGCAGACTCTAGAAAAACAGTGTTTTAAAACTGCTCTATCAAAGGAAAGGCTCACATCTGTGAGTTGAAAGCACACATCAGGAAGAAGTTTGTGAGAATGATTCTGTGTCGTTTTTGGGTGAGGGTTTCCCGTTTCCAACGATTTCCTGCAAGCGGTCCAAATTTCCACTTGCAGATTCTACAAAAAAAAAGACTGTTTCAAAACTTCTCTGTCAAAAAGAATGTTCAACTCTGCGAGTTCGATGCACACACACCACAAAGAAGTTTCAGAGAATGCTTCTGTCTAATTTTGATGTGAAGGTATTTCCTTTCCACCTCAGGCCGCAAAGCGCTGCAAATGTCCACTTGCAAATTCTAGAAAAAGAGTGTTAGAAATCTGCTCTATCAAAAGAAAGGTTCTGCCCTGTGAGCTGAATGCACGCATCCCACAGAAGTGTATGAGAATGCTTCTGTCTCCTTTTTGTGTGAGATTGTCCCGTTTCCAACGAATTCCTATAAGCGGTCCAAATATCCACTTGCAGATTCTATAAAAAGAGTGTTTCAAAACTTCTCTGTCAAAAGGAATGTTCAACTCTGTGAGTTGAATGCACGCCCCACAAAGCACTTTCAGAGAATGCTTCTGTCTACTTGTTATGTAAAGATACTTCCTTTTCCACCACAGTCCTCAAAGCGCTCCAAATGTCCGCTTGCACATTCTAGAAAAAGAGTGTTAGAAAACTGCTCTATCAAAAGAAAGGTTCAGCTGTGTGAGCTGAATGCACACATCACCAAGAAGTTTGCAAGAATGCTTCTGTGTCGTTTTTGTGGGAGGGTTTCCCGTTTCCAATCAATTCCCGTAAGCAGTCCGAATTTCCACCTGTAGATTCTACAAAAGAGAGTTTCAAATCTTCTCTGTCTAAAGGAATGCTCGACTCTGTGAGTTGAATGCACACACCACAAAGGAGTTTCAGAGAATGCTTCTGTCTAGTTTTTATGTGAAGATATTTCCTTTCCACCTCAGGCCTCAAAGCTCTCCAAATGTGCACTTGCAGATTCTAGAAAAAAAGTGTTTTAAAACTGCTGTATCAGAAGAAAGCTTCAGCTCCGTGAGCTGAATGCACACATCACACAGAAGTTTGTGAGAATGCTTCTGTTTACTTTTCCTGTGAGAGTGTCCCGTTTCCAAGGAATTCCTATCAGCGGTCCATATATGCAGTTGCAGATTCTACAAAAAGAGTGTTTCAAACTTCTCTGTCAAAAGGAGTGTTCAACTCTGAGTGTGGAATGCACACACCACAAAGAAGTTTCAGAGAATGCTTTCGTCTAGTTTTTATGTGAACATATTTCCTTTCCACCACGGGCCTCAAAGCGCTGCAAATGTCCACTTGTAGATTCTAGAAAAAGAGTGTTTCCAAACTGCTCTACCAATAGAAACTTTCGGCTCCTTGAAACGAAGGCGCACATCACACAGAAGTTCGTGAGAATGCTTCTGTCTAGTTTTTGTGTGAGGGTGTCCCGTTTCCAACGCATTCCTATAAGCGGTCCAAATAGCCACGTGCAGATTCTGTAAATGAGGGTTTCAAAACTTCTCTGTCAAATGGAATGTTCAACTCTGTGACTTGAATGCACGCGCCACAGAGAACTTTCAGAGAATGCCTCCTTCTACTTGTTATGGGAAGATACTTCCTTTCCCACCACAGGCCTCATAGCGCTCCAAATATCCACTTGCAGACTCTAGAAAAACAGTGTTTTAAAACTGCTCTATCAAAGGAAAGGCTCACATCTGTGAGTTGAAAGCACACATCAGGAAGAAGTTTGTGAGAATGATTCTGTGTCGTTTTTGGGTGAGGGTTTCCCGTTTCCAACGATTTCCTGCAAGCGGTCCAAATTTCCACTTGCAGATTCTACAAAAAAAAAAGACTGTTTCAAAACTTCTCTGTCAAAAAGAATGTTCAACTCTGCGAGTTGGATGCACACACACCACAAAGAAGTTTCAGAGAATGCTTCTGTCTAATTTTTATGTGAAGGTAATTCCTTTCCACCTCAGGCCGCAAAGCGCTGCAAATGTCCACTTGCAAATTCTAGAAAAAGAGTGTTAGAAATCTGCTCTATCAAAAGAAAGGTTCTGCCCTGTGAGCTGAATGCACGCATCCCACAGATGTGTATGAGAATGCTTCTGTCTCCTTTTTGTGTGAGATTGTCCCGTTTCCAACGAATTCCTATAAGCGGTCCAAATATCCACTTGCAGATTCTATAAAAAGAGTGTTTCAAAACTTCTCTGTCAAAAGGAATGTTCAACTCTGTGAGTTGAATGCACGCCGAACAAAGCACTTTCAGAGAATGCTTCTGTCTACTTGTTATGTAAAGATACTTCCTTTTCCACCACAGTCCTCAAAGCGCTCCAAATGTCCGCTTGCACATTCTAGAAAAAGAGTGTTAGAAAACTGCTCTATCAAAAGAAAGGTTCAGCTGTGTGAGCTGAATGCACACATCACCAAGAAGTTTGCAAGAATGCTTCTGTGTCGTTTTTGTGGGAGGGTTTCCCGTTTCCAATCAATTCCCGTAAGCAGTCCGAATTTCCACCTGTAGATTCTACAAAAGAGAGTTTCAAATCTTCTCTGTCTAAAGGAATGCTCGACTCTGTGAGTTGAATGCACACACCACAAAGGAGTTTCAGAGAATGCTTCTGTCTAGTTTTTATGTGAAGATATTTCCTTTCCACCTCAGGCCTCAAGGCGCCCCAAATGTGCACTTGTAGATTCTAGAAAAAAAGTGTTTTAAAACTGCTGTATCAGAAGAAAGCTTCAGCTCCGTGAGCTGAATGCACACATCACACAGAAGTTTGTGAGAATGCTTCTGTTTACTTTTCCTGTGAGAGTGTCCCGTTTCCAAGGAATTCCTATCAGCGGTCCATATATGCAGTTGCAGATTCTACAAAAAGAGTGTTTCAAACTTCTCTGTCAAAAGGAGTGTTCAACTCTGAGTGTGGAATGCACACACCACAAAGAAGTTTCAGAGAATGCTTTCGTCTAGTTTTTATGTGAACATATTTCCTTTCCACCACGGGCCTCAAAGCGCTGCAAATGTCCACTTGTAGATTCTAGAAAAAGAGTGTTTCCAAACTGGTCTACCAATAGAAAGGTTCGGCTCCTTGAAACGAATGGGCACATCACACAGAAGTTCGTGAGAATGCTTCTGTCTAGTTTTTGTGTGAGGGTGTCCCGTTTCCAACGCATTCCTATAAGCGGTCCAAATAGCCACGTGCAGATTTTGTAAATGAGGGTTTCAAAACTTCTCTGTCAAATGGAATGTTCAACTCTGTGAGTTGAATGCACGCGCCACAGAGAACTTTCAGAGAATGCCTCCTTCTACTTGTTATGGGAAGATACTTCCTTTCCCACCACAGGCCTCATAGCGCTCCAAATATCCACTTGCAGACTCTAGAAAAACAGTGTTTTAAAACTGCTCTATCAAAGGAAAGGCTCACATCTGTGAGTTGAAAGCACACATGAGGAAGAAGTTTGTGAGAATGATTTTGTGTCGTTTTTGGGTGAGGGTTTCCCGTTTCCAACGATTTCCTGCAAGCGGTCCAAATTTCCACTTACAGATTCTACACAAAAAAAGACTGTTTCAAAACTTCTCTGTCAAAAAGAATGTTCAACTCTGCGAGTTGGATGTACACACACCACAAAGAAGTTTCAGAGAAGGCTTCTGTCTAATTTTTATGTGAAGGTATTTCCTTTCCACCTCAGGCCGCAAAGCGCTGCAAATGTCCACTTGCAAATTCTAGAAAAAGAGTGTTAGAAATCTGCTCTATCAAAAGAAAGGTTCTGCCCTGTTAGCTGAATGCACGCATCCCACAGAAGTGTATGAGAATGCTTCTGTCTCCTTTTTGTGTGAGATTGTCCCGTTTCCAACGAATTCCTATAAGCGGTCCAAATATCCACTTGCAGATTCTATAAAAAGAGTGTTTCAAAACTTCTCTGTCAAAAGGAATGTTCAACTCTGTGAGTTGAATGCACGCCCCACAAAGCACTTTCAGAGAATGCTTCTGTCTACTTGTTATGTAAAGATACTTCCTTTTCCACCACAGTCCTCAAAGCGCTCCAAATGTCCGCTTGCACATTCTAGAAAAAGAGTGTTAGAAAACTGCTCTATCAAAAGAAAGGTTCAGCTCTGTGACCTGAATGCACACATCACCAAGAAGTTTGCAAGAATGCTTCTGTGTCGTTTTTGTGGGAGGGTTTCCCGTTTCCAATCAATTCCCGTAAGCAGTCCGAATTTCCACCTGTAGATTCTACAAAAGAGAGTTTCAAATCTTCTCTGTCTAAAGGAATGCTCGACTCTGTGAGTTGAATGCACACACCACAAAGGAGTTTCAGAGAATGCTTCTGTCTAGTTTTTATGTGAAGATATTTCCTTTCCACCTCAGGCCTCAAGGCGCTCCAAATGTGCACTTGCAGATTCTAGAAAAAAAGTGTTTTAAAACTGCTGTATCAGAAGAAAGCTTCAGCTCCGTGAGCTGAATGCACACATCACACAGAAGTTTGTGAGAATGCTTCTGTTTACTTTTCCTGTGAGAGTGTCCCGTTTCCAACGAATTCCTATCAGCGGTCCATATATGCAGTTGCAGATTCTACAAAAAGAGTGTTTCAAACTTCTCTGTCAAAAGGAGTGTTGAACTCTGAGTGTGGAATGCACACACCACAAAGAAGTTTCAGAGAATGCTTTCGTCTAGTTTTTATGTGAACATATTTCCTTTCCACCACGGGCCTCAAAGCGCTGCAAATGTCCACTTGTAGATTCTAGAAAAAGAGTGTTTCCAAACTGCTCTACCAATAGAAACTTTCGGCTCCTTGAAACGAAGGCGCACATCACACAGAAGTTCGTGAGAATGCTTCTGTCTAGTTTTTGTGTGAGGGTGTCCCGTTTCCAACGCATTCCTATAAGCGGTCCAAATAGCCACTTGCAGATTCTGTAAATGAGGGTTTCAAAACTTCTCTGTCAAATGGAATGTTCAACTCTGTGACTTGAATGCACGCGCCACAGAGAACTTTCAGAGAATGCCTCTTTCTACTTGTTATGGGAAGATACTTCCTTTCCCACCAGAGGCCTCATAGCGCTCCAAATATCCACTTGCAGACTCTAGAAAAACAGTGTTTTAAAACTGCTCTATCAAAGGAAAGGCTCACATCTGTGAGTTGAAAGCACACATCAGGAAGAAGTTTGTGAGAATGATTCTGTCTCGTTTTTGGTGAGGGTTTCCCGTTTCCAACGATTTCCTGCAAGCGGTCCAAATTTCCACTTGCAGATTTTCCAAAAAAAAAGACTGTTTCAAAACTTCTCTGTCAAAAAGAATGTTCAACTCTGCGAGTTCGATGCACACACACCACAAAGAAGTTTCAGAGAATGCTTCTGTCTAATTTTTGTGTGAAGGTATTTCCTTTCCACCTCAGGCCGCAAAGCGCTGCAAATGTCCACTTGCAAATTCTAGAAAAAGAGTGTTAGAAATCTGCTCTATCAAAAGAAAGGTTCTGCCCTGTGAGCTGAATGCACGCATCCCACAGAAGTGTATGAGAATGCTTCTGTCTCCTTTTTGTGTGAGATTGTCCCGTTTCCAACGAATTCCTATAAGCGGTCCAAATATCCACTTGCAGATTCTATAAAAAGAGTGTTTCAAAACTTCTCTGTCAAAAGGAATGTTCAACTCTGTGAGTTGAATGCACGCCGAACAAAGCACTTTCAGAGAATGCTTCTGTCTAGTTTTTGTGTGAGGGTGTCCCGTTTCCAACGCATTCCTATAAGCGGTCCAAATAGCCACGTGCAGATTCTGTAAATGAGGGTTTCAAAACTTCTCTGTCAAATGGAATGTTCAACTCTGTGAGTTGAATGCACGCGCCACAGAGAACTTTCAGAGAATGCCTCTTTCTACTTGTTATGGGAAGATACTTCCTTTCCCACCACAGGCCTCATAGCGCTCCAAATATCCACTTGCAGACTCTAAAAAAACAGTGTTTTAAAACTGCTCTATCAAAGGAAAGGCTCACATCTGTGAGTTGAAAGCACACATTAGGAAGAAGTTTGTGAGAATGATTCTGTGTCGTTTTTGGGTGAGGGTTTCCCGTTTCCAACGATTTCCTGCAAGCGGTCCAAATTTCCACTTGCAGATTCTACAAAAAAAAAAGACTGTTTCAAAACTTCTCTGTCAAAAAGAATGTTCAACTCTGCGAGTTGGATGCACACACACCACAAAGAAGTTTCAGAGAATGCTTCTGTCTAATTTTTATGTGAAGGTATTTCCTTTCCACCTCAGGCCTCAAAGCGCTGCAAATGTCCACTTGCAAATTCTAGAAAAAGAGTGTTAGAAATCTGCTGTATCAAAAGAAAGGTTCAGCCATGTGAGCTGAATGCAGGCATCCCACAGAAGTGTATGAGAATGCTTCTGTCTCCTTTTTGTGTGAGATTGTCCCGTTTCCAACGAATTCCTATAAGCGTTCCAGATATCCACTTGCAGATTCTATAAAAAGAGTGTTTCAAAACTTCTCTGTCAAAAGGAACGTTCAACTCTGTGAGTTGAATGCACGCCCCACAAAGCACTTTCAGAGAATGCTTCTGTCTACTTGTTATGTAAAGATACTTCCTTTTCCACCACAGTCCTCAAAGCGCTCCAAATGTCCGCTTGCACATTCTAGAAAAAGAGTGTTAGAAAACTGCTCTATCAAAAGAAAGGTTCAGCTGTGTGAGCTGAATGCACACATCACCAAGAAGTTTGCAAGAATGCTTCTGTGTCGTTTTTGTGGGAGGGTTTCCCGTTTCCAATCAATTCCCGTAAGCAGTCCGAATTTCCACCTGTAGATTCTACAAAAGAGAGTTTCAAATCTTCTCTGTCTAAAGGAATGCTCGACTCTGTGAGTTGAATGCACACACCACAAAGGAGTTTCAGAGAATGCTTCTGTCTAGTTTTTATGTGAAGATATTTCCTTTCCACCTCAGGCCTCAAGGCGCTCCAAATGTGCACTTGCAGATTCTAGAAAAAAAGTGTTTTAAAACTGCTGTATCAGAAGAAAGCTTCAGCTCCGTGAGCTGAATGCACACATCACACAGAAGTTTGTGAGAATGCTTCTGTTTACTTTTTCTGTGAGAGTGTCCCGTTTCCAACGAATTCCTATCAGCGGTCCAAAATATGCAGTTGCAGATTCTACAAAAAGAGTGTTTCAAACTTCTCCGTCAAAAGGAGTGTTCAACTCTGAGAGTGGAATGCACACACCACAAAGAAGTTTCAGAGAATGCTTTCGTCTAGTTTTTATGTGAACATATTTCCTTTCCACCACGGGCCTCAAAGCGCTGCCAATGTCCACTTGTAGATTCTAGAAAAAGAGTGTTTCCAAACTGCTCTGCCAATAGAAAGGTTCGGCTCCTTGAAACGAATGCGCACATCACACAGAAGTTCGTGAGAATGCTTCTGTCTAGTTTTTGTGTGAGGGTGTCCCGTTTCCAACGCATTCCTATAAGCGGTCCAAATAGCCACGTGCAGTTTCTGTAAATGAGGGTTTCAAAACTTCTCTGTCAAATGGAATGTTCAACTCTGTGAGTTGAATGCACGCGCCACAGAGAACTTTCAGAGAATGCCTCTTTCTACTTGTTATGGGAAGATACTTCCTTTCCCACCACAGGCCTCATAGCGCTCCAAATATCCACTTGCAGACTCTAGAAAAACAGTGTTTTAAAACTGCTCTATCAAAGGAAAGGCTCACATCTGTGAGTTGAAAGCACACATCAGGAAGAAGTTTGTGAGAATGATTCTGTCTCGTTTTTGGTGAGGGTTTCCCGTTTCCAACGATTTCCTGCAAGCGGTCCAAATTTCCACTTGCAGATTTTCCAAAAAAAAAGACTGTTTCAAAACTTCTCTGTCAAAAAGAATGTTCAACTCTGCGAGTTCGATGCACACACACCACAAAGAAGTTTCAGAGAATGCTTCTGTCTAATTTTTATGTGAAGGTATTTCCTTTCCACCTCAGGCCGCAAAGCGCTGCAAATGTCCACTTGCAAATTCTAGAAAAAGAGTGTTAGAAATCTGCTCTATCAAAAGAAAGGTTCTGCCCTGTGAGCTGAATGCACGCATCCCACAGAAGTGTATGAGAATGCTTCTGTCTCCTTTTTGTGTGAGATTGTCCCGTTTCCAACGAATTCCTATAAGCGGTCCAAATATCCACTTGCAGATTCTATAAAAAGAGTGTTTCAAAACTTCTCTGTCAAAAGGAATGTTCAACTCTGTGAGTTGAATGCACGCCCCACAAAGCACTTTCAGAGAATGCTTCTGTCTACTTGTTATGTAAAGATACTTCCTTTTCCACCACAGTCCTCAAAGCGCTCCAAATGTCCGCTTGCACATTCTAGAAAAAGAGTGTTAGAAAACTGCTCTATCAAAAGAAAGGTTCAGCTGTGTGAGCTGAATGCACACATCACCAAGAAGTTTGCAAGAATGCTTCTGTGTCGTTTTTGTGGGAGGGTTTCCCGTTTCCAATCAATTCCCGTAAGCAGTCCGAATTTCCACCTGTAGATTCTACAAAAGAGAGTTTCAAATCTTCTCTGTCTAAAGGAATGCTCGACTCTGTGAGTTGAATGCACACACCACAAAGGAGTTTCAGAGAATGCTTCTGTCTAGTTTTTATGTGAAGATATTTCCTTTCCACCTCAGGCCTCAAAGCTCTCCAAATGTGCACTTGCAGATTCTAGAAAAAAAGTGTTTTAAAACTGCTGTATCAGAAGAAAGCTTCAGCTCCGTGAGCTGAATGCACACATCACACAGAAGTTTGTGAGAATGCTTCTGTTTACTTTTCCTGTGAGAGTGTCCCGTTTCCAAGGAATTCCTATCAGCGGTCCATATATGCAGTTGCAGATTCTACAAAAAGAGTGTTTCAAACTTCTCTGTCAAAAGGAGTGTTCAACTCTGAGTGTGGAATGCACACACCACAAAGAAGTTTCAGAGAATGCTTTCGTCTAGTTTTTATGTGAACATATTTCCTTTCCACCACGGGCCTCAAAGCGCTGCAAATGTCCACTTGTAGATTCTAGAAAAAGAGTGTTTCCAAACTGCTCTACCAATAGAAACTTTCGGCTCCTTGAAACGAAGGCGCACATCACACAGAAGTTCATGAGAATGCTTCTGTCTAGTTTTTGTGTGAGGGTGTCCCGTTTCCAACGCATTCCTATAAGCGGTCCAAATAGCCACGTGCAGATTCTGTAAATGAGGGTTTCAAAACTTCTCTGTCAAATGGAATGTTCAACTCTGTGACTTGAATGCACGCGCCACAGAGAACTTTCAGAGAATGCCTCCTTCTACTTGTTATGGGAAGATACTTCCTTTCCCACCACAGGCCTCATAGCGCTCCAAATATCCACTTGCAGACTCTAGAAAAACAGTGTTTTAAAACTGCTCTATCAAAGGAAAGGCTCACATCTGTGAGTTGAAAGCACACATCAGGAAGAAGTTTGTGAGAATGATTCTGTGTCGTTTTTGGGTGAGGGTTTCCCGTTTCCAACGATTTCCTGCAAGCGGTCCAAATTTCCACTTGCAGATTCTACAAAAAAAAAAGACTGTTTCAAAACTTCTCTGTCAAAAAGAATGTTCAACTCTGCGAGTTGGATGCACACACACCACAAAGAAGTTTCAGAGAATGCTTCTGTCTAATTTTTATGTGAAGGTAATTCCTTTCCACCTCAGGCCGCAAAGCGCTGCAAATGTCCACTTGCAAATTCTAGAAAAAGAGTGTTAGAAATCTGCTCTATCAAAAGAAAGGTTCTGCCCTGTGAGCTGAATGCACGCATCCCACAGATGTGTATGAGAATGCTTCTGTCTCCTTTTTGTGTGAGATTGTCCCGTTTCCAACGAATTCCTATAAGCGGTCCAAATATCCACTTGCAGATTCTATAAAAAGAGTGTTTCAAAACTTCTCTGTCAAAAGGAATGTTCAACTCTGTGAGTTGAATGCACGCCGAACAAAGCACTTTCAGAGAATGCTTCTGTCTACTTGTTATGTAAAGATACTTCCTTTTCCACCACAGTCCTCAAAGCGCTCCAAATGTCCGCTTGCACATTCTAGAAAAAGAGTGTTAGAAAACTGCTCTATCAAAAGAAAGGTTCAGCTGTGTGAGCTGAATGCACACATCACCAAGAAGTTTGCAAGAATGCTTCTGTGTCGTTTTTGTGGGAGGGTTTCCCGTTTCCAATCAATTCCCGTAAGCAGTCCGAATTTCCACCTGTAGATTCTACAAAAGAGAGTTTCAAATCTTCTCTGTCTAAAGGAATGCTCGACTCTGTGAGTTGAATGCACACACCACAAAGGAGTTTCAGAGAATGCTTCTGTCTAGTTTTTATGTGAAGATATTTCCTTTCCACCTCAGGCCTCAAGGCGCTCCAAATGTGCACTTGCAGATTCTAGAAAAAAAGTGTTTTAAAACTGCTGTATCAGAAGAAAGCTTCAGCTCCGTGAGCTGAATGCACACATCACACAGAAGTTTGTGAGAATGCTTCTGTTTACTTTTCCTGTGAGAGTGTCCCGTTTCCAACGAATTCCTATCAGCGGTCCATATATGCAGTTGCAGATTCTACAAAAAGAGTGTTTCAAACTTCTCTGTCAAAAGGAGTGTTCAACTCTGAGTGTGGAATGCACACACCACAAAGAAGTTTCAGAGAATGCTTTCGTCTAGTTTTTATGTGAACATATTTCCTTTCCACCACGGGCCTCAAAGCGCTGCAAATGTCCACTTGTAGATTCTAGAAAAAGAGTGTTTCCAAACTGCTCTACCAATAGAAACTTTCGGCTCCTTGAAACGAAGGCGCACATCACACAGAAGTTCGTGAGAATGCTTCTGTCTAGTTTTTGTGTGAGGGTGTCCCGTTTCCAACGCATTCCTATAAGCGGTCCAAATAGCCACTTGCAGATTCTGTAAATGAGGGTTTCAAAACTTCTCTGTCAAATGGAATGTTCAACTCTGTGACTTGAATGCACGCGCCACAGAGAACTTTCAGAGAATGCCTCTTTCTACTTGTTATGGGAAGATACTTCCTTTCCCACCACAGGCCTCATAGCGCTCCAAATATCCACTTGCAGACTCTAAAAAAACAGTGTTTTAAAACTGCTCTATCAAAGGAAAGGCTCACATCTGTGAGTTGAAAGCACACATCAGGAAGAAGTTTGTGAGAATGATTCTGTGTCGTTTTTGGGTGAGGGTTTCCCGTTTCCAACGATTTCCTGCAAGCGGTCCAAATTTCCACTTGCAGATTCTACAAAAAAAAAAGACTGTTTCAAAACTTCTCTGTCAAAAAGAATGTTCAACTCTGCGAGTTGGATGCACACACACCACAAAGAAGTTTCAGAGAATGCTTCTGTCTAATTTTTATGTGAAGGTATTTCCTTTCCACCTCAGGCCTCAAAGCGCTGCAAATGTCCACTTGCAAATTCTAGAAAAAGAGTGTTAGAAATCTGCTGTATCAAAAGAAAGGTTCAGCCCTGTGAGCTGAATGCAGGCATCCCACAGAAGTGTATGAGAATGCTTCTGTCTCCTTTTTGTGTGAGATTGTCCCGTTTCCAACGAATTCCTATAAGCGGTCCAAATATCCACTTGCAGATTCTATAAAAAGAGTGTTTCAAACTTCTCTGTCAAAAGGAACGTTCAACTCTGTGAGTTGAATGCATGCCCCACAAAGCACTTTCAGAGAATGCTTCTGTCTACTTGTTATGTAAAGATACTTCCTTTTCCACCACAGCCCTCAAAGCGCTCCAAATGTCCGCTTGCACATTCTAGAAAAAGAGTGTTAGAAAACTGCTCTATCAAAAGAAAGGTTCAGCTGTGTGAGCTGAATGCACACATCACCAAGAAGTTTGCAAGAATGCTTCTGTGTCGTTTTTGTGGGAGGGTTTCCCGTTTCCAATCAATTCCCGTAAGCAGTCCGAATTTCCACCTGTAGATTCTACAAAAGAGAGTTTCAAATCTTCTCTGTCTAAAGGAATGCTCGACTCTGTGAGTTGAATGCACACACCACAAAGGAGTTTCAGAGAATGCTTCTGTCTAGTTTTTATGTGAAGATATTTCCTTTCCACCTCAGGCCTCAAGGCGCTCCAAATGTGCACTTGCAGATTCTAGAAAAAAAGTGTTTTAAAACTGCTGTATCAGAAGAAAGCTTCAGCTCCGTGAGCTGAATGCACACATCACACAGAAGTTTGTGAGAATGCTTCTGTTTACTTTTTCTGTGAGAGTGTCCCGTTTCCAACGAATTCCTATCAGCGGTCCAAAATATGCAGTTGCAGATTCTACAAAAAGAGTGTTTCAAACTTCTCCGTCAAAAGGAGTGTTCAACTCTGAGAGTGGAATGCACACACCACAAAGAAGTTTCAGAGAATGCTTTCGTCTAGTTTTTATGTGAACATATTTCCTTTCCACCACGGGCCTCAAAGCGCTGCCAATGTCCACTTGTAGATTCTAGAAAAAGAGTGTTTCCAAACTGCTCTGCCAATAGAAAGGTTCGGCTCCTTGAAACGAATGCGCACATCACACAGAAGTTCGTGAGAATGCTTCTGTCTAGGTTTTGTGTGAGGGTGTCCCGTTTCCAACGCATTCCTATAAGCGGTCCAAATAGCCACGTGCAGATTCTGTAAATGAGGGTTTCAAAACTTCTCTGTCAAATGGAATGTTCAACTCTGTGAGTTGAATGCACGCGCCACAGAGAACTTTCAGAGAATGCCTCTTTCTACTTGTTATGGGAAGATACTTCCTTTCCCACCACAGGCCTCATAGCGCTCCAAATATCCACTTGCAGACCCTAGAAAAACAGTGTTTTAAAACTGCTCTATCAAAGGAAAGGCTCACATCTGTGAGTTGAAAGCACACATCAGGAAGAAGTTTGTGAGAATGATTCTGTCTCGTTTTTGGTGAGGGTTTCCCGTTTCCAACGATTTCCTGCAAGCGGTCCAAATTTCCACTTGCAGATTTTCCAAAAAAAAAGACTGTTTCAAAACTTCTCTGTCAAAAAGAATGTTCAACTCTGCGAGTTCGATGCACACACACCACAAAGAAGTTTCAGAGAATGCTTCTGTCTAATTTTGATGTGAAGGTATTTCCTTTCCACCTCAGGCCGCAAAGCGCTGCAAATGTCCACTTGCAAATTCTAGAAAAAGAGTGTTAGAAATCTGCTCTATCAAAAGAAAGGTTCTGCCCTGTGAGCTGAATGCACGCATCCCACAGAAGTGTATGAGAATGCTTCTGTCTCCTTTTTGTGTGAGATTGTCCCGTTTCCAACGAATTCCTATAAGCGGTCCAAATATCCACTTGCAGATTCTATAAAAAGAGTGTTTCAAAACTTCTCTGTCAAAAGGAATGTTCAACTCTGTGAGTTGAATGCACGCCCCACAAAGCACTTTCAGAGAATGCTTCTGTCTACTTGTTATGTAAAGATACTTCCTTTTCCACCACAGTCCTCAAAGCGCTCCAAATGTCCGCTTGCACATTCTAGAAAAAGAGTGTTAGAAAACTGCTCTATCAAAAGAAAGGTTCAGCTGTGTGAGCTGAATGCACACATCACCAAGAAGTTTGCAAGAATGCTTCTGTGTCGTTTTTGTGGGAGGGTTTCCCGTTTCCAATCAATTCCCGTAAGCAGTCCGAATTTCCACCTGTAGATTCTACAAAAGAGAGTTTCAAATCTTCTCTGTCTAAAGGAATGCTCGACTCTGTGAGTTGAATGCACACACCACAAAGGAGTTTCAGAGAATGCTTCTGTCTAGTTTTTATGTGAAGATATTTCCTTTCCACCTCAGGCCTCAAAGCTCTCCAAATGTGCACTTGCAGATTCTAGAAAAAAAGTGTTTTAAAACTGCTGTATCAGAAGAAAGCTTCAGCTCCGTGAGCTGAATGCACACATCACACAGAAGTTTGTGAGAATGCTTCTGTTTACTTTTCCTGTGAGAGTGTCCCGTTTCCAAGGAATTCCTATCAGCGGTCCATATATGCAGTTGCAGATTCTACAAAAAGAGTGTTTCAAACTTCTCTGTCAAAAGGAGTGTTCAACTCTGAGTGTGGAATGCACACACCACAAAGAAGTTTCAGAGAATGCTTTCGTCTAGTTTTTATGTGAACATATTTCCTTTCCACCACGGGCCTCAAAGCGCTGCAAATGTCCACTTGTAGATTCTAGAAAAAGAGTGTTTCCAAACTGCTCTACCAATAGAAACTTTCGGCTCCTTGAAACGAAGGCGCACATCACACAGAAGTTCGTGAGAATGCTTCTGTCTAGTTTTTGTGTGAGGGTGTCCCGTTTCCAACGCATTCCTATAAGCGGTCCAAATAGCCACGTGCAGATTCTGTAAATGAGGGTTTCAAAACTTCTCTGTCAAATGGAATGTTCAACTCTGTGACTTGAATGCACGCGCCACAGAGAACTTTCAGAGAATGCCTCCTTCTACTTGTTATGGGAAGATACTTCCTTTCCCACCACAGGCCTCATAGCGCTCCAAATATCCACTTGCAGACTCTAGAAAAACAGTGTTTTAAAACTGCTCTATCAAAGGAAAGGCTCACATCTGTGAGTTGAAAGCACACATCAGGAAGAAGTTTGTGAGAATGATTCTGTGTCGTTTTTGGGTGAGGGTTTCCCGTTTCCAACGATTTCCTGCAAGCGGTCCAAATTTCCACTTGCAGATTCTACAAAAAAAAAAGACTGTTTCAAAACTTCTCTGTCAAAAAGAATGTTCAACTCTGCGAGTTGGATGCACACACACCACAAAGAAGTTTCAGAGAATGCTTCTGTCTAATTTTTATGTGAAGGTAATTCCTTTCCACCTCAGGCCGCAAAGCGCTGCAAATGTCCACTTGCAAATTCTAGAAAAAGAGTGTTAGAAATCTGCTCTATCAAAAGAAAGGTTCTGCCCTGTGAGCTGAATGCACGCATCCCACAGATGTGTATGAGAATGCTTCTGTCTCCTTTTTGTGTGAGATTGTCCCGTTTCCAACGAATTCCTATAAGCGGTCCAAATATCCACTTGCAGATTCTATAAAAAGAGTGTTTCAAAACTTCTCTGTCAAAAGGAATGTTCAACTCTGTGAGTTGAATGCACGCCGAACAAAGCACTTTCAGAGAATGCTTCTGTCTACTTGTTATGTAAAGATACTTCCTTTTCCACCACAGTCCTCAAAGCGCTCCAAATGTCCGCTTGCACATTCTAGAAAAAGAGTGTTAGAAAACTGCTCTATCAAAAGAAAGGTTCAGCTGTGTGAGCTGAATGCACACATCACCAAGAAGTTTGCAAGAATGCTTCTGTGTCGTTTTTGTGGGAGGGTTTCCTGTTTCCAATCAATTCCCGTAAGCAGTCCGAATTTCCACCTGTAGATTCTACAAAAGAGAGTTTCAAATCTTCTCTGTCTAAAGGAATGCTCGACTCTGTGAGTTGAATGCACACACCACAAAGGAGTTTCAGAGAATGCTTCTGTCTAGTTTTTATGTGAAGATATTTCCTTTCCACCTCAGGCCTCAAGGCGCTCCAAATGTGCACTTGCAGATTCTAGAAAAAAAGTGTTTTAAAACTGCTGTATCAGAAGAAAGCTTCAGCTCCGTGAGCTGAATGCACACATCACACAGAAGTTTGTGAGAATGCTTCTGTTTACTTTTTCTGTGAGAGTGTCCCGTTTCCAACGAATTCCTATCAGCGGTCCAAAATATGCAGTTGCAGATTCTACAAAAAGAGTGTTTCAAACTTCTCCGTCAAAAGGAGTGTTCAACTCTGAGAGTGGAATGCACACACCACAAAGAAGTTTCAGAGAATGCTTTCGTCTAGTTTTTATGTGAACATATTTCCTTTCCACCACGGGCCTCAAAGCGCTGCCAATGTCCACTTGTAGATTCTAGAAAAAGAGTGTTTCCAAACTGCTCTGCCAATAGAAAGGTTCGGCTCCTTGAAACGAATGCGCACATCACACAGAAGTTCGTGAGAATGCTTCTGTCTAGTTTTTGTGTGAGGGTGTCCCGTTTCCAACGCATTCCTATAAGCGGTCCAAATAGCCACGTGCAGATTCTGTAAATGAGGGTTTCAAAACTTCTCTGTCAAATGGAATGTTCAACTCTGTCAGTTGAATGCACGCGCCACAGAGAACTTTCAGAGAATGCCTCTTTCTACTTGTTATGGGAAGATACTTCCTTTCCCACCACAGGCCTCATAGCGCTCCAAATATCCACTTGCAGACTCTAGAAAAACAGTGTTTTAAAACTGCTCTATCAAAGGAAAGGCTCACATCTGTGAGTTGAAAGCACACATCAGGAAGAAGTTTGTGAGAATGATTCTGTCTCGTTTTTGGTGAGGGTTTCCCGTTTCCAACGATTTCCTGCAAGCGGTCCAAATTTCCACTTGCAGATTTTCCAAAAAAAAAGACTGTTTCAAAACTTCTCTGTCAAAAAGAATGTTCAACTCTGCGAGTTGGATGCACACACACCACAAAGAAGTTTCAGAGAATGCTTCTGTCTAATTTTTATGTGAAGGTATTTCCTTTCCACCTCAGGCCGCAAAGCGCTGCAAATGTCCACTTGCAAATTCTAGAAAAAGAGTGTTAGAAATCTGCTCTATCAAAAGAAAGGTTCTGCCCTGTGAGCTGAATGCACGCATCCCACAGAAGTGTATGAGAATGCTTCTGTCTCCTTTTTGTGTGAGATTGTCCCGTTTCCAACGAATTCCTACAAGCGGTCCAAATATCCACTTGCAGATTCTATAAAAAGAGTGTTTCAAAACTTCTCTGTCAAAAGGAATGTTCAACTCTGTGAGTTGAATGCACGCCCCACAAAGCACTTTCAGAGAATGCTTCTGTCTACTTGTTATGTAAAGATACTTCCTTTTCCACCACAGTCCTCAAAGCGCTCCAAATGTCCGCTTGCACATTCTAGAAAAAGAGTGTTAGAAAACTGCTCTATCAAAAGAAAGGTTCAGCTGTGTGAGCTGAATGCACACATCACCAAGAAGTTTGCAAGAATGCTTCTGTGTCGTTTTTGTGGGAGGGTTTCCCGTTTCCAATCAATTCCCGTAAGCAGTCCGAATTTCCACCTGTAGATTCTACAAAAGAGAGTTTCAAATCTTCTCTGTCTAAAGGAATGCTCGACTCTGTGAGTTGAATGCACACACCACAAAGGAGTTTCAGAGAATGCTTCTGTCTAGTTTTTATGTGAAGATATTTCCTTTCCACCTCAGGCCTCAAAGCTCTCCAAATGTGCACTTGCAGATTCTAGAAAAAAAGTGTTTTAAAACTGCTGTATCAGAAGAAAGCTTCAGCTCCGTGAGCTGAATGCACACATCACACAGAAGTTTGTGAGAATGCTTCTGTTTACTTTTCCTGTGAGAGTGTCCCGTTTCCAACGAATTCCTATCAGCGGTCCATATATGCAGTTGCAGATTCTACAAAAAGAGTGTTTCAAACTTCTCTGTCAAAAGGAGTGTTCAACTCTGAGTGTGGAATGCACACACCACAAAGAAGTTTCAGAGAATGCTTTCGTCTAGTTTTTATGTGAACATATTTCCTTTCCACCACGGGCCTCAAAGCGCTGCAAATGTCCACTTGTAGATTCTAGAAAAAGAGTGTTTCCAAACTGCTCTACCAATAGAAACTTTCGGCTCCTTGAAACGAAGGCGCACATCACACAGAAGTTCGTGAGAATGCTTCTGTCTAGTTTTTGTGTGAGGGTGTCCCGTTTCCAACGCATTCCTATAAGCGGTCCAAATAGCCACTTGCAGATTCTGTAAATGAGGGTTTCAAAACTTCTCTGTCAAATGGAATGTTCAACTCTGTGACTTGAATGCACGCGCCACAGAGAACTTTCAGAGAATGCCTCTTTCTACTTGTTATGGGAAGATACTTCCTTTCCCACCACAGGCCTCATAGCGCTCCAAATATCCACTTGCAGACTCTAAAAAAACAGTGTTTTAAAACTGCTCTATCAAAGGAAAGGCTCACATCTGTGAGTTGAAAGCACACATCAGGAAGAAGTTTGTGAGAATGATTCTGTGTCGTTTTTGGGTGAGGGTTTCCCGTTTCCAACGATTTCCTGCAAGCGGTCCAAATTTCCACTTGCAGATTCTACAAAAAAAAAAAGACTGTTTCAAAACTTCTCTCTCAAAAAGAATGTTCAACTCTGCGAGTTGGATGCACACACACCACAAAGAAGTTTCAGAGAATGCTTCTGTCTAATTTTTATGTGAAGGTATTTCCTTTCCACCTCAGGCCTCAAAGCGCTGCAAATGTCCACTTGCAAATTCTAGAAAAAGAGTGTTAGAAATCTGCTGTATCAAAAGAAAGGTTCAGCCCTGTGAGCTGAATGCAGGCATCCCACAGAAGTGTATGAGAATGCTTCTGTCTCCTTTTTGTGTGAGATTGTCCCGTTTCCAACGAATTCCTATAAGCGGTCCAAATATCCACTTGCAGATTCTATAAAAAGAGTGTTTCAAAACTTCTCTGTCAAAAGGAACGTTCAACTCTGTGAGTTGAATGCACGCCCCACAAAGCACTTTCAGAGAATGCTTCTGTCTACTTGTTATGTAAAGATACTTCCTTTTCCACCACAGTCCTCAAAGCGCTCCAAATGTCCGCTTGCACATTCTAGAAAAAGAGTGTTGTAAAACTGCTCTATCAAAAGAAAGGTTCAGCTGTGTGAGCTGAATGCACACATCACCAAGAAGTTTGCAAGAATGCTTCTGTGTCGTTTTTGTGGGAGGGTTTCCCGTTTCCAATCAATTCCCGTAAGCAGTCCGAATTTCCACCTGTAGATTCTACAAAAGAGAGTTTCAAATCTTCTCTGTCTAAAGGAATGCTCGACTCTGTGAGTTGAATGCACACACCACAAAGGAGTTTCAGAGAATGCTTCTGTCTAGTTTTTATGTGAAGATATTTCCTTTCCACCTCAGGCCTCAAGGCGCTCCAAATGTGCACTTGCAGATTCTAGAAAAAAAGTGTTTTAAAACTGCTGTATCAGAAGAAAGCTTCAGCTCCGTGAGCTGAATGCACACATCACACAGAAGTTTGTGAGAATGCTTCTGTTTACTTTTTCTGTGAGAGTGTCCCGTTTCCAACGAATTCCTATCAGCGGTCCAAAATATGCAGTTGCAGATTCTACAAAAAGAGTGTTTCAAACTTCTCTGTCAAAAGGGGTGTTCAACTCTGAGAGTGGAATGCACACACCACAAAGAAGTTTCAGAGAATGCTTTCGTCTAGTTTTTATGTGAACATATTTCCTTTCCACCACGGGCCTCAAAGCGCTGCAAATGTCCACTTGTAGATTCTAGAAAAAGAGTGTTTCCAAACTGCTCTACCAA
The DNA here is from genome assembly GCF_028885625.2 of Pongo pygmaeus. Taxonomy (NCBI): domain Eukaryota; kingdom Metazoa; phylum Chordata; class Mammalia; order Primates; family Hominidae; genus Pongo; species Pongo pygmaeus. The sequence goes on along the minus strand of NC_072376.2, from coordinate 69,164,102 downwards.
TAGAAAGGTTCGGCTCCTTGAAACGAATGCGCACATCACACAGAAGTTCGTGAGAATGCTTCTGTCTAGTTTTTGTGTGAGGGTGTCCCGTTTCCAACGCATTCCTATAAGCGGTCCAAATAGCCACGTGCAGATTCTGTAAATGAGGGTTTCAAAACTTCTCTGTCAAATGGAATGTTCAACTCTGTGAGTTGAATGCACGCGCCACAGAGAACTTTCAGAGAATGCCTCTTTCTACTTGTTATGGGAAGATACTTCCTTTCCCACCACAGGCCTCATAGCGCTCCAAATATCCACTTGCAGACTCTAGAAAAACAGTGTTTTAAAACTGCTCTATCAAAGGAAAGGCTCACATCTGTGAGTTGAAAGCACACATCAGGAAGAAGTTTGTGAGAATGATTCTGTCTCGTTTTTGGTGAGGGTTTCCCGTTTCCAACGATTTCCTGCAAGCGGTCCAAATTTCCACTTGCAGATTTTCCAAAAAAAAAGACTGTTTCAAAACTTCTCTGTCAAAAAGAATGTTCAACTCTGCGAGTTGGATGCACACACACCACAAAGAAGTTTCAGAGAATGCTTCTGTCTAATTTTTATGTGAAGGTATTTCCTTTCCACCTCAGGCCGCAAAGCGCTGCAAATGTCCACTTGCAAATTCTAGAAAAAGAGTGTTAGAAATCTGCTCTATCAAAAGAAAGGTTCTGCCCTGTGAGCTGAATGCACGCATCCCACAGAAGTGTATGAGAATGCTTCTGTCTCCTTTTTGTGTGAGATTGTCCCGTTTCCAACGAATTCCTATAAGCGGTCCAAATATCCACTTGCAGATTCTATAAAAAGAGTGTTTCAAAACTTCTCTGTCAAAAGGAATGTTCAACTCTGTGAGTTGAATGCACGCCCCACAAAGCACTTTCAGAGAATGCTTCTGTCTACTTGTTATTTAAAGATACTTCCTTTTCCACCACAGTCCTCAAAGCGCTCCAAATGTCCGCTTGCACATTCTAGAAAAAGAGTGTTAGAAAACTGCTCAATCAAAAGAAAGGTTCAGCTGTGTGAGCTGAATGCACACATCACCAAGAAGTTTGCAAGAATGCTTCTGTGTCGTTTTTGTGGGAGGGTTTCCCGTTTCCAATCAATTCCCGTAAGCAGTCCGAATTTCCACCTGTAGATTCTACAAAAGAGAGTTTCAAATCTTCTCTGTCTAAAGGAATGCTCGACTCTGTGAGTTGAATGCACACACCACAAAGGAGTTTCAGAAAATGCTTCTGTCTAGTTTTTATGTGAAGATATTTCCTTTCCACCTCAGGCCTCAAGGCGCTCCAAATGTGCACTTGCAGATTCTAGAAAAAAAGTGTTTTAAAACTGCTGTATCAGAAGAAAGCTTCAGCTCCGTGAGCTGAATGCACACATCACACAGAAGTTTGTGAGAATGCTTCTGTTTACTTTTCCTGTGAGAGTGTCCCGTTTCCAACGAATTCCTATCAGCGGTCCAAAATATGCAGTTGCAGATTCTACAAAAAGAGTGTTTCAAACTTCTCCGTCAAAAGGAGTGTTCAACTCTGAGAGTGGAATGCACACACCACAAAGAAGTTTCAGAGAATGCTTTCGTCTAGTTTTTATGTGAACATATTTCCTTTCCACCACGGGCCTCAAAGCGCTGCCAATGTCCACTTGTAGATTCTAGAAAAAGAGTGTTTCCAAACTGCTCTACCAATAGAAAGGTTCGGCTCCTTGAAACGAATGCGCACATCACACAGAAGTTCGTGAGAATGCTTCTGTCTAGTTTTTGTGTGAGGGTGTCCCGTTTCCAACGCATTCCTATAAGCGGTCCAAATAGCCACGTGCAGATTCTGTAAATGAGGGTTTCAAAACTTCTCTGTCAAATGGAATGTTCAACTCTGTGAGTTGAATGCACGCGCCACAGAGAACTTTCAGAGAATGCCTCTTTCTACTTGTTATGGGAAGATACTTCCTTTCCCACCACAGGCCTCATAGCGCTCCAAATATCCACTTGCAGACTCTAGAAAAACAGTGTTTTAAAACTGCTCTATCAAAGGAAAGGCTCACATCTGTGAGTTGAAAGCACACATCAGGAAGAAGTTTGTGAGAATGATTCTGTCTCGTTTTTGGTGAGGGTTTCCCGTTTCCAACGATTTCCTGCAAGCGGTCCAAATTTCCACTTGCAGATTTTCCAAAAAAAAAGACTGTTTCAAAACTTCTCTGTCAAAAAGAATGTTCAACTCTGCGAGTTGGATGCACACACACCACAAAGAAGTTTCAGAGAATGCTTCTGTCTAATTTTTATGTGAAGGTATTTCCTTTCCACCTCAGGCCGCAAAGCGCTGCAAATGTCCACTTGCAAATTCTAGAAAAAGAGTGTTAGAAATCTGCTCTATCAAAAGAAAGGTTCTGCCCTGTGAGCTGAATGCACGCATCCCACAGAAGTGTATGAGAATGCTTCTGTCTCCTTTTTGTGTGAGATTGTCCCGTTTCCAACGAATTCCTATAAGCGGTCCAAATATCCACTTGCAGATTCTATAAAAAGAGTGTTTCAAAACTTCTCTGTCAAAAGGAATGTTCAACTCTGTGAGTTGAATGCACGCCCCACAAAGCACTTTCAGAGAATGCTTCTGTCTACTTGTTATGTAAAGATACTTCCTTTTCCACCACAGTCCTCAAAGCGCTCCAAATGTCCGCTTGCACATTCTAGAAAAAGAGTGTTAGAAAACTGCTCTATCAAAAGAAAGGTTCAGCTGTGTGAGCTGAATGCACACATCACCAAGAAGTTTGCAAGAATGCTTCTGTGTCGTTTTTGTGGGAGGGTTTCCCGTTTCCAATCAATTCCCGTAAGCAGTCCGAATTTCCACCTGTAGATTCTACAAAAGAGAGTTTCAAATCTTCTCTGTCTAAAGGAATGCTCGACTCTGTGAGTTGAATGCACACACCACAAAGGAGTTTCAGAGAATGCTTCTGTCTAGTTTTTATGTGAAGATATTTCCTTTCCACCTCAGGCCTCAAAGCTCTCCAAATGTGCACTTGCAGATTCTAGAAAAAAAGTGTTTTAAAACTGCTGTATCAGAAGAAAGCTTCAGCTCCGTGAGCTGAATGCACACATCACACAGAAGTTTGTGAGAATGCTTCTGTTTACTTTTCCTGTGAGAGTGTCCCGTTTCCAACGAATTCCTATCAGCGGTCCATATATGCAGTTGCAGATTCTACAAAAAGAGTGTTTCAAACTTCTCTGTCAAAAGGAGTGTTCAACTCTGAGTGTGGAATGCACACACCACAAAGAAGTTTCAGAGAATGCTTTCGTCTAGTTTTTATGTGAACATATTTCCTTTCCACCACGGGCCTCAAAGCGCTGCAAATGTCCACTTGTAGATTCTAGAAAAAGAGTGTTTCCAAACTGCTCTACCAATAGAAACTTTCGGCTCCTTGAAACGAAGGCGCACATCACACAGAAGTTCGTGAGAATGCTTCTGTCTAGTTTTTGTGTGAGGGTGTCCCGTTTCCAACGCATTCCTATAAGCGGTCCAAATAGCCACTTGCAGATTCTGTAAATGAGGGTTTCAAAACTTCTCTGTCAAATGGAATGTTCAACTCTGTGACTTGAATGCACGCGCCACAGAGAACTTTCAGAGAATGCCTCTTTCTACTTGTTATGGGAAGATACTTCCTTTCCCACCACAGGCCTCATAGCGCTCCAAATATCCACTTGCAGACTCTAAAAAAACAGTGTTTTAAAACTGCTATATCAAAGGAAAGGCTCACATCTGTGAGTTGAAAGCACACATCAGGAAGAAGTTTGTGAGAATGATTCTGTGTCGTTTTTGGGTGAGGGTTTCCCGTTTCCAACGATTTCCTGCAAGCGGTCCAAATTTCCACTTGCAGATTCTACAAAGAAAAAAGACTGTTTCAAAACTTCTCTGTCAAAAAGAATGTTCAACTCTGCGAGTTGGATGCACACACACCACAAAGAAGTTTCAGAGAATGCTTCTGTCTAATTTTTATGTGAAGGTATTTCCTTTCCACCTCAGGCCTCAAAGCGCTGCAAATGTCCACTTGCAAATTCTAGAAAAAGAGTGTTAGAAATCTGCTCTATCAAAAGAAAGGTTCAGCCCTGTGAGCTGAATGCAGGTATCCCACAGAAGTGTATGAGAATGCTTCTGTCTCCTTTTTGTGTGAGATTGTCCCGTTTCCAACGAATTCCTATAAGCGGTCCAAATATCCACTTGCAGATTCTATAAAAAGAGTGTTTCAAAACTTCTCTGTCAAAAGGAACGTTCAACTCTGTGAGTTGAATGCACGCCCCACAAAGCACTTTCAGAGAATGCTTCTGTCTACTTGTTATGTAAAGATACTTCCTTTTCCACCACAGTCCTCAAAGCGCTCCAAATGTCCGCTTGCACATTCTAGAAAAAGAGTGTTAGAAAACTGCTCTATCAAAAGAAAGGTTCAGCTGTGCGAGCTGAATGCACACATCACCAAGAAGTTTGCAAGAATGCTTCTGTGTCGTTTTTGTGGGAGGGTTTCCCGTTTCCAATCAATTCCCGTAAGCAGTCCGAATTTCCACCTGTAGATTCTACAAAAGAGAGTTTCAAATCTTCTCTGTCTAAAGGAATGCTCGACTCTGTGAGTTGAATGCACACACCACAAAGGAGTTTCAGAGAATGCTTCTGTCTAGTTTTTATGTGAAGATATTTCCTTTCCACCTCAGGCCTCAAGGCGCTCCAAATGTGCACTTGCAGATTCTAGAAAAAAAGTGTTTTAAAACTGCTGTATCAGAAGAAAGCTTCAGCTCCGTGAGCTGAATGCACACATCACACAGAAGTTTGTGAGAATGCTTCTGTTTACTTTTTCTGTGAGAGTGTCCCGTTTCCAACGAATTCCTATCAGCGGTCCAAAATATGCAGTTGCAGATTCTACAAAAAGAGTGTTTCAAACTTCTCCGTCAAAAGGAGTGTTCAACTCTGAGAGTGGAATGCACACACCACAAAGAAGTTTCAGAGAATGCTTTCGTCTAGTTTTTATGTGAACATATTTCCTTTCCACCACGGGCCTCAAAGCGCTGACAATGTCCACTTGTAGATTCTAGAAAAAGAGTGTTTCCAAACTGCTCTGCCAATAGAAAGGTTCGGCTCCTTGAAACGAATGCGCACATCACACAGAAGTTCGTGAGAATGCTTCTGTCTAGTTTTTGTGTGAGGGTGTCCCGTTTCCAACGCATTCCTATAAGCGGTCCAAATAGCCACGTGCAGATTCTGTAAATGAGGGTTTCAAAACTTCTCTGTCAAATGGAATGTTCAACTCTGTGAGTTGAATGCACGCGCCACAGAGAACTTTCAGAGAATGCCTCTTTCTACTTGTTATGGGAAGATACTTCCTTTCCCACCACAGGCCTCATAGCGCTCCAAATATCCACTTGCAGACTCTAGAAAAACAGTGTTTTAAAACTGCTCTATCAAAGGAAAGGCTCACATCTGTGAGTTGAAAGCACACATCAGGAAGAAGTTTGTGAGAATGATTCTGTCTCGTTTTTGGTGAGGGTTTCCCGTTTCCAACGATTTCCTGCAAGCGGTCCAAATTTCCACTTGCAGATTTTCCAAAAAAAAAGACTGTTTCAAAACTTCTCTGTCAAAAAGAATGTTCAACTCTGCGAGTTCGATGCACACACACCACAAAGAAGTTTCAGAGAATGCTTCTGTCTAATTTTTATGTGAAGGTATTTCCTTTCCACCTCAGGCCGCAAAGCGCTGCAAATGTCCACTTGCAAATTCTAGAAAAAGAGTGTTAGAAATCTGCTCTATCAAAAGAAAGGTTCTGCCCTGTGAGCTGAATGCACGCATCCCACAGAAGTGTATGAGAATGCTTCTGTCTCCTTTTTGTGTGAGATTGTCCCGTTTCCAACGAATTCCTATAAGCGGTCCAAATATCCACTTGCAGATTCTATAAAAAGAGTGTTTCAAAACTTCTCTGTCAAAAGGAATGTTCAACTCTGTGAGTTGAATGCACGCCCCACAAAGCACTTTCAGAGAATCCTTCTGTCTACTTGTTATGTAAAGATACTTCCTTTTCCACCACAGTCCTCAAAGCGCTCCAAATGTCCGCTTGCACATTCTAGAAAAAGAGTGTTAGAAAACTGCTCTATCAAAAGAAAGGTTCAGCTGTGTGAGCTGAATGCACACATCACCAAGAAGTTTGCAAGAATGCTTCTGTGTCGTTTTTGTGGGAGGGTTTCCCGTTTCCAATCAATTCCCGTAAGCAGTCCGAATTTCCACCTGTAGATTCTACAAAAGAGAGTTTCAAATCTTCTCTGTCTAAAGGAATGCTCGACTCTGTGAGTTGAATGCACACACCACAAAGGAGTTTCAGAGAATGCTTCTGTCTAGTTTTTATGTGAAGATATTTCCTTTCCACCTCAGGCCTCAAAGCTCTCCAAATGTGCACTTGCAGATTCTAGAAAAAAAGTGTTTTAAAACTGCTGTATCAGAAGAAAGCTTCAGCTCCGTGAGCTGAATGCACACATCACACAGAAGTTTGTGAGAATGCTTCTGTTTACTTTTCCTGTGAGAGTGTCCCGTTTCCAACGAATTCCTATCAGCGGTCCATATATGCAGTTGCAGATTCTACAAAAAGAGTGTTTCAAACTTCTCTGTCAAAAGGAGTGTTCAACTCTGAGTGTGGAATGCACACACCACAAAGAAGTTTCAGAGAATGCTTTCGTCTAGTTTTTATGTGAACATATTTCCTTTCCACCACGGGCCTCAAAGCGCTGCAAATGTCCACTTGTAGATTCTAGAAAAAGAGTGTTTCCAAACTGCTCTACCAATAGAAACTTTCGGCTCCTTGAAACGAAGGCGCACATCACACAGAAGTTCGTGAGAATGCTTCTGTCTAGTTTTTGTGTGAGGGTGTCCCGTTTCCAACGCATTCCTATAAGCGGTCCAAATAGCCACTTGCAGATTCTGTAAATGAGGGTTTCAAAACTTCTCTGTCAAATGGAATGTTCAACTCTGTGACTTGAATGCACGCGCCACAGAGAACTTTCAGAGAATGCCTCTTTCTACTTGTTATGGGAAGATACTTCCTTTCCCACCACAGGCCTCATAGCGCTCCAAATATCCACTTGCAGACTCTAAAAAAACAGTGTTTTAAAACTGCTATATCAAAGGAAAGGCTCACATCTGTGAGTTGAAAGCACACATCAGGAAGAAGTTTGTGAGAATGATTCTGTGTCGTTTTTGGGTGAGGGTTTCCCGTTTCCAACGATTTCCTGCAAGCGGTCCAAATTTCCACTTGCAGATTCTACAAAAAAAAAAGACTGTTTCAAAACTTCTCTGTCAAAAAGAATGTTCAACTCTGCGAGTTGGATGCACACACACCACAAAGAAGTTTCAGAGAATGCTTCTGTCTAATTTTTATGTGAAGGTATTTCCTTTCCACCTCAGGCCTCAAAGCGCTGCAAATGTCCACTTGCAAATTCTAGAAAAAGAGTGTTAGAAATCTGCTCTATCAAAAGAAAGGTTCAGCCCTGTGAGCTGAATGCAGGTATCCCACAGAAGTGTATGAGAATGCTTCTGTCTCCTTTTTGTGTGAGATTGTCCCGTTTCCAACGAATTCCTATAAGCGGTCCAAATATCCACTTGCAGATTCTATAAAAAGAGTGTTTCAAAACTTCTCTGTCAAAAGGAACGTTCAACTCTGTGAGTTGAATGCACGCCCCACAAAGCACTTTCAGAGAATGCTTCTGTCTACTTGTTATGTAAAGATACTTCCTTTTCCACCACAGTCCTCAAAGCGCTCCAAATGTCCGCTTGCACATTCTAGAAAAAGAGTGTTAGAAAACTGCTCTATCAAAAGAAATGTTCAGCTGTGCGAGCTGAATGCACACATCACCAAGAAGTTTGCAAGAATGCTTCTGTGTCGTTTTTGTGGGAGGGTTTCCCGTTTCCAATCAATTCCCGTAAGCAGTCCGAATTTCCACCTGTAGATTCTACAAAAGAGAGTTTCAAATCTTCTCTGTCTAAAGGAATGCTCGACTCTGTGAGTTGAATGCACACACCACAAAGGAGTTTCAGAGAATGCTTCTGTCTAGTTTTTATGTGAAGATATTTCCTTTCCACCTCAGGCCTCAAGGCGCTCCAAATGTGCACTTGCAGATTCTAGAAAAAAAGTGTTTTAAAACTGCTGTATCAGAAGAAAGCTTCAGCTCCGTGAGCTGAATGCACACATCACACAGAAGTTTGTGAGAATGCTTCTGTTTACTTTTTCTGTGAGAGTGTCCCGTTTCCAACGAATTCCTATCAGCGGTCCAAAATATGCAGTTGCAGATTCTACAAAAAGAGTGTTTCAAACTTCTCCGTCAAAAGGAGTGTTCAACTCTGAGAGTGGAATGCACACACCACAAAGAAGTTTCAGAGAATGCTTTCGTCTAGTTTTTATGTGAACATATTTCCTTTCCACCACGGGCCTCAAAGCGCTGCCAATGTCCACTTGTAGATTCTAGAAAAAGAGTGTTTCCAAACTGCTCTGCCAATAGAAAGGTTCGGCTCCTTGAAACGAATGCGCACATCACACAGAAGTTCGTGAGAATGCTTCTGTCTAGTTTTTGTGTGAGGGTGTCCCGTTTCCAACGCATTCCTATAAGCGGTCCAAATAGCCACGTGCAGATTCTGTAAATGAGGGTTTCAAAACTTCTCTGTCAAATGGAATGTTCAACTCTGTGAGTTGAATGCACGCGCCACAGAGAACTTTCAGAGAATGCCTCTTTCTACTTGTTATGGGAAGATACTTCCTTTCCCACCACAGGCCTCATAGCGCTCCAAATATCCACTTGCAGACTCTAGAAAAACAGTGTTTTAAAACTGCTCTATCAAAGGAAAGGCTCACATCTGTGAGTTGAAAGCACACATCAGGAAGAAGTTTGTGAGAATGATTCTGTCTCGTTTTTGGTGAGGGTTTCCCGTTTCCAACGATTTCCTGCAAGCGGTCCAAATTTCCACTTGCAGATTTTCCAAAAAAAAAGACTGTTTCAAAACTTCTCTGTCAAAAAGAATGTTCAACTCTGCGAGTTGGATGCACACACACCACAAAGAAGTTTCAGAGAATGCTTCTGTCTAATTTTTATGTGAAGGTATTTCCTTTCCACCTCAGGCCGCAAAGCGCTGCAAATGTCCACTTGCAAATTCTAGAAAAAGAGTGTTAGAAATCTGCTCTATCAAAAGAAAGGTTCTGCCCTGTGAGCTGAATGCACGCATCCCACAGAAGTGTATGAGAATGCTTCTGTCTCCTTTTTGTGTGAGATTGTCCCGTTTCCAACGAATTCCTATAAGCGGTCCAAATATCCACTTGCAGATTCTATAAAAAGAGTGTTTCAAAACTTCTCTGTCAAAAGGAATGTTCAACTCTGTGAGTTGAATGCACGCCCCACAAAGCACTTTCAGAGAATGCTTCTGTCTACTTGTTATGTAAAGATACTTCCTTTTCCACCACAGTCCTCAAAGCGCTCCAAATGTCCGCTTGCACATTCTAGAAAAAGAGTGTTAGAAAACTGCTCTATCAAAAGAAAGGTTCAGCTGTGTGAGCTGAATGCACACATCACCAAGAAGTTTGCAAGAATGCTTCTGTGTCGTTTTTGTGGGAGGGTTTCCCGTTTCCAATCAATTCCCGTAAGCAGTCCGAATTTCCACCTGTAGATTCTACAAAAGAGAGTTTCAAATCTTCTCTGTCTAAAGGAATGCTCGACTCTGTGAGTTGAATGCACACACCACAAAGGAGTTTCAGAGAATGCTTCTGTCTAGTTTTTATGTGAAGATATTTCCTTTCCACCTCAGGCCTCAAAGCTCTCCAAATGTGCACTTGCAGATTCTAGAAAAAAAGTGTTTTAAAACTGCTGTATCAGAAGAAAGCTTCAGCTCCGTGAGCTGAATGCACACATCACACAGAAGTTTGTGAGAATGCTTCTGTTTACTTTTCCTGTGAGAGTGTCCCGTTTCCAACGAATTCCTATCAGCGGTCCATATATGCAGTTGCAGATTCTACAAAAAGAGTGTTTCAAACTTCTCTGTCAAAAGGAGTGTTCAACTCTGAGTGTGGAATGCACACACCACAAAGAAGTTTCAGAGAATGCTTTCGTCTAGTTTTTATGTGAACATATTTCCTTTCCACCACGGGCCTCAAAGCGCTGCAAATGTCCACTTGTAGATTCTAGAAAAAGAGTGTTTCCAAACTGCTCTACCAATAGAAACTTTCGGCTCCTTGAAACGAAGGCGCACATCACACAGAAGATCGTGAGAATGCTTCTGTCTAGTTTTTGTGTGAGGGTGTCCCGTTTCCAACGCATTCCTATAAGCGGTCCAAATAGCCACTTGCAGATTCTGTAAATGAGGGTTTCAAAACTTCTCTGTCAAATGGAATGTTCAACTCTGTGACTTCAATGCACGCGCCACAGAGAACTTTCAGAGAATGCCTCTTTCTACTTGTTATGGGAAGATACTTCCTTTCCCACCACAGGCCTCATAGCGCTCCAAATATCCACTTGCAGACTCTAAAAAAACAGTGTTTTAAAACTGCTATATCAAAGGAAAGGCTCACATCTGTGAGTTGAAAGCACACATCAGGAAGAAGTTTGTGAGAATGATTCTGTGTCGTTTTTGGGTGAGGGTTTCCCGTTTCCAACGATTTCCTGCAAGCGGTCCAAATTTCCACTTGCAGATTCTACAAAAAAAAAAGACTGTTTCAAAACTTCTCTGTCAAAAAGAATGTTCAACTCTGCGAGTTGGATGCACACACACCACAAAGAAGTTTCAGAGAATGCTTCTGTCTAATTTTTATGTGAAGGTATTTCCTTTCCACCTCAGGCCTCAAAGCGCTGCAAATGTCCACTTGCAAATTCTAGAAAAAGAGTGTTAGAAATCTGCTCTATCAAAAGAAAGGTTCAGCCCTGTGAGCTGAATGCAGGCATCCCACAGAAGTGTATGAGAATGCTTCTGTCTCCTTTTTGTGTGAGATTGTCCCGTTTCCAACGAATTCCTATAAGCGGTCCAAATATCCACTTGCAGATTCTATAAAAAGAGTGTTTCAAAACTTCTCTGTCAAAAGGAACGTTCAACTCTGTGAGTTGAATGCACGCCCCACAAAGCACTTTCAGAGAATGCTTCTGTCTACTTGTTATGTAAAGATACTTCCTTTTCCACCACAGTCCTCAAAGCGCTCCAAATGTCCGCTTGCACATTCTAGAAAAAGAGTGTTAGAAAACTGCTCTATCAAAAGAAAGGTTCAGCTGTGTGAGCTGAATGCACACATCACCAAGAAGTTTGCAAGAATGCTTCTGTGTCGTTTTTGTGGGAGGGTTTCCCGTTTCCAATCAATTCCCGTAAGCAGTCCGAATTTCCACCTGTAGATTCTACAAAAGAGAGTTTCAAATCTTCTCTGTCTAAAGGAATGCTCGACTCTGTGAGTTGAATGCACACACCACAAAGGAGTTTCAGAAAATGCTTCTGTCTAGTTTTTATGTGAAGATATTTCCTTTCCACCTCAGGCCTCAAGGCGCTCCAAATGTGCACTTGCAGATTCTAGAAAAAAAGTGTTTTAAAACTGCTGTATCAGAAGAAAGTTTCAGCTCCGTGAGCTGAATGCACACATCACACAGAAGTTTGTGAGAATGCTTCTGTTTACTTTTCCTGTGAGAGTGTCCCGTTTCCAACGAATTCCTATCAGCGGTCCAAAATATGCAGTTGCAGATTCTACAAAAAGAGTGTTTCAAACTTCTCCGTCAAAAGGAGTGTTCAACTCTGAGAGTGGAATGCACACACCACAAAGAAGTTTCAGAGAATGCTTTCGTCTAGTTTTTATGTGAACATATTTCCTTTCCACCACGGGCCTCAAAGCGCTGCCAATGTCCACTTGTAGATTCTAGAAAAAGAGTGTTTCCAAACTGCTCTACCAATAGAAAGGTTCGGCTCCTTGAAACGAATGCGCACATCACACAGAAGTTCGTGAGAATGCTTCTGTCTAGTTTTTGTGTGAGGGTGTCCCGTTTCCAACGCATTCTTATAAGCGGTCCAAATAGCCACGTGCAGATTCTGTAAATGAGGGTTTCAAAACTTCTCTGTCAAATGGAATGTTCAACTCTGTGAGTTGAATGCACGCGCCACAGAGAACTTTCAGAGAATGCCTCTTTCTACTTGTTATGGGAAGATACTTCCTTTCCCACCACAGGCCTCATAGCGCTCCAAATATCCACTTGCAGACTCTAGAAAAACAGTGTTTTAAAACTGCTCTGTCAAAGGAAAGGCTCACATCTGTGAGTTGAAAGCACACATCAGGAAGAAGTTTGTGAGAATGATTCTGTCTCGTTTTTGGTGAGGGTTTCCCGTTTCCAACGATTTCCTGCAAGCGGTCCAAATTTCCACTTGCAGATTTTCCAAAAAAAAAGACTGTTTCAAAACTTCTCTGTCAAAAAGAATGTTCAACTCTGCGAGTTGGATGCACACACACCACAAAGAAGTTATAGAGAATGCTTCTGTCTAATTTTTATGTGAAGGTATTTCCTTTCCACCTCAGGCCGCAAAGCGCTGCAAATGTCCACTTGCAAATTCTAGAAAAAGAGTGTTAGAAATCTGCTCTATCAAAAGAAAGGTTCTGCCCTGTGAGCTGAATGCACGCATCCCACAGAAGTGTATGAGAATGCTTCTGTCTCCTTTTTGTGTGAGATTGTCCCGTTTCCAACGAATTCCTATAAGCGGTCCAAATATCCACTTGCAGATTCTATAAAAAGAGTGTTTCAAAACTTCTCTGTCAAAAGGAATGTTCAACTCTGTGAGTTGAATGCACGCCCCACAAAGCACTTTCAGAGAATGCTTCTGTCTACTTGTTATGTAAAGATACTTCCTTTTCCACCACAGTCCTCAAAGCGCTCCAAATGTCCGCTTGCACATTCTAGAAAAAGAGTGTTAGAAAACTGCTCTATCAAAAGAAAGGTTCAGCTGTGTGAGCTGAATGCACACATCACCAAGAAGTTTGCAAGAATGCTTCTGTGTCGTTTTTGTGGGAGGGTTTCCCGTTTCCAATCAATTCCCGTAAGCAGTCCGAATTTCCACCTGTAGATTCTACAAAAGAGAGTTTCAAATCTTCTCTGTCTAAAGGAATGCTCGACTCTGTGAGTTGAATGCACACACCACAAAGGAGTTTCAGAGAATGCTTCTGTCTCGTTTTTATGTGAAGATATTTCCTTTCCACCTCAGGCCTCAAAGCTCTCCAAATGTGCACTTGCAGATTCTAGAAAAAAAGTGTTTTAAAACTGCTGTATCAGAAGAAAGCTTCAGCTCCGTGAGCTGAATGCACACATCACACAGAAGTTTGTGAGAATGCTTCTGTTTACTTTTCCTGTGAGAGTGTCCCGTTTCCAACGAATTCCTATCAGCGGTCCATATATGCAGTTGCAGATTCTACAAAAAGAGTGTTTCAAACTTCTCTGTCAAAAGGAGTGTTCAACTCTGAGTGTGGAATGCACACACCACAAAGAAGTTTCAGAGAATGCTTTCGTCTAGTTTTTATGTGAACATATTTCCTTTCCACCACGGGCCTCAAAGCGCTGCAAATGTCCACTTGTAGATTCTAGAAAAAGAGTGTTTCCAAACTGCTCTACCAATAGAAACTTTCGGCTCCTTGAAACGAAGGCGCACATCACACAGAAGTTCGTGAGAATGCTTCTGTCTAGTTTTTGTGTGAGGGTGTCCCGTTTCCAACGCATTCCTATAAGCGGTCCAAATAGCCACTTGCAGATTCTGTAAATGAGGGTTTCAAAACTTCTCTGTCAAATGGAATGTTCAACTCTGTGACTTGAATGCACGCGCCACAGAGAACTTTCAGAGAATGCCTCTTTCTACTTGTTATGGGAAGATACTTCCTTTCCCACCACAGGCCTCATAGCGCTCCAAATATCCACTTGCAGACTCTAAAAAAACAGTGTTTTAAAACTGCTATATCAAAGGAAAGGCTCACATCTGTGAGTTGAAAGCACACATCAGGAAGAAGTTTGTGAGAATGATTCTGTGTCGTTTTTGGGTGAGGGTTTCCCGTTTCCAACGATTTCCTGCAAGCGGTCCAAATTTCCACTTGCAGATTCTACAAAAAAAAAAGACTGTTTCAAAACTTCTCTGTCAAAAAGAATGTTCAACTCTGCGAGTTGGATGCACACACACCACAAAGAAGTTTCAGAGAATGCTTCTGTCTAATTTTTATGTGAAGGTATTTCCTTTCCACCTCAGGCCTCAAAGCGCTGCAAATGTCCACTTGCAAATTCTAGAAAAAGAGTGTTAGAAATCTGCTCTATCAAAAGAAAGGTTCAGCCCTGTGAGCTGAATGCAGGCATCCCACAGAAGTGTATGAGAATGCTTCTGTCTCCTTTTTGTGTGAGATTGTCCCGTTTCCAACGAATTCCTATAAGCGGTCCAAATATCCACTTGCAGATTCTATAAAAAGAGTGTTTCAAAACTTCTCTGTCAAAAGGAACGTTCAACTCTGTGAGTTGAATGCACGCCCCACAAAGCACTTTCAGAGAATGCTTCTGTCTACTTGTTATGTAAAGATACTTCCTTTTCCACCACAGTCCTCAAAGCGCTCCAAATGTCCGCTTGCACATTCTAGAAAAAGAGTGTTAGAAAACTGCTCTATCAAAAGAAAGGTTCAGCTGTGTGAGCTGAATGCACACATCACCAAGAAGTTTGCAAGAATGCTTCTGTGTCGTTTTTGTGGGAGGGTTTCCCGTTTCCAATCAATTCCCGTAAGCAGTCCGAATTTCCACCTGTAGATTCTACAAAAGAGAGTTTCAAATCTTCTCTGTCTAAAGGAATGCTCGACTCTGTGAGTTGAATGCACACACCACAAAGGAGTTTCAGAAAATGCTTCTGTCTAGTTTTTATGTGAAGATATTTCCTTTCCACCTCAGGCCTCAAGGCGCTCCAAATGTGCACTTGCAGATTCTAGAAAAAAAGTGTTTTAAAACTGCTGTATCAGAAGAAAGCTTCAGCTCCGTGAGCTGAATGCACACATCACACAGAAGTTTGTGAGAATGCTTCTGTTTACTTTTTCTGTGAGAGTGTCCCGTTTCCAACGAATTCCTATCAGCGGTCCAAAATATGCAGTTGCAGATTCTACAAAAAGAGTGTTTCAAACTTCTCCGTCAAAAGGAGTGTTCAACTCTGAGAGTGGAATGCACACACCACAAAGAAGTTTCAGAGAATGCTTTCGTCTAGTTTTTATGTGAACATATTTCCTTTCCACCACGGGCCTCAAAGCGCTGCCAATGTCCACTTGTAGATTCTAGAAAAAGAGTGTTTCCAAACTGCTCTACCAATAGAAAGGTTCGGCTCCTTGAAACGAATGGGCACATCATACAGAAGTTCGTGAGAATGCTTCTGTCTAGTTTTTGTGTGAGGGTGTCCCGTTTCCAACGCATTCCTATAAGCGGTCCAAATAGCCACTTGCAGATTCTGTAAATGAGGGTTTCAAAACTTCTCTGTCAAATGGAATGTTCAACTCTGAGAGTTGAATGCACGCGCCACAGAGAACTTTCAGAGAATGCCTCCTTCTACTTGTTATGGGAAGATACTTCCTTTCCCACCACAGGCCTCATAGCGCTCCAAATATCCACTTGCAGACTCTAGAAAAACAGTGTTTTAAAACTGCTCTATCAAAGGAAAGGCTCAGATCTGTGAGTTGAAATCACACATCAGGAAGAAGTTTGTGAGAATGATTCTGTCTCGTTTTTGGGTGAGGGTTTCCCGTTTCCAACGATTTCCTGCAAGCGGTCCAAATGTACACTTGCAGATTCTACAAAAAAAAAGACTGTTTCAAAACTTCTCTTTCAAAAAGAATGTTCAACTCTGTGAGTTGGATGCACACACAACACAAAGAAGTTTCAGAGAATGCTTCTGTCTAATTTTTATGTGAAGGTATTTCCTTTCCACCTCAGGCCTCAAAGCGCTGCAAATGTCCACTTGCAAATTCTAGAAAAAGATGGTTAGAAATCTGCTCTATCAAAAGAAAGGTTCAGCCCTGTGAGCTGAATGCACGCCTCCCACAGAAGTGTATGAGAATGCTTCTGTCTCCTTTTTGTGTGAGATTGTCCCGTTTCCAACGAATTCCTATAAGCGGTCCAAATATCCACTTGCAGATTCTATAAAAAGAGTGTTTCAAAACTTCTCTGTCAAAAGGAATGTTCAACTCTGTGAGTTGAATGCACGCCCCACAAAGCACTTTCAGAGAATGCTTCTGTCTACTTGATATGTAAAGATACTTCCTTTTCCACCACAGTCCTCAAAGCGCTCCAAATGTCCGCTTCCACATTCTAGAAAAAGAGTGTTAGAAAACTGCTCTATCAAAAGAAAGGTTCAGCTGTGTGAGCTGAATGCACACATCACAAACAGGTTTGCGAGAATGCTTCCGTGTCGTTTTTGTGGGACGGTTTCCCGTTTCCAATCAATTCCCGTAAGCAGTCCGAATTTCCACCTGTAGATTCTACAAAAGACAGTTTCAAATCTTCTCTGTCTAAAGGAATGCTCGACTCTGTGAGTTGAAATGCACACACCACAAAGGAGTTTCAGAGAATGCTTCTGTCTAGTTTTTATGTGAAGATATTTCCTTTCCACCTCAGGCCTCCAAGCGCTCCAAATGTGCACTTGCAGATTCTAGAAAAAAAGTGTTTTAAAACTGCTGTATCAGAAGAAAGCTTCAGCTCCGTGAGCTGAATGCACACATCACACAGAAGTTTGTGAGAATGCTTCTGTTTACTTTTTCTGTGAGAGTGTCCCGTTTCCAACGAATTCCTATCAGCGGTCCAAATATGCAGTTGCAGATTCAACAAAAAGAGTGTTTCAAACTTCTCTGTCAAAAGGAGTGTTCAACTCTGAGAGTGGAATGCACTCACCACAAAGAAGTTTCAGAGAATGCTTTTGTCTGGTTTTTACGTGAACATATTTCCTTTCCACCACGGGCCTCAAAGCGCTGCAAATGTCCACTTGTAGATTCTAGAAAAAGAGTGTTTCCAAACTGCTCTACCAATAGAAACGTTCGGCTCCTTGAATGCGCACATCACACAGAAGTTCGTGAGAATGCTTCTGTCTAGTTTTTGTGTGAGTGTGTCCCGTTTCCATCGCATTCCTATAAGCGGTCCAAATAGCCACTTGCAGATTCTGTAAATGAGGGTTTCAAAACTTCTCTGTCAAATGGAATGTTCAACACTGTGAGTTGAATGCACGCACCACAGAGAACTTTCAGAGAATGCCTCTTTCTACTTGTTATGGGAAGATACTTCCTTTCCCACCACAGGCCTCATAGCGCTCCAAATATCCACTTGCAGATTCTAGAAAAACTGTGTTTTAAAACTGCTCTATCAAAGGAAAGGCTCACATTTGTGAGTTGAAAGCACACATCAGGAAGAAGTTTGTGAGAATGATTCTGTCTCGTTTTTGGGTGAGGGTTTCCCGTTTCCAATGATTTCCTGCAAGCGGTCCAAATTTCCACTTGCAGATTCTACAAAAAGAAGACTGTTTCAAAACTTCTCTGTCAAAAAGAATGTTCAACTCTGTGAGTTGGATGCACACACACCACAAAGAAGTTTCAGAGAATGCTTCTATCTAATTTTTATGTGAAGGTATCTCCTTTCCACCTCAGGCCTCAAAGCGCTGCAAATGTCCACTTGCAAATTCTAGAAAAAGACGGTTAGAAATCTGCTCTATCAAAAGAAAGGTTCAGCCCTGTGAGCTGAATGCAAGCATCCCATAGAAGTCTATGAGAATGCTTCTGTCCCTTTTTGTGTGAGATTGTCCCGTTTCCAACGAATTCCTAAAAGCGGTCTAAATATCCACTTGCAGATTCTATAAAAAGAGTGTTTCAAAACTTCTCTGTCAAAAGGAATGTTCATTTGGCTTAGGATTGACTTGGCGATGCGGGCTCTTTTTTGGTTCCATATGAACTTTAAAGTAGTTTTTTCCAATTCTGTGAAGAAAGTCATTGGTAGCTTGATGGGGATGGCATTGAATCTGTAAATTACCTTGGGAAGGATGGCCATTTTCATGATATTGATTCTTCCTACCCATGAGCATGGAATGTTCTTCCATTTGTTTGTATCCTCTTTTATTTCCTTGAGCAGTGGTTTGTAGTTCTCCTTGAAGAGGTCTTTCACATCCCTTGTAAGTTGGATTCCTAGGTATTTTATTCTCTTTGAAGCAATTGTGAATGGGAGTTCACTCATGATTTGGCTCTCTGTTTGTCTGTTATTGATGTATAAGAATGCTTGTGATTTTTGCACATTGATTCCATTCGACCCAGCCATTCCATTACTGGGTATATACCCAAAGGACTATAAATCATGCTGCTATAAAGACACATGCACACGTATGTTTATTGCCGCATTATTCACAATAGCAAAGACTTGGAACCAACCCAAATGTCCAACAATGATAGACTGGATTAAGAAAATGTGGCAGATATACACCATGGAATACTATGCAGCCATAAAAAATGATGAGTTCACGTCCTTTGTAGGGACATGGATGAAATTGGAAATCATCATTCTCAGTAAACTATCGCAAGAACAAAAAACCAAACACCGCATATTCTCACTCATAGGTGGGAATTGAACAATGAGAACACATGGACACAGGAAGGGGAACATCACACTCTGGGGACTGTTGTGGGGTGGGGGGAGGGGGGAGGGATAGCATTGGGAGATATACCTAATGTTAGATGACGGGTTGGTGGGTGCAGCGCACCAGCATGGCACATGTATACATATGTAACTTACCTGCACATTGCGCACATGTACCATAAAACCTAAAGTATAATAATAATAATAATAATAATAATAATAAAAGAAAAAAAAAAATAAAGTACCTTTTCTTCTAAAAAAAAAAAAAAAAAAAAAAAAAAAACAAAAGGAATGTTCAACTCTGTGAGTTGAATGCACGCCCCACAAAGCACTTTCAGAGAATGCTTCTGTCTACTTGTTTTGTAAAGATACTTCCTTTTCCACCACAGTCCTCAAAGCGCTCCAAATGTCCACTTGCAAATTCTAGAAAAAGAGTGTTAGAAAACTGGTCTATCAAAAGAAAGGTTCAGCTGTGTGAGCTGAATGCACACATCACAAAGAAGTTTGCGAGAATGCTTCTGTGTCGTTTTTGTGTGGGGCTTTCCCGTTTCCAATAAATTCCCGTAAGCAGTCCGAATTTCCACCTGTAGATTCTACAAAAGAGAGTTTCAAATCTTCTATCTAAAGGAATGCTCGACTCTGTGAGGTGAATGTACAAACAACAAAGAAGTTTCAGAGATTGCTTCTGTCTAATTTTTATGTGAAGGTATTTCCTTTCCACCTCAGGCCTCAAAGCGCTGCAAATGTCCACTTGCAAATTCTAGAAAAAGAGTATTATAAAACTGCTCTATCAGAAGAAAGGTTCAGCCGCGTGAGCTGAATGCAAGCATTCCACAGAAGTCTATGAGAATGCTTCTGTCTTCTTTTCGTGTGAGATTGTCCCGTTTCCAACGAATTCCTATAAGCGGTCCAAATATCCACTTGCAGATTCTATAAAAAGAGTTTTTCAAAACTTCTCTGTCAAAAGGAATGTTCAACTCTGTGAGTTGAATGCACGCCCCACAAAGCACTTTCAGAGAATGCTTCTGTCTACTTGTTATGTAAAGATACTTCCTTTTCCACCACAGTCCTCAAAGCGCTCCAAATGCCCGCTTGCACATTCTAGAAAAAGAGTGTTAGAAAACTGCTCTATCAAAAGAAAGGTTCAGCTGTGTGAGCTGAATGCACGCATCACCAAGAAGTTTGCGAGAATGCTTCTGTGTCGTTTTTGTGGGAGAGTTTCCCGTTTCCGATCAATTCCCGTAAGCAGTCCGAATTTCCACCTGTAGTTTCTACAAAAGAAAGTTTCATATCTTCTCTGTCTAAAGGAATGCTCGACTCTGTGAGCTGAATGCACACACCACAAAGGAGTTTCAGAGAATGCTTCTGTCTAGTTTTTATGTGAAGATATTTCCTTTCCACCTCAGGCCTCAAAGCGCTCCAAATGTGCACTTGCAGATTCTACAAAAAAAGTGTTTTAAATCTGCTGTATCAGAAGAAAGCTTCAGCTCCGTGAGCTGAATGCACACATCACACAGAAGTTTGTGAGAATGCTTCTGTTTACTTTTCCTGTGAGAGTGTCCCGTTTCCAACGAATTCCTATCAGCGGTCAAAATATCCAGTTGCAGATTCAACAAAAAGAGTGTTTCAAACTTCTCTGTCAAAAGGAGTGTTCAACTCTGAGAGTGGAATGCACCCACCACAAAGAAGTTTCAGAGAATGCTTTTGTCTAGTTTTTACGTGAACATATTTCCTTTCCACCACGGGCCTCAAAGCGCTGCAAATGTCCACTTGTAGATTCTAGAAAAAGAGTGTTTCCAAACTGCTCTACCAATAGAAACGTTCGGCTCCTTGAATGCGCACATCACACAGAAGTTCGTGAGAATGCTTCTGTCTAGTTTTTGTGTGAGGGTGTCCCGTTTCCAACGCATTCCTATAAGCGGTCCAAATAGCCACTTGCAGATTCTGTAAATGAGGGTTTCAAAACTTCTCTGTCAAATGGAATGTTCAACTCTGTGAGTTGAATGCACGCGCCACAGACAACTTTCAGAGAATGCCTCTTTCTACTTGTTATGGGAAGATACTTCCTTTCCCACCACAGGCCTCATAGCGCTCCAAATATCCACTTGCAGACTCTAGAAAAACAGTGTTTTAAAACTGCTCTATCAAAGGAAAGGCTCACATCTGTGAGTTGAAAGCACACATCAGGAAGAAGTTTGTGAGAATGATTCTGTCTCGTTTTTGGGTGAGGGTTTCCCGTTTCCAACGATTTCCTGCAAGCGGTCCAAATTTCCACTTGCAGATTCTACAAAAAAAAGACTGTTTCAAAACTTCTCTGTCAAAAAGAATGTTCAACTCTGCGAGTTGGATGCACACACACCACAAAGAAGTTTCAGAGAATGCTTCTGTCTAATATTTATGTGAAGGTATTTCCTTTCCACCTCAGGCCTCAAAGCGCTGCAAATGTCCACTTGCAAATTCTAGAAAAAGAGTGTTAGAAATCTTCTCTATCAAAAGAATGTTTCAGCCCTTTGAGCTGAATGCACGCATCCCACAGAAGTGTATGAGAATTCTTCTGTCTCCTTTTTGTGTGAGATTGTCCCGTTTCCAACGAATTCCTATAATCGGTCCAAATATTCACTTGCAGATTCTATAAAAAGAGTGTTTCAAAACATCTCTGTCAAAAGGAATTTTCAACTCTGTGAGTTGAATGCACGCCCCACAAAGCACTTTCAGAGAATGCTTCTGTCTACTTGTTATGTAAAGATACTTCCTTTTCCACCACAGTCCTCAAAGCGCTCCAAATGTCCGCTTGCACATTCTAGAAAAAGAGTGTTAGAAAACTGCTCTATCAAAAGAAAGGTTCAGCTGTGTGAGCTGAATGCACACATCACAAAGAAGTTTGCGAGAATGCTTCTGTGTCGTTTTTGTGTGAGGGTTTCCCGTTTCCGATCAATTCCCGTAAGCAGTCCGAATTTCCACCTGTAGATTCTACAAAAGAGAGTTTCAAATCTTCTCTGTCTAAAGGAATGCTCGACTCTATGAGTTGAATGCACACACCACAAAGGAGTTTCAGAGAATGCTTCTGTCTAGTTTTTATGTGAAGATATTTCCTTTCCACCTCAGGCCTCAAAGCTCTCCAAGTGTGCACTTGCAGATTCTAGAAAAAAAGTGTTTTAAAACTGCTGTATCAGAAGAAAGCTTCAGCTCCGTGAGCTGAATGCACACATCACACAGAAGTTTGTGAGAATGCTTCTGTTTACTTTTTCTGTGAGACTGTCCCGTTTCCAACGAATTCCTATCAGCGGTCCAAATATGCAGTTGCAGATTCTACAAAAAGAGTGTTTCAAACTTCTCTGTCAAAAAGAGTGTTCAACTCTCAGAGTGGAATGCACACAGCATAAAGAAGTTTCAGAGAATGCTTTTGTCTAGTTTTTATGTGAACATATTTCCTTTCCACCACGGGCCTCAAAGCGCTGCCAATGTCCACTTGTAGATTCTAGAAAAAGAGTGTTTCCAAACTGTTCTACCAATAGAAAGGTTCGGCTCCTTGAAACGAATGCGCACATCACACAGAAGTTAGTGAGAATGCTTCTGTCTAGTTTTTGTGTGAGGATGTCCCGTTTCCAACGTATTCCTATAAGCGGTCCTAATAGCCACTTGCAGATTCTGTAAATGAGGGTTTCAAAACTTCTCTGTCAAATGGAATGTTCAACTCTGTGAGTTGAATGCACGCACCACAGAGAACTTTCAGAGAATGCCTCTATCTACTTGTTATGGGAAGATACTTCCTTTCCCACCACAGGCCTCATAGCGCTCCAAATATCCACTTGCAGATTCTAGAAAAACAGTGTTTTAAAACTGCTCTATCAAAGGAAAGGCTCAGATCTGTGAGTTGAAATCACACATCAGGAAGAAGTTTGTGAGAATGATTCTGTCTCGTTTTTGGGTGAGGGTTTCCCGTTTCCAACGATTTCCTGCAAGCGGTCCAAATGTACACTTGCAGATTCTACAAAAAAAAAGACTGTTTCAAAACTTCTCTTTCAAAAAGAATGTTCAACTCTGTGAGTTGGATGCACACACAACACAAAGAAGTTTCAGAGAATGCTTCTGTCTAATTTTTATGTGAAGGTATTTCCTTTCCACCTCAGGCCTCAAAGCGCTGCAAATGTCCACTTGCAAATTCTAGAAAAAGATGGTTAGAAATCTGCTCTATCAAAAGAAAGGTTCAGCCCTGTGAGCTGAATGCACGCCTCCCACAGAAGTGTATGAGAATGCTTCTGTCTCCTTTTTGTGTGAGATTGTCCCGTTTCCAACGAATTCCTATAAGCGGTCCAAATATCCACTTGCAGATTCTATAAAAAGAGTGTTTCAAAACTTCTCTGTCAAAAGGAATGTTCAACTCTGTGAGTTGAATGCACGCCCCACAAAGCACTTTCAGAGAATGCTTCTGTCTACTTGTTATGTAAAGATACTTCCTTTTCCACCACAGTCCTCAAAGCGCTCCAAATGTCCGCTTGCACATTCTAGAAAAAGTGTGTTAGAAAACTGCTCTATGAAAAGAAAGGTTCAGCTGTGTGAGCTGAATGCACACATCACAAAGAAGTTTGCGAGAATGCTTCTGTGTCGTTTTTGTGTGAGGGTTTCCCGTTTCCGATCAATTCCCGTAAGCAGTGCGAATTTCCACCTGTAGATTCTACAAAAGAACGTTTCATATCTTCTCTGTCTAAAGGAATGCTCGACTCTGTGAGTTGAATGCACACACCACAAAGGAGTTTCAGAGAATGCTTCTGTCTAGTTTTTATGTGAAGATATTTCCTTTCCACCTCAGGCCTCCAAGCGCTCCAAATGTGCACTTGCAGATTCTAGAAAAAAAGTGTTTTAAAACTGCTGTATCAGAAGAAAGCTTCAGCTCCGTGAGCTGAATGCACACATCACACAGAAGTTTGAGAGAATGCTTCTGTTTACTTTTTCTGTGAGAGTGTCCCGTTTCCAACGAATTCCTATCAGCGGTCCAAATGTCCAGTTGCAGATTCAACAAAAAAAGTGTTTCAAACTTCTCTGTCAAAAGGAGTGTTCAACTCTCAGAGTGGAATGCACACACCACAAAGAAGTTTCAGAGAATGCTTTCGTCTAGTTTTTATGTGAACATATTTCCTTTCCACCACGGGCCTCAAAGCGCTGCAAATGTCCACTTGTAGATTCTAGAAAAAGAGTGTTTCCAAACTGTTCTACCAATAGAAAGGTTCGGCTCCTTGAAACGAATGCGCACATCACACAGAAGTTCGTGAGAATGCTTCTGTCTAGTTTTTGTGTGAGGGTGCCCCTTTCCAACGCATTCCTATAAGCGGTCCAAATAGCCACTTGCAGATTCTGTAAGTGAGGGTTTCAAACTTCTCTGTCAAATGGAATGTTCAACTCTGTGACTTGAATGCACGCGCCACAGAGAACTTTCAGAGAATGCCTCTTTCTACTTGTTATGGGAAGATACTTCCTTTCCCACCACAGGCCTCATAGCGCTCCAAATATCCACTTGCAGACTCTAGAAAAACAGTGTTTTAAAACTGCTCTATCAAAGGAAAGGCTCACATCTGTGAGTTGAAAGCACACATCAGGAAGAAGTTTGTGAGAATGATTCTGTCTCGTTTTTGGGTGAGGGTTTCCCGTTTCCAACGATTTCCTGCAAGCGGTCCAAATTTCCACTTGCAGATTCTACAAAAAAAAGACTGTTTCAAAACTTCTCTGTCAAAAAGAATGTTCAACTCTGCGAGTTGGATGCACACACACCACAAAGAAGTTTCAGAGAATGCTTCTGTCTAATATTTATGTGAAGGTATTTCCTTTCCACCTCAGGCCTCAAAGCGCTGCAAATGTCCACTTGCAAATTCTAGAAAAAGAGTGTTAGAAATCTTCTCTATCAAAAGAATGTTTCAGCCCTTTGAGCTGAATGCACGCATCCCACAGAAGTGTATGAGAATTCTTCTGTCTCCTTTTTGTGTGAGATTGTCCCGTTTCCAACGAATTCCTATAATCGGTCCAAATATTCACTTGCAGATTCTATAAAAAGAGTGTTTCAAAACTTCTCTGTCAAAAGGAATTTTCAACTCTGTGAGTTGAATGCACGCCCCACAAAGCACTTTCAGAGAATGCTTCTGTCTACTTGTTATGTAAAGATACTTCCTTTTCCACCACAGTCCTCAAAGCGCTCCAAATGTCCGCTTGCACATTCTAGAAAAAGAGTGTTAGAAAACTGCTCTATCAAAAGAAAGGTTCAGCTGTGTGAGCTGAATGCACACATCACAAAGAAGTTTGCGAGAATGCTTCTGTGTCGTTTTTGTGTGAGGGTTTCCCGTTTCCGATCAATTCCCGTAAGCAGTCCGAATTTCCACCTGTAGATTCTACAAAAGAGAGTTTCAAATCTTCTCTGTCTAAAGGAATGCTCGACTCTGTGAGTTGAATGCACACACCACAAAGGAGTTTCAGAGAATGCTTCTGTCTAGTTTTTATGTGAAGATATTTCCTTTCCACCTCAGGCCTCAAAGCTCTCCAAGTGTGCACTTGCAGATTCTAGAAAAAAAGTGTTTTAAAACTGCTGTATCAGAAGAAAGCTTCAGCTCCGTGAGCTGAATGCACACATCACACAGAAGTTTGTGAGAATGCTTCTGTTTACTTTTTCTGTGAGACTGTCCCGTTTCCAACGAATTCCTATCAGCGGTCCAAATATGCAGTTGCAGATTCTACAAAAAGAGTGTTTCAAACTTCTCTGTCAAAAAGAGTGTTCAACTCTGAGAGTGGAATGCACACAGCATAAAGAAGTTTCAGAGAATGCTTTTGTCTAGTTTTTATGTGAACATATTTCCTTTCCACCACGGGCCTCAAAGCGCTGCCAATGTCCACTTGTAGATTCTAGAAAAAGAGTGTTTCCAAACTGCTCTACCAATAGAAAGGTTCGGCTCCTTGAAACGAATGCGCACATCACACAGAAGTTAGTGAGAATGCTTCTGTCTAGTTTTTGTGTGAGGATGTCCCGTTTCCAACGTATTCCTATAAGCGGTCCTAATAGCCACTTGCAGATTCTGTAAATGAGGGTTTCAAAACTTCTCTGTCAAATGGAATGTTCAACTCTGTGAGTTGAATGCACGCACCACAGAGAACTTTCAGAGAATGCCTCTATCTACTTGTTATGGGAAGATACTTCCTTTCCCACCACAGGCCTCATAGCGCTCCAAATATCCACTTGCAGATTCTAGAAAAACAGTGTTTTAAAACTGCTCTATCAAAGGAAAGGCTCAGATCTGTGAGTTGAAATCACACATCAGGAAGAAGTTTGTGAGAATGATTCTGTCTCGTTTTTGGGTGAGGGTTTCCCGTTTCCAACGATTTCCTGCAAGCGGTCCAAATGTACACTTGCAGATTCTACAAAAAAAAAGACTGTTTCAAAACTTCTCTTTCAAAAAGAATGTTCAACTCTGTGAGTTGGATGCACACACAACACAAAGAAGTTTCAGAGAATGCTTCTGTCTAATTTTTATGTGAAGGTATTTCCTTTCCACCTCAGGCCTCAAAGCGCTGCAAATGTCCACTTGCAAATTCTAGAAAAAGATGGTTAGAAATCTGCTCTATCAAAAGAAAGGTTCAGCCCTGTGAGCTGAATGCACGCCTCCCACAGAAGTGTATGAGAATGCTTCTGTCTCCTTTTTGTGTGAGATTGTCCCGTTTCCAACGAATTCCTATAAGCGGTCCAAATATCCACTTGCAGATTCTATAAAAAGAGTGTTTCAAAACTTCTCTGTCAAAAGGAATGTTCAACTCTGTGAGTTGAATGCACGCCCCACAAAGCACTTTCAGAGAATGCTTCTGTCTACTTGATATGTAAAGATACTTCCTTTTCCACCACAGTCCTCAAAGCGCTCCAAATGTCCGCTTCCACATTCTAGAAAAAGAGTGTTAGAAAACTGCTCTATCAAAAGAAAGGTTCAGCTGTGTGAGCTGAATGCACACATCACAAACAGGTTTGCGAGAATGCTTCCGTGTCGTTTTTGTGGGACGGTTTCCCGTTTCCAATCAATTCCCGTAAGCAGTGCGAATTTCCACCTGTAGATTCTACAAAAGACAGTTTCAAATCTTCTCTGTCTAAAGGAATGCTCGACTCTGTGAGTTGAAATGCACACACCACAAAGGAGTTTCAGAGAATGCTTCTGTCTAGTTTTTATGTGAAGATATTTCCTTTCCACCTCAGGCCTCCAAGCGCTCCAAATGTGCACTTGCAGATTCTAGAAAAAAAGTGTTTTAAAACTGCTGTATCAGAAGAAAGCTTCAGCTCCGTGAGCTGAATGCACACATCACACAGAAGTTTGTGAGAATGCTTCTGTTTACTTTTTCTGTGAGAGTGTCCCGTTTCCAACGAATTCCTATCAGCGGTCCAAATATGCAGTTGCAGATTCAACAAAAAGAGTGTTTCAAACTTCTCTGTCAAAAGGAGTGTTCAACTCTGAGAGTGGAATGCACTCACCGCAAAGAAGTTTCAGAGAATGCTTTTGTCTAGTTTTTACGTGAACATATTTCCTTTCCACCACGGGCCTCAAAGCGCTGCAAATGTCCACTTGTAGATTCTAGAAAAAGAGTGTTTCCAAACTGCTCTACCAATAGAAACGTTCGGCTCCTTGAATGCGCACATCACACAGAAGTTCGTGAGAATGCTTCTGTCTAGTTTTTGTGTGAGTGTGTCCCGTTTCCATCGCATTCCTATAAGCGGTCCAAATAGCCACTTGCAGATTCTGTAAATGAGGGTTTCAAAACTTCTCTGTCAAATGGAATGTTCAACACTGTGAGTTGAATGCACGCACCACAGAGAACTTTCAGAGAATGCCTCTTTCTACTTGTTATGGGAAGATACTTCCTTTCCCACCACAGGCCTCATAGCGCTCCAAATATCCACTTGCAGATTCTAGAAAAACTGTGTTTTAAAACTGCTCTATCAAAGGAAAGGCTCACATTTGTGAGTTGAAAGCACACATCAGGAAGAAGTTTGTGAGAATGATTCTGTCTCGTTTTTGGGTGAGGGTTTCCCGTTTCCAATGATTTCCTGCAAGCGGTCCAAATTTCCACTTGCAGATTCTACAAAAAGAAGACTGTTTCAAAACTTCTCTGTCAAAAAGAATGTTCAACTCTGTGAGTTGGATGCACACACACCACAAAGAAGTTTCAGAGAATGCTTCTATCTAATTTTTATGTGAAGGTATCTCCTTTCCACCTCAGGCCTCAAAGCGCTGCAAATGTCCACTTGCAAATTCTAGAAAAAGACGGTTAGAAATCTGCTCTATCAAAAGAAAGGTTCAGCCCTGTGAGCTGAATGCAAGCATCCCATAGAAGTCTATGAGAATGCTTCTGTCCCTTTTTGTGTGAGATTGTCCCGTTTCCAACGAATTCCTAAAAGCGGTCTAAATATCCACTTGCAGATTCTATAAAAAGAGTGTTTCAAAACTTCTCTGTCAAAAGGAATGTTCATTTGGCTTAGGATTGACTTGGCGATGCGGGCTCTTTTTTGGTTCCATATGAACTTTAAAGTAGTTTTTTCCAATTCTGTGAAGAAAGTCATTGGTAGCTTGATGGGGATGGCATTGAATCTGTAAATTACCTTGGGAAGGATGGCCATTTTCATGATATTGATTCTTCCTACCCATGAGCATGGAATGTTCTTCCATTTGTTTGTATCCTCTTTTATTTCCTTGAGCAGTGGTTTGTAGTTCTCCTTGAAGAGGTCTTTCACATCCCTTGTAAGTTGGATTCCTAGGTATTTTATTCTCTTTGAAGCAATTGTGAATGGGAGTTCACTCATGATTTGGCTCTCTGTTTGTCTGTTATTGATGTATAAGAATGCTTGTGATTTTTGCACATTGATTCCATTCGACCCAGCCATTCCATTACTGGGTATATACCCAAAGGACTATAAATCATGCTGCTATAAAGACACATGCACACGTATGTTTATTGCCGCATTATTCACAATAGCAAAGACTTGGAACCAACCCAAATGTCCAACAATGATAGACTGGATTAAGAAAATGTGGCAGATATACACCATGGAATACTATGCAGCCATAAAAAATGATGAGTTCACGTCCTTTGTAGGGACATGGATGAAATTGGAAATCATCATTCTCAGTAAACTATCGCAAGAACAAAAAACCAAACACCGCATATTCTCACTCATAGGTGGGAATTGAACAATGAGAACACATGGACACAGGAAGGGGAACATCACACTCTGGGGACTGTTGTGGGGTGGGGGGAGGGGGGAGGGATAGCATTGGGAGATATACCTAATGCTAGATGACGGGTTGGTGGGTGCAGCGCACCAGCATGGCACATGTATACATATGTAACTTACCTGCACATTGCGCACATGTACCATAAAACCTAAAGTATAATAATAATAATAATAATAATAATAATAAAAGAAAAAAAAAAAATAAAGTACCTTTTCTTCTAAAAAAAAAAAAAAAAAAAAAAAAAAAACAAAAGGAATGTTCAACTCTGTGAGTTGAATGCACGCCCCACAAAGCACTTTCAGAGAATGCTTCTGTCTACTTGTTTTGTAAAGATACTTCCTTTTCCACCACAGTCCTCAAAGCGCTCCAAATGTCCACTTGCAAATTTTAGAAAAAGAGTGTTAGAAAACTGGTCTATCAAAAGAAAGGTTCAGCTGTGTGAGCTGAATGCACACATCACAAAGAAGTTTGCGAGAATGCTTCTGTGTCGTTTTTGTGTGGGGCTTTCCCGTTTCCAATCAATTCCCGTAAGCAGTCCGAATTTCCACCTGTAGTTTCTACAAAAGAGAGTTTCAAATCTTCTATCTAAAGGAATGCTCGACTCTGTGAGGTGAATGTACAAACAACAAAGAAGTTTCAGAGATTGCTTCTGTCTAATTTTTATGTGAAGGTATTTCCTTTCCACCTCAGGCCTCAAAGCGCTGCAAATGTCCACTTGCAAATTCTAGAAAAAGAGTATTATAAAACTGCTCTATCAGAAGAAAGGTTCAGCCGCGTGAGCTGAATGCAAGCATTCCACAGAAGTCTATGAGAATGCTTCTGTCTTCTTTTCGTGTGAGATTGTCCCGTTTCCAACGAATTCCTATAAGCGGTCCAAATATCCACTTGCAGATTCTATAAAAAGAGTTTTTCAAAACTTCTCTGTCAAAAGGAATGTTCAACTCTGTGAGTTGAATGCACGCCCCACAAAGCACTTTCAGAGAATGCTTCTGTCTACTTGTTATGTAAAGATACTTCCTTTTCCACCACAGTCCTCAAAGCGCTCCAAATGCCCGCTTGCACATTCTAGAAAAAGAGTGTTAGAAAACTGCTCTATCAAAAGAAAGGTTCAGCTGTGTGAGCTGAATGCACGCATCACCAAGAAGTTTGCGAGAATGCTTCTGTGTCGTTTTTGTGTGAGTGTTTCCCGTTTCCAATCAATTCCCGTAAGCAGTCCGAATTTCCACCTGTAGATTCTACAAAAGAGAGTTTCAAATCTTCTCTGTCTAAAGGAATGCTCGACTCTGTGAGCTGAATGCACACACCACAAAGGAGTTTCAGAGAATGCTTCTGTCTCGTTTTTATGTGAAGATATTTCCTTTCCACCTCAGGCCTCAAAGCGCTCCAAATGTGCACTTGCAGATTCTAGAAAAAAAGTGTTTTAAAACTGCTGTATCAGAAGAAAGCTTCAGCTCCGTGAGCTGAATGCACACATCACACAGAAGTTTGTGAGAATGCTTCTGTTTACTTTTTCTGTGAGAGTGTCCCGTTTCCAACGAATTCCTATCAGCGGTCCAAATATGCAGTTGCAGATTCTACAAAAAGAGTGTTTCAAACTTCTCTGTCAAAAGGAGTGTTCAACTCTGAGAGTGGAATGCACACACCACAAAGAAGTTTCAGAGAATGCTTTCGTCTAGTTTTTATGTGAACATATTTCCTTTCCACCACGGGCCTCAAAGAGCTGCAAATGTCCACTTGTAGATTCTAGAAAAAGAGTGTTTCCAAACTGCTCTACCAATAGAAACGTTCGGCTCCTTGAATGCGCACATCACACAGAAGTTCGTGAGAATGCTTCTGTCTAGTTTTTGTGTGAGGGTGTCCCGTTTCCAACGCATTCCTATAAGCGGTCCAAATAGCCACTTGCAGATTCTGTAAATGAGGGTTTCAAATCTTCTCTGTCAAATGGAATGTTCAACTCTGTGAGTTGAATTCACGCACCACAGAGAACTTTCAGAGAATGCCTCTATCTACTTGTTATGGGAAGATACTTCCTTTCCCACCACAGGCCTCATAGCGCTCCAAATATCCACTTGCAGATTCTAGAAAAACAGTGTTTCAAAACTGCTCTATCAAAGGAAAGGCTCACATCTGTGAGTTGAAATCACACATCAGGAAGAAGTTTGTGAGAATGATTCTGTCTCGTTTTTGGGTGAGGGTTTCCCGTTTCCAACGATTTCCTGCAAGCGGTCCAAATTTCCACTTGCAGATTCTACAAAAAAAAAGACTGTTTCAAAACTTCTCTGTCAAAAAGAATGTTCAACTCTGTGAGTTGGACGCACACACACCACAAAGAAGTTTCAGAGAATGCTTCTGTCTAATTTTTATGTGAAGTTATTTCCTTTCCACCTCAGGCCTCAAAGCGCTGCAAATGTCCACTTGCAAATTCTAGAAAAAGAGTGTTAGAAATCTGCTCTATCAAAAGAAAGGTTCAGCCCTGTGAGCTGAATGCCAGCATCCCACAGAAGTGTATGAGAATGCTTCTGTCTCCTTTTTGTGTGAGATTGTCCCGTTTCCAACGAATTCCTATAAGCGGTCCAAATATCCACTTGCAGACTCTATAAAAAGAGTGTTTCAAAACTTCTCTGTCAAAAGGAATGTTCAACTCTGTGAGTTGAATGCACGCCCCACAAAGCACTTTCAGAGAATGCTTCTGTCTACTTGTTATGTAAAGATACTTCCTTTTCCACCACAGTCCTCAAAGGGCTCCAAATGTCCGCTTGCACATTCTAGAAAAAGAGTGTTAGAAAACTGCTCTATCAAAAGAAAGGTTCAGCTGTGTGAGGTGAATGCACACATCTCAAAGAAGTTTGCGAGAATGCTTCTGTGTCGTTTCTGTGAGAGAGTTTCCCGTTTCCGATCAATTCCCGTAAGCAGTCCGAATTTCCACCTGTAGTTTCTACAAAAGAAAGTTTCATATCTTCTCTGTCTAAAGGAATGCTCGACTCTGTGAGTTGAATGCACACACCACAAAGGAGTTTCAGAGAATGCTTCTGTCTAGTTTTTATGTGAAGATATTTCCTTTCCACCTCAGGCCTCAAAGCGCTCCAAATGTGCACTTGCAGATTCTAGAAAAAAAGTGTTTTAAAACTGCTGTATCAGAAGAAAGCTTCAGCTCCGTGAGCTGAATGCACACATCACACAGAAGTTTGTGAGAATGCTTCTGTTTACTTTTTCTGTGAGAGTGTCCCGTTTCCAACGAATTCCTATCAGCGGTCAAAATATGCAGTCGCAGATTCAACAAAAACAGTGTTTCAAACTTGTCTGTCAAAAGGAGTGTTCAACTCTGAGAGTGGAATGCACACACCACAAAGAAGTTTCAGAGAATGCTTTTGTCTAGTTTTTACGTGAACATATTTCCTTTCCACCACGGGCCTCAAAGCGCTGCAAATGTCCACTTGTAGATTCTAGAAAAAGAGTGTTTCCAAACTGCTCTGCCAATAGAAACGTTCGGCTCCTTGAATGCGCACATCACACAGAAGTTCGTGAGAATGCTTCTGTCTAGTTTTTGTGTGAGGGTGTCCCGTTTCCAACGCATTCTTATAAGCGGTCCAAATAGCCACGTGCAGATTCTGTAAATGAGGGTTTCAAAACTTCTCTGTCAAATGGAATGTTCAACTCTGTGAGTTGAATGCACGCGCCACAGAGAACTTTCAGAGAATGCCTCTTTCTACTTGTTATGGGAAGATACTTCCTTTCCCACCACAGGCCTCATAGCGCTCCAAATATCCACTTGCAGACTCTAGAAAAACAGTGTTTTAAAACTGCTCTATCAAAGGAAAGGCTCACATCTGTGAGTTGAAAGCACACATCAGGAAGAAGTTTGTGAGAATGATTCTGTCTCGTTTTTGGTGAGGGTTTCCCGTTTCCAACGATTTCCTGCAAGCGGTCCAAATTTCCACTTGCAGATTTTCCAAAAAAAAAGACTGTTTCAAAACTTCTCTGTCAAAAAGAATGTTCAACTCTGCGAGTTGGATGCACACACACCACAAAGAAGTTATAGAGAATGCTTCTGTCTAATTTTTATGTGAAGGTATTTCCTTTCCACCTCAGGCCGCAAAGCGCTGCAAATGTCCACTTGCAAATTCTAGAAAAAGAGTGTTAGAAATCTGCTCTATCAAAAGAAAGGTTCTGCCCTGTGAGCTGAATGCACGCATCCCACAGAAGTGTATGAGAATGCTTCTGTCTCCTTTTTGTGTGAGATTGTCCCGTTTCCAACGAATTCCTATAAGCGGTCCAAATATCCACTTGCAGATTCTATAAAAAGAGTGTTTCAAAACTTCTCTGTCAAAAGGAATGTTCAACTCTGTGAGTTGAATGCACGCCCCACAAAGCACTTTCAGAGAATGCTTCTGTCTACTTGTTATGTAAAGATACTTCCTTTTCCACCACAGTCCTCAAAGCGCTCCAAATGTCCGCTTGCACATTCTAGAAAAAGAGTGTTAGAAAACTGCTCTATCAAAAGAAAGTTTCAGCTGTGTGAGCTGAATGCACACATCACCAAGAAGTTTGCAAGAATGCTTCTGTGTCGTTTTTGTGGGAGGGTTTCCCGTTTCCAATCAATTCCCGTAAGCAGTCCGAATTTCCACCTGTAGATTCTACAAAAGAGAGTTTCAAATCTTCTCTGTCTAAAGGAATGCTCGACTCTGTGAGTTGAATGCACACACCACAAAGGAGTTTCAGAGAATGCTTCTGTCTAGTTTTTATGTGAAGATATTTCCTTTCCACCTCAGGCCTCAAGGCGCTCCAAATTTGCACTTGCAGATTCTAGAAAAAAAGTGTTTTAAAACTGCTGTATCAGAAGAAAGCTTCAGCTCCGTGAGCTGAATGCACACATCACACAGAAGTTTGTGAGAATGCTTCTGTTTACTTTTCCTGTGAGAGTGTCCCGTTTCCAAGGAATTCCTATCAGCGGTCCATATATGCAGTTGCAGATTCTACAAAAAGAGTGTTTCAAACTTCTCTGTCAAAAGGAGTGTTCAACTCTGAGGGTGGAATGCACACACCACAAAGAAGATTCAGAGAATGCTTTCGTCTAGTTTTTATGTGAACATATTTCCTTTCCACCACGGGCCTCAAAGCGCTGCAAATGTCCACTTGTAGATTCTAGAAAAAGAGTGTTTCCAAACTGCTCTACCAATAGAAAGGTTCGGCTCCTTGAAACGAATGGGCACATCATACAGAAGTTCGTGAGAATGCTTCTGTCTAGTTTTTGTGTGAGGGTGTCCCGTTTCCAACGCATTCCTATAAGCGGTCCAAATAGCCACGTGCAGATTCTGTAAATGAGGGTTTCAAAACTTCTCTGTCAAATGGAATGTTCAACTCTGTGAGTTGAATGCACGTGCCACAGAGAACTTTCAGAGAATGCCTCCTTCTACTTGTTATGGGAAGATACTTCCTTTCCCACCACAGGCCTCATAGCGCACCAAATATCCACTTGCAGACTCTAGAAAAACAGTGTTTTAAAACTGCTCTATCAAAGGAAAGGCTCACATCTGTGAGTTGAAAGCACACATCAGGAAGAAGTTTGTGAGAATGATTCTGTGTCGTTTTTGGGTGAGGGTTTCCCGTTTCCAACGATTTCCTGCAAGCGGGCCAAATTTCCACTTACAGATTCTACAAAAAAAAAAAAGACTGTTTCAAAACTTCTCTGTCAAAAAGAATGTTCAACTCTGCGAGTTGGATGCTCACACACCACAAAGAAGTTTCAGAGAATGCTTCTGTCTAATTTTTATGTGAAGGTATTTCCTTTCCACCTCAGGCCGCAAAGCGCTGCAAATGTCCACTTGCAAATTCTAGAAAAAGAGTGTTAGAAATCTGCTCTATCAAAAGAAAGGTTCTGCCCTGTGAGCTGAATGCACGCATCCCACAGAAGTGTATGAGAATGCTTCTGTCTCCTTTTTGTGTGAGATTGTCCCGTTTCCAACGAATTCCTATAAGCGGTCCAAATATCCACTTGCAGATTCTATAAAAAGAGTGTTTCAAAACTTCTCTGTCAAAAGGAATGTTCAACTCTGTGAGTTGAATGCACGCCCCACAAAGCACTTTCAGAGAATGCTTCTGTCTACTTGTTATGTAAAGATACTTCCTTTTCCACCACAGTCCTCAAAGCGCTCCAAATGTCCGCTTGCACATTCTAGAAAAAGAGTGTTAGAAAACTGCTCTATCAAAAGAAAGGTTCAGCTGTGTGAGCTGAATGCACACATCACCAAGAAGTTTGCAAGAATGCTTCTGTGTCGTTTTTGTGGGAGGGTTTCCCGTTTCCAATCAATTCCCGTAAGCAGTCCGAATTTCCACCTGTAGATTCTACAAAAGAGAGTTTCAAATCTTCTCTGTCTAAAAGAATGCTCGACTCTGTGAGTTGAATGCACACACCACAAAGGAGTTTCAGAGAATGCTTCTGTCTAGTTTTTATGTGAAGATATTTCCTTTCCACCTCAGGCCTCAAAGCTCTCCAAATGTGCACTTGCAGATTCTAGAAAAAAAGTGTTTTAAAACTGCTGTATCAGAAGAAAGCTTCAGCTCCGTGAGCTGAATGCACACATCACACAGAAGTTTGTGAGAATGCTTCTGTTTACTTTTCCTGTGAGAGTGTCCCGTTTCCAAGGAATTCCTATCAGCGGTCCATATATGCAGTTGCAGATTCTACAAAAAGAGTGTTTCAAACTTCTCTGTCAAAAGGAGTGTTCAACTCTGAGTGTGGAATGCACACACCACAAAGAAGTTTCAGAGAATGCTTTCGTCTAGTTTTTATGTGAACATATTTCCTTTCCACCACGGGCCTCAAAGCGCTGCAAATGTCCACTTGTAGATTCTAGAAAAAGAGTGTTTCCAAACTGCTCTACCAATAGAAACATTCGGCTCCTTGAAACGAAGGCGCACATCACACAGAAGTTCGTCAGAATGCTTCTGTCTAGTTTTTGTGTGAGGGTGTCCCGTTTCCAACGCATTCCTATAAGCGGTCCAAATAGCCACTTGCAGATTCTGTAAATGAGGGTTTCAAAACTTCTCTATCAAATGGAATGTTCAACTCTGTGAGTTGAATGCACGCGCCACAGAGAACTTTCAGAGAATGCCTCTTTCTACTTGTTATGGGAAGATACTTCCTTTCCCACCACAGGCCTCATAGCGCTCCAAATATCCACTTGCAGACTCTAGAAAAACAGTGTTTTAAAACTGCTCTATCAAAGGAAAGGCTCACATCTGTGAGTTGAAAGCACACATCAGGAAGAAGTTTGTGAGAATGATTCTGTGTCGTTTTTGGGTGAGGGTTTCCCGTTTCCAACGATTTCCTGCAAGCGGTCCAAATTTCCACTTGCAGATTCTACAAAAAAAAAAAAGACTGTTTCAAAACTTCTCTGTCAAAAGAATGCTTCTGTCTAATTTTTATGTGAAGGTATTTCCTTTCCACCTCAGGCCGCAAAGCGCTGCAAATGTCCACTTGCAAATTCTAGAAAAAGAGTGTTAGAAATCTGCTCTATCAAAAGAAAGGTTCTGCCCTGTGAGCTGAATGCACGCATCCCACAGAAGTGTATGAGAATGCTTCTGTCTCCTTTTTGTGTGAGATTGTCCCGTTTCCAACGAATTCCTATAAGCGGTCCAAATATCCACTTGCAGATTCTATAAAAAGAGTGTTTCAAAACTTCTCTGTCAAAAGGAATGTTCAACTCTGTGAGTTGAATGCACGCCCCACAAAGCACTTTCAGAGAATGCTTCTGTCTACTTGTTATGTAAAGATACTTCCTTTTCCACCACAGTCCTCAAAGCGCTCCAAATGTCCGCTTGCACATTCTAGAAAAAGAGTGTTAGAAAACTGCTCTATCAAAAGAAAGGTTCAGCTGTGTGAGCTGAATGCACACATCACCAAGAAGTTTGCAAGAATGCTTCTGTGTCGTTTTTGTGGGAGGGTTTCCCGTTTCCAATCAATTCCCGTAAGCAGTCCGAATTTCCACCTGTAGATTCTACAAAAGAGAGCTTCAAATCTTCTCTGTCTAAAGGAATGCTCGACTCTGTGAGTTGAATGCACACACCACAAAGGAGTTTCAGAGAATGCTTCTGTCTAGTTTTTATGTGAAGATATTTCCTTTCCACCTCAGGCCTCAAGGCGCTCCAAATTTGCACTTGCAGATTCTAGAAAAAAAGTGTTTTAAAACTGCTGTATCAGAAGAAAGCTTCAGCTCCGTGAGCTGAATGCACACATCACACAGAAGTTTGTGAGAATGCTTCTGTTTACTTTTCCTGTGAGAGTGTCCCGTTTCCAAGGAATTCCTATCAGCGGTCCATATATGCAGTTGCAGATTCTACAAAAAGAGTGTTTCAAACTTCTCTGTCAAAAGGAGTGTTCAACTCTGAGTGTGGAATGCACACACCACAAAGAAGTTTCAGAGAATGCTTTCGTCTAGTTTTTATGTGAACATATTTCCTTTCCACCACGGGCCTCAAAGCGCTGCAAATGTCCACTTGTAGATTCTAGAAAAAGAGTGTTTCCAAACTGCTCTACCAATAGAAAGGTTCGGCTCCTTGAAACGAATGGGCACATCATACAGAAGTTCGTGAGAATGCTTCTGTCTAGTTTTTGTGTGAGGGTGTCCCGTTTCCAACGCATTCCTATAAGCGGTCCAAATAGCCACGTGCAGATTCTGTAAATGAGGGTTTCAAATCTTCTCTGTCAAATGGAATGTTCAACTCTGTGAGTTGAATGCACGCGCCACAGAGAACTTTCAGAGAATGCCTCCTTCTACTTGTTATGGGAAGATACTTCCTTTCCCACCACAGGCCTCATAGCGCTCCAAATATCCACTTGCAGACTCTAGAAAAACAGTGTTTTAAAACTGCTCTATCAAAGGAAAGGCTCACATCTGTGAGTTGAAAGCACACATCAGGAAGAAGTTTGTGAGAATGATTCTGTGTCGTTTTTGGGTGAGGGTTTCCCGTTTCCAACGATTTCCTGCAAGCGGTCCAAATTTCCACTTACAGATTCTACAAAAAAAAAAAGACTGTTTCAAAACTTCTCTTTCAAAAAGAATGTTCAACTCTGCGAGTTGGATGCACACACACCACAAAGAAGTTTCAGAGAATGCTTCTGTCTAATTTTTATGTGAAGGTATTTCCTTTCCACCTCAGGCCGCAAAGCGCTGCAAATGTCCACTTGCAAATTCTAGAAAAAGAGTGTTAGAAATCTGCTCTATCAAAAGAAAGGTTCTGCCCTGTGAGCTGAATGCACGCATCCCACAGAAGTGTATGAGAATGCTTCTGTCTCCTTTTTGTGTGAGATTGTCCCGTTTCCAACGAATTCCTATAAGCGGTCCAAATATCCACTTGCAGATTCTATAAAAAGAGTGTTTCAAAACTTCTCTGTCAAAAGGAATGTTCAACTCTGTGAGTTGAATGCACGCCCCACAAAGCACTTTCAGAGAATGCTTCTGTCTACTTGTTATGTAAAGATACTTCCTTTCCCACCACAGTCCTCAAAGCGCTCCAAATGTCCGCTTGCACATTCTAGAAAAAGAGTGTTAGAAAACTGCTCTATCAAAAGAAAGGTTCAGCTGTGTGAGCTGAATGCACACATCACCAAGAAGTTTGCAAGAATGCTTCTGTGTCGTTTTTGTGGGAGGGTTTCCCGTTTCCAATCAATTCCCGTAAGCAGTCCGAATTTCCACCTGCACATTCTACAAAAGAGAGTTTCAAATCTTCTCTATCTAAAGGAATGCTCGACTCTGTGAGTTGAATGCACACACCACAAAGGAGTTTCAGAGAATGCTTCTGTCTAGTTTTTATGTGAAGATATTTCCTTTCCACCTCAAGCCTCAAACCGTTCCAAATGTGCACTTGCAGATTCTAGAAAAAAAAGTGTTTTAAAACTGCTGTATCAGAAGAAAGCTTCAGCTCCGTGAGCTGAATGCACACATCACACAGAAGTTTGTGAGAATGCTTCTGTTTACTTTTTCTGTGAGAGTGTCCCGTTTCCAACGAATTCCTATCAGCGGTCCATATATGCAGTTGCAGATTCTACAAAAAAAGTGTTTCAAACTTCTCTGTCAAAAGGAGTGTTCAACTCTGAGAGTGGAATGCACACACAACAAAGAACTTTCAGAGAATGCTTTCGTCTAGTTTTTATGTGAACATATTTCCTTTCCACCACGGGCCTCAAAGCGCTGCAAATGTCCACTTGTAGATTCTAGAAAAAGAGTGTTTCCAAACTGCTCTATCAATAGAAAGGTTCGGCTCCTTGAAACGAATGCGCACATCACACAGAAGTTCGTGAGAATGCTTCTGTCTAGTTTTTGTGTGAGGGTGTCCCGTTTCCAACGCATTCCTATAAGCGGTCCAAATAGCCACTTGCAGATTCTGTAAATGAGGGTTTCAAAACTTCTCTGTCAAATGGAATGTTCAACTCTGTGACTTGAATGCACGCGCCACAGAGAACTTTCAGAGAATGCCTCTTTCTACTTGTTATGGGAAGATACTTCCTTTCCCACCACAGGCCTCATAGCGCTCCAAATATCCACTTGCAGACTCTAGAAAAACAGTGTTTTAAAACTGCTCTATCAAAGGAAAGGCTCACATCTGTGAGTTGAAAGCACCCATCATGAAGAAGTTTGTGAGAATGATTCTGTCTCGTTTTTGGGTGAGGGTTTCCCGTTTCCAACGATTTCCTGCAAGCGGTCCAAATTTCCACTTGCAGATTCTACAAAAAAAAGACTGTTTCAAAACTTCTCTGTCAAAAAGAATGTTCAACTCTGCGAGTTGGATGCACACACACCACAAAGAAGTTTCAGAGAATGCTTCTGTCTAATATTTATGTGAAGGTATTTCCTTTCCACCTCAGGCCTCAAAGCGCTGCAAATGTCCACTTGCAAATTCTAGAAAAAGAGTGTTAGAAATCTTCTCTATCAAAAGAATGTTTCAGCCCTTTGAGCTGAATGCACGCATCCCACAGAAGTGTATGAGAATTCTTCTGTCTCCTTTTTGTGTGAGATTGTCCCGTTTCCAACGAATTCCTATAATCGGTCCAAATATTCACTTGCAGATTCTATAAAAAGAGTGTTTCAAAACTTCTCTGTCAAAAGGAATGTTCAACTCTGTGAGTTGAATGCACGCCCCACAAAGCACTTTCAGAGAATGCTTCTGTCTACTTGTTATGTAAAGATACTTCCTTTTCCACCACAGTCCTCAAAGCGCTCCAAATGTCCGCTTGCACATTCTAGAAAAAGAGTGTTAGAAAACTGCTCTATCAAAAGAAAGGTTCAGCTGTGTGAGCTGAATGCACACATCACAAAGAAGTTTGCGAGAATGCTTCTGTGTCGTTTTTGTGTGAGGGTTTCCCGTTTCCGATCAATTCCCGTAAGCAGTCCGAATTTCCACCTGTAGATTCTACAAAAGAGAGTTTCAAATCTTCTCTGTCTAAAGGAATGCTCGACTCTGTGAGTTGAATGCACACACCACAAAGGAGTTTCAGAGAATGCTTCTGTCTAGTTTTTATGTGAAGATATTTCCTTTCCACCTCAGGCCTCAAAGCTCTCCAAGTGTGCACTTGCAGATCCTAGAAAAAAAGTGTTTTAAAACTGCTGTATCAGAAGAAAGCTTCAGCTCCGTGAGCTGAATGCACACATCACACAGAAGTTTGTGAGAATGCTTCTGTTTACTTTTTCTGTGAGAGTGTCCCGTTTCAAACGAATTCCTCTCAGCGGTCCAAATATGCAGTTGCAGATTCTACAAAAAGAGTGTTTCAAACTTCTCTGTCAAAAAGAGTGTTCAACTCTGAGAGTGGAATGCACACACCATAAAGAAGTTTCAGAGAATGCTTTTGTCTAGTTTTTATGTGAACATATTTCCTTTCCACCACGGGCCTCAAAGCGCTGCCAATGTCCACTTGTAGATTCTAGAAAAAGAGTGTTTCCAAACTGCTCTACCAAAAGAAAGGTTCGGCTCCTTGAAACGAATGCGCACATCACACAGAAGTTAGTGAGAATGCTTCTGTCTAGTTTTTGTGTGAGGATGTCCCGTTTCCAACGTATTCCTATAAGCGGTCCAAATAGCCACTTGCAGATTCTGTAAATGAGGATTTCAAAACTTCTCTGTCAAATGGAATGTTCAACTCTGTGAGTTGAATGCACGCACCACAGAGAACTTTCAGAGAATGCCTCTATCTACTTGTTATGGGAAGATACTTCCTTTCCCACCACAGGCCTCATAGCGCTCCAAATATCCACTTGCAGATTCTAGAAAAACAGTGTTTTAAAACTGCTCTATCAAAGGAAAGGCTCAGATCTGTGAGTTGAAATCACACATAAGGAAGAAGTTTGTGAGAATGATTCTGTCTCGTTTTTGGGTGAGGGTTTCCCGTTTCCAACGATTTCCTGCAAGCGGTCCAAATGTACACTTGCAGATTCTACAAAAAAAAAGACTGTTTCAAAACTTCTCTTTCAAAAAGAATGTTCAACTCTGTGAGTTGGATGCACACACAACACAAAGAAGTTTCAGAGAATGCTTCTGTCTAATTTTTATGTGAAGGTATTTCCTTTCCACCTCAGGCCTCAAAGCGCTGCAAATGTCCACTTGCAAATTCTAGAAAAAGATGGTTAGAAATCTGCTCTATCAAAAGAAAGGTTCAGCCCTGTGAGCTGAATGCACGCCTCCCACAGAAGTGTATGAGAATGCTTCTGTCTCCTTTTTGTGTGAGATTGTCCCGTTTCCAACGAATTCCTATAAGCGGTCCAAATATCCACTTGCAGATTCTATAAAAAGAGTGTTTCAAAACTTCTCTGTCAAAAGGAATGTTCAACTCTGTGAGTTGAATGCACGCCCCACAAAGCACTTTCAGAGAATGCTTCTGTCTACTTGTTATGTAAAGATACTTCCTTTTCCACCACAGTCCTCAAAGCGCTCCAAATGTCCGCTTGCACATTCTAGAAAAAGAGTGTTAGAAAACTGCT
The DNA here is from genome assembly GCF_028885625.2 of Pongo pygmaeus. Lineage (NCBI taxonomy): Eukaryota > Metazoa > Chordata > Mammalia > Primates > Hominidae > Pongo > Pongo pygmaeus. Next base: position 69,122,238 of record NC_072376.2, on the reverse strand, counting down.
CTATCAAAAGAAAGGTTCAGCTGTGTGAGCTGAATGCACACATCACAAAGAAGTTTGCGAGAATGCTTCTGTGTCGTTTTTGTGTGAGGGTTTCCCGTTTCCAATCAATTCCCGTAAGCAGTCCGGATTTCCACCTGTAGATTCTACAAAAGAGAGTTTCAAATCTTCTCTGTCTAAAGGAATGCTCGACTCTGTGAGTTGAATGCACACACCACAAAGGAGTTTCAGAGAATGCTTCTGTCTCGTTTTTATGTGAAAATATTTCCTTTCCACCTCAGGCCTCAAAGCGCTCCAAATGTGCACTTGCAGATTCTAGAAAAAAAGTGTTTTAAAACTGCTGTATCAGAAGAAAGCTTCAGCTCCGTGAGCTGAATGCACACATCACACAGAAGTTTGTGAGAATGCTTCTGTTTACTTTTTCTGTGAGACTGTCCCGTTTCCAACGAATTCCTATCAGCGGTCGAAATATGCTGTTGTAGATTCTACAAGAAGAGTGTTTCAAACTTCTCTGTCAAAAGGAGTGTTCAACTCTGAGAGTGGAATGCACACACCACAAAGAAGTTTCAGAGAATGCTTTTGTCTAGTTTTTGTGTGAACATATTTCCTTTCCACCACGGGCCTCAAAGCGTTGCAAATGTCCACTTGTAGATTCTAGAAAAAGAGTGTTTCAAAACTGCTCTACCAATAGAAAGGTTCGGCTCCTTGAAACGAATGCGCACATCACACAGAAGTTCGTGAGAATGCTTCTGTCTAGTTTTTGTGTGAGGGTGTCCTGTTTCCAACGCATTCCTATAAGCGGTCCAAATAGCCACTTGCAGATTCTATAAAAAGAGTGTTTCAAAACTTCCCTGTCAAAAGGAAAGTTCAACTCTGTGAGTTGAATGCACGCCCCATAAAGCACTTTCAGAGAATGCCTCTTTCTACTTGTTATGTAAAGATACTCCCTTTTCCACCACAGTCCTCAAAGCGCTCCAAATGTCCGCTTGCACATTCTAGAAAAAGAGTGTTGGAAAACTGCTCTATCAAAAGAAAAGTTCAGCTCTGTGAGCTGAATGCACACATCACAAAGAAGTTTGCGAGAATGCTTCTGTGTCGTTTTTCTGGGAGGGTTTCCCGTTTCCAATCAATTTCCGTAAGCAGTCCGAATTTCCACCTGTAGATTCTACAAAAGAAAGTTTCATATCTTCTCTGTCTAAAGGAATGCTCGACTCTGTGAGTTGAATGCACACACCACAAAGGAGTTTCAGAGAATGCTTCTGTCTAGTTTTTATGTGAAGATATTTCCTTTCCACCTCAGGCCTCAAAGCGCTCCAAATGTGCACTTGCAGATTCTAGAAAAAAAGTGTTTTAAAACTGCTGTATCAGAAGAAAGCTTCAGCTCCGTGAGCTGAATGCACACATCACACAGAAGTTTGTGAGAATGCTTCTGTTTACTTTTTCTGTGAGAGTGTCCCGTTTCCAACGAATTCCTATCAGCGGTCCAAATATGCAGTTGCAGATTCTACAAAAAGAGTGTTTCAAACTTCTCTGTCAAAAGGAGTGTTCAACTCTGAGAGTGGAATGCACACACCACAAAGAAGTTTCAGAGAATGCTTTCGTCTAGTTTTTATGTGAACATATTTCCTTTCCACCACGGGCCTCAAAGCGCTGCAAATGTCCACTTGTAGATTCTAGAAAAAGAGTGTTTCCAAACTGCTCTACCAATAGAAAGGTTCGGCTCCTTGAAACGAATGCGCACATCACACAGAAGTTCGTGAGAATGCTTCTGTCTAGTTTTTGTGTGAGGGTGCTCCTTTCCAACGCATTCCTATAAGCGGTCCAAATAGCCACTTGCAGATTCTGTAAGTGAGGGTTTCAAACTTCTCTGTCAAAGGGAATGTTCAACTCTGTGAGTTGAATGCACGCACCACAGAGAACTTTCAGAGAATGCCTCTTTCTACTTGTTATGGGAAGATACTTCCTTTCCCACCACAGGCCTCATAGCGCTCCAAATATCCACTTGCAGATTCTAGAAAAACAGTGTTTTAAAACTGCTCTATCAAAGGAAAGGCTCACATTTTTGAGTTGAAAGCACACATCAGGAAGATGTTTGTGAGAATGATTCTGTCTCGTTTTTGGTTGAGGGTTTCCCGTTTCCAACGATTTCCTGCAAGCGGTCCAAATTTCCACTTGCAGATTCTACAAAAAAAAAAGACTGTTTCAAAACTTCTCTGTCAAAAAGAATGTTCAACTCTGCGAGTTGGATGCACACACACCACAAAGAAGTTTCAGAGAATGCTTCTGTCTAATTTTTATGTGAAGGTATTTCCTTTCCACCTCAGGCCACAAAGCGCTGCAAATGTCCACTTGCAAATTCTACAAAAAGAGTGTTAGAAATCTGCTCTATCAAAAGAAAGGTTCAGCACTGTGAGCTGAATGCACGCATCCCACAGAAGTGTATGAGAATGCTTCTGTCTCCTTTTTCTGTGAGATTGTCCCGTTTCCAACGAATTCCTATAAGCGGTCCAAATATCCACTTGCAGATTCTATAAAAAGAGTGTTTCAAAACTTCTCTGTCAAAAGGAATGTTCAACTCTGTGAGTTGAATGCAGGCCCCACAAAGCACTTTCAGAGAATGCTTCTATCTACTTGTTATGTAAAGATACTTCCTTTTCCACCACAGTCCTCAAAGCGCCCCAAATGTCCGCTGGCACATTCTAGAAAAAGAGTGTTAGAAAACTGGTCTATCAAAAGAAAGGTTCAGCTGTGTGAGCTGAATGCACACATCACAAAGAAGTTTGCGAGAATGCTTCTGTGTCGTTTTTGTGGGAGGGTTTCCCGTTTCCGATCAATTTCCGTAAGCAGTCCGAATTTCCACCTTTAGATTCTATAAAAGAAAGTTTCATATCTTCTCTGTCTAAAGAAATGCTATACGCTGTGAGTTGAATGCACACACCACAAAGAAGTTTCAGAGAATGCTTCTGTCTAGTTTTTATGTGAAGATATTTCCTTTCCACCTCAGGCCTCAAAGCGCTCCAAATGTGCACTTGCAGATTCTAGAAAAAAAGTGTTTTAAAACTGCTATATCAGAAGAAAGCTTCAGCTCCGTGACCTGAATGCACACATCACACAGAAGTTTGTGAGAATGCTTCTGTTTACTTTTTCTGTGAGAGTGTCCCGTTTCCAACGAATTCCTATCAGCGGTCCAAATATGCAGTTGCAGATTCTACAAAAAGAGTGTTTCAAACTTCTCCGTCAAAAGGAGTGTTCAACTCTGAGAGTGGAATGCACACACCACAAAGAAGTTTCAGAGAATGCTTTCGTCTAGTTTTTATGTGAACATATTTCCTTTCCACCACGGGCCTCAAAGCGCTGCAAATGTCCACTTGTAGATTCTAGAAAAAGAGTGTTTCTAAACTGCTCTACCAATAGAAAGGTTCGGCTCCTTGAAACGAATGCGCACATCACACAGAAGTTCGTGAGAATGCTTCTGTCTAGTTTTTGTGTGAGGGTGTCCCGTTTCCAACGCATTCCTATAAGCGGTCCAAATAGCCACTTGCAGATTCTGTAAATGTGGGTTTCAAAACTTCTCTGTCAAATGGAATGTTCAACTCTGTGAGTTGAATGCACGCACCACAGAGAAATTTCAGAGAATGCCTCTTTCTACTTGTTATGGGAAGATACTTCCTTTCCCACCACAGGCCTCATAGCGCTCCAAATATCCACTTGCAGATTCTACACAAACAGTGTTTTAAAACTGCTCTATCAAAGGAAAGGCTCACATTTTTGAGTTGAAAGCACACATCAGGAAGAAGTTTGTGAGAATGATTCTGTCTCGTTTTTGGTTGAGGGTTTCCCGTTTGCAACGATTTCCTGCAAGCGGTCCAAATTTCCACTTGCAGATTCTACAAAAAAAAAGACTGTTTCAAAACTTCTCTGTCAAAAAGAATGTTCAACTCTGTGAGTTGGATGCACACACACCACAAAGAAGTTTCAGAGAATGCTTCTGTCTAATTTTTATGTCAAGGTATTTCCTTTCCACCTCAGGCCTCAAAGCGCTGCAAATGTCCACTTGCAAATTCTAGAAAAAGAGGGTTAGAAATCGGCTCTATCAAAAGACAGGTTCAGCCCTGTGAGCTGAATGCACGCATCCCACAGAAGTGTATGAGAATGCTTCTGTCTCCTTTTTGTGTGAGATTATCCCGTTTCCAACGAATTCCTATAATCGGTCCAAATATTCACTTACAGATTCTATAAAAAGAGTGTTTCAAAACTTCTCTGTCAAAAGGAATTTTCAACTCTGTGAGTTGAATGCACGCCCCACAAAGCACTTTCAGAGAATGCTTCTGTCTACTTGTTATGTAAAGATACTTCCTTTTCCACCACAGTCCTCAAAGCGCTCCAAATGTCCGCTTGCACATTCTAGAAAAAGAGTGTTAGAAAACTGCTCTATCAAAAGAAAGGTTCAGCTGTGTGAGCTGAATGCACACATCACAAAGAAGTTTGCGAGAATGCTTCTGTGTCGTTTTTGTGTGAGGGTTTCCCGTTTCCGATCAATTCCCGTAAGCAGTCCGAATTTCCACCTGTAGATTCTACAAAAGAGAGTTTCAAATCTTCTCTGTCTAAAGGAATGCTCGACTCTGTGAGTTGAATGCACACACCACAAAGGAGTTTCAGAGAATGCTTCTGTCTAGTTTTTATGTGAAGATATTTCCTTTCCACCTCAGGCCTCAAAGCTCTCCAAGTGTGCACTTGCAGATTCTAGAAAAAAAGTGTTTTAAAACTGCTGTATCAGAAGAAAGCTTCAGCTCCGTGAGCTGAATGCACACATCACACAGAAGTTTGTGAGAATGCTTCTGTTTACTTTTTCTGTGAGAGTGTCCCGTTTCCAACGAATTCCTATCAGCGGTCCAAATATGCAGTTGCAGATTCTACAAAAAGAGTGTTTCAAACTTCTCTGTCAAAAAGAGTGTTCAACTCTGAGAGTGGAATGCACACAGCATAAAGAAGTTTCAGAGAATGCTTTTGTCTAGTTTTTATGTGAACATATTTCCTTTCCACCACGGGCCTCAAAGCGCTGCAAATGTCCACTTGTAGATTCTAGAAAAAGAGTGTTTCCAAACTGCTCTACCAATAGAAAGGTTCGGCTCCTTGAAACGAATGCGCACATCACACAGAAGTTAGTGAGAATGCTTCTGTCTAGTTTTTGTGTGAGGATGTCCCGTTTCCAACGTATTCCTATAAGCCGTCCTAATAGCCACTTGCAGATTCTGTAAATGAGGGTTTCAAAACTTCTCTGTCAAATGGAATGTTCAACTCTGTGAGTTGAATGCACGCACCACAGAGAACTTTCAGAGAATGCCTCTATCTACTTGTTATGGGAAGATACTTCCTTTCCCACCACAGGCCTCATAGCGCTCCAAATATCCACTTGCAGATTCTAGAAAAACAGTGTTTTAAAACTGCTCTATCAAAGGAAAGGCTCAGATCTGTGAGTTGAAATCACACATCAGGAAGAAGTTTGTGAGAATGATTCTGTCTCGTTTTTGGGTGAGGGTTTCCCGTTTCCAACGATTTCCTGCAAGCGGTCCAAATGTACACTTGCAGATTCTACAAAAAAAAAGACTGTTTCAAAACTTCTCTTTCAAAAAGAATGTTCAACTCTGTGAGTTGGATGCACACACAACACAAAGAAGTTTCAGAGAATGCTTCTGTCTAATTTTTATGTGAAGGTATTTCCTTTCCACCTCAGGCCTCAAAGCGCTGCAAATGTCCACTTGCAAATTCTAGAAAAAGATGGTTAGAAATCTGCTCTATCAAAAGAAAGGTTCAGCCCTGTGAGCTGAATGCACGCCTCCCACAGAAGTGTATGAGAATGCTTCTGTCTCCTTTTTGTGTGAGATTGTCCCGTTTCCAACGAATTCCTATAAGCGGTCCAAATATCCACTTGCAGATTCTATAAAAAGAGTGTTTCAAAACTTCTCTGTCAAAAGGAATGTTCAACTCTGTGAGTTGAATGCACGCCCCACAAAGCACTTTCAGAGAATGCTTCTGTCTACTTGTTATGTAAAGATACTTCCTTTTCCACCACAGTCCTCAAAGCGCTCCAAATGTCCGCTTGCACATTCTAGAAAAAGTGTGTTAGAAAACTGCTCTATGAAAAGAAAGGTTCAGCTGTGTGAGCTGAATGCACACATCACAAAGAAGTTTGCGAGAATGCTTCTGTGTCGTTTTTGTGTGAGGGTTTCCCGTTTCCGATCAATTCCCGTAAGCAGTGCGAATTTCCACCTGTAGATTCTACAAAAGAAAGTTTCATATCTTCTCTGTCTAAAGGAATGCTCGACTCTGTGAGTTGAATGCACACACCACAAAGGAGTTTCAGAGAATGCTTCTGTCTAGTTTTTATGTGAAGATATTTCCTTTCCACCTCAGGCCTCCAAGCGCTCCAAATGTGCACTTGCAGATTCTAGAAAAAAAGTGTTTTAAAACTGCTGTATCAGAAGAAAGCTTCAGCTCCGTGAGCTGAATGCACACATCACACAGAAGTTTGAGAGAATGCTTCTGTTTACTTTTTCTGTGAGAGTGTCCCGTTTCCAACGAATTCCTATCAGCGGTCCAAATGTCCAGTTGCAGATTCAACAAAAAGAGTGTTTCAAACTTCTCTGTCAAAAGGAGTGTTCAACTCTGAGAGTGGAATGCACACACCACAAAGAAGTTTCAGAGAATGCTTTTGTCTAGTTTTTACGTGAACATATTTCCTTTCCACCACGGGCCTCAAAGCGCTGCAAATGTCCACTTGTAGATTCTAGAAAAAGAGTGTTTCCAAACTGCTCTACCAATAGAAAGGTTCGGCTCCTTAAAACGAATGCGCACATCACACAGATGTTCGTGAGAATGCTTCTGTCTAGTTTTTGTGTGAGGGTGTCCCGTTTCCAACGCATTCCTATAAGCGGTCCAAATAGCCACTTGCAGATTCTGTAAATGAGGTTTCAAAACTTCTCTGTCAAGTGGAATGTTCAACTCTGTGAATTGAATGCACGCACCACAGAGAACTTTCAGAGAATGCCTCTTTCTACTTGTTATGGGAAGATACTTCCTTTCCCACCACAGGCCTCATAGCGCTCCAAATATCCACTTGCATACACTAGAAAAACAGTGTTTTAAAACTGCTCTATCAAAGGAAAGGCTCACATTTGTGAGTTGAAAGCACACATCAGGAAGAAGTTTGTGAGAATGATTCTGTCTCGTTTTTTGGGTGAGGGTTTCCCGTTTCCAACGATTTCCTGCAAGCGGTCCAAATTTCCACTTGCAGATTCTAAAAAAAAAAGACTGTTTCAAAACTTCTCTGTCAAAAAGAATGTTCAACTCAGTGAGTTGGATGAACACACACCACAAAGAAGTTTCAGAGAATGCTTCTGTCTAATTTTTATGTGAAGGTATTTCCTTTCCACCTCAAACCTCAAAGCGCTGCAAATGTCCACTTGCAAATTCTAGATAAAGAGTGTTAGAAATCTGCTCTATCAAAAGAAAGGTTCAGCCAGTGAGCTGAATGCAAGCATCCCACAGAAGTGTATGAGAATGCTTCTGTCTCCTTTTTGTGTGAGATTGTCCCGTTTCCAACGAATTCCTATAAGCGGTCCAAATATCCACTTGCAGATTCTATAAAAAGAGTGTTTCAAAACTTCTCTGTCAAAAGGAATGTTCAATTCTGTGAGTTGAATGCACGCCCCACCAAGCACTTTCAGGGAGTGCTTCTGTCTACTTGTTATGTAAAGATACTTCCTTTTCCACCACAGTCCTCAAAGCGCTCCAAATGTCCACTTGCACATTCTAGAACAAGAGTGTTAGAAAACTGCTCTATCAAGAGAAAGATTCAGCCCTGTGAGCTGACTGCACGCATCACAAAGAAGTGTATGAGAATGCTTCTGTCCACTTTTTGTGTGGGTTTGTCCCGTTTGCAAGGAATTCCTATAAGCGGTTCAAATATCCACTTGCAGATTCTATAAAAAGAGTGTTTCAAAACTTTTCTGTCAAAAGGAATGTTCAACTCTGTGAGTTGAATGCACGCCCCACCAAGTACTTTCAGGGAGTGCTTCTGTCTACCTGTTATGTAAAGATACTTCCTTTTCCACCACAGTCCTCAAGGCGCTCCATATGTCCACTTGCAGATTCTAGAAAAAGAGTGTTACAAAACTGCTTTATCAAAAGAAAAGTTCAGCCCTGTGAGCTGAATGCACGAATCACACAGAAGTTTATGAGAATGCTTCTGTCTACTTTTTGTGTCAGATTGTCTCGTTTCCACGAATTCGTATAAGCGGTCCAAATATCCACTTGCGGACTCTATAAAAAGAGTGTTTCAAAACTTCTCTGTCAAAAGGAATGTTCAACTCTATGAGTTGAATGCAAGACCAACAAAGCACTTTCAAAGAATGCTTCAGTCTACATGTTATGTAAAGGTACTTTTTTTTCCAACACAGTCCTCAAATGGCTCCAAATGTCCACTTGCACATTCTAGAAAAAGAGTGTTAGAAAACTGCTCTATCGAAAGAAAGGTTCAGCTGTGTGAGCTGAACGCACACATCACAAAAAAGTTTGTGAGAATGCTTCTGTGTCGTTTTTGTGTGCGGGTTTCCAGTTTCCAATCAATTCCCTTAAGCAGTCCAAATTTCCACCTGCAGAATCTACAAAAGAGTGTTTCAAAACTTCCCTGTCTAAAGGAATGTTCAACGCTGTGAATTGAATGCACACACCACAAAGAAGTTTCAGAGAATGCTTCTGTCTAGTTTTTATGTGAAGATATTTCCTTTCCACCTCAGGCCTCAAAGAGCTCCAAATGTGCACTTGCAGATTCTAGAAAAAAGTGTTTTTAAACTGCTGTATCAAAAGAAACTTTCAGCTCCGTGAGCTGAATGCACACATCACACAGAAGTTTGTGAGAATGCTTTTTTTTACTTTTTCTGTTAGAGTGTCCCGTTTCCAACGAATTCCTATAAGCTGTCCAAATATTCAGTTGCAGATTCTACAAAAAGTATGTTTCAAAACTTCTCTGTCAAAGGGAATGTCCACCTCTGAGAGTAGAATCCAGACACCTCAATGAAGTTTCATAGAATGCTTGTCTAGTTTTTATTTGAAGATATTTCCTTTCCACCACAGGCATCAAAGAGCTCCAAATGTCCACTGGTAGATTCTAGAAAAAGAGTGTTTCATAACTGCTCTACCAAAAGAAAGTTTTGGCTCCGTAAGCTGAATGCGCACATCACACAGAAGTTTGTGAGAATGCTTCTGTCTCGTTTTTGTGTGAGGGTGTCCCGTTTCCAAAGAATTCCTATAAGTGGTCCAAATTTCCAGCTGCAGACTCTGAAAAAAAAGAGGGTTTCAAAACTTCTTTGTCAAAATTAATGTTTAACACTGTGTGTTGAATGCACACACCACAAAGAAGTTTCAGAGAATGCTTTTGTCTAGTTTTAAGTGAAGATATTTCCTTTCCACCTTAGGTCTCATAGCGCTCCAAATGCCCACTTGCAGATTCTAGAAAAGGAGTGTTACAAAACTGCTCTATCAAAAGAATGGTTCAGCTCCGTGAGCTGAATGCACACATCACACAGAAGTTTGTGAGAATGCTTCTGTCTCATTTTTGTGTGAGGGATTCCCGTTTTCAACGAATTCCCGTAGCGGTCCAAATTTCCACTTGCAGATTCTACTAAAAGAGTGTTACAAAACTTCTCTGCCTGAAGGAATGTTCAACTCTGTCAGCTGAATGCACACACCACAAGGAAGTTTCAGAGAATGCTTCTGTCAATTTTTAAATGAAGATATTTCCTTTCCACCACAGGCCTCAAAGCCCTCCAAATGTCCACTTGCAGATTCTAGAAAAAGAGTGCTTTAAAACTGCTCTACCAAAAGAAAGGTTCAGCTCCATGAGCTGAATGCACACATCACACAGTAATTTGTGAGAATGCTTCTGTCTAGTTTTTGTGTGAGTTTTTCCCGTTTCCAACGAATTCCTATAAGCGGTCTAAGTTTCCACTTGGAGATTCTACAAAAAGAGTGTTTCAATACTTCTCTGTCAAAAGGAATATTCAACTCTCTGAGAGGAATGCACACACCAGAAAGAAGTTTCAGAGAATGCTTCTGTCTAGTTTTTATGTGAAGATATTTCCTTTCCACCACAGACCCCAAAGCTCTCCAAATGTCCACTTGCAGGTTCTAGAAAAAGAGTGATTCAAAACTAATCTACCAAAAGAAAGGTTCAGCTCCGTGAGCTGAATGCACACATCACAGAGAAGATTGTGAGAATGCTTCTCTTCTGTTTTTGTGTGAGGGTGTCCCCTTCCAACAAATTCCTATAAGCAGTCCAAATATCCACTTGCAGATTCTGTAAATGGGGTTTTCAAAACTTCTCTGTTAAAAGGAATGTTCAGTTCTGTGAGATGAATGCACGCACCAAAAAGCACTTTCAGAGAATGCTTCTGTCTACTTGTCATGTGAAGACACTTCCTTTTCCACGACAGGCCTCAAAGCATTCCAAATGTTCACTTGCTGATGCTAGTAAAAGAGTGTTTCAAAAGTGGTCTATCAAAAGAAAATTTCACCTCATGCACTTGAAACCACACATCACAATGAATTTGGTGAGAATGCTTGTGTCTCCTTTTAGTGAGAGGGTGTCCCGTTTTCAACGAATTCCTTTAAGGGTTCCAAATATCCACATGCAGATACAACAAAACGTGTTTCAAAACTACTCTAAAAAAAGAATGTTCTCATTGTGGGGAACATCACACTTCGGGGACTGTTGTAGGGTGGGGGGAGGGGGGAAGGATAGCATTGGGAGATATACCTAATGCTAGATGACGAGTTGGTGGGTGCAGCGCACCAGCATGGCACATATATACATATGTAACTTACCTGCACATTGCGCACATGTACCATAAAACCTAAAATATAATAATAATAATAATAAAAGAAAAAAAAGAAAAAAAAAAGAATGTTCAACTCTGTGAGTTGAATGCACACATCACAAAATGGTTTCTGAGAATGCTTCTTTCTAGCTTTTATGTGAAGATATTTCGTTTTCCACCACAGGTCTCAGAAATCTCCAAAAGTCCATTTGCAGATTATACAAACAGAGAGTTTCATGGCTGCTCTAACAAAAGGAATGTTCCTCTGTGAGTTGAATGCAAACAACAGAAATTAGTTTCTGAGAATGCTTCTTTCTAGGTTACAAGTGAAGATATTTCCTTTTTGACCACAGGCCTCAAAGCTCTCAGAATGACCACTTGCATATACTGCAAAAAGAGTGTTTCAAAACTGCTCCATGAAAAGAAAGGTTAAACTCTGTGAGTTGAATGCACACATCACAGAGAAGTTTGTGAGAATGCTTCTGTCTATTTTTTGTGTGAGGGTGTCCCGTATCCAATGAATTCCTGTAAGCGGTCCAAATTTCCACTTGCAGATTCAACAAAAAGAGTTTTTAAAAATTTCTCACTCAAAAGGAATGTCCAAATCTGTGAGTGGAATGCACACACCAGAAAGAAGTTTCACAGAATGCTTCTGTCTAGTTTTTATGTGAAGATATTTCCTTTCCACCATAGACCTGAAAGCCCTCCAAATGTCCACTTCCAGATTCTAGAAAAAGAGTGTTTCAAAACTACTCTACCAAAAGAAAGGTTCAGCTCCGTGTGCTGAATGCACACATCACACAGAAGTTTGTGAGAAAGCTTCTGTCTCGTTTTTGTGTGAGGGTGACCCGTTTCCAACGAATTCCTATAAGCGGTCCAAATATCCACTTACAGATTCTGTAAATGAGGGTTTCAAACTTCTCTTTCAAAAGGAATGTTGAACTCTGTGAGTTGAATGCACGCACCACAAAGAACTTTCAGAGAATGCTTCTTTCTTCTTGTTATGTGAAGATACTTCCTTTTCCAACACAAGCCTCAAAGCTTTCCATATATTTACTTGCAGATGCTAGAAAAGGAGTGTTTCAAAATAGGTCTATCAAAAGAAAATTTCACATCACGGAGTTGAAAGCACACATCACAAAGAAATTTGTGAGAATGCTTCTGTCTAGTTTTTATGTGAGGGTTTCCCCTTTCCAATGAATTCCTATAAGCGTCCCAAATATCCACTTGTAGATTCTGTAAATGAGGGTTTCAAAACTTCTCTGTCAAAAGGAATGTTCAACTCTGTGGGTTGAATGCACGCCCCACAAAGAACGTTCAGAGAATGCTTCTGTGTACTTGTTAGGTGAAGATACTTCCTTTTCCAACACAGGCCTCATAGCGCTCCAAATGTCCAATTGCAGATTCTAGAAAAAGAGAGTTTCAAAACTGCTCTATCAAAATAAACGTTCACCTCTGTGAGTTGAAAGCACACATCACAAAGAAGTTTGTGAGAATACTTCTGTCTCGTCTTTGTGTGAGGGTGTCCCGTTTCCAACAAATTCCTAGAAGCGGTCCAAATTTCCAGTTGCAGATTCTACAAAAAAAAGAGTGTTTCAAAACTTGTCTTTCAAAAGGAATGTTCAACTCTGTGAGTTGAATGCACACACCACAAAGAAGTTTCAGAGAATGCTTCTGTCTAGTTTTTATGTGGAGATATTTCCTTTCCACCTCATGCGTCAAAGCGCTCCAAATATGCACTTGCAGATTCTAGGAAAAGAGTGTTACAAAACTGCTCTACCAAAAGAAAGGTTCAGCTCTGTGGGCTGAAGGCACACATCACACAGAAGTTTGTGAGAATGCTTCTGTCTACTTATTGTATGAGATTGTCTCCTTTACAACGAACTCATATAAGCGGTCCAATCATCCACTTGCAGAATCTATAAAAAGAGTATTTCAAAACTTCTCTGTCAAAAGGAATGTTCAAGTCTGTGAACTGAATGCATGCCCCACAAAGCACTTTCAGAGAATTTTTCTGTCTACTTGTTATGTGAAGATTCTTCCTTTTCCACCACAGGCCTCAAAGCGTTCGAAATGTTCATTTGCAGATGCTAGAAAAAGAGTGTTTAAAAACTGCTCTATCAAAAGAAAATTTCACATCACGGAGTTGAAAGCACACATCACAAAGAAGTTTGTGAGACTGCTTCTGTCTCGTTTTTGTGTGAGGGTGTCCCTTTTTCAACGAATTCCTGTAAGCGGTCCAAATATCCAAATGCAGATAATACAAAAAGAGTGTTTCAAAACACTCTAAAAAAAGGAATGTTCAACTCTGTGAGTTGAATGCACACATCACAAAGTGGTTTCTGAGAATGCTTCTTTCTAGCTTTTATGTGAAGGTATTTCGTTTTCCACCACAGGCCTCAGAACTCTCCAAATGTCCAATTGCAGATTATACAAAGAGAGTGTTTCATCGCTGCTCTAACAAAACGAATATTCCTCTCTGTATGTTGAATGCAAACAACACAAAGTAGTTTCTGAGAATGTTTCTTTCTAGGTTATAAGTGAAGATATTACCTTTTCGACCACAGGTCTCAAAGCTCTCAGAATGACCACTTGCATATACTGCAAAAGGAGTGTTTCAAAATTGCTACATGAAAAGACAGGTTAAACTCTGTGAGTTCAATGCACACATCACAGAGAAGATTGTGAGAATGCTTCTGACTAGTTTTTGTGTGAGGGCGTCCCATTTCCAAAGAATTCCTGTAAGCGGTCCAAATTTCCACTTGCAGATTCTACAAAGAGAGTGTTTCAAAACTTCTCTGTCAAAAGGAATGTTCAGGAAAAGTAACAGAAAGGATATCCACACCAAAAACCCATCTGTGCATCACCATCATCAAAGACCAAAAGTAGATAAAACCACAAAGATGGGGAAAAAACTGAGCAGAAAAACTGGAAACTCTAAAAAGCAGAGTTCCTATCCTCCTCCAAAGGAACACAGCTCCTCACCAGCAATGGAACAAACCAGGACGGAGAATGACTTTGACGAGCTGAGAGAAGAATTCTTCAGACGATCAAATTACTCCCAGCTAGGGGAGGATATTCAAACCAAAGGCAAAGAAGTTGAAAACTTTGAAAAAAAATTTAGAAGAATGTATAACTAGAATAACCAATACAGAGAAGTGCTTAAAGGAGCTGATGAAGCTGAAAACGAAGGCTCGAGAACTACGTGAAGAATGCAGAAGCCTCAGGAGTCGATGTGATCAAATGGAAGAAAGAGTGTCAGCCGTGGAAGATGAAATGAATGAAATGAAGCGAGAAGGGAAGTTTAGAGAAAAAAAGAATAAAAAGAAATGGGCAAAGCCTCCAGGAAATGTGGGAGTATGTGAAAAGACCAAATCTACGTCAGATAGGTGTACCTGAAAGTGACGGGGAGAATGGAAACAAGTTGGAAAACACTCTGCAGGATATTGTCCAGGAGAACTTCCCCAATCTAAAAAGGCAGGCCAACATTCAGATTCAGGAAATACAGAGAACACCACAAAGATACTCCTCGAGAAGAACTACTCCAAGACACATAATTATCAGATTCACCAAAGTTGAAATGAAGGAAAAACTGTTAAGGACAGCCAGAGAGAAAGGTAGGGTTGCCATCAAAGGGAAGCCCATCAGACTAACAGCGGATCTCTCGGCAGAAACCCTACAAGCCAGAAGAGAGTGGGGGCCAACATTCAACATTCTTAAAGAAAAGAATTTTCAACCCAGAATATCATATCCAGCCAAACTAAGCTTCATAAGTGAAGGAGAAATAAAATCCTTTACAGACAAGCAAAGGCTGAGAGATTTTGTCACCACCAGGCCTGCCCTAAAAGAGCTCCTGAAGGAAGTGCTAAACATGGAAAGACACAACCGGTAACAGCCACTGAAAAATCATTCCAAAATGTAAAGACCATCATGACTAGGAAGAGACTGCATCAACTAACGAGCAAAATAACCAGCTAACATCATAATGACAGGATCAAATTCACACATAACAACATTAACTTTAAATGTAAATGGACTAAATGCTCCAGATAAAAGACACAGACTGGCAAATTGGATAAAGACTCAACACCCATCAGTGTGCTCTATTCAGGAAACCCATCTCATGTGCAGAGACACACATAGGCTCAAAATAAAAGGATGGAGGAAGATCTACCAAGCAAAGGGAAAACAAAAAAAGGCAGGGGTTGCAATCCTAGTCTCTGATAAAACAGGCTTTCAACCAACAAAGATCAAAAGAGACAAAGAAGGCCATTACATAATGGTAAAGGGATTAATTCAACAAGAAGAGCTAACTATCCTAAATATATATGCAACCAATACAGGAGAACCCAGATTCATAAAGCAAGTCCTGAGTGACCTACAAAGAGACTTAGACTTCCACACATTAATAATGGGAGATTTTAACACCCCACTGTCAATAATAGACAGATCAACAAAACAGAAAATCAACAAGGATACCCAGGAATTGAACTCAGCTCTGCACCAAGCAGATCTATTAGACATCTACAGAACTCTCCACACCAAATGAACAGAATATACATTTTTTTCAGCACCACACCACACCTATTCTAAAACTGACCACATACTTGGAAGTAAAGCTCTCCTCAGTAAATGTAAAAGAACATAAATTATAACACACTATCTCTCAGATCACAGTGCAATGAAGCTAGAACTCAAGATTAAGAATCTCACTCAAAACTGCTCAACTACATGGAAACTGAACAACCTGATCCTGAATGACTACTGGGTACATAAGGAAATGAAGGCAGAAATAAAGATGTTCTTTGAAACCAACAAGAAAAAAGACACAACATACCAGAATCTCTGGGATGCATTCAAAGCAGTGTGTAGAGGGAAATTTATAGTACTGAATGCCCACAAGAGAAAGCAGGAAAGATCCAAAATTGAAACCCTAACATCACAATTAAAAGAACTAGAAAACAAGAGCAAACACATACAAAAGCTAGCAGAAGGCAAGAAATCACTAAAATCAGAGCAGAACTGAAGGAAATAGAGACACAAAAAACCCTTCGAAAAATTAATGAATCCCGGAGCTGGTTTTTTGAAAGGATCAACAAAATTGATAGACCGCTAGCAAGATTAATAAAGAAAAAAAGAGAGAAGAATCAGATAGATGCAATAAAAAATGATAAAGGGGATATCACCACCGATCCCACAGAAATACCAACTACCATCAGAGAATATTACAAACACCTCTATGCAAATAAACTAGAAAATCTAGAAGAAATGGATAAATTCCTCAACACATACACCCTCCCAAGACTAAACCAGGAAGAAGTTGAATCTCTGAATAGACCAATAACAGGATCTGAAATTGTGGCAATAATCAATAGCTTACCAACCAAAAAAAGTCCAGGACCAGATGGGTTCACAGCCGAATTCTACCAGAGGTTCAAGGAGGAGCTGATACCATTCCTTCTGAAACTATTCCAATCAATAGAAAAAGAGGGAATCCTCCCTAACTCATTTTATGAGTTCAGCATCATCCTGATACCAAAGCCTGGCAGAGACACAACCAAAAAAACAGAATTTTAGATGAATATCCTTGATGAACATTGATGCAAAAATCCTCAATACAATACTGGCAAACAGAATCCAGCAGCACATCAAAAAGCTTATCAAATATGGTCAAGTGGGCTTCATCCCTGGTATGCAAGTCTGGCTCAATATACACAAATCAATAAATGTAATCCTGCATATAAACTGAACCAAAGACAAAAACCACATGACTATCTCAATAGATGCAGGGAAGGCCTTTGACAAAATTCAACAACTCTTCATGCTAAAAACTGTCAATAAATTAGGTATCGATGGGACGTATCTCAAAATCATAAGCGCTATCTATGACAAATCCACAGCCAATATCAGACTGAATGGGCAAAAACTGGAAGAATTCCCTTTGAAAACTGTCACAAGACAGGGACGCCCTTTCTCACCACTTCTTTTCGACATAGTGTTGGAAGTTCTGGCCAGGGCAATTAGGCAAGAGAAGGAAATCAAGGGTATTCAACTAGGAAAAGAGGAAGTCAAATTGTCCCTGTTTGCAGATGACATGATTTTATATCTAGAAAACCCCATTTTCTCATCCCCAAATCTCCTTAAGCTGATAAGCAACTTCAGCAAAGTATCAGCACACAAAATCAATGTACAAAAATCACAAGCATTCTTACACATCAATAACAGACAAACAGAGGGCCAAATCATGAGTGAACTCCCTTTCACAATTGCTTCAAAGAGAATAAAATACCTAGGAATCCAACGTACAAGTGATGTGAAGGACCTCTTCAAGGAGAACTAAATACCACTGTTCAAGGAAATAAAAGAGGATACAAAGAAATGGAAGAACATTCCATGCTCATGGGTAGGAGGAATCAAAATTGTGAAAATGGCCATCCTTCCCAAGGTAATTTACAGATTCAATGCCATCCCCATCAAGCTACCAATGACTTTCTTCACAGAATTGGAAAAAACTACTTTAAAGTTCATATGGAACCAAAAAAGAGCCCACATCGCCAAGTCAAACTTAAGCCATAAAACAAAGCTGGAGGCATCACACTACCTGACTTCAAACTATACTACAAGGCTACAGTAACCAAAACAGCATGGTACTGGTACCAAAACAGTGATATAGATCAATGGAACAGAACAGAGCCATCAGAAATAATGCCACATATCTACAAGTATCTGATCTTTGACAAACCTGACAAAAAGAAGAAATGGGGAAAGGATTCCCTATTTAATAAATGGTGCTGGGAAAACTGGCTAGCCATATGTAGAAAGCTGAAACTGGATCCCTTCCTTACACCATACACAAAAATCAATTCAAGATGGATTAAAGACTTAAACGTTAGACTTAAAACCATAAAAACCCTAGAAGAAAACCTAGGCATTACCATTCAGGACATAGGCATGGGCAAGGACTTCATGTCTAAAACACGAAAAGCAATGGCAACAAAAGTCAAAATTGACAAATGGGATCTAATTAAACTAAACAGCTTCTGCACAGCAAAAGAAACTACCATCACAGTCAACAGGCAACCTACAATATGGGAGAAAATTTTCACAACCTACTCATCTGACAAAGGGCTAATATCCAGAATCTACAATGAACTCCAACAAATTCACAAGAAAAAAAAAACAACCCCATCAACAAGTGGGTGAAGGACATGAACAGGCACTTCTCAAAAGAAGACATTTATGCAGCCAAAAAACACATGAAAATATGCTCACCATCACTGGCCATCAGAGAAATGCTAATCAAAACCACAATGAGATACTATCTCACACCAATTAGAATGGCAATCATTAAAAAGTCAGGAAACAACAGGTGCTGGAGAGGATGTGGAGAAATAGGAACACTTTTACACTGTTGGTGGGACTGTAAACTAGTTCAACCCTTGTGGAAGCCAGTGTGGCGATTCCTCAGGGATCCAGAACTAGAAATTCCATTCGACCCAACCATCCCATTACTGGGTATATACCCAAATGAATATAAATCATGCTGCTATAAAGACACATGTACACGTATGTTTATTGCGGCATTATTCACAATACCAAAGACTTGGAACCAACCCAAATGTCCAACAATGATAGACTGGATTAAGAAAATGTGGCACATATACATCATGGAATACTACGCAGCCATAAAAAATGATGAGTTCATGTCCTTTGTAGGAACACGGATGAAATTGGAAATCATCATTCTCAGTAAACTATCGCAAGGACAAAAAACCAAACACCATATTCTCACTCATAGGTGGGAATTGAAAAATGAGAACACATGGATACAGGAAGAGGAACATCACACTTCGAGGACTGTTGTGGGTTGGGGGGACGGGGGAGGGATAGAATAGGGAGATATACCTAATGCTAGATGACGAGTTAGTTGGTGCACTGCACCAGCATGGGACATGTATACATATGAGACTTACCTGCACATTGCGCACATGTACCATAAAACCTAAAGTCTAATAATAAAAATAATAAAAAAGTCTAAGAAAATTAAAAAAAAAACAGAAGGATTGTTCAATTCTGTGAGTGGAATGCACAGAGCAGAAAGAAGTTTCAGGGAAGGGAGCTGTCTAGTTTTTATGTGAAGATATTTGCTTTCCACCATAGGCCTCAAAGCCCTCCAAATGTCCACTTGCAGATTCTAGAAAAAGAGAGTTTCAAAACTACTCTATCAAAAGAAAGGTTCACATATGTGAACTCAATGCACACATCACAAAGAAGTTTGTGAGAATGCTTCTGTCTAGTTTTTGTATGAGGTTGTCCCGTTTCCAAAGAGTTCCTAAAATCGCTCCAAATTTCCAGTTGCAGATTCTACAAAAAGAGTGTTTAAAAACTTCTCTGTCAAAAGGAATGTTCAACTCTGTGAGTTGAATGCACACACCAGAAAGAACTTTCAGAGAATGCTTCTGTCTAGTTTTTATGTGAAGATATTTGCTTTCCAACATAGGCCTGAAAGCCCTCCAAATGTCCACTTACAGATTCTAGAAAAAGAGAGTTTCAAAACTACTCTATCAAAAGAAAGGTTCACATATGTGAACTGAATGCACACATCACAAAGAAGTTTGTGAGAATGCTTCTGTCTCGTTTTTGTATGAGGTTGTCCCGTTTCCAACGAGTTCCTAAAGTCACTCCAAATTTCCAGTTGCAGATTCTACAAAAGGAGTGTTTAAAAACTTCTCTGTCAAAAGGAATGTTCAACTCTGTGAGTTGAATGCACACACCAGAAAGAACTTTCAGAGAATGCTTCTGTCTAGTTTTTATGTGAAGATATTTCCTTTCCACCACAGGCCTCAAAGTGTTCCAAATGTCCACAAGTATATTCAAGAAAAAGAGTGTTTCAAAACTGCTCTATCAAAGGAAAGCTTCACATCTCTGAGCTGAATGCACACATCACACAGATGTTTGTGAGAATGCTTCTGTCTCATTGTTGTGTGAGGGTTTCCCGTTTCCAACGAATTCCCGCAAGCGGTCTAAATTTCCACTTGCAGATTCTACAAAAAGAGAGTTTCAAAACTTCTCTGTCTAAAGGAATATTCAACTCTGTGAGTTGAATGTACTCACCACAAACAAGTTTCAGAGAATGCTTCTGGCTAGTTTTTATGTGAAGATATTTCCTTTCCACCACAGGCCTCAAAGCGCTCCAATTGTCCACTTGCAGATTCTAGAAAAAGAGTGCTTTAAAACTGCTCTATCAAAAGAAAGTTTCAGCTCTGTAAGCTGAATGCAGACATCACAGAGAAGTTTGTGAGAATACTTCTGTCTCCTTTTTGTGCGAGGTTGTCCCGTTTCCAACGAATTCCTAAATCGGTCCAAATTTCCAATTGCAGATTCTACAAAAAGAGTGTTTCAACACTTCTCTGTCAAAAGGAATGCTCAACTGTGTGAATGGAATGCACACACCACAATGTAGTTTCAGAGAATGCTTCTGTGTGGTTTTTATCTGAAGATATTTCCTTTCCACCACAGGCCTCAAACCGCTCCAAATGTCCACTTGCAGATTCTAGTGAAAGAGTGTTTCAAAACAGCTATACCAAAAGAAGGGTTCGGCTCCGTGTGCTGAATGCACACATCACACAGAATTTTGTGAGAATGCTTCTGACTAGTTTTTGTGTGAGGGTGTCAAGTTTCCAACGAATTCCTATAAGCGGTCCAAATATCCACTTGCAGATTCTCTAATTGAGGGTTTCAAAACTTCTCTGTTAAAAAGAATGTTCAACTCTGTGAGTTGAATGCATGCACCACAAAGAATTTCAGAGAATGCTTCTGTCTACATGTGAGGTGAAGATACTTCCTTTTCCACCAGAGGTCTTAAAGCACTCCAAATGTCCAGTTGCAGATTCTAGAAAAAGAGTGTTTCAAAACTGCTCTATCAAAAGAAAGGTTCACATCTGTGAGCAGAATGCACACATCACACAGAAGTTTGTGAGAATGCTTCTGTCTAGTTTTTGTGTGAGGTTTCCCGTTTCCAACGAATTCTCATAAGCAGTCCAAATTTCCACTTACAGATACGAGAAAAAGAGTGTTTCAAAACTTCTCTGTCAAAAGGAATGTTCAACACTATGAGTGGAATGCACACACAAAAAAAGGTTTCAGAGAATGCTTCTGTCTAGTTTTTATGTGAAGATATTTCCTTCCCACCACAGGCCTCAAAACGCTCCAAATGTCCACTTGCAGATTCTAGAAAAAGAGTGTTTCAAAACTGCTCTACCAAAAGAAAGGTTCGGCTCCGTGAGCTGAATGCGCTCATCACACAGAAGTTCGTGAGAATGCTTCTGTCTTGGTTTTGTGTGACAGTTTAGCGTTTCCAAAGAATTCCTATAAGCTGTCCAAATATACTCATGCAGATTCTATTAAAAGAGTGTTTCAAAACTTCTCTGTCAAAAGGAATGTTCAACTCTGTGAGTTGAATGCACAAACCAGAAAACACTTTCAGAGAATGCTTCTCACTACCTGTTATGTGAAGAAACTTCCTTTTCCACCACAGGCCTCAAGGCTCTCCAAACGTCCACTTGCACATACCAGAAAAAGAGTGTTTCAAAACTTATGTATCTAAAGGAATGTTCAACCCTGTGAGTTGAATACACACACCACAAAGAACTTTCAGAGAATGCTTCTGTCTAGTTTTTATGTGAAGATATTTCCTTTCCACCATAGGCCTTAAAGCGCTACAAATGTCCACTTTCAGATTCTAGAAAAGGACTGTTTCCAAACTGCTGTATCAAAAAAAAAAAGGTTTACATTGTGAGTTGAATGCACACATCACACAGAAGTTTGTGAGAATGCTTCTGTCTCGTTTTTGTGTGAGGGTTTCCCGTTTCCAACGTATTCCCGTAAGTGGTCCAAATTTCCACTTGCAGATTCTACAAAAAGAGTGTTTCAAAACTTCTCTGTCTAAAGGAATGTTCAACTCTGTGAGTTGAAAGCACACAAAACAAAGAACTTTCAGAGAATGCTTCTGTCTAGTTTTTGTGTGTAGATATTTCCTTTCCACCAGAGGCCTCAAAGCGCTCCAAATGTCCACTTGCAGATTCTAGAAAAAGAGCGTTTCAAAACTGCTCTAACAAAAGAAAGGTTCACATCTGTGAGCTGAATGCACTCATCACACAGAAGTTTGTGAGAATGCTTCTGTCTCGTTTTAGTGTGAGGGTTTCCCGTTTCCAACGAATTCCCGTAAGCGGTCCAAATTTCCACTTGCAGATTCTACAAAAAGAGTGTTTCAAAACTTCTTTGTCTAAAGGAATGTTCAACTCTGTGAGTTGAATGCACGCACCAGAAATTACTTTCAGAGGATGCTACTGTCTACTTCTGAAGTGATGATACTTCCTTTTCCATCACAGGCCTCAAAGCGCTCCAAATGTCCACTTCCAGATTCTAGAAAAGGAGTTTTTCAAAACTGCTCTATCAAAAGAAAATTTCACATCAGTGAATTGAAAGCACACATCAGTAAGGGGTTTGTGAGAATGCTTCTGTCTCGTTTTTGTGTGAGGGTGTCCCGTTTCCAACGAATTCCTACAAGCGGTCCAAATTTCCACTTGCAGATTCTACAAAAAAAGAGTGTTTCAAAACTTCTCTGTCAGAAGGAATGTTCAACTCTGTGAGTTGAATGCACACGCCACAAGCAAGTTTTAGAGAATGCTTCTGTCTACTTTTTTTGTGAGGATATTTCCTTTCCATCTCAGGCCTCAAAGCACCCCAAATATCCACTTGCAGATTCTAGAAAAAGAATGTTTCAAAACTGCTCTATCCAAAGAAAGGTTCATCTCTCTGAGATGAATGCACACATCACAAAGTAGTTTGTTGGAATGCTTCTGTCTACTTTTTGTGTGAGATTGTCACGTTTCCGACGAATTCCTTTAAGCGGTCCAAATATCCACTCGGAGATTTTGTAAATGAGGGTTTCAAAACTTCTCTGTCAAAAGGAATGTTCAACTCTGTGAGTTGAATACACGCACCACCAAGAACTTTCAGAGAATGCTTCTGTCTACATGTTATGTGAAGATACTTCCTTTTCCACCACAGGCCTCAAAGCTCTCCAAATGTCCACTTGCAGATTATAGAAAAACAGTGTTTCAAAACTGTTCTTCAAAAGAAAGGCTCACGTCTGTGAGGTGAAAGCACACATCACAAAGAAGTTTGTGAGAATGCTTCTGTCTCGTTTTTGTGTGAGGGTGTCCCATTTTCTGTGAATTCCTATAAGCGGTCACAATTCCACTTGCAGATTCTACAAAAAAAAGACTGTTTCAAAACTTCTCTGTCAAAAAGAATGTTCAGCTCTGTGAGTTGAATGCACACACCACAAAGAATTTTCAGAGAAAGCTTCTGTCTAGTTTTTATGTGAAGATATTTCCTTTCCCCCTCAGACCTCAAAGCGCTCCAAATGTCCACTTCCAGACTCTATAAAAAGAGAGTTTCAAAACTGCTCTATCAAAAGAAAGGTTCAGCTCTGTGAGCTGAATGCACACATCACACAGAAGTGTTTGAGAATGCTTCTGTATAGTTTCTGTGTGAGATTGTCCCGTTCCCAACGAAGTCCGAAAAGCGGTCCGAATATCCACTTGCAGATTCTATAAAAAGAGTCTTTCAAAACTTCTCTGTCAAAAGGAATGTTCAGCTCTGTGAGTGTAATGCACACACTACAAAGAACTTTCAGAGAATGCTTCTGTCTAATTTTTATGTGAAGATACTTCCTTTCCACAACAGGCCTCAAAGCTCTCCAAATGTCCACTTGCGGATTCTAGAAAAAGAGTGTTTCAAAACTCCTCTACCAAAAGAAATGTTCGGCTCCGTGAGCTCAATGCACACATCACACAGAAGTTTGTGAAAATGCTTCAGTCTACATTTTGTGTGAGGTTGTCCCGTTTCAACGAATTCCTTTAAGCGGTCAAAATATCCACTTGGAGATTTTGTAAATGAGGGTTTCAAAACTTCTCTGTCAAAAAGAGTGTTCAAATCTGTGAGTTGAATGCACGCACCATAAAGCACTTTCAGAGAATGCTTCTGTCTACTTGTTATGTGAAGATACTTCCTTTTTCACCACAGACCTCAAAGCAATCCAAATGTTCACTTGCAGATGCTAGAAAAAGAGTGTTTCAAAACTGCTCTATCAAAAGATAATTTCACATCACGGAGTTGAAAGCACACATCACAAAGTAGTTTGTGAGAATTCTTCTGTCTCGTTTTTGTGTGAGGGTTTCCCGTTTTCAACGAATTCCTGTAAGCGGTCCAAATATCCACAAGCAGATTCTACTAAGAGTGTTTCAAAACTACTGTAACAAGAGGAATGCTCAACTCTCTGAGTTGAATGCACACATCACAAAGTGGTTTCTGAGAATGTTTCTTTCTAGGTTTTATGTGAAGATATTTCGTTTTCCAACACTGGCTCCAGAGTTCTCCAAATGTCCATTTGCGGATTATACAAAAAGTATGTCTCATGGCCGCTCTAACAAAAGGAATGTTCTGCTCTGTGAGTTGAATGCGTACAACACAATGTAGTTTCTGAAAATGCTTCATTCTAGGTTATATGTGAAGTTATTTTCTTTTCTACCACTGGCCTCAAATCTTTCGGAATGACCACTTACATATAGTGCCAAAAGAGTGTTTCAAAACTGCTCCAGGAAAAGAATGGTGAAACTCTGCTAGTTGAATGCACACATCACAGAGAAGTTTGTGAGAATGCTTCTGTCTAGTTTTTGTGTGAGGGTGTGCCATTTCCAATGAATACTTATAAGCAGCCAAATTTCTACCTGCAGATTCTACAAAAACAGTGTTTCAAAACTTCTCTTTCAAAAGGAAAGTTCAGCTCTGTGAGTGGAATGCACTCACCACAAAGAAGTTTCAGAGAATGCTTCTGTCCAGTTTTTTTGTGAAGTTATTTCCTTTCCACCACAGGCCTCAAATCGCTCCAAATGTCCACTTGCAGATTCCAGAATAAGAGTTTTTCGAAACTGCTCTAACAAAAGAAATTTCAGCTCTGTGAGCTGAATACACAGATCACACAGTAGTGTGTGAGAATTCTTCTGTATAGTTTTTGTGTGAGGGTTTCCCATTTCCAACGAATTCGTATAAGTGATCCAAATATCCACTTGCAGATTCTCTAAAAAGAGTGTTTCAAACCTTCTCTGTCAAAAGGAAGGTTCAACCCTGTGAGTTGAATGCACGCACCACAAAGGACTTTCACAGAATGCTTCTGTCTACTTCTTATGTGAAGATACTTCCTTTTCCACCACAGGCCTAAGGGCACTCCAAATGTCCACTTGCAGATTCCAGAAAAAGAGTGTTTCAAAACTGTTCTATCAAAAGAATGGTTCACATCTGTGGGTTGAATACACATATCAAAAATGGTTTCTGAGAATTCTTCTTTCTATGTTTTATGTGAAGGTATATCATTTTCCACCAAAGGCCTCAGAGCTTTCCAAATGTACAATTGCAAATTATACAAGAAGATTTTTTTCTAGCTGTTCTAACAAAAGGAATATTCCACTCTGTGAGTTGAATGCAAACAACACAAAGAAGTTTCTGAGAATGCTTCTTTCTAGGTTATATGTGAAGATAACTCCTTTTCGACCACAGGCCACAAATCTCTCCGAATGACCGCTTGCATATACTGCAAAAAGGGTGTTTCAAAACTGCTCCATGAAAAGAAAGGTTAAACTCTGTGAGATGAATGCACACATCACAAAGAAATTTGTGGGAATGCTTCTGACTAGGTTTTGTGAGAAGGTGTCCCATTTCCAAAGAATTCCTATAAGCAGTCCAAATTTCCACTTGCACATTCTACAAAAAGAGTGTTTCAAAACTTCTCTGTCAACAGGAATGTTCAACTCTGTGAGTGGAATGCACACATGACAAAGAAGTTTCAGAGAATGCTTCTGTCTAGTTTTTATGTGAAGACGTTTCCTTTCCACTATAGGACTCAAAGCGCTCCAAATGTCCACTTGCAGTTTCTAGAAAAAGAATGTTTCAAAACTGCTCCATGAAAAGAAAGGTTCACCTCTGTGAGCTCAATGCACACGTCATGCAGAAGTTTGTGAGAATGCTTCTTTCTCGTTTTTGTGTGAGGGTTTCCCGTTTCCAACGAATTCCCGTAAGCGGTCCAAATTTCCACTTGCAGATTCTACAAAAAGAGTGTTTCAAAACTTCTCTGTCTAAAAGATTGTTCAACTCTGTGAGTTGAATGCACACAACACAAAGAAGTCTCAGAGAATGTTTCTGTCTCGTTTTTATGTGAAGATATATCCTTTCCACCACAGGCCCCAAAGCGCTCCAAATGTACACTTGCAGATTCTAGAAAAAGACTGTTTTAAAACTGCTCTATCAAAAGAAAGGTTCAGCTATGTGACCTGAATGCACACATCACACAGAAGTTTGTGAGAATGCTTCTGTCTAGTTTTTGTATGACGTTGTCCCATTTCCAACGAATTCCTATCAGCCGTCCAAATTTCCACTTGCAGATTCTACAAAATGAGTGTTTCAAAACTTCTCTGTCAAAAGGAATGTTCAGCTCTGTGAGTGGAATACACGCACCACAAAGAACTTTCAGAGAATGCTTCTGTCCACTTGTTCTGTGAAGATACTTCCTTTTCCACCACAGGTCTCAAAGCGTTCCAAGTGTTCACTTGCAGATGCGAGAAAAAGAGTGTTTGAAAACTGCTCTAACAAAAGAAAATTTCACATCACGGAGTTGAAAGCAAATATCACAAAGAAGTTAGTGAGAATGCTTCTGTCTTGTTTTTGTGTGAGGATGTCCCGTTTCCAACGAATTCCTATAAGCGGTCAAAATATCCACTTGCAGATTCTACAAAAAGAGTGTTTCAAAACTTCTCTGTCAAAAGGAATGTTCAACTCTGTGAGTGGAATGCACACACCACGAAGAAGTTTCAGAGAATGCTTCTGTCTAGTTTTTATGTGATGATATTGCGTTTCCACCACAGGCTTCAAAGGGCTCCAAATGTCCTCTTGGAGATTCTAGGAAAAGAGTGTTTCAAAACTGCTCTACCAAAAGAAAGGTTCGGCTCCGTGAGCTGAATGCACACATCACACAGAAGTTTGTGAGGATGCTTCTGTCTACTTTTTGTGTGAGATTGTCCCGTTTCCGAAGAATTCCTATAAGCGGTCCAAATATCCACTTGC
The DNA here is from genome assembly GCF_028885625.2 of Pongo pygmaeus. Lineage (NCBI taxonomy): Eukaryota > Metazoa > Chordata > Mammalia > Primates > Hominidae > Pongo > Pongo pygmaeus. The sequence goes on along the minus strand of NC_072376.2, from coordinate 69,095,182 downwards.
AGATACTATAAAAGGAGTGTTTCAAAACTTCTCTGTCAAAACGATCGTTCAAATCTGTGAGTTGAATGCACGCACCACAAAGAACTTTCAGAGAATGCTTCTGTCTACTTTTTATGTGAAGACACTTCCTTTTCCACCACAGACCTCAAAGCGCTCCAAATGTTCAGTTGCAGATGCTAGGAAAAGAGTGTTTCAGAACTACTCTATCTAAAGAAAATTTCACATCACGGAGTTGAAAGCACACATCACAAAGAAGTTTGTGAGAATGCTTCTGTCTCGTTTTTGTGTGAGGGTGTCCCTTTTTCAACGAATTCCTGTAAGCGGTCCAAATATCCACATGCAGATACTACAAAAAGAGTGCTTCAAAACTGCTCTAACAAAAGGAATGTTCAACTCTGTGAGTTGAATGCACACATCACTAAGTGGTTTCTGAGAATGCTTCTTTCTAGCTTTTATGTGAAGGTATTTCGTTTTCCACCACAGGCCTCAGAACTCTCCAAATGTCCAATTGCAGATTATACAAAGAGAGTGTTTCATCGCTGCTCTAACAAAAGGAATATTCCTCTCTGTGAGTTGAATGCAAACAACACAAAGTAGTTTCTGAGAATGCTTCTTTCTAGGTTATAAGTGAAGATATTACCTTTTCGACCACAGGCCTCAAAGCTCTCAGAATGAATACTTGCATATATTGCCAAAAGTGTGGTTCAAAACTGCTCCATGAAAAGAAAGATGAAACTCTGCGAGTTGAATGCACACAACACAGAGAAGTTTGTGAGAATGCTTCTGTCTAGTTTTTCTGTGAGGTTGTGCCATTTCCAACGAATACCTCTAAGAGGCCAAATTTCTACTTGCAGATTCTACAAAAAGGGTGTTTCAAAACTTCTCTGTCAAATGGAATTTTCAAATCTGTGAGTTGAATGCACACACCACAAAGAAGTTTCAGAGAATGCTTCTGTCTAGTTTTCTTCTGAAGCTATTTCCTTTCCACCACTGGCCTCAAAGCGCTCCAAATGTCCACTTGCAGATTCTAGAATAAGACTGTTTCAAAACTGCTCTATCAAACGAAAAGTTCATCTCTGTGATCAGAATGCAAAGATCACACAGAAGTGTTGGAGAATGCTTCTGTATAGTTTTTGTGTGAGGGTGTCCCGTTTCCAACGAATCCCTAAAAGCAGTCCAAATATCCACTTGCAGATTCTATAAAAAGAGAGTTTCAAACCTTCTCTGTCAAAAGGAGTGTTCAACCCTGTAAGTTGAATGCATGCACCACAAAGAACTTTCACAGAATGCTTCTGTCTACTTGTTATGTGAAGATACTTCCTTTTCCACCATAGGCCTAAATGCACTCCAAATGTCCACTTGCAGATTCCAGAAAAAGTGTGTTTCAAAACTGTTCTATCAAAAAAAAGGTTCATATATGTGAGTTGAATTCCCACATAAAAAAAAATGGTTTCTGAGAATAATTCTTTCTAGGTTTTATGTGAATGTATGTCGTTTTCCACCACAGGCCTCAGAGCTTTCCAAATGTACACTTGCAGATTATACAAAAAGAGTGTTTTCTGGCTGGTCTAACAAAAGGAATATTACACTCTCTGAGTTCAAGGCAAACAACACAAAGTAGTTTCTGAGAATGCTTCTTTCTAGGTTATATGTGAAGATAATTCGTTTTCGACCACAGGCGTCAAATATCTCCGAATGACCACTTGCATATAGTGCAAAAAGGGTGTCTCAAAACTGCTCCATGAAAAGAAAAGTTAAACTCTGTGAGTTGAATGCACACATCACACAGAAATTTGAGGGAATGCTTCTGAATAGTTTTTGTGTGAAGGCGTCCTGTTTCCAACGAATTCCTATAAGCGGTCCAAATTTCCACTTGCAGATTCTACAAAAAGAGTGTTTCAAAACTTCTCTGTCAAAAGGAATGCTCAACTCTGTGAGTTGAATATCCATAGCAGAAAGAAGTTTCAGAGAATGCTTCTGTCTAGTTTTTATGTGAAGATATTTCCTTTCGACCACAGGCCTCAAATCGCTCAAAATGTCCACTTGCAGATTCTAGAAAAAGAGTGTTTCAAAACTGTTCTATCAAAAGAAAGGTTCAGCTCTGTGACCTGAATGCACACATCACACAGAAGTTTGTGAGAATGCTTCTGTCTCTTTTTTATGTGAGGGTTTCCCTTTTCCAAAGAATTCCTGTTTGCAGTCCAAATTTCCACTTGCAGATTCTACAAAAGAGTGTTTCAAAACTTCCCTGTCTAAAGGAATTTTCAACTCTGTGAGTTGAATGCACACACCACAAAGAAGTTTCAGAGAATGCTTCTGTCTACTTGTTATGTGAAGATAACTCCTTTACAACACATGTCTCAAAGCGCTCCAAATGTCCACTTGCAGATTCTTGAATAAGAGTGTTTCAAAACTCCTCTATCAAAAGAAAGGTTCAGCTCTGTGAGTTGAATGCACACATCACACAGAAGTGTTTGAGAATGCTTCTGTATAGTATTTGTGTGAGATTGCCTGGTTTCCAACGAATTCCTAAAATCGGTAAAATATCCACTGGCAGATACTATAAAAAGAGTGTTTCAAAACTTCTCTGTCAAAAGCAATGCTCAACTCTGTGAATTGAACGCACGCACCACAAAGTAATTTCAGAGAATGCTTCTTTCTATTTGTTAGGTGAAGATAATTCCTTTTCCAAAGCAGGCCTCAAAGCTTTCCAAATGTCCAGTTGCAGATTCTAGAAAAAGAGTGTTTCAAAACTGCTGTATCAAAAGAAACGTTCACTTTTGTGTGTTGAAAGCACACGTCACAAAGAAGTTTGTGAGAATGCTTCCGTCTAGTTTTTGTGTGAGGGTTTCCCGTTTCCAAAGAATTCCTGTAAGCGGTCCAAATTTCCACTTGCAGATTCTACAAAAAGAGTGTTTCAAAGCTTCTCTGTCTAAAGGAATGTTCAACTCTGTGAGTTGAATGCACACACCAGAAAGAAGTTTCAGAGAATGCTTCTGTATAGTTTTTATGTGAAGATATTTCCCTTCCACCACAGGCCTCAAAGCGCTCCAAATGTTCACTTGCAGATTCTAGAAAAAGAGTGTTTCAAAACTGTTCTACCAAAAGAAACGTTCAGCTCTGTGAGATGAATGCACATATCACACAGATGTTTTTGAGAATGCTTCTGTCTAGTTTTTGTGTGAGTGTGTCCCGTTTCCAACGAATTCCTATAAGCAGTCAAAATACCCAATTGCAGATTCTATAAAAAGAGTGTTTCAAAACTTCTCTGTCAAATGGAATGCTTACCTCTGTGAATTGAATGCAAGCACCACAAAGAATTTTCACAGAATGCTTCTTTCAATTTGTTATGTGAAGATGCTTCCTTTTCCACCACAGGCCTCAAGGCGTTCCAAATGTCCACTTGCAGACCCTAGAAAAACAGTGTTTCAAAACTGCTGTATCAAAAGAAAGGTTCATATCTGTGAGTTGAAAGCACATATCACAAAGAAGTTTGTGAGAATGCTTCTGTCTCATTTTTGTATGAGGGTGTCCCGTATCCAATGAGTTCCTACAAGCGGTCCAAATATCCACCAGTAGATTCTACAAAAAGAGTGTTACAAAACTGCTCTAACAAAATGACTGTTCAACTCTGTGAGTTGAATGCACACATCACAAAGTGGTTGATGACAATGTTTCTTTCTAGGTTTTATGTGAAGATATTTCGTTTTCCACCACAGGCCTCAGAGCTCTCCTAATGTCCAATTACAGATTATACAAAAAGAGGGTCCACGGCTGCTCTAACAAAAGGAATGTTCCACTCTGTGGTTTGAATGCAAACAACACAAAGTAGTTTCTGAGAACGCTTCTTTCTAGGTTATAAGTGAAGATATTTCCTTTTCGAAGGCTGGCCACAAAGCTCTCCGAATGACCACTTGTATATACTGCAAAAAGAGTGTTTCAAAACTGCTCCAAGAAAAGAAAGCTTAAACTCTGTGATGTGAATGCACACATCACGGCAAAGTTTGTGAGAATGCTTCTGCCTAGTTTTCGTGTGAGGCTGTCCAGTTTCCAACGAATTCCTATAAGCGGTCCAAATTTCCACTTGCAGATTCTACAAAAAGAGTGTTTCAAAACTTCTCTGTGAAAACGAATGTTCAACTCTGTGAGTGGAATGCAAACACCAGAAAGAAGTTTCAGAGAATGCTTCTGTCTAGTTTTTATGTGAAGATATTTCCTTTCCACCACAGGTCTCAAAGCGCTCCAAATGTCCACTTGCAGATTCTAGAAAAAGGTGCTTCAAAACTGCTCTACCAGAAGAAAGGTTCATCTCCGTGAACTGAATGGATACATCACACAGAAGTTTGTTGGAATTCTTCCGTCTCGTTTTTGTGTGAGGATTTCCCGTTTCCAACAAATTCCTATAAGCGGTCCAAATTTCCACTTGCAGATTCTACAAAAAGAGAGTTTCAAAACTTCTCTGTCAAAAAGAAGGTTCAACTCTGTGAGTTGAATGCCCACACCAGAAAAAAGTTCCAGAGAATGCTCCTGTCTAGTTTTTATGTGAAGATATTTCCTTTACACCACAGGCCTCAAACTGCTACAAATGTCCACTTGCAGATTCTGGAAAAAGAGTGTTACAAAACTGCTCTCTCAAAAGAAGGGTTCAGCTCTGGGAGCTGAATGCACACATCACAGGGAAGGTTGTGAGAATGCTTCTGTCTACTTTTTGCGTGAGGGTTTCCCGTTTCCAGTGAATTCCCGTAAGCGGTCCAAACTTCTACTTGCAGATTCTAGAAAAAGAGTGTTTCAAAACTTCTCTATCGAAATAAAGGTTCAGCTCTATGAGCTGAATGCACACATCACACAGAAGTGTGTGAAAATGCTTCTGTATACTTTTTTTGTGAGGGTGTCCCGTTTCCAACGAATTCCTAAAAGCGGTCCAAATATCCACTTGCATATTCTATAAAAAGAGTGATTCAAATTTTCTCTGTCAAAAGGAATGTTCAACTCTGTGAGTTGAATGCACGCACCACAAAGAAACTTCAGAGAATGCTCCTCTCCACTTGTTATGTGAAGATATATCGTTTCCACAATAGGCCTCAAAGCACTCCAAATGTCCACTTGCAGATTCTAGAAAAAGAGTGTTTCAAAACTGCTCTATCAAAAGAAGGTTTCAAATCTGTGAGTTGAAAGCACACACCACAAAGAAGTTTGTGGGAATGCTTCTGTCTCAAAAAACTTCTTTGTGGTGCGTGCATTCAACACACAGAGTTGAACATTCCTTTTGAAAGAGAAGTTTTGAAACACTCTTTTTATAGAATCTGCAAGTGGATATTTGGGACTCTTATAGGAATTCGTTGGAAATAGTACACCCTCACACAAAAACTAGACAGAAGCATTCTCACAAACTTCTCTGTGATGTGTGCATTCAACTCACAGAGCTGTACCTTTCCTTTGATAGAGCAGTTTTGAAACACTCTTTTTCTAGAATCTGCACGTGGTCATTTTTAGAGCTTTGAGGCCTGTGGCGGAAGGGAAATATCTTCACATAAAAAGTAGACAGAAGCATTCTCTGGAACTTCTTTTTCGTGCATGCATTCAACTAACAGAGTTGAACATTCCTTTTGACAGAGAAGTTTTGAAACATTCTTTTTGAAAAATCTGTGATTGGAAATTTGGACCGCTTAAAGCAATTCGTTGGAAACGGGAGACCCTTACACAAAAACCAGACAGAAGCATTCTCACAAACTTCTCTGTGATGTCTGCATTCAACTAGGAGAGTTTAACCTTTCTTTTCATGGAGCAGTTTTGAAACACTCTTTTTGCAGTATATGCAAGAGGTTATTCGGAGAGCTTTGAGGCCTGTGGTCGAAAAGGAAATATCTTAACATATAACCTATAAAGAAGCATTCTGAGAAACTACTTTGTGTTGTTTGCATTCAACTCACAAAGTGGAAAATTCCTCTTGTTAGAGCAACCAAGAAACACACTTTTTGTGTAATCTGCAATTGGACATTTGCAAAGCTCTCAGGCTTGTGGTGGAAAACGAAATAACTTCACGTAAAACCTAGAAAGACGCATTCTCAGAAACCAATTTGTGATGTGTGCATTCAACTCAGATACTTGAACATTCCTTTTGTTAGAGTAGTTTTGAAACACTCTTTTTGTAAAATCTGCATGTGGATATTTGGACCCTTTATAGGAATTCTTTGGAAACGGGACATCCTCACACAAAAACGAGACAAAAGCATTCTCACAAACTTCTTTGTGATGTGTGCATGCAACTCAGAGAGTGGAACATTCCTTTTTTTAGCGCAGCCATGAAACCTCCTTTTGTATAATCTGCAATTGGACATTTGGAGAGATCTGAGGCCTGTGGTGGAAAACGAAATATCTCCACATAAAAGCTGGAAAGAAGCATTCTCAGAAACCACTTTGTGATGTGTGCATTTAGCTCACAGTGCTTAACCTTTCTTTTGATAGAACAGTTTTGAAACACACTTTTTCTAGAATCTGCAAGTGGACATTTGGAGCGCTTTGAGGCCTGTGGTGGAAAGGAAATATCTTCACATAAAAACTAGACAGAAGCATTCTCTGAAACTTCTTTCTAGTGTGTGCATTCAACTCACAGTGTTAAACATTCCTTTTGTCAGAGAAGTTTTGAAACATTGTTTTTGTAGAATCTGCAAGTGGAAATTTGGACCGCTTATATGAATTCGTTGGAAATGGGAAATCTTCACACAAAAACGTGACACAAGAATGCTCACAAACTACTTTGTGATGTGTGCTTTCTACTCACAGATGTGAACCTTTCTTTTGATAGAGCAGTTTTGAGACACTCTTTTTCTAGAATCTGCAATTGGACATTTGGAGCGCTTTGAGGCCTCTGGTGGAAAAGGATGTATCTTCACATAATAAGGTGACAGAAGCATTCTCTGAAAGTTCTTTGTGATGCGTGCATTCAACCCACAGAGTTGAACATTCCTTTGGACACAGATGTTTTGAAACACTCTTTTTATAGAATCTGCAAGTGAATATTTGGACCGCTTAAAGGAATTCTCTGGAAACGGGACACCCTCACACAAAAACTAGACAGAAGCATTCTCACAAACTTCTGTGTGATGTGTGCATTCAGCTCACAGGGCTGAACCTTTCTTTTGATAGAGCAGTTTTGAAACCCTCTTTTTCTAGAGTCTGCAAGTGGACATTTTGATCGCTTTGAGGCCTGTGGTGGAAAAGGAAGTATCTTCACATAACAAGTAGACAGAAATATTCTCTGAAGTTTCTTTGGGGTGAGTGCATTCAACTCACAGAATTGAACATTCCTTTTGACAGCGAAGTTTTGAAACACTCGTTTTATGGAATCTGCAAGTGGATATTTGGGCCGCTTATAGGAATTCTTTGGAAAAGAGACACCCTCACACAAAAACTAGACAGAAGCATTATCAGAAATTTCTCTGTGATGTGTGCATTCAACTCATAGTGCTTAAACTTTCTTTTCATGGAGCAGTTTTGAAACACCCTTTTTGCCTTATACGCAAGTGGTCATTCTGAGAGCTTTGAGGCCTGTGGTCGAAAAGGAAATATCTTCACATATAACCTAGAAAGCAGCATTCTCAGAAACTACTTTGTGTTGTTTGCATTCTACTCACAGAGTGGAAGATTCCTTTTGTTAATGCAGCCATGAATCACTCTTTTCGTTTAATCTGCAATTGCACATTTGGAGAGCTCTGAGGCCTGTGCTGGAAAACGAAATATCTTCACATAAATCCTAGAAAGAAGCATTCTCAGAAACCACTTTGTGATGTGTGCATTCAACTCACAGAGTTGAAGATTCCTTTTTTAGGGCACATTTGAGACACTCTTTTTGTCGAATCTGCATGTGGATGTTTTTACCACTTATAGGAATTTGTTGGAAACGGGATATCCTCACACAAAAACGACACAGAAGCATTCTCACAAACTTCTTTGTGATATGTGCTTTTAACCCACAGATGTGAACCTTTCTTTCGATAGAGCAGTTTTGAAACACTCTTTTTCTACAATCGGCAAGTGGAGATTTGGAGCGCTTTGAGGCCTGTGGAGGAAAGGAAATATCTTCACATAAAAACTAGACAGAGGAATTCTCTGAAACTTCTTTCTGGTGTGTGCATTCATCTCACAGAGTTGAACATTCCTTTTCACAGAGAAGTTTTGATACACTCTTTTTGTAGAATCTGCAAGTGGAAATTTGGACCAATTATAGGAATTCGTTGGAATCGGGACACCCTTACAAAAAAACTAGACAGAAGAATTCTCACAAACTTCTCTGTGATGTGAGCATTCAACTCACAGAGTTTCTACTTTCTTTTCTTGGAGCAGTTTTGAAACCCTGTTTTTGCAGAATATGCAAGTGGTCATTCGTAGAGCTTTGTGTCCTGTGGTCGAAAAGGAAATATCTTCACATATAAACTAGAAAGAAGCGTTCTCAGAAACAACTTTGTGTTGTTTGCATTCAACTCGCAGAGTGGAACATTGCTTTTTTTAGAGCGGCCATGAAACACTATTTTTTTATAATCTGCAATTGGACATTTGGAGAGCTCTGAGATCTGTGGTGGAAAAGGAAGTATGTTCACATTACATGTAGACAGAAGCATTCCCTGAAACATCTGTGTGGTACTTGCATTCAACTCACAGAGTTGAACATTCCTTTTCACAAAGCAGTTTAGAAACACTCTTTTTAAGGAATCTGCAAATGGATATTTGGACCACTTAAAGGAATTCTTTGGAAACGGGACACCCTCACACAAAAACTAGACAGAAGCATTCTCATAAACTTCTGTGTGATGTGTGCATTCAGCTCACAGAGCTGAACCTTTCTTCGGATAGAGCAGTTTTGAAACACTCTTTTTCTAGAATCTGCACGTGGAGATTTGTGGCGCTTTGAGGCCTGTGGTGGAAAGGAAATATTCTCGAATAAAAACTAGACAGAAGCATTCTCTGAAGCTACTTTCTCGTGTGTGCATTCAACTCACAGAATTCAACATTCCTTTTGACAGAGAAGTTTTGAAACACTCTTTTTATAGAATCGGCGTGTGGATATTTGGACCGTTTGTAGGAATTCGTGGGAAATGGGACCCCTTCACGAAAAAACGGGACCAAAGCATTGTCACAAACTTCTGTGTGATGTGTACATTCAGCTCACAATTCTGAACCTTTCTTTTGATAGAGCAGTTTTGAAACACTCTTTTTGTAGAATCTGGAAGTGGACACTTGGAGCTCTGTGGGGCCTGTGGTTGGAAGGAAATATCTTCACATAAAAACTAGACAGAAGCATTCTCTGAAACTTCTTTCTGGTGTGTCCATTCTTCTCACAGAGTTGAACACTCCTTTTGACAGAGGTTTTTAAACCCTCTTTTTGTAGAATCTGCAAGTGGAAATTTGGACCGCTTATAGGAATTCGTTGGAAACGGGACACCCTCATACAAAAACTAGACAGAAGCATTCTCACAAACTTCTCTGTGATGTGTGCATTGAACTCACAGAGTTTTACCTTTCTTTTCATGGAGCAGTTTTGAAACACTCTTATTGCAGTATATGCAATTGGTCATTCAGAGAGCTTTGAGGTCTGTGGTCGAAAAGGAATTATCTTCACATATAACCTAGAAAGTAGCATCCTGAAAAACTACTTTGTGTTGTTTGCATTCAACTCACAGATTGGAACATTCCTTTTGTTAGTGCAGCCATGAAACATCCTTTTTGTATGATCTGCATTTGGACATTTGGAGAGCTCTGAGGCCTGTGGTGGAAAACGAAATATCTTCAAATAAAACCTAGAAAGATGCATTCTCAGAAACAACTTTGCGATGTGTGCATTCAACTCACAGTGTAAAACATTCCTTTTGTTAGAGCACTTTTGAAAGACTCTTTTTGTAGAATCTGCATGCGGATATTTGGACAACTTATAGGAATTTGTTGGAAACGGGACATCCTCATACACTAACGACACAGAAGCATTCTCACAATCTTCTTTGTGATGTGTGCTTTCAACTCACAGATGTGAACCTTTCTTTTGATAGAGCAGTTTTGAGACCCTCTTTTTCTAGTATCTGCAAGTGTACATTTGGAGTGCTTTTAGGCCTCTGGTGGAAAGGAAATATCTTCACATAAAAACTAGACAGAAGCCTTCTCTGAAAGTTCTTTGTGATGCGTGCATTCAACACACAGAGTTGAACATTCCTTTTGACAGAGAAGTTTTGAAACATTCTTTTAGTAGAATCTGCAAGTGGATATTTGTAACGCTTATAGGAATTCGTTGGAAACGGGACACCCTCACACAAAAACTAGACAGAAGCATTCTCAGAAACTTCTCTGTGATGTGCACATTCAACTCACAGAGCTTAACCTTTCTTTTCATGGAGCAGTTTTGAAACACTCTTTTTGCAGTATATGCAAGTAGTCATTCGGAGAGCTTTGAGGCCTCTGGTCGAAAAGGAAATATCTTCATATATACACTAGAAAGCAGCATTCGCAGAAACAACTTTGTGTTGTTTGCATTCAACTCACAGAGCGGAAGATTACTTTTGTTAGTGCAGCCATTAAACACTCTTTTTGTATAATCTTCAATTGGATTTTGGAGCCTCTGAGGCATGACGTGGAAAAAGAAAAATATACACTTAAAACCGAGACAGAAGCATTCTCAGAAACCACTTTGTGAAGTACGCATTCAACTCACAGAGGTGTACATTCCTTTTGACAGAGATTTTTTTTAATTATTTTTATTATTATACTTTAGATTTTATGGTACATGTGCACAATGTGCAGGTAAGTTACATATGTATACATGTGCCATGCTGCTGCACTGCACCCATTAACTCGTCGTCTAGCATTAGGTATATCTCCCAATGTTATCCCTCCCCCCTACCCCCAGGCCACAACAGTCCCTGAAGTTTGTTGTTCCCCTTCCTGTTTCCATGTGTTCTCATTGTTCAATTCCCACCTATCAGTGAGAATATGTGGTGTTTGGTTATTTGGTCTTGCGATAGTTTACTGGGAATGAAGATTTCCAATTTCAACCATGTCCCTAAAAAGGACATGAAGTCATCATTTTTTATGGCTGCATAGTATTCCATGGTGTATATGTGCCACATTTTCTTAATCCAATCTAGCATTGTTGGACGTTTTGTTTGGTTCCAAGTCTTTGCTATTGTGAATAATGCCACAATAAACATACATGTGCTCGTGTCTTTATAGCAGCATGATTTATAGTCCTTTGGGTATATACCCAGTAATGGGATGGCTGGGTCGAATGGAGTTTCTAGTTCTAGATCCCATAGGAATCATCACACTGACTTACAGAAGGGTTGATCTAGTTTATAGTCCCACCAACGGTATAAAAGTGTTCCTATTTCTCCACATCCTCTCCAGCACCTGTTGTTTCCTGACTTTTAATGATTGCCAATCTAACTGGTGTGAGATGGTATCTCATTGTGGTTTTGATTTGCATTTCTCTGATGGCCAGTGATGGTGAGCATTTTTTCATGTGTTTTTTGGCTGCATAAATGTCTTCTTTTGAGAAGTGTCTGTTCATACCCTTCACAAATTTTTTGACGAGGTTGTTTGTTTTTTTCTTGTAAATTTATTGGGGTTCATTGTAGATTCTGGATATTAGCCATTTTTCAGATGAGTAGGTTGTGAAAACTTTCTCCCATTTTGTAGGTTGCCGGTTCACTCTGATGATAGTTTCTTTTACTGTGCAGAAGCTCTTTAGCTTAATTAGATCCCATTTGTCAATTTTCGCTTTTGTTGCGATTGCTTTTGGTATTTTAGACATGAAGTCCTTGCTCATGAAAGAGATGTTTTGAAACACTCTTTTTGTAGAATCTGCAAGAGGAAATTTTGACCAGTTATAGGAATTCGTAGGAAATGAGACACCTTCGCACAAAAACTAGACAGAAGCATTCTCACAAACTTCTATGTGATGTGTGCATTCAACTCACAGAGTTTAAAGTTTCTTTTCATGGAGCAGACTTGAAACACTCTTTTTGCAGTATATGCAAGTGGTCATTCGGAGAGCTTTGAGGCCTCTGGTCGAAAAGGAAATATCTTCACATATAACCAGAAAGATGCATTCTCAGAAACTAATTTGTGTTGTTTGCATTCAACTCAGAGAGTGGAACATTCCTTTTGTTAGAGCAGCCATGAAACACTCTTTTTGTATAGTCTGCAATTGGACATTTGGAGAGCTCTGAGGCCTTTGGTGGAAAACGAAATATCTTCACATAAAATCTAGAAAAATCATTGTTCGAAATCACTTTGTGATGTGTGCATTCAACTCACAGAGTTGAACATTCCTTTTGTTAGAGCAGTTTTGAAACAGTCTTGGTAGAATCTGCATGTGGATATTTGGACTACTTATAGGAATTTGTTGGAAACGGGACACCTTCACACAAAAAAGAGACAGAAGCATTCTCACAAACTTCTTTGTAATGCGTGCTTTCAACTCACGGATGTGAAACTTTTTTTGATAGAGCAGTTCTGAAACAGTCGTTTTCTAGAATCTGCAAGTGGACATTTGAAGCGCTTTGAGGCCTGTGGTGGAGAAGGAAGTATCGTCACATATCAAGTAGACAGAAGCATTCTCTGAAACTTCTTTGTGGTGCGTGCATTCAACTCACAGAGTTGAACATTCTTTTTGACAGAGAAGTTTTGAAATACTCTTTTTGTAGAATGTGCAAGTGGAAATTTGGACGGCTTATAGGAATTCATTGGAAACGGGACACCCTCACACAAAAACGAGACAGAAGCATTCTCACAAACTTCTGTGTGATGTGTGCATTCGGGTCACCGAGCTGAACCTTTCTTTTGATAGAGCAGTTTTGAAACACTCTTTTTCTAGAATCTGCACGTGGACATTTTGAGCGCTTTAGGGCCTGTGGTGGAAACCAAATATCTTCACATAAAAACTACACAGAAGCATTCTCTGAAACTTCTTTCTGGTGTGTGCATTCACCTCACAGTGTTGAACATTCTTTTTACAGAGAATTTTTGAAACACTCTTCTTGTAGAATGTGAAAGTGGAAATTTGGACCGCTTATAGGAATTCCTTGGAAACGGGACACCCTCACACAAAAACTAGACAGAAGTTTTCTCACAAACTTCCCTGTGATGTGTACATTCAACTCAAAGGGTTTAACCTTTCTTTTCATGGAGCAGATTTTTTTTTCCTTTCATTTATTTATTTTCTTTAATTATACTTTAGGTTTTATGGTACATGTGTGCAATGTGCAGGTTACTTACATATGTATACATGTGTCATACTGTTGCGCTGCACCCACTAACCTATCATCTAGCATTAGGTATATCTCCTAATGCTATCCCTCCCCCATCCCCCCACCCCACAACAGTCCCCGACGTGTGTTTTTTGCCTTCCTGTGTTCATGTGTTTTCATTGTTCATTTCCCAACTATAAGTGAGAATATGCGGTGTTTGGTTTTTTGTTCTTGTGATAGTTTTCTGAGAATGATGACTTCTAGTTTCATCCACGTCCCTACAAAGGACATGAAATCATCATTTTTTATGGCTGCACAGTATTCCATGGTGTATATGTGCCACATTTTCTTAATCCAGTCTATAATTGTTGGACATTTTTGTTGATTCCAAGTCTTTGCTATTGTGAATAATGCTGCAATAAACATACGTGTGCATGTGTCTTTATAGCAGCACGATTTATACTCTTTTGTTTATATTCCCAATAATGGGATGGCTGGGTCGAATGAAATTTCTAGTTCTAGATCCCTGAGGAATTGCCACACTGACTTCCACAAGGGTTGAACTAGTGTACAGTCATGGAGCAGTTTTGAAACAGTCTTTTTGCGGTATATGCAACTGGTCATTCAGAGAGCTTAGAGGCCAGTGATTGAAAAGGAAATATCTTCACATATAACCAGAAAGATGCATTCTCAGAAACTACTTTGTGTTGTTTGCATTCAACTGACAGAGTGGAACATTCCTTTTTTTAGAGCAGCCGTGAAACACTCTTTTTGCATAATCTGCAATTGGACTTTGAAGAGCTCTGAGGCCTGTGGTGGAAAACGACATATCTTCACATTAAACCTAGAAAGAAGCACTCTCAGAAACCACTTTGTGATGTGTGCATTCAATTCACAGAATTGAACATTCCTTTTGTTCGAGCAGCTTTGAAACACTCTTTTTGTAGAATCTGCAAGTGGAAATTTGGACCGCTTATAGGAATTCACTGGAAATGGGAAACCCTCACACAAAAACGAGACAGAAGCATTCACACAAACTAATTTGTGATGTGTGCTTTCAATTCACGGATGTGAACCTTTCTTTTGATAGAGAAGTTTTGAAACCCTCTTTTTCTAGAATCTGCAAGTGGACATTTGGAGCGCTTTGAGGCCTGTGGTGGAAAAGGAAGTATCTTCACATAACAAGCAGACAGAAGCATCCTCTGAAAGTTCTCCATGGTGCGTGCATTCAACTCACAGGGTTGAACATTCCTTTTCACAGAGAAGTTTTGAAACACTCTTTTTATAGAATCTGCAATTGGATATTTGGACCGTATATACGAATTCGTTGTAAATGGGACACCCTCACACAAAAACAAGATAGAAGCGTTCTCACAAACCTCTTTGTGATGTGTGCTTTCAACTCACAGAAGTGAACCCTTCTTTTGAAAGAGCAGCCAGGAAACAACCTTTTTGAATAATCTGCAATTGGACATTTGGAGAGTTTTGACGCCTGTGTTGGAAAACTTTATATTTTCATATGAAACCTAGAAAGAAGCATTCTCAGAAACCACTTTGTGATGTGTGCATTCATCTCACAGAGTTGAACATTCCTTTTGTTAGAGCAGTTTTTAAACCCTTTTTTTGTAGAATCTGCAGGTGGATATTTGGACCACTCATAGGAATTTGTTGGAAACGGTACATCTTCACAAAAAAAAGAGACAGAAGCATTCTCTCAAACTTATTTTTGATGTGTGCTTTCACCACACAGATGTGAACCTTTCTCTTGATAGAGCAGTTTTGAGACACTCTTTTTCTAGAATCTGCAAGTCGACATTTGCAGCACTTAGAAGCCTGTGGTGGAAAAAGAACTATCTTCACATAACAAGCAGACAGAAGCATTCTCTGAATGTTCTCCGTGGTGAGTGCATTCAACTCACAGAGTTGAACATTCCTTTTGACAGAGAATTTTCGAAACACTCTTTTTGTAGAATCTGCAAGTGGAAATTTGCACCGCTTTCAGGAATTCGTTGGAAAAAGGACAACCTCACACAAAAACTAGACAGAAGCTTTCTCATAAATTTCTCTGTGATGCGTGCATTCAACTCACAGAGTTTAAACTTTCTTTACATGGAACAGATTTGAAACACTCTTTTTGCAGTAAGGGCAAGGGGACATTCGGAGAGATTTGAGGCCTGTTGTCAAAAAAGAAATATCTTCACATATAACCTAGAAAGAAATACTCTCAGAAACTACTTTGTGTTGTTTGCATTCAACTCACATTGTGGAACATTCCTATTGACAGAGAAGTTTTGAAACACACTTTCTGCATAATCTGCAATTGGACATGTGGAGAGCTCTGAGGCCTGTGGTGAAAACGAAATATCTTCACAAAAAACTAGAAAAAAGCATTCTCGGAAACCACTTCTTGATGAGTGCTTTCAACTCACAGAGTTGAACATTCCTTTTGTTAGAGTAGTTTTGAAACCCTCTTTTTGTAGGATCTGCATGTGGATATTTGGATCGCTTATAGGAATTCGTTGGAAACGGGAAACCCTCACACAAAAACGAGACAGAAGCATTCTCACAAACTTCTTTGTGATGTGTGCTTTCAACTCACAGATGTGAACCTTTCTTTTGATAGAGCAGTTTTGAAACACTCTTCTTCTAGAATCCGCAAGTGGACATTTGGAGTTCTTTGAGGCCTGTGGTGGTATAGGAAGAATCTTCACAAAACAAGTAGACAGAAGCATTCTCTGAAACTTCTTTGTGGTGAGTGCATTCAACTCACAGAGTTGAACATTCCTTTTGACAGAAGTTTTGAAAGACTCTTTATACAATCCGTAAGTGGATACTTGGACCGCTTATAGGAATTCGTTGGAAACGGGACACCCTCACACATAAACTAGGCAGAAGCATTCTCATAAACTTCTGTGTGATGTGTACTTTCAGCTCACAGGGCTGAACCTTTCTTTTGATAGAGCAGTTTTGAGACACTCTTTTTCTAGAATCTGCAAGAAGACATTTGGATCACTTTGAGGCCTGTGGTGGAAAAGAATATCTTCACATAAATACTATACAGAAGCATTCTCTGAAACTTCTTTCTGGTTTGTGCATTCAAATCACAGAGATGAAAATTCCTTTTGACAGAGAACTTTTGAAACACCACTCTTTTTGTAGAATCTGCAAGTGTATATTTGGACGGCTTATAGGAATCCGTTGGAAACGGGACACCCTCACACAAAAACTAGACAGAAGCATTCTCACAAACTTATCTGTGATATGTGCCTTCGACTCACAGAGTTTAACCTTCCTTTTTATGGAGAAGTTTTGAAACACTCTTTTTGCAGTATATGCAAGTGGTCATTCTGACAGCTTTGGGGCCTGTGGTCGAAAAGGAAATATCTTCACATATGACCTAGAAAGAAGCATTCTCAGAAAATACTTTGTGTTGTTTGCATTCAACTCAAAGAGTGGAACATTCCCTTTGATAGAGCAGCCATGAAGCACCCTTTTTGTATAATCTGCCATTGGACATTTAGAGAGTTCTGAGGCCTGTGGTGGAAAACGAAATATCTTCACATAAAATGTAGAATGAAACTTTCTCAGAAACCACTTTTTGATGTGTACATTCAACTCACAGCGTTGAGCATTCCGTTTGTTAGAGCAGTTTTCAAACACTCTTTTTGTAGAATCTGCATGTGGATATTTGGACCGCTGATAGGAATTTGTTGGAAACGGGACATCCTCACACAAAAACGGGACAGAAGCATTCTCACAAACTTCTGTGTGATGTGTGCTGTCAACTCACAGATGTGAACCTTTCTTTTGATAGAGTAGTTTTGAAACACTCCTTTTCTAGAATCTGCAAGTGGACATTTGGAGCGCTATGAGGCCTGAGGTGGAAAGGAAATATCTTCACATAAAAACTAGACAGAAGCATTCTCTGAAATTTCTTTGTGGTGTGTGCATTCAAATCACAATTTTGAATATTCTTTTTGTAAGAGAAGTTTTGAAACACTCTTTGTAGAATCTGCAAATGGATATTTGGACCGCTTATAAGTATTCGTTGGAAATGGGACTCACTCACTCAAAAACTAGACAGAAGCATTCTCACAAATTTCTCTGTGATGTGTTCGTTCAAGTCACAGAGTTTAACATTTCTTTCCATAGAGCAGATTTGAAACACTCTTTTTCAGTATATGCAATTGGTCATTCTGAGAGCTTTGCCGCCTATGGTCGAAAACGAAATATCTTCACATATAACCTAGAAAGAATCATTCTCAAAAACTGCTTTGTGTTGTTGGCATTCATCTCACAGAGTGGAACATTCCTTTTGTTAGAGCACCCATGAAACACTCTTTTTGTATAATCTGCAATTGGACATTTGCAGAGCTCTGAGGTCTGCGGTGGAAAAAGAAATATCTTCACATAAAACCTAGAAAGAAGCATTCTTAAAAACCACTTTGTGAGGTGGGCATTCAACTCACAGAATTGAACATTCCTTTTGTTAGAGCAGTTTTGAAAGACTCTTTTTGTAGAATCTGCATGCGGATATTTGGACAACTTATAGGAATTTGTTGGAAACGGGACATCCTCATACACTAACGACACAGAAGCATTCTCACAATCTTCTTTGTGATGTGTGCTTTCAACTCACAGATGTGAACCTTTCTTTTGATAGAGCAGTTTTGAAACACTCTTTTTCTAAAATCTGCAAGTGGAGTTTTGGAGCGCTTTGAGGCCTGTGGTCGAAAATGATGTATCTGTACATAAAAAGTAGACACAAGCATTCTCTGAAACTGCTTTGTGATGCTTGCATTCACCTCACAGAGTGGAACATTCCTTTTGACAGAGAAGCTTTGAAACACTCTTTTTATAGAATCTGCAAGTAGAAATTTGGACAGTTTATAGGAATTCGTTGGAAATGGGACACCCTTACACAAAAACTAGACAGAAGCATTCTCATAAACTTCTGTGTGATGTTTGAATTCAACTCACTGTGTTTAATCTTTCTTTTCATGGAGCAGATTTGAAACACTATTTTTGCGGTATCTGTAAGTGATCATTTGAAGAGCTTTGAGGCCTCTGGTCGAAAAGGAAATATCTTCACATATAACTTTGAAAGAGATATTCTCAGAAACTGCTATGTGTTGTTTGCATTCATCTCACAAAGCGGAACATTCCTTTTCTTACAGTAGCCATGAAATACTCTTTTTGTATAATCTGCAACTGGACATTTTGAGAGCTCTGAGGCCAGTTGTGGAAAACGAAATATCTTCACAAAAAACCTAGAAAGGGGCATTCTCAGAAACCAATTTGTGATGTCTGCTTTCAACTCACAGATTTGAACACTCCTTTTGTTAGAGCAGTTTTGAAACACTCTTTTTGTAGAATCTCCCTGTGGATATTTGGACCGCTTATAGGAATTTGTTGGAAAGGGGACATCCTCACACAAAAAAGAGACAGAAGCATTCTCACAAACTTCTTTGTGATGTGTACTTTCGACACACAGATGTGAACCTTTATTTTCATGGAGCAGTTTTGAAATACTCTTTTTGCAGTATATGCAAGGGGCATTCAGAGAGCTTTGAGGCGTGTGGTCGAAAAGGAAATATCTTCACATATAACCTAGAAAGAAGCATTCTCAAAAACTACTTTGTGTTGTTTCCATTCAACTCACAGAGTGGAAAATTCCTTTTGTTAGAGCAGCCATGAATCACTCTTTTTGTATAATCTGCAATTGGACATTTGGAGAGCTCTGAGTCCCGCAGTGGAAAATGATATATCTTCACATAAATCCTAGAAAGAAGCACTCTTAGAAACGACTTTGTGAGGTGTGCATTCACCTCACAGAGTTGAACATTCCTTTTGTTACAGCAGTTTTGAACCACTCTTTTTGAAGAATCTGCGTGTGTATATTTAGACCGCATATAGGAATTCGTTGGAAACAGGACACCCTCACACAAAAACGAGACAGAAACATTCTCACAAACTTCTTTGTGCTGTGTGCTTTTAACCCACAGATGTGAACCTTTCTTTTGATAGAGCAGTTTTGAAACAGTCTTTTTCTAGAATCTGCAAGTGGGCATTTGGAGTGCTTTGTGGTCTGTGATCGAAAAGGAAGTATCTTCACATAACAAGTAGACAGAAGCATTCACTGATACTACTTTGCGATGCGTGCATTCAACTCACAGAGTGCAACATTCCTTTTGACAGGGAAGTTTTGAAACACTATTTTTGTAGAGTCTGCAAGGGGAAATTTGGACCGCTTATAGGAATTCCTTGGAAATGGGACACCCTCACAGAAAAACAAGACAGAAGCATTCTCACAAACTTCTCTGTGACGTATGAGTTTAACTCACAGAGTTTAACCTTTCTTTTCATGGAGCAAATTTGAAACACTCTTTTTGCGGAATGTGCAAGTGGTCATTCGGAGAGTTTTGAGGCCTGTGGTCGGAAAGGAAATATCTTCACATATAACCTAGAAAGAGGCATTCTCAGAAACTACTTTGTGTTGTTTGCATTCAACTCACAGTGTGGAACATTCCTTTTGTTAGAGCAGCCATGAATCACTCTTTTTGTAAAATCTTCAATTGGACATTTGTAGAGTTCTGAGGCTTGTGGTGGAAAACACAATATCTTCACATAAAACCTAGAAAGAAGCATTCTCAGAAACCACTTTGTGATGTGTGCATTCAACTCATAGAACGAATATTCCTTTTGTTAGAACAATTTTGAAACACTCTTTTTGTAGAATCTGCATGTGGATATTTGGAACAATTATAGGTATTCCTTTGAAACGGGACATCCTCACACAAAAATGAGACAGAATCGTTCTCAGAAATTTCTTTGTGATGTGTGCTTTCAACCCACAGTTGTGAACCTTTCTTTTGATAGAGCAGCTTGAAGCACTCTTTTTCTAGAATCCGCAAGTGGACATTTGGAGAGCTTTGAGGCCTGTGGTGGAAATTAAATATCTTCACATAAAAACTAGACAGAAGCATTCTCTGTAACTTCTTTGTGGTGTGTGCATTGAACTCACAGATTTGAACATTCCTTTTGAAAGACAAGTTTTGAAACACTCTTTTTCTAGAATCTGCAAGTGGACATTTGGAGAGCTTTGAGGCCTGTGGTTGAAACGGAAATATCTTCACATATAACCTAGAAAGAAGCATTCTCAAAAACTACTTTGTGTTGTTTGCATTCAACTCACAGAGTGGAACATTCCTTTTGTTAGAGCAGCCATGAAACTCTCTTTTTGTGTAATCTGCAATTGGACATTTGGAAAGCTCTGAGGCCTGTGGTGGAAAACGAAATATCTTCACATAAAAAAAAAAAGATGCATTCTCAGAAATGTGTGCATTCAACTCACAGAGATGAACATACCTTTTCTTAGAGCAGTTTTGAAACATACTTTTTAAAGGATCTGCAGGTGGATATTTGGACCACTTATAGGAATTTGTTGAAAACGGGACATCTTCACACAAAAATCAGACAAAACCATTCTCACAAACTTCTTTGTGATGTGTGCCTTCAACTCAGAGATGTGAACCTTTCTTTTGATAGAACAGTTTTGAGACAGTCTTTTTCTAGAATCTGTAAGTGTACATTTGGAGCGCTTTGGTGTCTGTGTTGGAAAAGGAAGTATCTTCACATAACAAGCAGACAGAAACTTCTTCGTGGTGCGTGCATTCAACTCAAAGAGTTGAACATTCCTTTTGACAGACAAGTTTTGAAACACTCTTTTTATAGTATCTGCAAGTGGATATTTAGACCACCTATTGGAATTCATTGGAAAAGAGAAACCCTCACACAAAAACTTGACAGAAGAATTTACACAAACTTCTGTGTAATGTGTGCATTCAGCTCACGGAGGTGAACCTTACTTTTTACATAGCAGTTTTGAAACACTCTTTTTCTAGTATCTGCAAGAGGAGATGTGGAGCGCTTTGAGGACTGTGGTCAAAAAGGAAATATCTTCACATAACAAGTAGACATAAGCATTCTCTGAAACCACTTTGTAGTGCGTGCATTCAACTCACAGAGTGGAACATTCCCTTTGACAGAGAAGTTTTGAAACAGTCTTTTTAAAGAATCTGCAAGGGGAAATTTTGACCGTTTATTGGAATTCGTTGGAAATTGGACACACTCAAACAAAAACTAGACAGAAGAATTCTCACAAACTTCTCTGTGATGTTTGAATTCATCTCACAGAGTTTAACTTTTCTTTTCATGGAGGAGCTTTGAAACACTCTTTTTGCATTTTCTACAAGTGGTCATTTGGAGAGCTTTGAGGCCTACACTCGAAAAGCAAATATCTTCACTTATAACCTAGAAAGAGGCATTCTCAGAAACTACTTTGTGTTGTTTGCATTCAACTCACAGAGTGGAACATTCCTTTTGTTAGTGCAACCATGAAACACCCTTTGTGTATAATCTGCATTAGTACATTTGGAGAGCTCTGAGGCCTGTGGTGGAAAATGAAATATCTTCACATAAAACCTAGAAAGAAGCATTCTCCGAAACAAATTTGTGATGTTTGCATTCAAATTCCAGAGTTAAACTTTCCTTTTTTTAAAGCAGTTTTGAAACACTCTTTTTGTAGAATCTGCATGCGGATATTTGGACCACATATAGGAATTCGTTGGAAACGGGACACCCTCACAAAAAAACAAAACAGAAGCCTTCTCACAAACTTCTGCATGATGTGGGCATTCAGCTCACGGTGCTGAAACTTTCTTTTGACAGAGCAGTTTTGAAAGAATCTTTTTCTAGAATCTGCAAGTAGACATTTGGAGTGTTTTGAGGCCTGTGGTGGAAAGGAAATATCTTCACAAAAAAACTAGACAGAAGCATTCTCTGAAACTTATTTCTGGTGTTTGCATTCAAATCACAGAGTTCAAAATTCCTTTTGACAGACATCTTTTGAAACACTCTTTTTGTATAATCTGCAAGTGGAAATTTGGACCTCTCATAGGAATTCGCTGGAAACGGGACACCCTGACACAAAAACTAGACTGAAGAATTCTCAAAAACTTCTCTGTGATGTCTGAATTCAACTCACAGAGTTTAATCTTTCTTTTCATGGAGCAGATTTGAAACACTGTTTTTGCAGTATATGCAAGTGGTCACTCGGAAAGCTTTGAGGCCTTTGGTCGAAAAGGGAATATCTTCACATGAAACCTAGAAAGAAGCATTCTCAGAAACAACTTTGTGTTTTTTGAATTCAACTGACAGGGTGGAACATTCCTTTTCTTAGAGCAGCCAAGAAATACACTTTTTTAATAATCAGCAATTGCACATTTGGAGAGATCTGAGGCCTCTGGTGGAAAACGAAATATCTTCACATAAAACCTAGAAAGAAGCATTCTCAGAAACCACTTTCTGATGTGTACATTCAACTCACAGAATTAAACATTCCTTTTTTTAGAGCAGTTTTGAAACACTCTTTTTGTAGTATCTGCATGCGGATATCTGTGCCACTTATGGGAATTTGTTGGAAAAGTGACATCCTCACACAAAACCTAAACAGAAACATTCTCACAAACTTCTCTGTGATGTGTGCATTTAGCTCACAGAGCTGAACCTTTCTTTTGATAGAGTAGTTTTGAAATACTCTTTTTCTAGAATCTGCAAGTGGACATTTAGAGCGCTTTGAGGCCTGTGGTGAAAAGGAAATATCTTCACATAAAAATTAGACGGAAGCATTCTCTGAAACTACCTTTTTGTGAGTGCATTCAACTAACAGAGTTGAACATTCCTTTTGAGAGAGAAGTTTAGAAACACTCTTTTTATAGAATCCGGAAGTGGACGTTTGGAGAGCTTTGAGGCCTGTGGTTAAAAGGAAATATCTTCACATAAAAACTAGACAGAAGCGTTCTCTGAAAGTACTTTGTTGTGTGTGCATTCAACTCACAGATTTGAACATTCCATTTGACAGAGAAGTATTGAAATGCTCTTTTTATAGAATCTGCAAAAGGATATTTGGACGGCTTACAGGAATTCGTTGGAAACGGGACACCCTCACACAAAAACTAGACAGAAGCATTCTAACAAACTTCTGTGTGATGCGTGCCTTCAGCTCACAGAGCTGAACCTTTCCTTTCATAAACAGTTTTGAAACACTCTTTTTCTAGAATCTTCAGGTGGAAGTTTGGAGTGCATTGAGGCCTGTGGTGGAAAGGAAATATCTTCACATAAAAACTGGACGGAAGCATTCTCTGA
The DNA here is from genome assembly GCF_028885625.2 of Pongo pygmaeus. Classification (NCBI taxonomy): domain Eukaryota; kingdom Metazoa; phylum Chordata; class Mammalia; order Primates; family Hominidae; genus Pongo; species Pongo pygmaeus. The sequence goes on along the minus strand of NC_072376.2, from coordinate 69,071,744 downwards.
AACTTCCTTCTGGTGTGTACATTCATCTCACAGAGTTGAACATTCCTTTTGACAGAGAAATTTTGAAACACTCTTTTGGTAGAATGTGCAAGTGGAAATTTTTACCGCTTACAGGAATTCAATGGAAACGGGACACCCTCACACAAAAACTAGACCGAAGCATTCTCCCAAACTACTCTGTGATGTGTGCATTCAACCCACAGAGTTTAACCTTTCTTTTCATGGAGTGATTTTGAAACACTCTTTTTGCAGTATATGCAAGTGCTCATTCTGAGAGCTTTGAGGCCACTGGTTGAAAAAGAAATATCTTCAAATATAACGTAGAAAGACGAACTCTGAGAAACTACTTTGTGTTGTTTCCGTTCAACTCACAGAGTGGAACATTCCTTTTGTTAGAGCAGCCACGAAACACTGTTTTTGTATAATCTGCAATTGGACATTTGGAGATCTCTGAGGCCTGTGGTGGAAAACGAAATATCGTCACATAAATCCTAGAAAGAAGCATTCTCAGAAACCACTTTTTGAAGTTTGCATTCATCTCACAGAGTTGAAAATTCCTTTTGTTAGAGAAGTTATGAAACATTCTTTTTGTAGAATCTGCATGTGGATATTTGGACCGCTTATAGGAATTTGTTGGAAACGGGATATCCTCACATAAAAACGAGACAGAAGATTTCTCACAAACTACTTTGTTATATGTGCTTTCAACTCACAGATGTGAACCTTTCTTTTGATAGAGCAGTTTTGAAACACTCTTTTTCTAGTATCTACAAGTGGACATTTGTAGCGCTTTGAGGCCTGTGGTGGAAATGGAAGTATCTTCACATAACAAGTAGAGAGAAGCATTCTCTGAAACTTCTTTGTGGTGTGTGCATTCAACTTACAAAGTTGAACATTCCTTTTGAAAGAGAAGCTTTGAAACACTCTTTTTATATAATCTGAAAGTGGATATTTGAACCGCTTATAAGAATTCATTGGAAACGGACACCCTCACACAAAAACTAGACAGAAGCAGTCTCACAAACTTCTCTGATGTTTGCATTCAACTCACAGAGTTTAATTTTCTTTTCATGGAGCAGTTTTGAAACACTTTTTTTGCAGTATAAGCAACTGGTCATTCAGAGAGCTTTGGGGCCTGTGGTCTAAAAGAAATATCTTCACATATAACCTAGAAAGAAGCATTCTGAAAAACTACTTTGTGTTGTTTGCATTCAACTCACAGAGTGGAACTTTCCTTTTACTAGAGCAGCCATGAAACACTCTTTTTGTATAATCTGCAATTGGACATTTGGAGAGATCTGCGGCCTGTGTTGGAAAAGGAAATATCTTCACATAAAACCCAGAAGGAAGCATTCTCAGAAACCACTTTGTGATGTGTGAATTCAACTCACACAGTTGAACATTCCTTTTGTTAGAGCAGTTTTGAAACACTCTTTTTGTAGAATCTGCATGTGGATATTTGGACCGCTTATAGGAATTTGTTGGAAACGGGACAACTTCACACAAAAACGAAACAGAAGCATTCGCACAAACTTCTTTGTGATATGTGCTTTCAACTCACAGATGTGAACCTTTCTTTTGATAGAGCAGTTTTGACACACTGTTTTTCTAGAATCTGCAAGAGGACATTCGGAGCGCTTTGAGGCCTGTGGTGGAAAAGGAAGCATCTTCACATAACAAGTAGACAGAAGCATTCTCTAACCTCCTTTGTTTTGCATGTATTCAACTCACAGAGTTGAACATTCATTTTGACAGAGAAGTTTTGAAACACTCTTTTTATAGAATCTGGAAGTGGATATTTTGACCACTTATAGGAATTCGTTGGAAACGGGACACCCTCACACATAAACTAGACAGAAGCATTCTCACAAACTTCTGTATGCTGTGTGCATTCAGCTCACAGAGATGAACCTTTCTTTTGATAGAGCAGTTTTGAAACACTCTTTTTCTAGGATCTTCAGGTGGACATTTGGAGCGCTTTGAGGTCTGTGGTGGAAAAGGAAGTATCTTCACATAACAAGTAGACAAAAGTATTCGCTGAAACTTCTTTGTGGTGCGTGAATTCAACTCACAGAGTTTTACCTTCCTTTTGACAGAGAAGTTTTCAAAGACTCTTCTTATAGAATCTGCAAGCGGATATTTGGACCGCTTATAGGAATTTGTTGGAAACGGGACACCCTCACACAAAAACTAGACAGAAGCATTCTCACAAAATTCTCTATGATGTGTGCATTCAACTCACAGAGTTTAACGTTTCTTTTCATGTAGAAGTTTAGAAAAACTCCTTTGGCAGCATATGCAAGTGGTCATTCGGGGATCTTTGTGGCCTGTGATCGAAAAGAAAATATCTTCACATATAACCTAGAGAGAAGCATTCTCACAAACTACTTTGTGTTGTTTGCATTCATCTCACAGAGTGGAAAAGTCCTTTTGTTAGAGCAGCCATGAGACACACTTTTTGTATAATCTGCAATTGGACATTTGGAGAGCTCTGAGGCCTGTGGTGGAAAATGAAATATCTGCACATAAATCCTAGAAAGAAGCATTCTCTGAAACCACTTTGTGATGTGTGCGTTCAACTCATAGAGTTGAACATTCCTTTTCTTAGAGTAGTTTTGAAAAATTCTTTTTGTAGATTCTGCATGCAGATATTTGGACCGCTTACAGGAATTAGTTGGAAAAGGGAGGTCCTCACACAAAAAAGAGACAGAAGCATTCTCCGAAACTTCTGTGTGATATGTGCTTTCAACTCATAGATGTGAACCTCTCTTTTGATAGAGCAATTTTGAAAAACTATTTTTCTAGGATCTGCAAGTGGACATTTGGAGCGCTTTGAGGTCTGGTGGAAAGGAAATATCTTCACATAAAAACTAGACAGAAGCATTCTCTGAAACTCCTTTGTGTTGTGTGCATTCAACTCACAGAGTTGAACATTCCTATTGACAGAGAAGTTTTGAAACACTCTTTTTATAGAATCTGCAGTTGGAAACTACGACCGCTTATAGGAATTCATTGGAAACGGGACACCCTCACACAAAAACTAGACAGAAGCATTCTCACAAACTTCTGTGTGATGTGTGCATTCAGCTCACAGAGCTGAACCATTCTTCTGATTGAGCAGTTTTTAAACACTCTTTTTCTAGAATCTTCAGGTGGACATTTGGAGTGCTTTGAGGCCTGTGGTGGAAAGGAAATATCTTCACATAGAAAGTAGACAGAAGCATTCCCTGAAACGTCCTTCTGGTGTGTGCGTTCATCTAACAAAGTTGAAAATTCCTTTTGACAGAGAAGTTTTGAAATATTCCTTTGTAGAATCTGCAAGTGGAAATTTAAACCACTTATAGGAATTCATTGGAAACGGGACACCATCACACAACAACGAGACAGAAGCTTTCTCACAAACTTCTCTGTGATACGTGAATTCAACACAAAGAATTTAACTTTCTTTTCATGGAGCGGTTTTGAAACACTCTTATTGCAGTATATGCAACTGGTCATTCGGAGAGCTTTGAGGCCTGCGGTCGCAAAAGAAATGTCTTCACATACAACCTACAAAGAAGCATTCTGAGAAACTTCTTTGTATTGTTTCCATTCAACTCACAGAGTGGAACATTCCTTTTGTGAGAGCAGCCATGATACGCTCTTTTTGTATAATCTGCAATTGGACATTTGGAGAGCTCTGAGGCATGTGGTGGAAAATGAAATATCGTCACATAAAACCTAGAAAGAAGCATTCCCAGAAACTACTTTGTGATATGTGCATTCAACTCACAGAGTTGAACATTCCTTTTGTTACAACAGTTTTGAAACACTCTTTTTGTAGAATCTGCATCTGCGTATTTGGACTGCTAGTAGGAATTTGTTGAAAACGGGACATCCTCACACGAAAACGAGACAGAAGCATTCTCACAAATTTCTGTGTGATGTGTGCATTCAGCTCACAGAGCTGTACCTTTCTTTTGATAGACCAGTTTTGAAACACTCTTTTTCTAGAAACTGCAAGTGGACATTTGGAGCGCTTTGTGGCCTGTGGTGGAAAGGAAATATCTTCACATAAAAACTACACAGAAGCCTTCTCTGAAACTACTTTCTGGTGTGTGCATTCAACTCAAAGTGTTGAACATTCCTTTTGACAGAGAAGTTTTGTAACACTATTTCGTAGAATGTGCAAATGGAAATTCGGACCGCTTATAGGAATTCGTTGGAAACGGGACACCCTCACACAAAAACTAGACGGAAGCATTCTCACAAACTTCTCAGTGATGTGTGCATTCAACTCACAGAGTATAACCTTCTTTTCATGTAGCAGTTCTGAAACACTCTTTTTGGAGTACATGTAAGTGGTCATTCGGAGAGCTTTGAGGTCAGATTTCGAAAAGGAAATATCTTCACGTATAACTAGACAGAAGCATTCTCAGAAACTACTTTGTGTTATTTGCATTCAACTCACAGAGTGGAAAGTTGCTTTTGTTAAAGCAGCCGTGAAACTCTCTTTCTGTATAATCTGCAATTAGACATTTGGAGAGCTCTGAGGCTTGTCGTGGAAAACGAAATATCTTCACATAAAACCTAGAAAGAAGCATTCTCAGAAACCACTTTGTGATGAGTGCATTCAACTCACAGAATTGAACATTCCTTTCGTTAGAGCAGTTTTGATACTCTCTTTTTGTAGAATCTGCAAGTGGAAATTTGGAACGCTTATAGGAATTTGTTGGAAACGGGAAACCCTCACGCAAATACGAGACTGAAGCATTCTGACAAACTTCTTTGTGATATGTGCTTTCAACTCACAGATGTGAACCTCTCTTTTGATAGAGCAGTTTTGAAACCCTTTTTTTCTAGAATCTGCAAGTGGACATTTGGAGCCCTTTGAGGCTTATGGTGGAAAAGGTAGTATTTTCACATAACAAGTAGACAGAAACATTCTCTGAAACTTCTTTGTGGTTCGTGCATTCACCTCACAGAGTTGAACATTCCTTTCGACAGAAGTTTTGAAACACTCTTTACACTCTTTTTATAGAATATGCAATTGGATATTTGGATCGCTTATAGGAATTCGTTGGAAATGGCACACCCTCATACAAAAACTAGACGGAAGCATTCTCACAAACTTCTGTGTGATGTGTGCATTCAGCTCACAGAGGTGAAACTTTCTTTTGGTAGACCTGTTTTAAAACAGTCTTTTTCTACAATCTGCAAGTGGATATTTGGAGTGCTTTGAGGCCTGTGGTGGAAAGGAAATATCTTCACATAAAAACTACACAGAAGCATTCTCTGATACTGCTTTCTGGTGTGTGCATTCAACTCACAGTGTTGAACATTCCTTTAGACAGAGAAGTTTTGAAAGACTTCTTTTGTAGAATGTGCAAGTGGAAATTTGGATTGCCTATTGGAATTCGTTGGAAACCGGACACCCTCACACAAAAACGAGACAGAAACATTCTCACAAACGTCTGTGTGATGTGTGCATTCAGCTCACAGAGCTGTACCTTTCTTTTGATAGAGCAGTTTTGAAACACTCTTTTTCTAGAATCTGCAAGTGGACATTTGGAGCGCTTTGAGGCCTCTGGAGGAAAGGAAATATCTTCACATAAAAACTACACAGAAGCATTCTCTGAAACTGCTTTCTGGAGTGTCCATTCAACTCACAGTGTTGAACATTCCTTTTGACAGAGAGGTTTTGAAACACTCTTTTTATTAAATGTGCAAATGGAAATTTGGAGCGCTTATACGATTCGTTGGAAACGGGACACCCTCACACAATAACTAGACAGAAGCATTCTCACAAACTTCTCTGTGATGTGTGCATTCAAATCACAGAGTTTAACTTTTCTTTTCATGGAGCAGTTTTGAAACAGTCTTATTGCAGTATATGCAACTGGTCATTCGGGGAGCTTTGAGGCCAGTGGTCGAAAAGGAAATATCTTCACATATAACCTAGAAAGAAGCATTCTCAGAAACTACTTTGTGTTGTTTGCATTGAATTCAGAGTGGAACATTCCTTTTGTTAGAGCAGCTGTGAAACACTCTATTTGTATAATCTTCAATTGGACATTTGCAGAGTACTGAGCCCTGTTTTGGAAAAGGAAATATCTTCACATAAAACATAGAAAGAAGCATTCTCAGAAACCAATTTGTGATGTGTGCATTCAAATCGAAGAAATGAACATTCTTTTTGTTAGAGCAGTTTTGAAACACTCTGTTTGTAGAATCTGCAGGTGGAAATTTGGACCGCTTCTAGGAATTCGTGGGAAACGGGAAACCCTCACACAAAAACGAGACAGAAGCATTCTCACAAACGTCTTTGTGATGTGTGCTTTCAACTCACAGATGTGAACCCTAATTTTCATAGAGCAGTTTTGAAACACTCTTTTTCTAGAATCTTCAAGTGGACATTTTGAGACTTTTGATGCCTGTGGTGGAAAAGGAAGTATCTTAACATAACAAGTAGACAGAAACATTCTCTGAAACTTCTTTGTGGTGCATGCATTCACCTCACAGAGTTGAACATTCCTTTTAACAGAGAAGTTTTGAAACACTCTTTTTATAGAATCTGCAATTGGATATTTGGAACGCTTATAGGAATTCGTTGGAAACAGGACACGCTCATAAAAAAACTAGACAGAAGCATTCTCACAAACTTCTGTGTGATGTGTGCATTCAACTCACAGAACTGAACCTTTCCTTTGATAGAGCCGTTTTGAAACACTCTTTTTGCAGTATATGCAAGTGGTCTTTCGGAGAGCTTTGAGGCCAGTGTTCGAAAAGGAAATATCTTCACATATAAGCTACAAAGAAGCATTCTCAGAAACGACTTTGTGTTGTTTACATTCAACTCACAGAGTGGAACATTCCTTTTGTTAGAGCAGCCGTGAAACACTCTTTTTGTATAATCTGCAGTTGGACATTTTGAGAGCTCTGAGGCCTGTGGTGGAAAACGAAATATCTTCACATAAAACCTAGAAAGAAGCATTCTCAAAAACCACTTTGTGATGTGTACATTCAACTCACAGAGTGGAACATTCCTTTTGTTAGAGCAGTTTTGAAACACTTTTTTTGTGGAAACTGCAAGTGGAAATTTGGACCGCTTATAGGAATTCGTTGGCAACGGGAAACCCTCACACAAAAACGAGACAGAAGCATTCTCACAAACTTCTTTGTGATGTGTGCTTTCAACTCATAGATGTGAACCTTTCTTTTAATAGAGCAGTTTTGAAACACTCTTTTTCTAGAATCTGTAAGTGGACATTTGGAGCGCTTTGAGGCCTTTGGTGGAAAAGGAAGTATCTTCACTTAACAGGTACACAGAAATATTCTAGGAAACTTCTTTGTGGTGCGTGCATTCTACTCACAGATGCGAAAATTTCTTTTGACAGACAAGTTTTGAAACACTGTTTTTTTTGAATCTGTAAGTGGATATTTGTTCTGCTTATAGGAATTCGTTGGAAAAGGGACACCGTCACACAAAAACTAGACAGAAACATTCTCACAAACCTCTCTGTGAGGTGTGATTCAACTCACACAGTTTAACATTTCTTTTCATGAAGCAGTTTTGAAACACTCCTTTTCCAGTATATACAACTGGTCATTCGGAGAGCTTTGTGGCCAGTGGTCCCAAAGGACCTATCTTCACATATAACCTGGAAAGAAGCATTCTCAGAAACTACTTTTTGTTGTTTGCATTCTACTCACAGAATGGAATATTCCTTTTTTTTAGAGCAGCCATGAAACAGTCTTTTTGTATAATTTGCAATTGGACATTTGGAGAGCTCTGAGGCCTGTGGTGGAAAATGAAATATCTGCACATAAAACCTAGAAAGAAGCATTCTCAGAAAACACTTTTGATGTGAGCATTCAACTCACAGAGTTGAACATTCCTTTTGTTAGAGCAGTTTTCAAACACTCTTTTTGTAAAATCTGCATGTGGATATTTTGACGGCTTATAAGAATTTGTTGGAAACGGGACATCCTAACACAAAAACGAGACAGAAGCAATCAAACAAACTTATTTGTGATATGTGCTTTCAAATCACAGATGTGAACCTTTCTTTCGATAGAACAGTTTAGAAAGTCTCTTTTTCTAAAATCTGCAAGTGGACATTTAGAGCGCTTTGATGCCTGTGCTGGAAAAGGAAGTATCTTCACATAACAAGTAGACAGAAGCACTCTCTGAAAGTTCTTTGTGGTGCGTGCATTCAACTCACAGGCTTGAACATTCCTTTTGACTGAGAAGATTTGAAACAGTCTTTTTATAGTATCTGCAAGTCGATATTTGATCCGCTTTCAAGAATTCGATGGAAACGGGACACGCTCACACAAAAACCAGACAGCAGCATTCTCACAAACCACTGTGTGCTGTGTGCATTCAGCTCACAGAGCTGAACCTTTCTTTTGATAGAGCAGTTTTGAAACACTCTTTTTCTAGAATCTGAAAGTGGACATTTGCAGCTCTTTGAGGCCTGTGGTGGAAAGGAAATGTCTTCACATAAAAACTAGACAGAAGCAGTCTCTGAAGCATGCTTCTGGTGTGTGCATTCAACTCACAGAGTTGAACATTCAGTTTGACAGAGAAATTTTGAAACACTCTTTTTGTAGAATCTGCACTTGGAAATTTCCACTGCATATAGGAATTCGTTGGAAACGGGGCACCCTCACACAAAAACTAGACAGAAGCATTCTGACAAACTTCTCTGTGATGTGTGCATTCTAGTCACAGAGTTTAACCTTTCTTTACATGTAGCAATTTTCAAACACTCTTTTTGCAGTATATGCATCTGGTCATTCGGAAAGTTTGAGGCCTGTTGTCAAAAATGAAATATCTTCACATATAACCTATAAAGAAGCATTCTGAGAAACTACTTTTTGTTGTTTGCATTCAACTCACAGAGGGGAACATTCCTTTTGTTAGATCAGCCATGAAACCCTCTTTTTGTATAATCTGCAATTGGACATTTGGAGAGCTCTGAGGCCTCTGGTGGAAAACGAAATACCTTCACATAAAACCTAGAAAGAAGCATTCTCAGAAACCACTTTGTGATGTGTTCATTCAACTCATAGAGTTGAACACTCCTTTTGTTAGAGCACTTTTGAAAAACTCTTTTTGTAGAATCTGCATGTGGGTATTTGGACCGCTTATAGGAATTCGTTGGAAATGGGACTCCCACGTATAAAAACGAAACAGAAGCATTCTCACAAACTTCTGTGTGATGTGTGCATTCACTTCACAGAGCTGAACCTTTCTTTTGATAGAGCAGTTTTGAAACACTCTTTTTCTAGAATCTGCCAGTGGACATTTGGAGCGCTTTGAGGCCTGTGGTGGAAAGGAAATATGTTCACATAAAAACTAGAAAGAAGCATTATGTGAAAGCTCTTTGTGGTGCGTGCATTCATCTCACAGAGTTGAACATGCCTTTGACAGAGAAGTTTTCAAACACTCTTTTTATAGAATCTGCAAGTCGATATTTGTACTGCTTATAGGAGTTCATTGGAAATGGGACACCCTCACACAAAAACTACACGGAGGCATTCTCTCAACCTTCTGTGTGATGTGTGCATTCACCTAACACAGCTGAACCTTTCTTTCGATAGAGCGGTTTTGAAACACTCTTTGTCTAGAAACGGCAAGTGGACATTTGGAGAGCTTTGAGGCCTGTGGTGGAAAGGAAATATCTTCACATAAAAACTAGACAGAAGCATTCTCTGAAACTTCTTTCTGGGGTGCATTCAACTCACAGAGTTGAACATTCCTTTTTGACAGAGATGTTTTGAAACACTCTTTTTGTAGAATCTGCAAGAGGAAATTTGATCCGCTTACAGGATTTCCTTGGAAAGGAGACACCCTCACTGCAAAACTAGACAGAAGAATTCTCACAAACTTCTCTGTGATGTGTGCATTCAACTCACAGAGCTTAACTTTCTTTTCATGAAGCAGGTGTGAAACACTGTTTTTGCAGGATATGCAAGTGGTCATACGGAGAGCTTTGAGGCCTGTGGTCGAAAAGGAAATACCTTCACATATAACCTAGAAAGAAGCTTTCCCAAAAACTACTTTGTGTTGTTTGCATTCAACTCACAGAGTGGAACATTGCTTTTGTTAGAGCAGCCATGAAACACTCTTTTTGTATAATCTGCAATTGGACATTTGGAGAGCTCTGAGGCCTGTGGTGGAAAACGAAATATCTTCACATAAAAGCAAGAAGGAAGCCTTCTCAGAAACGACTTTGTGATGTGTGCATTCAACTCACAGATTTGAACATTCCTTTTCTTAGAGCAGTTTTGAAACATTCTTTTTGTAGAATCTGCATGTGGATATTTGGACCGCTTATACGAATTCGTTGGAAACGGGACTTCCTCACTCAAAAACGAGAAAGAAGCATTCTCAGAAACTTGTTTGTGCTGTGTGCTTTCAACTCACATATGTGAACTTTTCTTTCAATAGAGTAGTTTTGAGACACTCTTTTTCTGGAATCTGCAAGTGGACATTTTGAGCGCTTTGAGGCCTGAGTTGGAAAAAGATGTATCTTCCCATAACAAGTAGACAGAAGCATTCTCTGAAACTTTTTGAGGTGCGTGCATTGAACTCACAGAGTTGAACATTCCTTTTGAGAGACATGTTTTGAAACACTCTTTTTATAGAATCTGCAAGTAGATATTTGGACCTCTTATAGGAATTCATTGGAAACGGGATATCCTCACACAAAAACTACAAAGAAGCATTCTCACAAACTTCTGTGTGAAGTGTGCATTCAGCTCACAGAGCTGAACCTTTCTTTTGATAGAGCAGTTTTGAAACACTCTTTTTCTAGGATCTGCAAGTGGAAATTTAGAGCGCCTTGAGGCCTATGGTGGAAAGGAAATATCTTCATATAAATACTAGACAGACTCATTCTCTGAAAGTTCTTTGTGGTGCATGCATTCAACTCACGGAGTTGAACATTCTTTTTGGACAGAGAAGCTTTGAAACACTCTTTTTGTAGAATCTGCAATTGGAAATTTGGACGGCTTTCAGGAATTCTTTGGAAAAGGGACACCCTCACACAAAAACCAGACAGAAGCATTTCCACAAACTTCTCTCTGATGTGTGCATTCAGCACACAGTGTTTAACCTTTCTTTTCTTGGAGCAGATTTGAAACACTCTTTTTACAGTATATGCAACTGGTCATTCCGAGAGCTGTGAGGCCTGTGGTCGAAAAGGAAATATCTTCACATATAACCTAGAAAGAAGGATCTCAGCAACTACTTTGTGTTGTTTGCATTCAACTCACAGAGTGGAGCGTTCCTTTTGTTAGAGCAGCCATGAAACACTCTTTTTGTACAGTCTGCCATTGGACATTTGGAGAGCTCTGAGGCCTGTGGTGGAAGACAAAATATCTTCACATAAAACCTAGAAAGAAGCATTCTCAGAAATCACTTTGTGATGTGTGGATTCAACTCACAGAGTTGAACATTCCTTTTCTGAGAGCAGTTTTGAAACACTCTTTTTGCAGAATCTGCATGTGGATAATTGGACCGCTTATAGGAATTCATTGGAAACTGGACATCCTCACACAAAAGCGAGACAGAAGCATTCTCAAAAACTTCTGTGTAAAGTGTGCAGTCAGCTCACAACACTGCACCTATCTTTTGATAGAGCAGTTTTGAGACACTCTTTTTCTAGAATCAGCAAGGGGACATTTGGATCGCATTGAGGCCTGTGGTGGATAGGAAATATCTTCACATAAAAACTAGACAGAAGCATTCTCAAACTTCTTTGTGCTGTGTGCATTCAACTCACAGAGTTAAACATTCCTTTTCTTAGAGCAGTTTTGAAACACTCTTTTTGTAGAATCCGCTTGTGGATATATGGACCGCTTATAGGAATTCGTTGGAAATGGGACACCCTCACACAAAATGAGACAGAAGCATTCTCACAAACTTCTTTGTGATGTGGGCTTTCAACTCACAGATGTGAACCTCTCTTTTGATAGAGCAATTTTGAAACACTCTTTTTCTAGAATCTGCAGGTGACATTTGGAGCGCTTTCAGGCCTGTAGTGGAAAAGGAAGTATCTTCACATAAGAAGTAGACAGAAGCATTCTCTGAATGTTCTTTGTTGTGCGTCCATTCACCTCACAGAGATGAAAATTCCTTTTGACAGAGAAATATTGAAACGCTCTTTTTATAGAATCAGCAAGTGGATATTTTGACCGCTTATACCAATTCTTTTGGAAACGGGTCACCCTCACACAAAAACTATACAGAAGCATTCTCCCAAACTTCAATGCGATGTGTGTATTTAGCTCACAGAGCTAAAACTTTCTATTCAAGGAACAGTTTTAAAATACTGTTTTTGCAGTATATGCAAGTGGTCATTCGGAGAGCTTTGAGAGGTGTGGTCGTAAAGGAAATATCGTCACATATAACCTAGAAAGGAGCATCCTCAGAAACTACTTTTTGTTGCTTGCATTCAACTCACAGAGTGGTACGTTCCTTTTCTCAGTGCAGCCATGAAACACCCTTTTTGTAAAATCTGCATTTGGACATTTGGAGAGCTCTGAGGCCTGTGGTGGAAAACGAAATATCTTCACATAAAAACTAGAAAGAAGAATTCTCAGAAAAAAACTTGTGATGTGTGCATTAAACTCACAGAGTTAAACATTCCTTTTTTTAGAGCAGTTTTGAAACACTCTTTTTGTAATATCTGCATGCGGATATTTGTACCACTTATGGGAATTTGTTGCAAACGGGACATCCTCACACAAAAACTAGACAGAAGCATTCTCACAAACTTTTCTGTGATGTATGCATTTAGCTCACAGATCTGAACATTTCTTTTAATGGAGCAGTTTTTAAACACTCTTTTTCTAGAATCTGCAAGTGGACATTTGTAGCACTTTGAGGCCTGTTTTGAAAGGAAATATCTTCACATAAAAACTAGACGGAAGCATTCTCTGAAAGTACTTTGTTGTGAGTGCATTCAACTCACAGAATTGAACATTCCTTTTCACAGAGAAATTTTGAAACACTCTTTTTATAGAATCTGCAAGTGGACATTGGGAGCGCTTTGAGGCCTGTGGCTAAAAGGAAATATCTTCACATAAAAAATAGACAGAAGCATTCACTGAAAGTACTTTGTTATGTGTACATTCATCTCACAGATTTGAACATTCCTTTTTACAGAGAAGTATTGAAACGCTCTTTTTATAGAATCTGCCAGTGTATATTTGGACGGCTTATACAAATTCGTTGGAAACGGGACACCCTCTCACAAAAACTAGACAGAAGCATTCTCAAAAACTTCTCTGTGATGTGTGCATTCAACTCACAGAGTTTAACCTTTCTTTTCATGGAGCAGTTTTGAAACACTCTATTTGCAGTATATGCAAGTGGTCATTCGGAGAGCTTTGAGGCCTGTGGTCGAAAAAGAAATATCTTCACATATAACCTAGAAAGCAGCATTCTAAGAAACTACTTTGTGTTGTTTGCGTTCAACTCACAGAGTGGAACATCCCTTTTGTTAGAGCAGCCATGAGACATTCTTTTTGTATAATCTGCAATTGGATACTTGGAGAGCTCTGAGGCTTGTGGTGGAAAACGAAATATCTTCACATAAAAGCTAGAAAGAAGCATTCTCAGAAACCACTTTGTGATGTGTGCATTCAACTCAGAAAGTTGAACATTCCTTTTGTTAGAGCCGTTTTGAAACTCTCTTTTTGTAGAATCTGCTTGTGGATACATGGGCCGCTTTTAGGAAATCGTTCGAAACGAAACAACCTCACAAAAAATGAGACAGAAGCATTCTCACAAACTTCTTTGTGGTGTGTGCATTCCACTCACAGAGTTGAAGATTCCTTTTGTCAGAGAAGCTTTGAAACACTCTTTTTATAGAATCTGTGAATGGATAATTGGACCGCTTGCAGGAATTCGTTGGAAACCGGACAACCTCACACAAAAACTAGACAGAAGCATTCTCATAAACTTCTTTGTGATGTGTGCATTCAACTCCAAATGTTTAACATTTCTTTTCATGGAGCAGTTTTGAAACACTCTTTTTGCGGTATATGCATGTGGTCACTCGGAGAGCTTTGAGGCCTGAGGTCGAAAAGAAAATATATTTACATATAACCTAGATAGCAGCATTCTCAGAAACTACTTTGTGTTGTTTGCATTTAACTCACAGAGTGGAACATTCCTTTTGTTAGAGCAGCCATGAAACACTCTTTTTGTAGAATCTGCAATTGGACTTTATGAGAGATCTGAGGCCTGTGGTGGAAAACGAAATATACTCACAGAAAACCTAGAAAGAAGCATACTCAGAAATCATTTTGTGATGTGTGCTTTCAACTCACAGAGTTGAACATTCCGATTGTTAGAGCAGTTTTGAAACTCTCTTTTTGTAGAATCTGCATGTGGATATTTGGACCACTTATAGGAATTTGTTGGAAACGGGACACCCTCACACAAAAACGAGACAGAAGTATTCTCACAAACTTCTTTGTGATGGGTGCTTTCAACTCATTGAAGTGAACCTTTCTTTTGATAGAGCAGTTTTGAAACACTCTTTTTTCTAGAATCTGCAAGTGGACATTTGGAGTGCTGTGAGACCTGTGGTGGAAAAGGAAGTATCTTCACATAACAAGTAGACAGAAGCATTCTCTGAAAGTTCTTTGTGGTGGGTGCATTCAACTCACAGAGTTGAACATTCCTTTTGATAGAGAAGTTTTGTAACACTTTTTTATAGAAACTGCAAGTGGAAATTTGGACCACTTATGGGAATTCTTTGGAAACGGGACACCCTCACACAAAAACTACCCAGAAGAATTCTCAAAAACTTTTGTGTCATGTGTGCATTCAGCTTACAGAGGTGAACGTTTCTTTTGATAGAGCAGTTTTGAAATACTCTTTTTCTAGAATCTGCAAGTGGACAAGTGGAGGGCTTTGAGGCCTGTGGTGGAATTGAAATATCTCCACATAAAAACTAGACAGAAGCATTCTCTGAAACCACTTTGTGATGTGTGCATTCAACTCACAGGGTTGAACAGTCCTTTTTCTTAGAGCAGTTTTGAAACACTCTTTTGTAGAATCTGCATATGGGTGTTTGGACTGGTTATAGGAATTCGCTGGAAACGGGGCATCCTCACACAAAAACGACATAGAAGCATTCTCACAAACTCCTTTGTAGATGTGTGCTTTCAACTCACCGATGTGAACATTTCGTTTCATAGGGCAGTTTTGAAACACGCTTTTTCTATAATCTGCAAGTGGACATTTGGAGCCTTTTGAGGCCTGTGAACGAAAAGGAAGTATCTTCACATAACAAGTAGACAGAAGCATTCTCTGAAACTATTTTGTGGTGCGTGCATTCAACTCACAGGGTTGAACATTCCTTTTGACAGAGAAGTTTTCAAACACTCTTTTTATAGAATCTAGAAGTGGAAATTTGGACCGCTTATAGGAATTCTTTGGAATCGGGACACCCCCCCACAAAATCTAGGCAGAGGCACTCTTACAAACTTCTCTCTGATGTGTGCATTCAACTCACAGATTTTATCCTTCCTTTTCATGGAGCAGTTTTGAAACACTCTTTTTGCAGTATATGCAAGTGGTCATTCGGAGAGCTTTGAGGCCGGTTGTCGAAATGGAAATCTCTTCACATACAACCTAGAAAGAAGCATTCTCTGAAACGACTTTGTTTTGTTTGCATTCATCTCACAGAGTGGAACCTTCCTTTTGTTAGAGAAGTATTGAAACACTCCTTTTGAACAAAATGCATGTGGATATTTGGACCGCTTATACGAATTTGTTGGAAACGGGACACCCTCACACAAAAAATGGACAGAAGAATTCTCACAAACTTCAATGTGATGTGTGCATTCAACTTACACAGTTTAACCTTTCCTTTGATGGAGCAGTTTTGAAACACCCTTTTTGCAGTATATGCAATTGGTCATGTTTAGAGCTTTGAGGCCTGTGGTCGAAACAGAAATATCCTCACATATAACCTGGAAAGAAGCATTCTCAGAAACTACTTTGTGTTGTTTGCATTCAACTCACAGAATGGAACATTCCTTTTTTTAGAGCAGCCATGAAACACTCTTTTTTTGTCATCTGCAATTGGACATTTGGAGATATATGAGGCCTGTTGTGGAAAACGAAATATCTGCACATAAAACCTAGAAAGAAGCATTCTCAGAAACCCCTTTTTGATCTGTGCATTCAACACGCAGAGTGGAACATTCCTTTTTTAGAGCAGTTTTGAAACACTCTTTTTGTAGGATCTGAATGTGGATATTTGGACCGCTTATAGGAATTCGTTGGAAATGGGCATCCTCACACATAAACGAGACAGAATCATTCTCACAAACTTCTTTGTGATATGTGCTTTGAACTCACAAATGTGAAACTTTCCTTTGATAGAGCAGTTTATAAGACTCTTTTTCTAGAATCTGCAAGCTGACATTTGGAGCGCTTTGTGGCCTGTGGTGGAAAGGGAAGTATCTTCACATAACAAGTAGACAGAAGTATTCCCTAACCTTCTTTATTGTGTGTGTACTCAACTCACAGTGTTGAACATTCCTTTTGACAGAGAAGTTTTGAAACACTCTTTTTATAGATCTACAAGTGGATATATCGACCGCTTATAGCAATTCTTTGGAAACGGGACACCCTCACACGAAAACTAGACTGAAGCATTCTCACACACTTCTCTGTGATGTGTGCATTCAACTCATAGAGTTTAGCCTTTCTTTTCATGGAGCAGTTTTGAAACACTTTTTTTACAGTGTGTGCAAGTTGTCATTCGGAGGACTTTGAGGCCAGTGGTCGAAAAGGAAATATCTTCACATATAACCTAGAAAGAAGCATTCTCAGAAAGTTGTTTTTGTTGTTTGCATTCAACTCACAGAGTGGAACATTCCTTTTGTTAGAGCAGCCATGGAAGACTCTTTTTGTATAATCTGCAATAGGACATTTGGAGAGCACCAAGGTCTGCGGTGGAAAACGAAATATCTTCACATAAATCCTAGAGAGCAGCATTCTCAGAAACCACTTTTTGATGTGTTCATTCAACTCACTGAGTTGAACATTCCTTTTCACAGGGAAGTTTTGAAACTCTCTTTTTGTAGAATGTGCAAGCGGAAATTTGGACCGTTTATAGGAATTCGTTGGAAACGGGACACCCTCACACAAAAACTAGACAGAAGCATTCTCGCAAACTTCTCTGTGATGTGTGCATTCAACTCGTAGAGTTTAAGCTTTCTTTTCATGGAGCAGTTTTGAAACACTCTTTTTGCAGTATATGCAATTGGTCATTCGGAGAGCTTTGAGGCCTGTGGTTGAAAAGGAAGGATCTTTACATAAAAAGCAGACAGAAACATTCTCTGAAACATCTTTGTGGTGAGTGCATTCAACTCACAGAGTTGAACATTCCTTTTGACAGAGAAGTTTTGAAACACTCTTTTTGTAGAATCTGCAAGTGGAAATTTGGAGCGTTTATACAAATTCATTGGAAACGGGACACCTCACCCAAAAACTAGACAGAAGCATTGTCAAAAACTTCTCTGTGTTGTGTGCATTCAACTCAGAGATTTTAAACTTTCTTTTCATGGAGCAGTTTTGAAACGCTCTTTTTGCAGTATATGCAAGTGGTCATTTGGAGAATTTTGAAGGCCTGTGATCAAAAAACAATATCTTAGTGTATAACCTAGAAAGAGGCATTCTCAGAAACTACTTTGTGTAGTTTGCATTCAACTCACAGAGTGGAACATTCATTTTGTTAGAGCAGCCATGAAACACTCTTTTTGTATAATGTGCAATAGGACATTTGGAGAGCTCTGAGGCCTGTGGTGGAAAAGGAAATATCTGCACTTAAAATCTGGAAAGAAGCATTCTCAGAAACAACTTTCTGATGTGTGGATTCAACTCACACAGTTGAACATTCCTTTTGTTAGAGCAGTTTTGAAACATTCTTTTTGTAGAATCTGCCTGTGGATATTTAGACCGCTTATACAAATTCGTTGGAAACGGGACACGCTCACACAGAAACGTGACAGAAGCATTCTCACAAGCTTCTTTGGGATGTGTGATTTCAACTCACATGTTTGTACCTTAATTTTGATAGAGCAGTTTTGAAACACTCTTTTTCTGGAATCTGCAAGCGGACATTTGGAGCATTTGAAGCCTTTGGTCGAAAAGGAAGTATCTTCACGTAACAAGTAGACAGAAGCATTGTCTGAAACTTCTTTGGAGTGAGTGCATTCAACTCACAGGGCTGAACATTCCTTTTGACAAAGAGTTTTTGAAACACTCTTTTTATAGAATCTACAAATGGATATTTGGACCGCTTATAGGAACTCGTTGGAAACGGGACACCCTGACACAAAAACTAGACAGAGGCATTCTCACAAACTTCTTTGTGATGTGTGCATTCAACTCACAGAGTTTAACCTTTCTTTTCATGGAGCAGTTTTGAAACACTCTTTTTGCAGTATATGCAATTGGACATTTTGAGAGCTCTGAGGCCTGTGTGGGAAAACGAAATATCTTCACATAAAACCTAGAAAGAAGCATTCTCAGAAACTACTTTATGTTGTTTGCATTCAACTCACAGAGTGGAACATTCCTTTTGTTAGAGCAGCCATGAAACACTCTTTCTGTATAATCTGCAATTGGACATTTGGAGAGCACCGAGGCCTGTGGTGGAAAACGAAATATCTTCACATAACACCTAGAAAGAAGCATTCTCAGAAACCATATTTTGATGTGTGCACTCAACTCACAGAGTTGAACATTCCTTTTGTTAGAGCAGTTTTGAAACCCTGTTTTTGTAGGATCTGCATGTGGACAATTGGACCGCCTATTTGAATTAGTTGGAAACGGGACATCCTCATACAAAAACGAGACAGAAGCATTCTCACAAACTTTTTAGTGATATGCGCTTTCAACACACAAATGAGAACTTTTCTTTTGATAGAACAGTTTAGAAAGACTCTTTTTATAGAATCTGCAAGTGGACATTTGGAGTGCTTTAACGCCTGTGGTGGAAAAGGACGTATCTTCACATAACAAGTAGAAAGAAGCATTCTCTGAATGTTCTTTGTGGTGCGTGCATTCAACTCACGGGGTTGAACATTCCTTTTGACAGAGAAGTTTTGAAACACTTTTTCATAGTATCTGCAATTGGATAATTGAACCGCTTATAGGAATTCGTTGGAAACGGGTCACTCTCAAACCAAAAGTGTACAGAAGCATTCTCACAAACTTTTGTGTGATGTGTGCATTCAGCTCCCAGAGCGGAACCTTTCTTTTGATAGCCAATTTTGAAACACTCTTTTTCTAGAATGTGCAAGTGGACAATTTGAGCGCTTTGAGGCCTGTGGTGGAAAGGAAATATCTTCACATAAACACTAGACTAAAGCATTCTCTGAAATTTCTTTGTGGTGTGTGCATTCAACTCACAGAGTTGAGCATTCCTTTTGACAGAGAAGTTTTGAAACACTCTTTTTGTAGAGTCTGCAAGTGGAAATTTTGACCGCTAATAGGAATTCTTTGGAAACGGGGCACCCTCACACAAAAACTTGACAGAAGCATTCCAACAAACTTCTCTGTTATGTGTGCATTCAACTCACGGAGTTTAACCTTTCTTTCAATAGATCACTTTTGAAATACTCTTTTTGCAGTATATGCCAGTGGTCGTTCGGACAGCTTTGAGGCCTGTGTCGAAAAAGTAATATCTTCATATATAACCTAGAAAGAGGCATTCTCAGAAACTACTTTTTGTAGTTTGTATTCACCTCACAAAATGGAACATTGCTTTTGTTAGAGCAGCCATGAAACACTCTATTTGTATAATCTGCAATTGGACATGTGGAGAGATTTGAGGCCTGTGTTGGAAAACGAAATATCTTCACATAAAACCAAGAAAGAAGCATTCTCAGAAACCACTTTGCGATGTGTGCGTTCAACTCACAGGGTTAAACAATACTTTTGTTAGAGCAGTTTTTAAACACTCTTTTTGTAAAATCTGTATGTGGATATTTGGAACACTTTTAGGAATTTGTTGGAACCGGGACATCCTCACACAAAAATGAGACAGAAGCATTCTCACAAACTACTTTGTGATATGTGCTTCCAACTCACAGATGTAAACCTTTCTTTTTATAGAGCAGTTTAGAAATACTCTTTTTCTAGAATCTGCAAGTGGACATTTGGAGCTCTTTGAAGCCTGTGGTGGAAAAGGAAGTATCATCACATAATAAGTAGACAGAAGCATTCTCTGACCTCCTTTGTTGTGCGTGTATTCAACTCACAGAGTTAAACATTCCTTTTGACAGAGACCTTTTGAGACACTCTTTTTGTAGAATCTCCAAGTGGACATTTGGACCGCTTATAAGAATTCGTTGGAAACCGGACACCCTCACACAAAAACTAGACAGAAGCATTCTCACAAAATTCTCTGTGATGTGTGCATTCAACTCACAGAGTTTAACCTTTCTTTTCATGGAGCAGTTTTGAAACACTCTTTTTGCAGTATATGCAAGTGGTCATAAGGAGAGCTTTGAGGCCTGTGGTCGAAAAGGAAATATCTTCACTTATAACCTAGAAAGAAGCATTCTCAGAAACTACTTTGGGTTGTTTACATTCAACACACAGAGTGGAACATTCCTTTTGTTAGAGCAGCCAGGAAAGACTCTTTTTGTATAATCTGCATTTGGACATTAGGTGAGCACTGAGGCCTGTGGTGGAAAACGAAATATCTTCACATAAAACCTAGAAAGAAGCATTCTCAGAAACCAATTTTTGATGTTTGCATTCAACCCACAGAGTTGAACATTCCTTTTGTGAAAGCAATTTGGAAACACTCTTTTTGTAGGATCTGCATGTGGATATTTGAACCACTTATTTGAATTTGTTGGAAACGAGACATCCTCACACAGAAACTAGACAGAAGCATTCTCACAAACTTCTTTGTGATATGTGTTTTCAACTCACAGATGTGAACTTTTCTTTTGATACAACAGTTTAGAAAACCTCTTATCCAAGTGGATATTTGGGGCGCTTTGAATCCTGTGGTGGAAAGGAAATATCTTCACATAAATACTAGACAGAAGGAATCTCTGAAACTTCCTTCTGGTGTGTGCATTCAACTCACAGAGTTGAAGAATCCTTTTGACAGAGTAATTTTGAAATACTCTTTCTGTGGAATCTGCAAGTCTAAATTTCGACCGCTTATAGGAATTCGTTGGAAACGGGACACCCTCACAAAAAAACTTGACAGAAGCATTCTCAAAAACTTCTCTGTGATGTGTACATTCAGCTCACAGAGCTGAACCTTTCTTTTGATAGAGAAGTTTTGAAACATTCTTTTTCTAGAATCTGCAGGTGAACTTATGGAGCGCTTTGAGGTCTGTGGTGGAAAGGATATACCTTCACATAAAAACTAGACAGAAGCGTTATCTGAAAGTTGTTTCAGGTGTGTGCATTCAACTCACAGAGTTGAACATTCCTTTGGACAGGGAAGTTTTAAAGCGCTTTTTTGTAGAATCTGCAAGTGGAAATTTGGACCGTTTATACGAATCCGTTGGAAACGGGACACCCTCACACAAAAACTATACAGAAGCATTCCCACAAACTTCTGTGTGATGTGTGCATTCAGCTCACAGAGGTGAATCTTTCTTTTTACAGGGCAGTTTTGAAACACTCTTTTTCTAGAATCTGCAAGTGGACATTTGGAGCGCTTTGGGGCCTGTGGTGGAAAGGAAATATCTTCACATAAAAACTAGACAGAAGCATTTTCTGAAAGTTCTTTGTTTTGCGTGCCTTCAACTCACAGAGTTGAATATTCCTTTTGACAGAGAAGTTTTGAAACACTCTTTTTCTAGAATCTGCAAGTGGACATTTGGAGCGCTTTGAGGCCTGTGATGGAAAGGAAATATCTTCATATAAAAACTAGACAGAAGCATTCTCTCAAACTTCTTTGTGGTGTGTGCATTGAACTCACAGAATTGAACATTCCTTTTGAAAGAGTAGTTTTGAAACACTCTTTTTCTAGAATCTGCAAGTGGACATTTGGAGCGCTTTGAGGCCTGTGGTGGAAAAGGAAGTATCTTCATATAACAAGTGGACAGAAGCATTCTCTGAAAGTTCTTTGTAGCGCGTGAATTCATCTCACAGAATTGAACATTTCTTTTGACAGAGAAGTTTGAAAACACTCTTTTTATAAAATCTGCAAGTGGATATTTGGACCGCTTGTAGGAATTTGTTGGAAACGGGACACCCTCACTCAAAAACTAGACAGAAGCATTCTCACAAACTACTGTGTGATCTGTGCATTCAGCTCACAGAGCTGAACCTTTCTTTTGATAAGGCAATTTTGAAAAACTCTTTTTCTAGAATCTGCAAGTGAACATTTGGAGTGCTTAGAGGCCTGTTGTGGATGGGAAATATCTTCACATAAAAACTAGAAAGAAGGATTCTCTGAAACTTCTTTATGGTGTATGCATTCATCTCACAAAATTAAACATTCCTTTTGACAGAGAAGATTTGACACACTCTTTTTATAGAATCTCCAAGTGGATATTTGGACCGCTCATAGGAATTCGTTGGAAAGTGACAGCCTCACACAAAAACTAGACAGAAGCATTCTCACAAACTTCTCTGTGATGTGTGCATTCAACTCACACAGTTTAACCTTTCCTTTCATGGAGCAGTTTTGAAACCCTCTTTTTGCAGTACATGCAAGTGGTCATTCAGAGAGCTTTGAGTCCGGTGGTCGAAAAGAGAATATCTTCACATATAACCTAGAAAGAAGCATTCTCAGAAGCTACATTGTGTTGGTTGCATTCAACTCACCGAGTGGAACATTCCTTTTGTTAGAGCAGCCATGAAACACTCTTTTTGTATAATCTGCAATTGGACATTTGGAGAGCTCTGAGGCCTGTGGTGGAAAACGCAATATCTTCACATAAAACCTAGAAAGAAGCATTCTCAGAAACCACTTTTGGATGTGTGTATTCAACTCACAGAGTTGAACATTCTTTTTGTTAGAGCAGTTATGAAACACTCTTTTTGTAGAATCTGCATGTGCAAATTTGGACCGCTTATAGGAATTCGTTGGAAACGGGACACCATCACACGAAAAAGAGACAGAAGCATTCTCACAAACTTCTTTGTAAAGTGTGCTTTCAACTCACAGATGTGAACCTTTCTTTTGATAGAGCAGTTTTGAAACACTCTTTTTCTAGAATCTGCAAGTGGACATTTGGAGCTCTTTCAGGCCTGTGGTGGAAAAGAAAGCATCTTCACATAACAAGTAGACAGAAGGATTCTTTGAAAGTTCTTTGGGGTGCGTGCATTCCACTCACACAGGTGAACATTCCTTTTGGCAGAGAAGTTTTGAAACAGTCTTATAGTATCTGCATGTGGATATTTGGACCGCATATAGGAATTCTATGGAAACGGGACACCCTCACACAAAATCTAGACAGAAGAATTCTCACAAACTTCTATGTGATGTGTGCATTCAGCTCACGGAGCTGAACATTCTTTTGACAGCACAGTTTTGAAACATTCTTTTTCTAGAATCTGCAAGTGGATATTTGGAGAGCTTTGTGGCCTGTGGTGGAAAGGAAATATCTTCACATAAAAACTAGACAGAAGCTTTCTCAAAGTTCTTTGTTTTGCGTGCCTTCAACTCAGAGAGTTGAATATTCCTTTTGACATAAAAGTTTTGAAACACTCTTTTTCTACAATCTGCAAGTGGACATTTGGTGTGCTTTGAGGCCAGTGGTGGAAAGGAAATATCTTCACTTAAAAACTTGACAGATATATTCTGTGAAACTTCTTTGTTGTGTGCGCATTCAACTCACAGATTTGAACATTCCTTTTGAAAGAGATGTTTTGAAACACTCTTTCTCTAGAAGACGCAAGTGGACATTTGGAGCGCTTTGAGGCCTGTGATGGAAAAGGAAATATCCTCATATAATAAGTGGACAGAAGCATTCTCTGAAAGTTTTTGTGGTGCGTGCATTCAACTCACAGAGTTGTAGATTCCTTTTGACAGAGAAGCTTTGAAACACTCTTTTTATACAATCTGCAAGTGGATATTTGGACCGCTTATAGGAATTCGTTGGAAACGGGACACCATCACAAAAAAACTTCACAGAAGCATTCTCACAATCTTCTCTGTGACGTTTGCATTCAGCTCACAGAGCTGAACGTTTCTTTTCATGGAACAGTTTTGAAACACCCTTTCTGCGGTATCTGCAAGAACTCATTTGGAGAGATTTGAGGCCTGTGGTCGAAAAGTAATATCTTCACATATAGCCTAAAAATAAGCATTCTCAGAAACTACTTTGTGTTGTTTGCATTCAACTCACAGAGTGGAACATTCCTTTTGTTAGAGCAGCCATGAAATACTCTTTTGTTATAATCTGCAATTGGACATTTGGAAAGCTCTGAGGCCTGTGGTGGAAAACGAAATATCTTCACATGAAACCTAGAAAGAAGCATTCTCAGAAGCCACTTTTTGAACTGTGCATTCAACTCACAAAGTTGAACATTCCTTTTGTTAGAACAGTTTAGAAACACTCTTTCTGTGGAATCTGCATGTGGATATTTGGACTGCTTATAGGAATTCGTTGGAAACTGGACATCCTCACAGAAAAAAGAGACGGAAGAATTGTCACAAACTCCTTTGTGATGGGTGCTTTCAACTCACAGATGTGAACATTTCATTTCACAGAGCAGTTTTGAAACACTCTTTTTCTAGAATCTGCAAGTGGACATTTGGAGCACTTTGAGGCCTGTGGTGGAAAAGGAAGTATCTTCACATAAGAAGTACACAGAAGCATTCTCTGAAAGTTCTTTGTGGTGAGTGCATTCAACTAACAGATATGAACATTCTTTTTGACAGAGAAGTTTATAAACACTCTTTTTATAGAATCTGAAAGTAGATATTTGGACAGCTTATATGAATTTTTTGGAAATGGGATACCCTCTCACAAAAACTAGACAGAAGCATTCTCACAAACTTCTTTGTGATGTGTGCTTTCAACTCACAGATGTGAAACTTTCTTTTGAAGAGCAGTTTGGAAACACTTTTTTTCTAGAATCTGCATGTGGACATTAGGAGCGCTTTGAGACCTGTGGTGGAAAGAATATTTTCACATAAAAACTAGATAGAAGCGTTCTCTGAAACTTCTTTCTGGTGTGTGCATTCAACTCACAGAGTTGAACATTCCTTTGTCAGAGAACTTTTGAAACACTCTTTTTGTAGAATCTGCAAGTGGATATTTGGACCGCTTATATGAATTCGTTGGAAACGGGACAGCCTCAAACAAAAACGAGACAGAAGCATTCTCACAAACTTCTTTGTGCTGTGTGCTTTCAACTCACAGCTGTGAACTTTTCTTTTGATAGAACAGTTTTGAAACACTCTTTTTCTAGAATCTGCAAGTGGAAATTTGGAGCGCTTTGAGGCCTGTGTTCGAAAAGGAAGTATCTTCACATAACATGTAGACAGAAGCATTCTCTGAAACTTCTTTGTGGTGCGTCCATTCAACTCACAGAGTGGAACATTCCTTTTGACAGAGAAGTTTGAAACACTCTTTTTATAGAATCTGCGATTGAAATTTTGACCACTTCTAGGAATTAGTGGGAAATGGAACACAGTTACTCAAAAACTAGACAGAAGGATTCTCACAAACTTCTCTGTGATGTTTGAAATCAACTCACAGAGTTTAACCTTTCTTTTCGTGGAGCAGTTCTGAAACACTCTTTTTGCAGTATATGCCAGTGGTCATTCGGAGAGCTTTCAGGCCTGTGGTCGAAAAGGAAATATCTTTACATATAACCTAGAAAGAAGCATTCTCCGAAACTACATTTTGTTGTCTGCATTCAACTCACAGAGTGGAACATTCCTTTTTTTAGAGCAGCCATGAGACACTCTTTTTGCATAATCTGCCACTGGACTTTTGGAGGGCTCTGAGGCCTGTGGTGGGAAACGAAATATCTTCACATAAAACCTAGAAAGAAGCATTCTCAGAAACCACTTTGTGATGTGTGCATTCAACTCACAGAGTTGAACATTCCTTTTGTTAGAGCAGTTTTGAAACAATCTTTCTGTAGAATCTGCATGTCGATATTTGGACCGATTATAGGAATTCGTTGGAAACGGGACAACCTCACACAAATACGAGATAAAAGCATTCTCACAAACTTCTTTGTGATGTGTTCTTTCAACTCACAGATGTGAACCTTTCTTTTGATAGGGCAGTTTTGAAACAGTCTTTCTAGAATATGCAAGTGGACATTTGGAGCGCTTTGAGGCCTGAGGTGGAAATTGAACTATCTTCACATAACAATTAGACAGAAGCATTCTCTGAAAGTTCTTTGTGGTGCGTGTATTCAACTCACAGAGGTGAACATTCCTTTTGACAGGGAAGATTTGAAACACTATTTTTCTAGAATCTGCAAGTGGACATTTGGGGCTCTTTGAGGCCTGTGGTGGAAAGGAAATATCTTCACATAAAAACTAGACGGAAGCATTCTCTGAAACTTCTTTCTGGTGTATGCATTCAACTCACAGAGTTGTACATTCCTTTTGACAGAGAAGTTTTGAAACTCTCCTTTTATACAATCTGCAATTGGATATTTTTACCGCTTATAGGAATTCGTTGGAAACGGGACACCATCACAAAAAAACTTGACAGAAACATTCTCACAATTTTCTCTGTGACGTGTGCATTCACCTCACAGAGCTGAACCTTTCTTTTCATGGAGCAGTTTTGAAACACTCTTTCTGCGGTATCTGAAAGTGGTCATTCGGAGAGATTTGAGGCCTGTGGTCGAAAAGTAATATATTCTCATATAACATAGAAAGAAGAATTCTCAGAAACTACTTTGCGTTGTTTGCATTCAACTCACAGAGTGGACCATTCCTTTTTTTAGAGCAGCCATGAAATACTCTTTTGGTATAATCTGCAAGTGGACATTCGGAGAGCTCTGAGGCCTGTAGTAGAAACGAAATATCTTCACATAAAACCTAGAAAGAAGCATTCTCAGAAACCACTTTGCGATGTGTGCATTCAAGTCACAAAGTTGAACATTCCTTTTGTTACAACAGTTTTGAAACACTCTTTTTGTGGAATCTGTATGTGGATATTTGAACCGCTCTTAGGAATTCACTGGAAACGGGACATCCTCACAGAAAAAAGAGACGGAAGTATTGTCACAAACTCCTTTGTGATGTGTGCTTTCAACTCACAGATGTGAACATTTCATTTCATAGAGCAGTTTTGAAGCATTCTTTTTCTAGAATATGCAAGTGAACATTTGGAGCGCTTTGAGGCCTGTGGTGGAAAAGGAAGTATCTTCACATAACACGTAGACAGAAGCATTCTCTGAAAGTTACTTGTGATGCCTGCATTCAACTAACAGATTTGAACATTACTTTTGACAGAGAAGTTTATAAACACTCTTTTTATAGAATCTGAATGTGTATATTTGGACCGCTTATAAGAATTTGCTGGGAATGGGACACCCTCACACAAAAACTTGACAGAAGCATTCTCACAAACTACTGTGCGATGTGTGCATTCAGCTCACAGACCAGAACATTTCTTTTGATACAGCAGTTTTGAAACACTCTTTTTCTAGAATCTGCAAGTGGACATTTGTAGCGCTTTGAGGCCTCTGGTGGAGCAGATATACCTTCACATAAACTAGACAGAAGCATTCTCTGAAACTGCTTTCTGGTGTAAGCATTCAACTCATAGATTTGAACATTCCTTTTGACAGAGAAGTTTTGAAACACTTTTTATAGAATCTTCAAGTGGATATTTTGACCGATTATAGGAATTCGTTGGAAACGGGACACCCTCACACAAAAACTGGACAGAAGAATTCTCACAAACTTGTCTGTGGTGTGTGCACTCAGCTCACAGAGTTTAACATTTCTTTCCATGGAGCAGTTTTGAAAACCTCTTTCTGCAGTATATGCAAGTGCTCATTCGGAGAGCTTTGGGGCCTGAGGTCGAAAAGGAAATATATTCACATATAACCGAGAAATAAGCATTTTCAGAAGCTACTTTGTGTTGTTTGCATTCAACTCACAGAGTGGAACATTCCTTTTGTTAGATGAGCCATGAAAAACTCTTTTTGTATAACCTACAATTGGACATTTGGAGATCTCTGAGACCTGTGGTGGAAAACGATATATATTCCTATGAAACCTAGAAAGAAGCATTCTCAGAAACCACTTTGTGATGTGTGCATTCAGCTCACACAGTTGAACATTCCTTTTGTTAGAGCAGTTATGAAAGACTCTTTTTACAGGATCTGCATGTGTATATTTGGACCGCTTATAGGAATTCATTGGAAGCCGGACATCCTCACACAAAAACGAGATAGAAGTATTCTCACAAACTTCTTTAGAAGTATGCTTTCAACTCACAGATGTGAACTTTTCTTTTGATAGAGCAGTTTTGAAACACTCTTTTTCTAGAATCTGCACGTGGACATTTGGAGCGCTTTGAGGCCTGTGGTGGAAAACGTAGTATCTTCACATAACAAGTAGACAGAAGCATTCTCTGAAAGTTCTTTGTGGTGCGTGCATTCAACTCACAGAGTTGAACATTCCTTTTGACAGAGAAGTTTTGAAACACTCTTTTTATAGAATCTGCAAGTGGATATTTGGACCGCTTATAGGAATTCGTTGGAAACGGGACAACCACACACAAAAACTAGACAGGATCATTCTCACAAACTTCTGTGTGATGTGTGCATTCAGCTCACAGAGCTGGACTTTTCTTTTGACAGGGCAGTTTTGAAACACTCTTTTTCCAGAATCTGCAAGTGGACATTTGGAGCGCTTTGAGGCCTGTGGTGGAAAGGAAACAACTTCACATAAAAAGTAGGCGGAAGCATTCTCTGAAATTTCTTTGTTTTGCGTGCCTTCAGCTCACAGAGATGAAAATTGTTTTGACAGTGAAGTTTTGAAATACTCTTTTTCTAGAATCTGCAAGTGGACTTTTGGGACACTATGAGGCCTGAGGTGGAAAGGAAATATCTTCACATAAAAACTAGACAGAAGCATTCTCTGAAACTTCTCTGTGGTGTGTGCGTTCATCTCACAGAATTGAACATTCTTTTTGGAAGGGAAGTTTTGAAACACTGTTTTTCTGGTATCTGCAAGTGGATATTGGGAGAGATTTGAGGCCTGTGGTGGAAAAGGAAGTTTCTACATATAACAAGAAGACAGAAGCATTCTCTGAAAGTTCTTTGTGGTGCGTGCATTCAACTCAAAGAGTTGAACATTACTTTTGACAGACAAGTTTCGCAACACTCTTTTTATAAAATTTCCATGTGGATATTTGGAACGCTTATAGGAATTTGTTGGAAACGGGACACACTCACACCAAAACTAGATAGAAGCATTCTCACAAACTACTGTGTGATGTGTGCATTCAGCTCACAGACCTGAACCTTTCTTTTGATAGAGCAGTTTTGAAACACTCTTTTTCTAGTATATGCAAGTGGACATTTGGAGTGCTTTGAGGCCTGGGGTGGAAGGGAAATATCTTCACATATAAACTACAGAGAAGCATTCTTTGAAACTTCTTTCTGGTGCGTGCATTCAACTCACAGAGTTGAACGTTCCTTTTGAGAGAGAGGATTTGAAACACTCTTTTTGTAGGATCTACAAGTGGATATTTGGACCGCTTATAGGAATTCGTTTGAAACGGATCACCCTCACAGGGAAACTAGATAGAAGAATTCTCACAAACTTCTCTGTGATGTGTGCATTCAACTCACAGAGTTTAACCTTTCTTTTCATGGAACAGTTTTGAAACACTCTTTTTGCAATATATGCAAGTGGTCATTCGGAGAGCTTTGAGGCCTGTGGTCGAAAAGGAAATATCTTCACATATAACCTAGAAAGAAGTATTCTCAAAAACTAATTTGTGTTGTTTGCATTCAACTCACAGAGTGGAACATTCCTTTTGTTAGAGCAGCCGTGAAACACTCTTTTTTTATAATCTGCAATTGGACATTTGGAGAGCTCTGAGGCCTGTGTTGGAAAACGATATTTCTTCACATAAAACCTAGAAAGAAGCATTCTCAGAAACCACTATGTGAGGTGTACATTCAACTCAGAGAGTTGAACATTCCTTTTCTTAGAGCAGTTTTGAGGCACTCTTTTTGAAGAATCTGCACGTGGATATTTGAACCGCTCTTAGGAATTCCTTGGAAACGGGACACCCTCACACAAAAATGAGATGGAAGTATTCTCACAAACTTATTTGTGCTGTGTGCTTTCAACTCACAGATGTGAAACTTTCTTTTCATAGAACGGTTTTGAAACACTCTTTTTCTAGAATCTGCAAGTGGACATTTGGAGCTCTTTGAGGCCTGTGGTCGAAAAGGAAGTATCTTCACATAACAAGTAGACAGAAGCATTCTCTGAAAGTTCTTTGTGGTGCGTGCATTCAACTGACAGAGTTGAACATTCCTTTTGAAAGAGAAGTTTCTAAGCACTCTTTTTATAGAATCTGAAAGTGGATATTTGGACTGCTTATAGGAATTTATTGGAAACGCGACACACTCACACCAAAACTAGACAGAAGCATTCTCACAAACTACTGTGTGATGCGTGCATTCTGCTCACAGATCTGAACCTTTCTTTTGATAGAGCAGTTTTGAAACACACTTTTTCTAGAATCTGCAAGTGGACATTTGGAGTCCTTTGAAGCCTGTGGTGGAAGGGAAATGTCTTCACATATACTAGACAGAAGCATTCTCTGAAACTTCTTTCTGGTGTATGCATTCTACTCATAGATTTGAACATTCCCTTTGACGGAGAAGTTTTGAAACACTCTTTTTATAGAATCTGCAAGTTGATATTTGGACCACTTATAGGAATTCCTTGGAAACGGGACACCCTCACACAAAAACTAGACAGAAGCATTCTCACAAATTTCTCTGTGAAGTGTGCATTCAACTCACAGAGTTTAACCTTTCTTTCCATGGAGTAGTTTTGAAACACTCTTTCTGCAGTATAAGCAAATGGTCATTTGGAGAGCTTTGAGGCCTGTGGTCGAAAAGGAAGTACCTTCACATATAACCTGGAAAGCAGCATTCTCAGAAACTACATTGTGTTGTTTGCATTCAACACACAGAGTGGAACATTCCTTTTGTTAGAGCAGCCATGAATCACTCTTTGTATAATCTGCAATTGGACATTTGCAGAGCTCTGAGGCCTGTGGTGGAAAACCAAATACCTTTACATAAAACCTGGAAAGAGGCTTTCTCAGAAACCACTTTGTGATGTGTGCATTCAACTCACAGAGTTGAACATTCCTTTTGTTAAAGCAGTTTTGAAACACACTTTTTGTAGAATCTGCATGTAGATATTTGGACCGCTTATATGAATTCATTGGAAACGGGAAACCCTCACACAAAAAGGAGAAAGAAGCATTCTCACAAACTTCTTTGTGCTGTGTGCTTTCAACGCATAGCTGTGAACCTTTCTTTTGATAGAACAGTTTTGAAACACTCTTTTTCTAGAGTCTGCAAGTGTACATTTGGAGCGCTTAGAAGCCTGTGGTGGAAAGGAAATATCTTCACATAAAAACTAGACAGAAGCCTTCTGTGAAACTTCTTTGTGGTGTGTGCATTCAACTCAAAGAATGGAACATTCCTTTTGACAGAGAAGTTTTGAAACACTCTTTTTATCAACTCTGCAATGGAAATTTTGACCAAATATAGGAATTAGTAGGAAATGGAACACCCATAATCAAAAGCTAGACAGAAAGATTCTCAAAGTTTCTCTGCGATGTATGAATTCAACTCACAGAGTTTAACATTTCTCTTCATGTAGCAGTTCTGAAACACTCTTTTTGCGGTATCTGCAATTGGACATTTGGAGAACTCTGAGGTCTGTGGTGGAAAACGAAATATCTTCACATAAAACCTAGAAAGAAGCATTCTGTGAAACTACTTTTTTTTTGCTTGCATTCCACTCACTGAGTGGAACATTCCTTTTGTTGGAGAAGCCATGAAACTCTCTTTTTGTATAATCTGCAATTGGACATTTGGAGAGCTCTTAGGCCTGTGGTTGAAAACGGTATAGCTGCATATGAAACCTAGAAAGAAGCATTCTCAGAAACCATTTTGTGATATGTGCATTCAACTCACAGAGATGAACATTCTTTTTGTTAGAGCAGTTTTGAGACACTCTTTTTGTAGAGTCTGCAGGTGGATATTTGGACCACATATGGGAATTTGTTGGAAACGGGATATCTTCAAACAAAAAAGAGACGGAAGCATTCTCAGAAACTACTTCGTGACGTGTGCTTTGAACTCGCAGATGTGAACCTTTCTTTTGATAGAGTATTTTTGAGACACTATTTTTCTAGGATCTGCAAGTGGACATTTGGAGTGCTTTGTGGACTGTGGTGGAAAAGGAAGTATCTTCACATAACAAGTAGACAGAAGCATTCTCTGAAAGTTCTTTGTGGTGCGTGCATTCAACTCTCAGATTTGAACATTCCTTTTGACAGAGAAGTTTGGAAACCGTCTTTTTATACAATCTGCAAGTGGAAATATGGACCGCTTTCAGGAATTCGTTGGAAAAGGCACTCCCTCACACAAAAACTAGACAGAAGCATTCTCACACATTTCTCTGTGATATTTGCATTCAACACACAGAGTTTAACCTTTCTTTTCATGAAGCAGTTTTGAAAATCTCTTTTTGCTGTATCTGCAAGTGGTCTTTCGGAGAGCTTTTAGGCCTGTGGTAGAAAAGGAAATATGTTCACATATAAACTAGAAAGAAGCATTCTCAGAAACTACTTTTTTTGTTTGCATTGAATTCACTAAGACGAACATTCCTTTTGTAAGAGCAGCCATGAAACACTCTTTTTGTATAATCTGCCGTTGGACATTTGGAGAGCTCTGAGGCCTGTGGTGGAAAATGAAATAACTTCATATAAAACCTAGAAAGAAGCATTCTCAGAAACCACTTTGTGATGTGTGCATTCAACTCACAGAGTTGAACATTCCTTTTGTTAGAGCAGTTTTCAAACACTCTTTTTGTAAAATCTGCATGTGGATATTTGGACCGATTATAGGAATTCGTAGGAAACAGGACATCCTCACACAGAAACAACACAGAAGAATTCTCACAAACTTCTTTGTGCTGTGTGCTTTCAACTCACAGATGTGAACCTTTCTTTTGATAGAGCAGTTTTGAATCACTCTTTTTCTAGAATCTGCAAGTGGACATTTGGAGAGCTTTGAGGCCTGTGGTCGAAAAGGAAGTATCTTCACATAACAAGTAGACAGCAGCATTCTCTGAAACTACTATGTGGTTCGTGCTTTCAACTCACAGAGTGGAATATTCCTTTTGACAGAGAAGTTTTGAAACACTCTTTTTATAGATTCTGCAACTGGATATAAGGACTGCTTATATGAATTCGTTGGAAATGGGTCACCCTCACTCAAAAACTAAACAGAAGCATTCTCACAAACTTCTCTGTGATGTTTGAATTCAGCTGACAGAGTTTAACCTTTCTTTTCATGGAGCAGTTTTGAAACACTCTTTTTGCGATATCTGCAAGTGGTCATTCGGAGAGCTTCGAGGCCTGTGGTCGAAAAGGAAATATCTTCACATATAACCTAGAAAGAAGCATTCTCAGAAACTACTTTGTGTTGTTTGCATTCAACTCACAGAGTGGAACATTCCTCTTGTTAGAGCAGCCATGAAACACTCTTTTTGTATAATCTGCAATTCTACCTGTGGAGAGCTCTGACGTCTGTGGTGGAAAACGAAATATCTTCACATAAAACCTAGAAAGAAGCATTCTCAAAAACCACTTTGTGATGTGTGCATTCAACTCACAGAGTTGAACATTCCTTTTGAAACAGAAGATTTGAAACACTCTTTTTCTAGAATATGTAAGGGGACATTTGGAGCGCTATGAAGTCTTAGGTGGAAAAGGAATTATCTTCATATTACAAGTAGACAGAAGCATTCTCTGAAAGTTCTTTGTGGTGCGTTCATTCAACTCACAGAGTTGAGCATTCCTTTTGACAGAGATGTTTCAAAACACTCCTTTTATAAAATCTGCAACTAGATATTTGGACCGCTTATAGGAATTCGTTGGAAACGGGACACCCTCACACCAAAACTAGAGAGAAACATTCTGAGAAACTACTGTGTGATGTGTGCATTCAGCTCACACAGCTGAACCTTTCTTTTGATAGAGCAGTTTTGAAACACTCTTTTTCTAGAATCTGCAAGTGAACATTTGGAGCACTTTCAGGCCTGTGGTGGAAGGGAAATATCTTCACATATAAACTAGACCGAAGCATTCTCTGAAACTTCTTTGGTGTATGCATTCAACTCACAGAGTTGAACCTTCCTTTTGACAGAGAAGTCTTAAAACAGTCTTTTTATAGAATCTGCAAGTGGATATTTGGACCGCTTATAGGAATTCGTTGGAAACGGGACTCCCTCACTCAAGAACTACACAGAAGCATTCTCACAAACTTCTCTGTGATGTGTGCATTCAACACACAGAGTTTAACCTTTCTTTTAATGCAGCAGGTTTGAAACACTTTTTGCAGTATATGCAATTGGTCATTCGGGGAGCATGGAGGCCTGTGGTCGAAAAGGAAATATCTTCACACATAACCTAGAAAGAAGCATTCTCAGAAAGTAGTTTTTGTTGTTTGTATTCAACTCACAGAGTGGAACATTCCTTTTGTTAGAGCAGCCATGAAACGCTCTTTTTGTGTAATCTGCAATTGGACATTTGTAGAGCTCTGAGGCCTGTGGTGGAAAAGGAAATTTCTCACATAAATCCTACAAAGAAACATTCTCAGAAACCACTTTGTGATGTGTGCATTCAACTCACAGAGTTGAACTCTCCTTTTGTTAGAGCAGTTTTGAAAGTCTCTTTTGGTAGAATCTGCATGTGGATATTTGGTCTGCTTATAGGAAATCACTGGAAACGGGACATCCTCACACAAAAACGAGACAGAAGCATTCACACAAACTTATTTGTGCTGTGTGCTTTGAACTCACACCTGTGAACCTTTCTTTTGATAGAGCAGTTTTGAAACACTCTTTTTCTAGAATCAGCAAGTGGCCGTTTGGAGCGTTTTGAAGCCTGTGGTCGAAAAGGAAGTATCTTCTCATAACAAGTGGACAGAAGCAGTCTCTGAAACTTCTTTGTGGTGCGTGCATTCAACTCACAGAGTGGAACACTCCTTTTGAGAGAGAAGTTTTGAAACACTCTTTTTATAGGGTCTGCAAGTGGAAATTTGGACCGCTTATAGGAATTCGTTGGAAATGGGACACCATCACACAAAAACTGGACAGAAGCATTCTCCCAAACTTCTCTGTGACGTTTCATTTCAACTGACAGAGTTTAAACTTTCCCTTCATGGAGCAGTTTTGAAACAATCTTTTTGCGATATCTGCAAGTGGTCATTCGGAGAGCTTCGAGGCCTGTGGTCAAAAAGGAAATATCTTCACATATAACCTAGAAAGAAGCATTCTCAGAACTACTTTGTGTTGTTCGCATTCAACTCACAGAGTGGAACATTTCTTTTGTTAGGGCAGCCATAAAAAACTCTTTTTGTATAATCTGCAATTGGACATGTGGAGAGCTCTGAGGCCTGTGGGGGAAAAAGACATATCTTCACATAAAAACTAGAAAGAAGAATTCTCAGAAATCACTTTGTGATGTGTGCATTCAACTCACAGAGTCGAACATTCCTTTTGAAAGAGAAATTTTGAAACACTCTTTTTCTAGAATCTGCAAGTGGACATTTGCAGCGCTTTGAGTCCTGTGGTGGAAAAGGAAGTATCTTCATATAACAAGTAGACAGAAGCATTCTCTGAAAGTTATTTGCGGTGCGTGCATTCAACTCACAGTGTTGAACATTCCTTATAACAGAGAAGTTACGAAACACTCTTTTTATAAAATCTGCAAGTGGATATTTGGACCGTTTCTAGAAATTTGTTGGAAACGGGACACCCTCAAACCAAAACTAGAGAGAAGCATTCTGACAATCTACTGTGTGATGTGTGCATTCAGCTCACAGAGCTGAAACTTTCTTTTCATAGAGCAGTTTTGAAACACTCTTTTTCTAGAATCTGCAAGTGGACATTGGAGCTCTTTGAGGCCTGCAGTGGAAAGGAAATATCTTCACATAAAAATTAGACAGAAGCATTATATGAAAGTTCTTTGTGGTGCGTGCATTCAACTCACAGAGTTGAACAGTCGTTTCTTAGAGAAATAGTGAAACACTCTTTTTGTAGAATCTGGAAGTGGAAATTTGGACCGATTATACGAATTCTTTGGAAACGGTACACCCTCACAGAAAAACTAGACGGAAGCATTCTCACAAACTTCTCTGTGATATGTGCATTCAACTCACGGAGTTTAACCTTTCTTTCATGGAGCAGTTTTGAAACACTCTTTTTGCAGTATATGCATTTGGTCATTCGGAGAGCTTTGAGGCCTCTGGTCAAAAAGGAAATATCTTCACATATAACCTAGAAAGAAGAATTCTCAAAAGGTACTATGTGTTGTTTGCATTCAACTAACAGAGTGGAACATTCCTTTAGTCAGAGCAGCCAGGAAACACTCTTATTGTAGAATCTGCATGGGGATATTGCCCGCTCATAGGAATTCATTGGAAACGGGACATCCTCACCCAAAAACGAGACAGAAGCATTCTCACAAACTTCTTTGTGATGTGTGCTTTGAACTCACAGATGTGAACTTTCCTTTTGATAGAGTAGTTTTGAAACTGTCTTTTTCTAGAATCTGCAAGTGGACATTTGGAGTGCTTTGAGGCCTGTGGTGGACCGGAAATATCTTCACATAAAATCTAAACGTATGCATTCTCTGAAACTTCTTTCTTTTGTGTGCATTCAACTCACAGAGTTGAACATTCCTTTTGACAGAGAAGTTTTGAAATACTCTTTTTATAAAATCTGCAAGTGGATATTTGGATCGCCTATAGGAATTCGTTGGAAACCGGACTTCCTCACACAAAAACTAGACAGAAGAATTCTCACAAACTTCTGTCTGATGTGTGCATTCTGCTCACAGAGCTGATCCTTTCTTTTGATAGAGCAGTTTTCAAAGACTCTTTTTCTAGAATCTGTAAGTGGACATTTGGAGCGCTTTGAGGCCTGTGGTGGAAAGGAAATATCTTCACTTAAAAACTAGACAAAAGCATTGTCTAAAAGTTCTTTGTGCTGAGTGCATTCAACTCACAGAGTTGAACATTCCTTTTGAAAGAGAAGTTTTGAAACACTCTTTTTGTAGAATCTGCAACTGGATATTTGGAGCGCTTATAGGAATTCATTGGAAACAGGACACCCTCACACAAAAACTAAACAGAAGCATTCTCACAAATTTCTGAGAGATGCGTGCATTCAGATCACAGAGCTGAACCTTTCTTTTGATACAGCAGCTTTGAAACACTGTTTTTCTAGAATATGCAAGTGGTCATTTGAAGGGCTTGGAGGCATGTGTTGGAAAGGAAATATCTTCACATAAAAACTAAACAGAAGCATTCTCTGAAAGTTCTTTGTGCTGCATGTATTCAACTCACAGGGTTGAACATTCCTTTTACCAGAGAGGTTTTGAAACACTATTTTTGTAGAATCTGCAAGTGGAAATTTGGACTGCTTTCTGGAATTCAGTGGAAACGGGACACCTTCACACAAAAACTAGACAAAAGCATTCTCACAAACTTCTCTATGATGTGTGCATTCAACTGACAGAGCTTAACCTTTCTTTTCATGGAGCAGATTTGAAACACTCTTTCTGCAGGATATGCAAGTGGTGATTCGGAGACCTTTGAGGCCTGTGGTCAAAAAGGAAATATCACCACATATAACTTAAAAAGAAGAATTCTCAGAAACTACTTTGTGTTGTTTGCATTCAACTCACAGCGTGGAACATTTCTTTTGTTAGAGCAACCATGAAACACTCTTTTTGTAAAATCTGCAATTGGACATTTGAAGAGCTCTGAGGCCTGTGGTGGAAAACCAAACATCTTCACATGAAACCTAGAAAGAAGCATTCTCAGAAACCACTTTGTGATGTGTGCATTTAACTCACAGAGTTGAACATTCCTTTTGTTAGAGCAGTTTTGAAACACTCTTTTTGTAGAATCTGCATGTGGATATTTGGACCGCTTAAAGGAATTCGTTGGAAACGGGACATCCTCACACAAAAACGAGAAAGAAGCATTCTCACAAACTTTTTTGTGATGTGTGCTTTCAACTCACAGATCTGAACCATTCTTTTGATAGAGCAGTTTTGATACACTCTTTTTCTAGAATCTGCAGGTGGACATTTGGAGGGCTTTGAGGCCTGTGGTGGAAAAGGAAGTGTCTTCACATAACTAGTAGACAGAAGCATTCTCTGAAAGTTCTTTGTCTTGCATGCATTCAACTCACAGAATTGAACATTCCTTTTGACAGAGATGTTTGAAACACTCTTTTTATACATTATGCAGGTGGATATTTGGACCACTTATAGGAATTCGTTGGAAACGGGGCACCCTCACACAAATACTAGACAGAAGCATTCTCTCATACTTCTGTGTGATGTGTGCATTCAGCTCACAGAGCTGAACTTTACTTTTGATGGAGCAGTTTTGAAACTCTCTTTTTCTAGAATCTGCAAGTGGTCATTTGGAGCGCTAGGAGGCCTCTGTCGGAAAGGAAATATCTTCACATGAAGACAAGACAGAAGCATTCTCTAAAAGTTCTTTGTGCTGCATGCATTCAACTCACAGAGTTGAATATTTCTTTTGTCAGAGAAGTTTTTAAACACTCTTTTTGTAGAATCTCCAAGAGAAAATTTGGACCGCTTTCAGGAATTAATTGGAAACTAGACTCCCTCACACAAAAACTAGACAGAAGCATTCTCACAAACTTCTCTATGATGTGTACATTCAACCCACAGAGTTTAACCTTTCTTTTCATGGAGCAGATTTGAAACACTCTTTTTCCAGTATATGCAAGTTGTCATTCGGAGAGCTTTGTGGCCTGTCGTCGAAAAGGAAATACCTTCACATGTAAATTACAAAGAAGCATTCTCAGAAACTACTTTGTGTTGCTTGCATTCAACTCACAGAGTGGAACACTCCTTTTGTCAGAGCAGCCATGAAACACTCTTTTTCTATAATCTGCAATTGGACATTTGGACAGCTCTGAGGCCTGTGTTGGAAAACGAAGTATCTTCACATAAACCTAGAAAGGAACATTCTCAGAAAGCACTTTGTGATGTGTGCATTCAATCCACAGAGTTGAACTTTCATTTTCTTACAGCAGTTTTGAAACACTCTTTTTGTAGAATCTGCATTTGGATATTTGGAGCACTAATAGGAATTTGTTGGAACCGGGAAATCTTAACACAAAAAAGAAACAGAAGCATTCTCACAAACTTCTTTGTGATGTGTGCTTTCAACTCGCAGATGTGAACCTTTCTTTTGATAGAGCAGTTTTGAGACACTGTTTTTCTACAATCTTCAAGTGGGCATTTGGAGCGCTTTGAGTCCTGTGGTGGAAAAGGAAGTATCTTCACATAAGAAGTAGACAGAATCATTCTCTAAAAGTTCTTTGTGGTGCATATATTCAACTCATGGATTTGAACATTCCTTTTGACAGAGAAGTTTTGAAACACTCTTTTTATAGATTCTGCAAGTGGATATTTGGATCGCTTATAGGAATTCGTTGGAAACGGGACACCATCACACAAAAACTAGACAGAAGCATTCTCACAAACTTGTGTGTGATGTGTGCATTCAACTCACAGAGTTTAACCTTTCTTTTCATGGAGCAGTTTTGAAACGCAGTTTTGAAACACTCTTTTGGCAATATATGCAAGGGTTCATTCCGAGAGCTCTGAGGCTTGTGGTCAAAAAGGAAATATCTTCACATACAACCTAGAAGAAGCATTCTCAGAAACTACTTTTTGTTGTTTGCATTCAACATAAACAGTGGAACATTCCTTCTGTTAGAGCAGCCATGAAACCCTCCGTTTGTATCATATACAATTGGACATTTGGAGAGATCTGAGGCCTGTGGTGGAAAAGGAAATACCTTCACATAAAACCTAGAAAGAAGCATTCTCAGAAACCACTTTTTGATGTGTGCATTCAACTCACAGGTATGAACATTCCTATTGTTAGAGCAGCTTTGAAACACTCTTTTTGTAGAATCTGCATGTGGATATTTGGACCGCTTACAGGAATTTGTTGGAAACGGGGCATCCTCTCACAAAAACGAGACCGAAGCATGCTCCCAAACTTCGTTGTGATGTGTGCATTCAGCTCACAGAGCTGAACATTTCTTTTGATAGAGCAGTTTTGAAACAGTCTTTTTCTAGAATCTTCAAGTGGACAATTGGAGCGCTTTGAGGTCTGCGGTGGAAAGGAAATATCTTCACATAAAAACTAGACAGAAGCATTCTCTGAAAATTCTCTCTGGTGTGTGCATTCAACTCACAGAGTTGAACATTCCTTTTGACAGAGAAGTTTTGAAACGCTCTTTTTGTAGAATCTGCAAGTGGAAATTTGGACCGCTATAGGAATTCGTTGGAAACGGGACACCCTCACACAAAAACTAGACAGAAGCATTCTCCCAAACTTCTCTGTGATGTGCGCATTCAACTCACGGAGTTTAATCTTTCTTTTCATGGAGCAGATTTGAAATACTCTTTTTGCACTATATGCAAGTGGTCATTCGGAGAGCATTGAGGCTTGTGGTGGAAAACGAAGTATCTTCACATATAACTTAAAAATAAGGATTCTCAGAAACCACGTTGTGTTGTTTGCATTCAACTCACAGAGTGTAACATTCCTCTGTGGTTAGAGCAGCCAAGAAACACTCTTTTTGTATAATCTACAATAGGACATTTGCAGAGCTCTGAGGACTGTGGTGGAAACCGAAATTCCTTCACATAAAACCTAGACAGAAGCATTCTCAGAAACCACATTGTGATGTGTGCATTCAGCTCAAAGAGTTGAACATTCCTTTTGTTAGAGCAGTTTTGAAACACTCTTTTTGTAGAATCTGCATGAGGATATTTGGACCGCTTATTGGAATTCCTTGGAAACGGGCCATCCTCACACAAAGAGGATACAGAAGAATTCTCACAAACTTCACTGTGATGTCTGGTTTCAACTCACAGATATCAACATTTCTTTTGATAGAGGAGTTTTGAAACGCACTTTTTCTAGAATCTGTAGGAGGACATTTGGAGCGCTTTGAGGCCTGTGGTGGAAAAGGAAGTATCTTCACATAACAAGTAGACAGAAGAATTCTGGAATTCAAAGCACTCCAAATCTCCACTTGCAGATTCTACAAAAAGAGTGTTTCAAAACTGCTCTATCAAAAGGAAGGTTCAACTCGGTGAGTTGAATGCGCACATCAGAAAATGTTTCTGAGAATGCTTCTGTCTAGTTTTTGTGTGAAGATATTTCCTTTTCCAGCACAGGCCTCAAATGGCTTAGTAATCCCCTTGCAGATTCCACAAAAAGAGTGTTTCAAAACTCTTCTAATGAAAGGAAGTTTCGACTCTCTGAGTAGAATGCACTCATAGCAAAGAAGTTTCTGAGAAGAGTTCAACCTGGTTTTCATCGTAATGTATTTTCTCTTCCACTAGATGCCGCAATCGCGCCAAATATCCACCTGCAGTTTCCACAAAAAGAGTCTTGCAGAACCGCTCTATGAAAAGGAATGTTCAACTCTGTGAGTTCAATCCCCACATGACAAAGAAGTTTTTGAGAATGCTTCTGTCTAGTTTGTATGTGAAGATATTTCATTTTCCAACTCGAGCCTCAACGCGCTCCAAATATCCGCTTGCGAATACTACAAAAACAGTGTTTCAGACATGGTCTATCAACAGGAATGTTCAACTCTGCGAGTTGAATGCACTCACCACAAAGAAGCTTCTGAGAATGCTTCCATCTAGTTTTTATGCAGTGATATTCCCTTTTGCAGGATAGGCCTCAAAGCGTTCCAAATATCCACTTGCAGATTCCACATAAAGAGTGTTTCAAAACGGCTCTATCAAAAGGAAGGTTGAGCTCTGTGAGTTCAATGCACAAAGCAAAGGGAACTTTCTGAGAATGCCTTTGTCTCGTTTCTACGGGAAGATATTTCCTTTTCCAGCATAGGCCTCAAAGCACTCCATACATCCACCTGAAGAATCTACTAAAAGAGTGTTTCAAAACTTCTCTATCAAAAAGAAAGTTTCAACCCTATGAGTTCAAAGCACACATGACAAAGACGTTTCTGAGAATGCTTCTGTCTAGTTTCTATGTGAAGATATTTCCTTTTCCAGCATACACCTCAAAGCTCTCCATTTATCCACTTGCAGATTCTACAAAAAGAGTGTTTCAAAACTGCTCTTTCAAAACGAAGCTTCAAGTCTGTGAGTTGAATGCACTCATCACGAAGTTTATGAGAATGCTTCTGTCTAGTCTTTATGTGAAGATATTTCCTTTTCCAACATTGCCCTCAAAGCGCTCCAAATAAACACAGGCAGTTTCTACAAAAGGAGTGTTTCAAAACTGTTCTTTTAAGAAGAACGTTCAAGTCTGTGAGAAGAATGCACTCATCACATACAAGTTTCGGAGAATACTTCTGTCGACTTTCTATGTGATGATATTTCTTTTTCCAGCATAGGCCTCGAATCGCTCCATATATCCTCATTCAGATGCCACTAAAAGAGAGTTTCAAAACTTCTCTATCAAAAGGAAGGTTCCAGTCTGTGAGTTGAATGCAATCATCACACAGAAGTTTCTGGGAATGCTTCTGTCAAATTTCTATGTGAATATATTTCCCTTTCCTACATAGGCCTCAAATCGCTCCAAATATCCACTTGCAGATTTTACAAAAAGGCTGTTTCCAAACGGCTCTATCAAAAGGCAGGTTCAACTCTGTGAGTTGAATGCACACATCACACAGAACTTTCTGAGAATGCTTCTGTCTAGATTTTGGGTGAAGATATTTCCCTTTCCATCATAGGCCTCAAATCGCTCTAAACATCCACATTCAGATGGTACAAAAAGGCTGTTTCTAAACTGCTCTATCAAAAGGCAGGTTCAACTCCATGAGTTGAATGCACACATCACAAAGAAGTTTCTGAGAATGCTTCTGTCTAGTGTTTATGTGAAAATATTCCCTTTTCCAGCATATGCCTCAAAACGCTCCAAATATCCACTTGCAGATACTACAAAAAGTGTGTTTCAAAACTCCACTACGAAAAGTAAGTTTCAACTCTCTGAGTTGAATGCACACATCGCAAAGAAGTTTCTGAGGATGCCTCTGTCTAGCTTTTAGGTGAAGTTATTTCATTTCCCAGCAAAGGCCTCAAAACGCTCCAAATATCGAGTTGCAGATTCTGCAAAAGGAGTGTTTCAAAACTGCACTTTCAAAAGGAAGGTTGAAGTCTGTGAGTTGAATGCACTCATCACAAAGAAGTTTGTGAGAATATTTCTGTGCAGTTTATATGT
The DNA here is from genome assembly GCF_028885625.2 of Pongo pygmaeus. Lineage (NCBI taxonomy): Eukaryota > Metazoa > Chordata > Mammalia > Primates > Hominidae > Pongo > Pongo pygmaeus. Next base: position 69,028,207 of record NC_072376.2, on the reverse strand, counting down.
GAAGATATTTCCTTTTCCAGCATAGGCCTTAAATAGCTCCAAGCCTCCCATAGCAAATTCTGCAAAAAGAGTGTTTCAAAACTGCGCTCTCAAAAGGAAGATTCCCCTCTGTGAGTTGAATGCATAAAGCACAGGGTACTTTCTGAGAATACTTCCGTCTAGTTTTTATGTGAATATATTTCCTTTTCCAGTGTTGGCCTCTCAGAACACCAAATATCCATTTGCAGATTCTGCTAAAAGAGTGTTTCAAAACTGCTATAGCAAAAGGAAACTAAAACTCTGTGAGTTGCGTGGGCACATCACAAAGAAGTTTCTGAGAATGTTTCTCTCTAGTTTTTATGTGAAGATAATTCCTTTTCCAGCATAGTCCTCAAAGCGATCCAAATATCGACTTGCAGATTCTACAAAAAGAGTGTTTCAAAACTGTTCTATCAAACGGAAGATTCAACTCTGTGAGTTGAATGCAGAAAGCGCAGGGAAGTCTCTGAGAATGCTTCCGTCTAGGTTCTAAGTGAAGTTATTTCCTTTTCCAGGGTAGGACTCAACAGCACTCCAAATCTCTAATTGCAGATTCTACAAAAAGAGTGTTTCGAAACTGCTCTATCAAAAGGAAGGTTCAACTCGGTGAGTTGAATGCGCACTTCAGAAAAGATTTCTGAGAATGGCTCTGTCTAGTTTTTGTGTGAAGATATTTCCTTTTCCAACATAGGCATCAAAGCGCCCTAGTAATCCCCTTGCAGATTCCACAAAAATAGTGTTTCAAAACTCTTCTATCGAAAGGAAGGTTTGACCTGTGAGTAGAATGCACTCATCGCAAAGAAGTTTCTAAGAAGAGTTCAATCTGGTTTTCATCGTAACGTATTTTCTTTTCCACTAGATGCCGCAACCGCACCAAATATCCACTTGCAGTTTCCACAAACAGAGCCTTGCACAACAGCTCTATGAAAAGGAATGTTCAACTCTGTGTGTTTAATCCCCAGATGACAAAGAAGTTTGTGAGAATGCTTCTGTCTAGTTTGTATGAGAAGATATTTCCTTTTCCAGCATAGACCTCCAAAACCTCCAAACATCCCCAAGCAAATTCTGCAAAAAGAGTGTTTCAAAACTGCGCTCTCAAAAGGAGGATTCCCCTCTGTGAGTTGAATACATAAAGCACAGGGTTGTTTCTCAGAATGCTTCCGTCAAGTTTTTATGTGAAGATATGTCCTTTTCCAGTGTTGGCCTCTCAGCACACCAAATATCCCCTTGAAGATTCTACTAAAAGAGGGTTTCAAAACTGATATAGCAAAAGGAAGCTTCAACTCTGTGAGTTGAATGCGCACATCACAAAGAAGTTTCTGAGAATGCTTCTCCCTAGTTTTTATGTGAAGATATTTCCTTTTCCAGCATAGGCCTCAAAGCGTTGCAAATATCGACTTGCAGATTCTACAAAAACAGTGTTTCAAAACTGTTCCATCAAAAGGAAGGTTCAACTCTGTGAGTTGAATGCAGAAAGCACAGGGAAGTCTCTGAGAATGCTTCCGTCTAGGTTCTAAGTGAAGTTATTTCCTTTTCCAGGGCAGGACTCAAAGCACTACAAATTTCCACTTGCAGATTCTACAAAAAGAGTGTTTCAAAACTGCTGTATGAAAAGGAAGGTTTAACTCGCTGAGTTGAATGCGCACATCAGGAAAGGTTTCTCAGAATGCCTCAGTCTAGTTTTTGTGTGAAGATATTTCCTTTTCCAGCATAGGCATCAAAGCGCCCTAGTAATCCCCTTGCAGATTCCACAAAAAGAGTGTTTCAAAACTCTTCTATCGATAGGAAGGTTCGACTCTGTGAGTAGAATGCACACATCGCAGAGAAGTTGCAAAGAATAGTTCAATCTGGTTTTCATCGTAGTGTATCTTCCTTTCCACTAGATGCCGCAATCGCACCAAATATCCACTTGCAGTTTCCACAAAAAGAGTCTTGCAGAACCGCTCTATGAAAAGGAATGTTCAACTCTGTGAGTTCAATCCCCACATGACAAAGAAGTTTCTGAGAATGCTTCTGTCTAGGTTGTATGTGAAGATATTTCCTTTTCCAACTCAAGCCGCAACGAGCTCCAAATATCCACTTGCGAATACTACAAAAACAGTGCTTCAAAATTGGTCTATCAAAACGAATGTTCAACTCTGTGATTTGAATGCACTCACCACAAAGAAGTTTCTGAGAATGCTTCCATCTAGTTTTAATGCAATGATATTTCCTTTTGCAGCATAGGGCTCAAAGCGCTCCAAATATCCACTTACAGATTCTACAAAAAGAATGTTTCAAAACTGCTCTATCAAAAGGAAGGTTGAACTCTGTGAATTGAATACACAAAGCACAGGGAACTTTCTGAGAATGCCTTTGTCTAGTTTCTACGTGAAGATATTCCCTTTTCCAGCATGGACCTCAAAGCATTCCATACGTCCACCTGAAGATTCTACTAAAAGAGTGTTTCAAAACTTCTCTATCAAAAGAAAGGTTCACCGCTGTGAGTTCAATGCACACATGACAAAGATGTTTCTGAGAATACTTCTGTCTAGTTTGTAGGTGAAGATATTTCCTTTTCCAGCAGAGGCCTCAAAGCGCTCCGTATATCCACTAGCAGATCCTACAAAAAGAGTGTTTCAAAACTGCTCTTTCCAAAGGAAGCTTCAAGTCTGTGAGTTGAATGCACTCAACACAAAGAAGCTTCTGAGAATGCTTCTGTCTAGTGTTTATGTGAAGACACTCCCTTTTCCAGCATAGGCCTCAAAGCGCTCCAAATATCCACATTCAGATTCTACAAAAAGTGTGTTTCAAAACTGCTCTATAGAAAGGAAGGTTCAACTCTGTGAGTTGAATGCACACATCGCAAAGGAGTTTCTGAGAATGCTTCTGTCTAGTTTTTAGGTGAAGATATTTCCTTTTCCAGCATAGGCCTCCAAAAGCTCCAAACATCCCCGAGCAAATTCTGCAAAAAGAGTGTTTCAAAACTGCGCTCTCAAAAGGAAGATTCCTCTCTGTGAGTTGAGTGCATAAAGCACAGGGTAGTTTCTGAGAATGCTTCCGTCTGGTTTTTATGTGAAGATATTTCCTTTTCCAGTGTTGGCCTCTCAGCACACCAAATATCCCCTTGAAGATTCTACTAAAAGAGGGTTTCAAAACTGCTATAGCCAAAGGAAGCTTCAACTCTGTGAGTTGAATGCGCACATCACAAAGAAGTTTCTGAGAATGCTTCTCTCTAGTTTTCATGTGAAGATATTTCCTTTTCCAGCATAGGCCTCAAAGCGTTCCAAATATCGATTTGCAGATTCTACAAAAAGAGTGTTTCAAAACTGTTCTATCAAAAGGAAGGTTCAACTCTGTGAGTTGAATGCAGAAAGCACAGGGAAGTCTCTGAGAATGCTTCCGTCTAGGTTCTAAGTGAAGTTATTTCCTTTTCCATGGTAGGACTCAAAGCACTCCAAATCTCCATTTGCAGATTCTACAAAAAGAGTGTTTCAAAACTGCTCTATGAAAAGAAAGGTTCAACTCGGTGAGTTGAATGCGCACAACGGAAAAGGTTTCTGAGAATGCCTCTGTCTAGTTTTTGTGTGAAGATATTTCCTTTTCCAGCATAGGCATCAAAGCGCCCTAGTAATCCCCTTGCAGATTCCACAAAAAGAGTGTTTCAAAACTCTTCTATCGAAAGGAAGGTTCGACTCTGTGAGTAGAATGCGCTCATTGCAAAGAAGTTTCTGAGAAGAGTTCAATCTGGTTTTCATCGTAATGTATTTTCTTTTCCACTAGATGCCGCAATCGCACCAAATATCCACTTGCAGTTTCCACAAAAAGAGTCTTGCAGAACCGCTCTACGAAAAGGAATGTTCAACTCTGTGAGTTCAATCCCCACATGACAACGAAGTTTCTGAGAATGCTTCTGTCTAGTTTGTACGTGAAGATATTTCCTTTTCCAACATAGGCTTCAAAGCGCTCCAAATAAACACTTGCGAATACTACAAAAACAGTGCTTTAAAACTGGTCTATCAAAACGAAGGTTCAACTCTGTGAGTTGAATGCACTCACCACAAAGAAGTTTCTGAGAATGCTTCCATCTAGTTTTTATGTAATGATATTTCCTTTTGCAGCATAGGCCTCAAAGCGCTTCAAATATCCACTTGCAGATTCTACAAAAAGAGTGTTTCAAAACTGCTCTATCAAAAGGAAGGTTGAACTCTGTGACTTGAATGCACAAAGCACAGGGAACTTTCTGAGAATGGCTTTGTCTCGTTTCTACGTGAAGATATTTCCTTTTCCAGCATAGGCCTCAAAGCACTCCAGACGTCCACCTGAAGATTCTACTAAAAGAGTGTTTCAAAACTTCTCTATCAAAAGAAACGTTCATCTCTGTGAGTTCAATGCACACATGACAAAGACGTTTCTGAGAATGCTTCTGTCTAGTTTTTCTGTGAAGATATTTCCTTTTCCAACATAGGCCTCAAAGCGCTCCAAATAAACACTTGCAGATTCTACAAAAGGAGTGTTTCAAAACTGTTCTATCAAGAGGAACGTTCAAGTCTGTGAGTTGAATGCACTCATCACAAAGAAGTTTCTGAGAATGCTTCTGTCTAGTTTCTATGTGATGGTATTTCGTTTTCCAGCATTGGCCTCGAAGCGCTCCAAATATCCTCATTCAGATGCCTCTGCAAGAGTGTTTCAAAACTTCTCTATCAAAAGGAAGGTTCAAGTCTGTGAGTTGAATGCACTCATGACACAGAAGTTTCTGAGAATGCTTCTGTCTAGTTTTTAGGTGAAGATATATCATTTCCCAGCAAAGGCCTCAAATCGCTCCAAATATCCACTTACAGATTCTACAAAAGGAGTGTTTCAAAACTGCTCTTTCAAAAGGAAGGTTCAAGTCTGTGAGTTGAATGCACTCATCACAAAGAAGTTTGTGAGAATGCTTCTGTCTAGTTTGTATGTGAAGATATTTCCTTTTCCAGCATAGGCCTCCAAAAGCTCCAAACATCCCCGAGCAAACTCTGCAAAAAGAGTGTTTCAAAACTGCGCTTTCAAAAGGAGGATTCCTCTCTGTGAGTTGAGTTCATAAAGCACAGGGTAGTTTCTGAGAATGCTTCCGTCTAGCTTTTATGTGAAGATATTTCCTTTTCCAGTGTTGGCCTCTCAGCACACCAAATATCCCCTTGAAGATTCTACTAAAAGAGGGTTTCAAAACTGCTATAGCAAAAGGAAGCTTCAACTCTGTGAGTTGAAGGCGCACATCACAAAGAGGTTTCTGAGAATGCTTCTCTCTAGTTTTCATGTGAAGATATTTCCTTTTCCAGCATAGGCGTCAAAGCGTTCCAAATATCGATTTGCAGATTCTACAAAAAGAGTGTTTCAAAACTGTTCTATCAAAAGAAGGTTCAACTCTGTGAGTTGAATGCAGAAAGCACAGGAAAGTCTTTGAGAATGCTTCTGTCTATGCTCTAAGTGAAGTTATTTCCTTTTCCAGGGTAGGACTCAGAGCACTCCAAATCTGCACTTGCAGATTCTACAAAAAGAGTGTTTCAAAACTGCTCTATGAAAAGGAAGGTTCAACTTGGTGAGTTGAATGCGCACAGCAGAAAAGGTTTCTGAGAATGCCTCTGTCTAGTTTTTGTGTGAAGATATTTCCTTTTCCAGCATAGGCATCAAAGCGCGCTAGTAATCCCCTTGCAGATTCCACAAAAAGAGTGTTTCAAAACTCTTCTATCGAAAGGAAGGTTCGATAAAGATCAGTGGGACAGAGAAAATGAAAATTTGAAAATAAAAATGATAGGTAGAAAGATAGATGATAGATAGAAAGATAAATGATTGATGATGATAGATAGAAAGATAAATGATTGATAGATGATAGATAGAAGATAGATAGATGATAGATAGATAGATGATAGATAGATTGATGATAGATAGATAGAAAGATAGATAGATAGATAGATAGATAGATAGATAGATAGATAGATAGATAGATGGATAGACTGTCCTCTTGGTCATGAACATCATTTCCTTTCCATTTACACACAAATATGCTCAGACCCCTCCAACAGTAAGTATGTCCATGAGTCCCAGTATAGCATCATGTTCAATGTCCAGTCACAGGACATTTTCCAGCTCATACCTGCATGTAACTTATCTTGATCTAGATACCAAAGAATTCAAAGGACACATGCAATAAATAGAGGATAACCTTGACAAGCTGTTTTGTTCACAAAGGGGAGGAATGACAGTTTCAGAACAGATACTTTTCTATAACAATTATGAAATCCCTCTGGGGTAGGGTAGTATCCTTGACCACTCTTTTCTTTGAACCTGTCCTCTGCCTTCTGGATTCTTTATTAATATCCTCCTTGGTTCCATGAAAAAAAGGCAATAGAGAAAGTCTCTCCTTGGGACCTAAGCATATTTTCAACAGGACTTTGGTGCTCAAGGCCAATCACTGGTGAATGGTTTGAGGATTTACATCTCTCAGAAACTTTTATCCAATCAGCTCCATGTGCCATATGGTATGTTAGACTTTTCCTCTGAACCACTTTTAACCTATTGGAAGTATTTACTGGATAGCAATGTATTCAGAATTAGAACATTTAAGAGAGGAATGGTGGTCATAATGTTGATTCAGTCTTTACCAGGAGACTTGTTTTATTCTATTTTGCCCCATCACGTCTTCTCGGTTTTGTTTTCACAGTTAGATTGTGATTAGCTACATCTCTCAAATGTGCAAGTCCCAAAATATAGGTTATCGAATTTGTTCTAAAATTGTATTTGTAAGGGACTTGCTTTTCTGAACTCATCTTATAGTACCCTTTGAAATTCAGCCAATGTTGAGACATTTTATTTCCTGACTTCTTCAATGAAAACCAAGGACTTATTTAGTACATTATCTGCCTTGTCAGTTGCATAGGAGACAATTTTATGAAATGATCCACCATCACATTGCATTAATTGATGATTTTCCAATCTTCAAATAAAGTTTCTTACTCTTCAATGCCCACCACAAGAGGCTATGCTACTTTTTTTTTTTTTAATAAATGTAGAACCCCACTGGTGGTAATGATATCTTTATTAGTACATTTGGGCTAGGAATAAACTATCCCCAAGTCTCCAAAAAATGTAGCTTATGTCTATTTATAGCTTATTTTATGTAACTAATTTGGATCAATTTCTCTTTTCTATGTTTCTTCATTCTGCACCTAGGCTATAGAACTCATTACACTATAAATTACTAATTACAATGTCTCATTTGTGATCTAGCACAAGTTTTGGCACATAAAGGGCTTTTATACATATGTATGTACACATATTTCTATATGTACATATTCATCTTATACATAAGAAATTTTGTTAGTAGAAAAATGGCATTTGAAAACAAGAAACATACTACTATAAATATATGAATGTGTATGTGTGTTCACATATGTGTATATATGAGTTAACACAAAAAAAGTTTGATTTGTCAAATCAGATTCTCATGAATCAGATTCCTGATGAAACACTTTCTAACAATTCTAAAGTAACAAGTGGCAATGCAGAGCGGAAGCGGGGAGTTGGCTGGGATATTGGGGGACCACCACCCATCTTTGCTTTAGGACATGTGATTTCTGGTTGGAATGATGGATGAAATCTCTAAGGAGATTTGTCAGATGCTTCACAAAGAGAATTTTGCTTATAACTCGTGTAGTTGTAGCTTACAAGACATTTTCCAAGACAAGTGTCTCATAAATCCAGTGATTCTAGGTTTGCTTTCCAAAAGCATCCTACACTGCAAGCAGTCTGCTTAAGCATTTCACAGATAAAGGCTCTCCTCATAGCAATATAATTAGTCTATTTGCCAAGAGGTCCAATTATCAGCATGTTTTCAGGAAGATTAGCCTGGGTCATCTGCCTTTCTTCTCTGGGAATGTCCCATAGTTAAGGGGAGAAAAATGAGCTACAGTCCAGTTGCTTTTACTCCTTAAAACATTGGTGAAATCAAAACATGGGAAATAAAAGCCTCAGGACTAATTTATATTTGTAGAAAGAGCATGTTATAAAAGAGGCTAAGTACATTTCATCTAATTTCATAAAATATTCTAGACTTTAGTAGACACGTAGACAAATGGTATAGAAAACAAATTGTAAAATTAAAACAAAACAAAAATATATCTTAATTCAAGTAATAATAGATTTTGTTTGCTACTGTCATATAAATAAAAGTAACAATAAAATATTGAGAAAATAATAAACATGTTATCATTTTTCCTTTGCTTATGTCATTGTAAACTAATAAAATGGCTTAATTAACCTATTTACCAGTAGATTAAAGAACCAGAATCTATATATAGCTTTTCATCATGAAATGTAATGATTGCTAATATATCTTATGGAGCAAATGCCACCATAGGTAAAAAGCTATAAATATAAAACAAGAATATAAAAGTTATAGTATTATTTATAATTAAAACTTACGTTAGTTAAACTATAATATGAGGATAGGTGAATATATGAAAGATAGCAACTCCATGGCAACATGGAACTGACTGCTTTGGCCATTGTCTTTGTAAATGAATTCCAAGTCTACATTTCTGGCTCTAGCTGTAGTTGATTATTTTTATTCTCTTTACTATAAGATGTCATAAACATTGAATGTTTTAAAATTACAATTTATGTATGTAAAAAGTAGTAATAGGTATTGTATCTAAATTTTGGACAACAGTAATAAAATTACTAGAAATTAGAAATAAAACCAAATTTTAATGCCAAGTAATACCCGGAGTAAATACTCCAGAGGACTGTAAGTACATACTCATGCCAGAAAAACAGGTGGCCCCAGAAGGATGCAATATATGAATGACAAGTATTTGCTTTGCTCAAATTCCTTTATCATATATTTGGAGTACAAAGTGAATTACAAGTCAAAATTCACTTAATCATTAATAATAGAAGTGCATTTTATCGCAGTGTTTGTTTTAAACATCATTGATTTATAATAGTTTATATTCATTTTATTATCTCAGAAACTCCTAAGCACACAGTAGGCCTTGCTTGTTTGATCAGCATCAACTTAATGTTAAAAGAGTAATGATTTGATTAGGATGTACTTTGAGGAGCCAGAGCATTTTGTCACAATCAGCAATTTGTGTTGAACAATATTAAGGTTTTTATGTAAATAATACCAAATTTTATACTCTGATTAGAATACATTTTTTTCAGCATTAAAGGAAATAACTTGAAAAGCTTTCTCTTCTCCATGTTAGTATAACTACATTCAAAGAGAGTGAGTAGGCATAAACATGGTTTTTATTACCAACTCCTTTCATATTCATCTATACAATCAAATCCCAAGGGCGGACCCTTTAAATTTCAAATGTAAATGAGTTGATGTACTGTAAATATGGAGGAATTTCAATGCAAGTAAAGGTTTTCAGAATATTTTAGTTTGTATATAATTACTATAAACTTTTGGTATAATCCATCCTGCTTTTACCTTATTACTCTTCCCACATGCCGAAAAGGTGGAAAACTATAAGTTACACTAAAACGCTAGAAATAGAGCTATACCAGCCTAAGTTGTTATAGCACAATTAAAACTGTGAAATACAGCTTTAGAATTTTTAAAAAGAAGAATAAAGCTTTCCCTATATTGAGATACCCAATTTAGGATTCATTTTAATGCTATCCACTTAAATTGTTTTCTGTTTGGTATAATTACTCAAGGGTTGTTCATGGTACTCTCCAGCCTGGGGTGAAAGAGAGAGGGATGTTGGTTGGCATGAGCAGTGGCAGAATATAATTTTGTATAACTAAAATAAGCAACTAGATTTCCAAGTTGTGATGCTTACCTACCTAACAAGCTAGAAAACCAAATTTTAATATCACAAATCTATAGTTTCTTTATCCATATAAAATGTTTATTATCACCCTCGTGGTAGCATTTCTGCAGCTTTTGTTTCAGCATTAAGGTTATTACACTTGCCTTTTCAGTTCTCATTTCTAGAATATTATATAGGTAAATCCACTCAAGGAACCTATTGTGCTTTCTGATCAAAGTGGAAAGTGATGCCAGGCTATAATAAGCAATTTAATTTTAATGAGCTTATCCGTGCCCAAGGTCATAACAAAGGTTAAAAAAAGAGTTAAAATAAAACTACAGCAAAACACTAATGATAATGCCCAGATATGACTAGGGCATAATAATATTTGGCAGAGCACACTCTCAAAGTATCTCAGTGGTATTTTTTTTTTTATTTTGTTTCAGAATAGAAACTTAGCTCAAGTAAGGTGTAGAATATTAAATAACATAGACATAGATAAAAATGCATGAGACTTTTCTCCTAAAAGAAGTAAGCCAAGCTGTTTTCAGAATTTAAATTTCTAAACTAAAAGTGTTTCAGTAGTTTTACAAAACTCTGTGTTGTTAACCCATTGTTATTTCTGAAGGAGATGAAAATTTGGTATGCTGTTTTATTATCTTTTCCTGCAATTTTTTTTTAAACTTACAGCAGGTAGGATGTGGGAGTGTTTTAAACACTCAGTTTGCCTTAATATTTGGATAATTATTAGTAAATACTTGTGGTGTTGCAGAAAAAATTCTTTTGATTATTAAATATTTAATAACCTAGGCAATTGTAATAATGTCTATTTTAAATGATGATGATCTTGAGTTTGCACTTTTTTGTTTTTGTTTTAGTCTGAATATATTACATGATAAAGACAATAAAAATTCTTCATTAAAATTTCTTTTGGGAAAAATTAAACTCATTTCTGCATAATAGATATGCATTGCTCCGGTTTTGTATTTGATATCTTCAGGAGCCATTTTAATTATTTCATGCTAATAGATAGTAAGCAATGGAAAGCCTCTAAAAGTATCTTTGGTTTAACAGAGATTTTACTTACATTGACCCTAGAGTTCCACTGATAAATGAAGAAAATTAACTAACAAAATATGGAGACGAATGCCTGGGTGCCGTGGCTCATGCCTGTAATCCCAGCACTTTGGGAGGCCGAGGCAGGAGGATGACCTGGGGTCAGGAGTTCAAGACCAGCCTGGCCAACATGGTGAAAGCCCCTGTCTACTAAAAATACAAAAATTAGCTGGGAATGGCAGTGGATGCCTGTAATCCCAGCTACTTGGGAGGCTGAGGCAGGAAAATCGCTTAAACGCGGGAGGCAGATGTTGTAGTGAGCCGACGTACCACTGCACTTCAGCCAGGGTGACTGACAGAGTGAGACTCTTTCAAAAAAACACAAAAACAAACAAATATATATATATATATATATATATATATAGAGAGAGAGAGAGAGAGAGAGACAGAGACAGAGACAGAGACAGAGAAAGAGAGAGAGACAAATAGGACAAAAGTGGATAAAATTTCTATTAACTAATACCCTTTAATTCTGGTACCCATTATTTTAACATTCAGTACATTTATATATTAATCTTTTATCCACTTATCATATAGTAAAATCTAATGATTTTGGTTGAAACCAAGACTTGCTCCTGATATGCCCATGTAGAAAAAAAAAACAGCATTAAAAAACAGTGCCATTTTGTTTTATAGGAGACTTTTGTATGTTTCCTAGAACAGAGGACAAAAGTTAAACATAAGGATTGTCCATTGACTTGACAGTTAAATCATCCCATGAAGCCAGAAGATAACTAGGGAGTGATTTTGTTAAATAAGATGAATAATTTTTTTGATTCTACATTATAATTTAAAACTGACAGTCTCTGGTATTTAAATATAGTAGGATTCATTTCAGCCAAAATTTTATATTGCTATAACATGAGCAATGCTACAAGAAGTCAAAAACCCATTGAATCTTTAAAGACTCCATTCCTACTTTTCTTTACTATTAATCAAAGACACTTTAATTTTCAAATGAAGTTGGGACAGTAGAATTTTCTTGAAATATTTAGATATAAAAATAAAAAGACAAAAATTTTAAAATATATACATAATTTTCTGAATATATCAATAGATTACAAAACCATCCTTGCATTGAACAAAAATAATGCTATAAAATATATTAAATGGGAATCATAATTTTCCATCAATTCGTTTTTTTCATTTAGTCATCATTTTCAGATTAGCCAACTTGACATAATATACCATCTCACAAAGTTTTATTTTATAAGATTTTTGAAGTTTACCCTTAAAGCTTTTTTTTTTTTCCTGTTGTATCATTTTCCTATTACTACATAACAAATTACCACAAAGATAGAAACTTAAAACAACATCCATTTATTAGTTCCAGTTCTGAATGTCAGAGGCCTAGGCACAAGTTAGCTCTTTCCTCTGCTTAAGCTCTCACAGGCTGAGGTGTTCTCGCTTGAAGTATAATAATTCTTAACTGTGAATATGTAACTTCAAATAGTGATAGCAAATATTTTATTATGTTTATGTTTATTTAAAATGCAATTCTCTATATGCTTAGGTGTAATGTTGCTGATGAATCAGCAATGTAAATTTGTTTAAGTTCTTTGTAGTTTCTGGATATTAGCTCTTTGTCAGATAGGTAGATTGCAAAATTTTTCTCCCATTCTGTAGGTTGCCTGTTCACTCTGATGGTAGTTTCTTTTGCTGTGCAGAAGCTCTTTAGTTTAATTAGATTCCATTTGTCAATTTTGGCTCTTGTTGCCATTGCTTTTGGTGTTTTAGTCATGAAGTCCTTGCCACACCTATGTCCTGAATGGTATTGCCTAGGTTTTCTTTTAGGGTTTTTTTGGTCTTAGGTCTAACATTTAAATCTTTATTCCATCTTGAATTAATTTTTTTATAAGATGTAAGGAAGGAATCCAGTTTCAGCTTTCTACATATGGCTAGACAGTTTCCTCAGCACCATTTATTAAATAGGGAATCCTTTCCCCATTTCTTGTGTTTGTCAGGTTTGTCAAAGATCAGATGGTTGTAGATGTGTGGTATTATTTCTGAGGCCTCTGTTCTGTTCCATTGGTCTACATCTCCGTTTTGGTACCAGTACCATGCTGTTTGGGTTACTGTAGTCTTATAGTAGAGTTTGAAGTCAGGTAGCATGATGCCTCCAACTTTGTTCTTTTGGCTTAGGATTGTCTTGCCAATGTGGACTCTTTTTTGGTTCCACATGAATTTTAAAGTAGTTTTTTCCAATTCTGTGAAGAAAGTCATTGGTAGCTTGAAGGGGATGGCACTGAATCTATAAATTACCTTGGGCAGTATGGCCATTTTAACAATATTGATTCTTCCTACCCATGAACGTGGAATGTTCTTCCATTTGTTTGTATCCTCTTTTATTTCATTGAGCAGTGGTTTGTAGTTCTCCTTGAAGAGGTCCTTTACATCCCTTGTAAGCTGGATTCCTAGGTATTTTATTTTCTTTGAAGCAATTGTGAATGGGAGTTCATTCATGATTTGGCTCTCTGTTTGTCTGTTATTTGTGTATAGGAACGCTTGTGATTTTTGCCCATTGATTTTGTATCCTGAGACTTTGCTGAAGTTGCTTATCAGCTTAAGGAGATTTTGGGCTGAGACGATGGGGTTTTCTAAATATACAATCACGTCATCTGCAAACAAGGGCAATTTGACTTCCTCTTTTCCTAATTGAATACCTTTTATTTCTTTCTCCTGCCTGATTGTCCTAGACAGAACTTCCAACACTATGTTGAATAGGAGTGGTAAGGGAGGGCATCCCTGTCTTGTGCCCGTTTTCAAAGGGAATGCTTCCAGTTTTTGCCCATTCAGTATGATATTGGCTTTGGGTTTGTCAAAAATAGCTCTTATTATTCTGAGACACATTTCATCAATACCTATTGAGAGTTTTTAGCATGAAGGACTGTTGCATCTATTGAGATGATCATATGGTTTTTGTCTTTGGTTCTGTTTATATGATGGATTACATTTATTGATTTGCATATGTTGAACCAGCCTTGCATCCCAGGCATGCAGCAAACTTGATCGTGGTGGATAAGCTTTTTGATGTGCTGTTGGATTCGGTTTGCCAGTATTTTATTGAGGATTTTTGCATCGATGTTCATCAGGGATATTGGTCTAAGATTCTTTTGTGTGTGTGTGTCTCTGCCAGGCTTTGATATCAGGATGATGTTGGCCTCATAAAATGAGTTAGGGAGGATTCCCTCTTTTTCTATTAATTGGAGTAGTTGCAGAAGGAATGGTACCAGCTCCTCTTTGTACCTCTGGTAGAATTCGGCTGTGAATCCATCTGGTCCTGGACTTTTTTTGGTTGGCAGGCTATTAATTATTGCCTCAATTTCAGAACCTGTTATTGGTCTATTCAGGTATTCAACTTCTTCCTGTTTTAGTCTTGGGAGGGTGTATGTGTCCAGGAATTTATCCATTTCTTCTAGATTTCCTAGTTTATTTGCGTAGAAATGTTTACAGTATTTTCTGATGGTAGTTTGTATTTCTGTGGGATCAGTGGTGATATCCCCTTTATCATTTTTTATTGCGTCTATTTGATTCTTCTCTCTTTTCTTCTTTATTAGTCTCGCTAGCAGTCTGTCAATTTTGTTGATCTTTTCAAAAAAACCAGCTCCTGGACTCACTGATTTTTTGAATGGTTTTTTGTGCCTCTATCTCCTTCAGTTCTGTTCTGATCTTAGTTATTTCTTGCCTTCTGCTAGCTTTCGAATGTACTTGCTCTTGCTTCTCTAGTTCTTTTAATTGTAATGTTAGGGTGTCAATTTTAGATCTTTCCTATTTTCTCTTGTGGGCATTTAGTGCTATAAATTTCCCTCTATACACTGCTGTGTGTCCCAGAGTTTCTAGTGTGTTGTGTCTTTGTTCTCATTGGTTTCAAAGAACATCTTTATTTCTGCCTTCATTTAATTATGTACCCAGTAGTCATTCAGGAGCAGGTTGTTCAGTTTCCATGCAGTTGAGCGGTTTTGAGTGAGTTTCTTAATCCTGAGTTCTAGTTTGATTGCACTGTGGTCTGACAGACAGTTTGGTACGTCACCATCATCGAAGACCAAAGGTAGATAAAACCACAAAGATGGGGAGAAACCAGAGCAGACAAGCTGAAAATTCTTTTTTTTTTTTTTTTTTTTTTTTTTGAGCCAGAGTCTCGCTCTGTCACCCAGGCTGGAGGGCAGTGGTGCGATCTCAGCTCACTGCAAGCTCTGCCTCCTGGGTTCATGCCATTCTGCCACCTCAGCCTCCCAAGTAGCTGGGACTACAGGTGCCCACCGCCATGCTCAGCTAATTTTTTGTATTTTTAATAGAGATAGAGTTTCACTGTGTTAGCCAGGATGATCTCGATCTCCTGACCTTGTGATCTGCCCACCTTGGCCTCCCAAAGTGCTGGGATTACAGGCGTGAGCCACCACACCCGGCCAAAGCTGAAAATTCTAAAAATCAGAGTGCCTCTTCTCCTCCAAAGAACACAGCTCCTTGCCAGCAACAGAACAAAGTTGGATGGATAATGACTTTGACGAGTTGAGAGAAGAAGGCTTCAGACAATTGGTAATAACAAACTTCTCTGAGCTAAAGGAGGATGTTCGAACCCATCGCAAAAAAGCCAAAAACGTTGAAAAAAGATTAGACGAATGGCTAACTACAATAAACAGCATAGAGAAGACCTTAAATGGCCTGATGGAGCTGAAAACCATGACACAAGAACTATGTGAAGCATGCACAAACTTCAGTAGCCAATTCAATCAAGTGGAAGAAAGGGTATCAGTGATTGAAAATCAAATAGATCAAATGAATGAAGTGAAGAGAGAAGTTTAGAGAAAAAAGAGTAAAAAAAATGAACAAAGCCTCCGAGAAATATGGGATTATGTGAAAAGACCAAATCTATGTCTGATTGGTGTACCTGAAAGTGACGGGGAGAATTGAACCAAGTTGGAAAAACTCTTCAGCATATTATCCAGGAGACCTTCCCCAACCTAGCAAGGCAGGTCAACATTCAAATTCAGGAAATACAGAGAACACCACAAATATACTCCTCAAGAAGAGCAACTCTGAGACACATAATTGTCAGATTCACCAAAGTTGAAATGAAGAAAAAAATGTTAAGGGCAGCCAGAGAGAAAGGTCGGGTTATCCACAAAGGGAAGCCCATCAGACTAACAGCAGATTTCTCAGCAGAAACTCTACAAGCCAGAAGAGAGTGGGGGCCAATATTCAACATTCTTTAAGAAAAGAATTTTCTGCTTTGTCATTTTTATTTTAATCTTTTAAGTATAAGGCAAGTCGCAGGCAAAACAATCTAAATAAATGACATTCATTGGTGATATTTCAAGCAGTAGGATCAAACAGGGAAGAATGGGAAAAATTTGGGTTAGTCTGTGACCAATTACCTTTAAATGATTCTGTATGTCACTGTTTTTTACTCCCTTAGTGTTGGGAAGCAATATGAATATCTTTCAGTTTCTGCATGGTCAGAGGTTTCTGAGGAAAAATTACTGGAAACCGTGGTTACATGACAATCCTTGGATGTTAAAGGGTGTTTGAATAGATAGAGAAATCCAGAATTATATAGAGATTTATTTCTTCAGTTATGTGTCTACATTCCAAAGGGTTGTAACCAGATACCTTCCCTTATCTTTTTGGAGCAATCCAGAGGAGAGGGTGGTAGCCCCCAGATCCATAATTTCAGGGTGTTTCTCCTATGGTACAGACTCCACTGGCATAACCACCTGGCTCCTCCACATTGCCACGAAGGAGAAGGTGTGGCTTCAGAAACCTACAATTTGATTGCTTTAAGTAATCAGAAACCTTGTGCTTGATCTCAGAACCAAGTAAGTGAATGTAGTATTAAAAACATGTCTTGCGTTTTATATGTTAACTGAATATTATTATTCTCCACTGATTAATATTATAGACTAAAATCTAAACGGAAAGACAAGTGAACAATGAAATATTTAATACAATGTTTTGAAAAATTTCATGAAGAAAATAAGCAAGATCTGGTAGTAAAAAAGCTGTACCTTTAGAAATAGGCAATTATTTTTCTGTACACTCAAATTTAACTCTATTATAGCAACTGTAAGTTGTATTATAAATTAACTATTTTGGATTTCCATGCCTATTTGCTTGTGAACCTTTTGAGGAAAATGACTAACCCTATTTATTTTTTTATTTCCAGGAAATGGTATCTGGGGTTTAATAAATACTTCTAGAATTAATAAATTAATAGCTAACCTAAACTTTCACTGTCCCAATTCAAAATTATTAATCTAATATCAAGGAAATTCACATTTAATTCTCTTTTTACCTCATCTAAATATATCATCTCATAGAGTCGTTGAAACTTGGAAAAACAAAATATCTCCCGATTTTACAAGAAATTTTTGATCTATGATAATATAATGCCATTTATTTCATATTAAACTGAAGGTATATTTAATTTCAAAGTTTTCAAACGAAAATACCAGAAAGTTAATCCCAATATTCAAGTTAGAACAAAGGACTCTTCAATCAGAAATGGATCCTATCTTTTTTAGAGGCCCCCTACGACAGAGGTACGGTTAAGATATTGTTCATAACTATAAGAACAAATTTTCTTATGAAATAAATATGGACAATATCAAATGAGGAACATTTCCTATGATGCTGAGAGAATCTTTCACCTTTGATCTTCCATTTTCTTCTTAGCTATTTTATGATACATTTTTTACAATAACTATTCTTATTATGCATGTAGAAAATATGAGCCAACCTTCATGTATAATAATTGAAAAAATAAGTGTTATTGGTTACCACTTAGGTAATGTGATGTGTTAAACCTGTGTCATCCTTTCTCTGTAAGCAATGTCTCCTTTTCTCCATTTTCAGCTTCATGTACATACTGGAGCCTACTTTTTGTGCAGTTATTTTCTTTCAATTTCATTTTAAGTTCCATAATCCTGCTGCTATTTAAGGAGTGTCCTCAAGATGTTGTGGTTTACACTCTAGTGCCCTACCCTCTTTCAGAAGAACTCCGCTTGGTTTGCTCATGTGTGCACTGCCTTTTAAGTCAGGGCTTCTAGTATGAAGTACAAGAGCTATTTGACTACTCAAGTGTAACTCTTGTTTTGTAGTATATCATTTGAAGACATGTCTCTAGGCTTCTGGTTATTTATACAACTTATAGTCTACTTCTATCTGTGTGTATGCTGTGTTATTTACTCTGCATTTATTTGTATATAGTAGACTGAAGTAAGCTATTTGCATTCACCATAATGATGTATTTTTATACACTCAAAAAGTATGGCATTACTGATAATGTAATCATTTGAATTTATTCAAGGTTTATTTGCTTTAACATTTCTTCATGTCAAATAAAGGTCTTAGTGAAATTATAGATAAACTGGCTAAAATCATGGAAAAATGGAAATTTTAACTTAAAATATAAGGGCATTTTCATATTTCATAGTATCCTGAAGATGAAGATGAAGAATACATTGGATTATATAAATGCAAAATGTTAAAAGGAGAGTGGCTAAGCACAAACATATTTTGCTCAAACAATATTTCCTTTTTCATGTTATAAGTAAATTGCTCTTGACATTTATATAGCTAAAGTTTATATTCATATATTATTCCCCCCAAACAAAACATGAATGTTTTCCTAAAAATCACATAGTAATTGCATAGGTACTGAGATTAATGGAACTAATGGATTAAAATATTTTATTAAATACCAATATTATGGCAGTTAAAACTATAAAGTTCAGCATTGGACTGCCCATGCTTACCTTCCAATTTAATCAGTTATCAACTGTGTTATTTTAGGTAAGTTACTTAACTTCTCTAAGGCTCCTGGATATATAATAATACCTGCTACTAAGACAGATGGAAAAATTAAGTTGCTGAATACATTTCATACTTAACATCTAAGATTTGGGGTTCAAATTTATAATATCCTATCTGTGTGGTTTTAAATTTCTCTAAGTCTAGAAATTTACATAAATCAGTCACAGGTCGGTAATGTCCTGAATATCTTGTCAGAGACTAATTTGATGCTTCTCTGGTGGGGCTTGTCCAGAAATGCCACATGTAAAGTCCTATTAAGTATAAACTGTCACTTCAAAAGTAGAAAGTATACAAGAACAAAGGTCCTTTGTTTCAGTGTTACCAGAATCATTCCTAGGATTATCAGTACCACCTAAATTCACATAATGTAATTTTCTAATATTCATAAGTAGAAAATATTGTAAAATATTAAAATAGATGAGAAGAGATATAAAACATAAAAAAGGAAAAGATGCCATCAGCAATGACAGGAAGAAAATGATAAAGAGCAAAGTACAACTTTCCCAAAAGAAAAATGTAATCAAGGAACTTAAAAATAGAGATAAATGTGGTACAGACACACCGTGGAATACTATGCAGCCATTAAAAAGAACAACATCATGTCATTTGCAGATACATGGATGGAGCTGGAGGCTGTTATTCTTAGCAAAGTTACACAGAAACAGAAAACCAAATGCTGCATATTCTCACTTATAAGTAGGAGCTAAGTGATGAGAACACATGGACACATAGAGGGGAACAACACACAGAGGGTGGAGTTTGGGAGGAGGGAGAGGATCAGGAAAAATAACTAATGGTACTAGGCTTAATACCAGGGTGAGGAAATAATCTGTACAACAAACCCCTGTAACACGACTTTACCTAAATAAAAAACTTGCACAGGTGCCCTTGAACTTACAAGTTAAAAATGAAAAAATAAAAATAAAAATAGAGTTACAGGTAGATTCAACTAAACAGAAGTAAGAATTACTAAAAGTGAAATAGACCTGAATGCAAAACAGAGGGATAAATGTTTGAAAATATAAACAAGATTAAGATTTACTTAGGTTACAAAAGAAAATACACAACTGGCCAACAAACACATGAAAAAATTCTCAACGTCACTAATGATCAGGGAATTTCAAACTAAAACCACAATAAGATACCACCTTACTCCTGTAAGAATTGTCACAATGAAAAAATAAAAAAAATAGATGTTGGCATGCATGTGCTGAAAAAGGAACACTTTTACACTGTTGGTTGGGAAGGTGAACTGGTATAACTACTATGGAAACCCATATGGAGATTCCTTAAAAAACTAAAAGTAGAACTACCATTCCATCCAGCAAGCCCACAATTGCGTACCTGCCCAAAGGAAAAGAAGTCATTACATGAAAAAGGCACTTGCACACGCATATTTATAGCAGCACAATTCACAATTGCAAGAAATATAAAAGCAGCCTAAATGCCCATCAAGCAATGACTGGATAAAGAAAATGTGGTGTATATATACACCACGGAATAATACTCAGCTATAAAAAGAAATGAAATAATGGCCTTTGCAGCAACTTGAATAGAGTTGGAGACCATTATTCTGAGTGAAGTAACTCAGGAATGGAAAATCAAATATTGTATGTTCCCACTTGAAAGTGGGAGCTGAGCTATGAGAATGCAAAGGCATAAAAATGATATAATCGACTTTGGGGACTCAGGACAAGGACGGGAGTGGGGTAAGGGATATAAGACCACACACTGGTAAAGTGGACACTGCTCAGGTGATGGGTACCTCAAAATCTCAAAAATCATCACTGAAGAACTTTTCCATGTAACCAAAATCCATGTGTTCCCCAATAACTGTTGAAATAATTTTAAAAAATCATTGCCCAAACAAACCCCACAAAAAAGGGTTATTGAGGTTACAATGAGAATAAATAAACTTCCAACTAAAGCTGTAGAGTTAGAGAATAGATAAGAGGCAAACAATAGAAAAACAAAAATTGGCTGAGAATGTGTCAACAATTATGAAAGAAAATCTAAATTCTCAGATTTGGGAATCATAACAAATCCCAAGCCAGTTAAAGATAAAGATACCCATCAGTAGATTTATCAGGCTAAAATTACTGAAACCCAAGGAGAGAGATTGATATGGTTTGGCTGTGTTCCCAGACAAATTTCATCTTCAATTATAATTCCCATAATCCCCACAAGTCATGGGAGGGACCTGGTGGGAGGTAATTGAATCATGGGGTTGGTTACCCTCATGTTGTTCTCATGATGGCGAGTGTGTCCTCATGAGATCTGATGGTTCTATCAGGGGCTTTTCCCCCTTTGCTCAGCACTTCTCCTTCCTACCATCATGTGAAGAAGGACATGTTTTGCCTCCCCTTCTGTCATGATTGTAAGTTTCCTGAGGCCTCCCCAGCCATGTGAAACTGTGAGTCAATTAAACCTTTTTCCTTTTTAAATTACCCAGTCTTAGGCAGTTCTTTATAGTAGTGTAAGAACAGGCTAATACAGGGAGTAAACCTTAAACAGCAGAAAGAAAAGATATTCTCTACACAATGAGGATAAAAACAAACAGCATGTTTCTTAAAAAACAACAATGAAAGTTAGAAAATAGAGAATAGAATTTTGAAAAACAAACAACTTAGGGATATGCACACACACATATATACTTGTAGATATAAAATAACATATACTATATTTATGGAAAAATTTATAGAACAAATTGAGTCATTACAAAAACTTAAATAAAGAATATACATATTACAATGTTAAAATTTTCCACATTAATCTATAAGTTCAATTTGGTGCAATCCCAATTTTTGTGCTGTTGGTGGTAGTTGTATTGTTGGTGGTGGGGGGTGGTGGTGTTTGTGTGTGTGTGTATGTGCATGCAACTAAAAAACATTTCCATTGCCCTCCTGAACTAAAAGCAGAAAGTGGGAAAGTTGGCCAAGAAAAAATCAAGGTTTATTAACAAGATATAATAACATACACTTTCTAGTATTAATGAATGAATAGATAGGTTGTCTAAAAGCTACAGAATACAGAGTTCCAAAGCAGAACCATATCGTATATATATATATACACACATATATGTATATGTTAGTATTATATATACAAATTAGCGTTATGTTCAGAATAGTGAATTTTTAGACAGAAACTTTTTAATATAATCCCTATTTCCTATCATCTGAAAAGTATATCCTGATTGGCTAAAGTCAATATTTTATAAATGAAAATTTCAAAATGTGAAAAAGTAGAATTTCTTCATATACCTGAGATAGAAAATTATAAGTAAAACCTATATCAATAAGAAATAAACAGTGAAATAGAAAGAATTTTCAAAAGACGTGAACAAGCTATCCACAGAAACATACACAAATGGTTAGTAAACCTATGGAAGTATGCTAATGCCTCAGTTTTAATCGGGGAGTAAATGTTAGTGCAGGAAGATACATTTTCATACTAATTTTAATTTCAAAAATTAAAACCAATATCAAATGTTAGCAATGGCAAGGATGAAGGAAACCTCAGATACACTACTGGAAATCTGCATGACTCGCTGGAGAACAATTTGCCAAAATCTAGGAAAGTTGAAGATGTAGAATTTTCTACCAAGATATTTTACTTCCAATCACTTATCCTAAAGAAATTTTTATATAAACAAACAAACCATATTAAAATATGTTCACAACAATGAAAAAAATTAGAAAAAACCCTAAATTTTCATCAAAGATTAAAATAGGAAACTATAGATTGATTATATTTTCATTATATCTTAGATATGAACAAATAGGACCCAATGAATATTGGATGAAATCATGTTTCAGTAAAAGGAATAAAAATTGTTTCCATTTATATAAATTTGAAAATATACAATCCAAAATGATGGTGAATATGGTAAATTGTCTTACTCAAATTATCTCCTGTGTGTTGTCTTTCGCTACAGAGACTGGAAAGCTAAAAACATATATAGGGTTTCATATCTAATTCTGCTTCTGCAATTAAATGCACTCCTGTGTGACCTGAATTCACTATTAAGTGTAGAAAAATTGAACAATGGTAGAGGTATCTATACTGCCAATGAATGATTATCAGGCATCACATAGCTCTGGAACAGAAAGTTCCGGCAGCAGATTCAATAAGTCCTTGATTCTAGCCAAAGAAGTATGCTCCTGGAGCCATCAGTTCTGGTAGAAGCTGATCTCCAGAAGTAAGTTAGGTGCAGTGCTCCAGATGCAACATTGCAGCCAGCTCCAGGAAGGGGGAACACGTTTGAAAATTCCCCAAAACTACATCTAGATATGTATTCTAGATCTGCCGTTTTAAACACTTGTCATATGATGACATGCATTCAAAATGGCATTGTGTATAAATGAATGAGGCTGCTAACCACAGGAGTAAATCAATACTATTAAATACTAACCATAGGGTTGAGTGAATAATACTCAAGGCTGTAACCAAATCATGGCACACTGGTTAGAAAACGTTACCAAGTACACACAAGAGATGTGTACTTGGAATTCTCACTGCAGAACTGCTTGTTACTAATAAGTATTTGCAAACAAACTCGATGCCCAACAACAAGTGAATTAATAAAATAGAGGATTTTATACAGTATAATCCTTTAGCATTTGGTGAATAGAGCTACACATGTCAATCAAATAGATGACTGCAAAGAAATATACAGTATGTTGCCTTCTTTTCAAGATATAACACCTACCAAAACAATATATGATTTATCAATCCATAAATATGTGATGAGATTATTTTTGAAAAATATATATGCAGATACAAAACTGCACATTCAAGATAGTGGTTATGGGCTGGGAGCAGTGGCTCTTGCCTGTAATCCCAGCACTTCGGGGGGCCGGGGGGGCGTATCACTTGAGGTCAGGGCTTTGAGACCAGCCTGGCCAACATGGTAAAACCCCATCTATACTAAAAATACAAAAAATAGTCAGGTGTGGTAGCGTGCACCTGTAGTCCCAGCTACTCAGGAGGCTGAGGCAGAATAGCTTGAACACAGGAGGCGGATGGAGGTTGCGCTGAGCCAAGATCACACCACTGCACTCCAGCCTGGGCGACAGAGCAAGACTGTGTCTCAAAATAAATAAATTAATTTATTAAAATAGTGGTTACATCTGGAAAGAAACAAATGGAATTATTATACACCTACTATGTACTGGCAAAAAAAAATAATAAAAAAATTTAATAAAAATTTTTTAATCAGATTAGGAAGAAGGCATCAATTTATCTTCTATATTTGTGTCTTTCAAATATTCTACAGCAAATGTTGCAAAACACTAAGATGATGTTTAGTTTAGGGGCTGGCGCGCCAGTGTTTTAATATATTTTAAAATTAAAAATAACCTATGGTACAAAAGGAATTTGTTAGTTCATGAAACGATATTGCTAGCATTTGCCTGGACCCTATCTCTGGTTCTTGGTGATTCTTCCAGCGCGGATATTCCTCTGTTGGCTTTGTCTTCCCTCATTATTTCTAAATTATATCCAGGAGCAAGCACAACTATGTGTTCCCTTATTTATATACAAAGGGGAGATCGTTTCTCACCAATCAGTCACCGAATTAAAGTCCTGATTTTCTTTGCGAGTGGACAAATCTAAGACAATTACTGTCATGCAGAATAGCGTTTGCTGGTTAATTGCAGGCTTCCCACTGTACTTCTCCCTTTCAGTCGCTATAGGAGGAGGAAGAGATGGCACTGATGGGCTTATGCTAACCTCTACTAAACCTCAGAATTTGGAGGAGCATTAATACCACCAAAATCTCAGGGCTCTAAATAGAGAAAATGTGAAATTCATTAAGGAAAATATGGGTGTTTTCCAGGAGATGGAACGGGGGGACAGGAGACGAGGTAAGCAAGCAGTAACTGAATCGCCACACCAAGTGCAGATCTTCAGGGTGTTTCAACATGCTAGTACCTAGGTCAGTGTTCTGAAAGTGTGGTCCCTGGACCAATAGCATTAGTATTGCCTAGGACCCTGTTAGAAATGTAAGATCTCAGGTTATACCTCCAACCTACTGAATCAGAGTGGCTGAGCCCAACCAGCTTTCCAGGAGATTCTGATGCCCAATAAAGATTGAGAGTCCCTTCTCCAGGCCCTTATAACCACACATCTCTCATATTGTGGGCACCTCACTTTGCTGCATGGAATACTACTGTTGTAAAAAATGTATTTTCAGCTACACAGCCATGTACATCATGTATATTGTATTTTCAGGAAAATAAAGAGAGGATTTTAGAAGGTAAATTTGACTATATGTCAAGTTCACCAACATGCTGGCTTCAGAACCTTCATGGTAAGATACCATCCCACTACATATACAATATTAATAATCCAAATCTGGAATGTATCTACGTTTCCTGTGTTTCTGGTTATCTTACCTTCTTCTGTGATATTATTTGCTTCAATCCTATGTTTCTTGTGACTCATTAAGATTATTTTCCATGTTCTGGAGTGGAAAAACAAAACTTGTTAATTTTGATAAAGTCAGTTTTTTCTTTTGTTGCTCATGAAACAAAATTTTTAAAGTTAATTTTGATAAAGTCAAATTTTTTTCTTGTTGATCATGCTTTTGGTGTCACAGCTCAGATTTTATTGCCAAATAGATATTCATGAAGATTTATCCCCATGTTTTATTCTTTATCCCCATGAATAGTTTCATGGTTCCCACTCTTATATTTAGGCCTTTGATCTATTTTAAGTTATTTTTTGTACATGGTATGAAATAAAAGCATTTCAACTTATTCTTTTCCTTGCAGAAATACACTTGTCCCTGCATCATTTGTTTAAGAGACAATTTTTTCCTCTTGAATGGTCTTGGCTCTTTTTTTGAAAATCAATTAAACAAAGATGTCTGGTTTTAGTTCTGGATTCTCAGTTCTATTCCATTAGTCTCTATGTTTATCTTTATGCCCACACCACACTGTTTTAATTACTATAGATTTATAGTAGTTTTGAAATAAAAAACTGTGAGTCCTTCACCTTTGTTGTTTTCTATGTCATTTTGGCTATTTGGACTCACTTACAATATCACATGAATTTGAGAATTTGCTCTTAATATTATCCAAAAAAAAGAGTTGTTTAAACTTTGGTAGGGATTGCATTTTACTTGTACTTTAAGTTGCTTTCACACCTTAGTAATATTAAATGTTCCAATCTATGGATACGGGATGTCTTTCCTTTTATTTGAGCCTTCTATATTACTGTATTTCTAATTAAGAAATTTATTTTAGGTAGAATTAAGGGTGTACATTTGTATGATAAAATAACTCATATATAGGTAACAAGATTATATTTCTGAAACCATTACTTTATTATTGGCTTTTAGAAATTCTATTAATAACTCAACATATATTGAAAAATAATGTGGTTTTTAATTATTATTTTTTTTACCAGAAGACATTGGCTACTATGCTGGAACTATGACCAGTTTACACGTAGCCATCTGTACTAGTGGAGACCCGACATACCGGCAATTTTTTCCATGCTATTTAAACATTATGCATTTTTTTTCATACAACAAAGAACAAATTCACTGAATCACTCTTTAATTCATCTCTATTTCAAATTAATTCAATTATTCTGTGGATTTTATTCAAGTTGAATGCATAATTAATTGAAAACATGCCATTGATTTTACACCACCAGAAAGGAAACAATTGCTTCCTATTTCAATGTTAAGATTCACCTTTCAATGGTAAGATGACTTCCAGTGAGGTAGAAATGATGATTCTCTTAAGGAGAATAAAATCCTTCATAAATTATGGAACAGTGTAAAAGGGACAGGAAATTGCAACACAGGCTAAAAATCATTAAATAATAAAATTTTAATTCTCAAAGAAATTTGCCTGATTTGGACATGAAAAAAATAGGAGTTAGAATTATTCTATTAGGTCAAAGTTTTTTTAGTTACATAGGAATCTAGTGTGCTACTTTAAGATAAGGAATTTCACTGAGGCTTGGAAATTGACATTAAAATAATAAAAATTGGCACCTTTGAGGAAAAAGCCTTGAAATCAGCAGAAAAAAAAGTAATTTAAACTAGATTTGCTTCATGAAGTGAGGTACATCTGCTTGATGATCAGCAATTATTTTTCCAAGGGAGAAAAAATAATAGTCATTACTTTTTGTGATTTCATGTTAGTTTTTCTTATTACCATAAACATTCCTCAAACTACAATTTTGGATCTGCTTTTTAGACTTACATGAAAATTATTTCTATCAAATAATCAGGAAGCTTTTCATGTTAAGTAGAGTTGCTACTTCCCAATCTTTAATCCAATGGGTATATACAGAGCACAGAATATGGGCCACATGGTGCCCAAGGATTTGGGATACTCGTACTCAAAAAGAAACATCTGCTTTCTCAGGGTTTCCTGGCACAAAAATAATGATCCTATAACCAAACAAAATGCATATCACTTTAAATATTAACAAGGGCCATAAATTGATAAATCAATCATATATAGATTGTCTAGGGAGTTTAGGTGAAATTATACAGGATTTATAAGAAAGATTGACCTATCAAGGTGACAGCTGAGTCACTAAAAAGGTAATATAAAGGAAGGAAAAGAATTTCATGAAAAGGGAACAGTAAGTGAAGTGTGTGTAGATTTGAGTGGGCCTTGTTTGAAGAAATAAAAGAATGTTGCAGTATTTGTCATACAGAGAGAAAGGAGAGAAATGACATAAGATGGGATCAAATCTTGTGCAGCTTATTAGAGGACGGTTTGTTTGTTTTGTTGTTGTTGTTATTGTTTTGTCTATCCTATGTGCAAACCCTGCCTTCTCCTATGGGAAACGCTGTATCCTGGCAGCAAATAGGGGCACGTTACTTAAGCTCAGACAACACTTTTAGAAAAGGATTGAAGCACTGGGCAAATATTTAGTAAATTTACAAAGAATATGCAATTTATCTCAAAGCATCACTCCAGTGTCAGGAGCCTCAAAATCTAGGGTGAAGAATAGGGGTGTTTGGGGAAGCTGCCAAGTAGGGGGAGAGGTGTCAGACTGCCTATGCTGGGCAACCTTGGAAGTGGTTCCTGCACCAAAATCTTTTGGTTACATCAGTTCTCCAAGCTTGGTTCTGTAGATCCTGTTTTCCACCTAAGCACTTATCCAGTTGATTTTTTAAAAAAACTTAAATTAGCTAGAGTCCATTTCTATTACTTACAGCCCCGAACTCTTAGACATTGTTATAGAATATTCTGTACTAGGATCAGCTTCTTCTTAATATTCTTTTCTTTCATCTACAGTAATTGTCTCTACAATTATTCATAGTTTCCCCAATATTCGAATTATCTTCACACCTTAATGTCTGCACCTGGTCTTCTCTATGTCAACCTGTGGACAATACTCTTCCAGAAATCCGTCCTGGCCCCTACCAAACAAAGTCAATTCCATTTTCTGTGCTCTCTCCATATTTTATTGGTAGCATAGTCCATGTTATGCTATATTTAATAAACAAATGTAACATCTCAGTGGTTTGCCTACTTTCAGAAACCCCATAGTAAATCATGGTTATGGCCCAGGGCACTGCTCCACAATATGACACCCATGCTATTTTGAGCTTGTGACCCCACAAGAGACTTCCATATTGCCACTGCAGAGGAAGAGAGAAACTGGAGGATGGCACAGCAGATTTCACAGCTTTAACCTTGGAGTGGCCCACTTCTATCTGGACAGATTAATATTTAAATGGCCTTGGACAACTGCAAGAATTTGGGGAAGATAGTTTTCAGGATGCTGTTAGAATACGATATGAGAATTTGATGAAAACATAACGTCATGTTGGACTCATGTATCCTGTTTTCACATAATTTCGTATATATAACATTGTACTATAATTTATTCCCCTACAAGTTGGTCTGTACCTTCACTATGCATTGGTCCTTAAGAGTAGGGACTATTACTTCTTCCCCTCTGAAGCCTCAGTACTGAGTATCGTGCTTGGCACTCAGTAAACACCATTAATGTTTATGGAATGAGAAGGTGGTAAATGGATGTTATTTTTCCACAATAATTTTCTTTGTATTATAATTCCATGATACAGTATTAGCCACCATTCACTGAATATTAAGCATCAAAGTGCTGTGGAGTACTGTTTCCATCAACAGAGTAGGTTAAATTCTCTGGGGGCATTCCTGCTACCTAAAACCTGCATAAAACACAAATTATACTTCATTTCTAGACTGTAGGATATAATAGAAAACACTACAAATCAAAAGAGAGAGAGAGAGAGAGATTAAAAGCATGAGCTTGAACCTAAGTGGTGAGCACTGAAAGCAAACAGAAGTCAGTTATGTGGACAGAAATACAGTCAGTATTGCTCTGGGGCCATGGGGCTTTTTCCCACATTAGTAAGGGAGAACTTGAAACTGGCACTCACATACAAAATGAAGAGTTGGCAGGGGATAGTTGGGGTCCACATCTGAAGTTATTTAGGCTCTGGGCACATCAAGTTGAATCACTCTCCACAGGAAAGCATCCTTCTACTTATCTTCAGAGTCTGCAAATAATACTATCAACCACATACACCTCATAATCAAATCAGACCAAAGAAACAATGAACAAACACCTTCACTGAGAAGTGGCAGAGTCAACAGAAAGTAAATTTAGGCCAAAAATGACCTGATGGTAAGTATGTGAGCTATATCCAGATGGATAATGACTTACAGTTACCCTCCCTTAGTTGCTCAATTCGTTTTTAAATTATAAATGGATTTTAATAAATACAAAAACTGACACGTGAGAAATGTCATACTTTTTTCTCACATTTGTACTTCTATCAAATAATTTTGTAAAAATAGAATGCATAGCGTATTTAATGTCACTGTTTATATTAGCATTTCTCAAACTGTGCAGTCTTTTTGATATATTTAAAATACATTTAAAACAGTTTGTGACATAATATAATTATTATACTAAAATGTAAAAGCCTTTTTTCTAATGTGACCCTATATTCATGATATTACCTTATTTGTCTCTATTGATTCCCAAACATAACTTCATTTTTATTCTGGTTTTGCCTAGTATTTTGTAAGATTATCCTATTATTTTAAAAATGGTAAGACAGAAAATGTTGACTTATTATATTCCCAACATAATCCCCATTAAATTTAATTACTATATCATATTACACAGAAAACAGTTAACACAGCAACTCTGAAAATATCCTTAGAAAGGCTTGCTTGCATTGCTGCCTCTTGGTTGGCAGTTAAAAACATGGATTTCAAGAGTGTTTCCACATGTGTCAAAGTTCTGTGCATTTTTAAATAAGAATAAAGAGTGTCTCAATGTTCCTAAACAGCTTGTGCATACAATATAACTTATATTGAACACCTGCTTTCCTACTTGGAAGCTAGAAACTTAATATATGATAGAGAGAGGTATCCCCACAAACCCATCCCTGAAGAAACTCCCTGGGCACTGAATTTCTAGTGTGCTTCCTTGGTAGATGACATTTCACACAAGTTGTCACAACTCATTGCTGGAAAAATTAGTCACATCTATGTACTAGGAAATGACTCTTGGCACCTTGCACTTTGTTTCCTCCAAACTTCACCCCATGTTCCATTTTCTTTTGTTGATATTCTTTCATTCTTTTTGCTGTAATACATCATAGCTGTGTCTGGCTTATTTCACTTAATATAATGTCTTCAAGGTTTGACCACGTTGTGGTAAATGGTAAGATTTCTTTCTTTGCTGAGACTGAGCAAAATTCCATTGTATGTATGTATCAGATTTTCTTTATTCATTTAGGAGTCAATGGGATCTTAGGTTGTTTCTATATTTTAGCTATGGTGAATAATACTGCAAAGAAAATGGGAGTGCAGATATCTCTTTGAAATCCTGATTTTAATTCTTTTGAATGTATACTTAGAAGTAGGATTGCTGAGTCACATGGTAGTTCCATTTTTAATTTTTTGAGGAAACTCCATTCCCAACAACAGTGACCTGCATGAGTCCCAGAGACCTGTTGTGCAACATGGGACTTACGATTAACACACAGTATTGTACACTGTAATACATATTCAAAAGACAGATCTTATCATAAGTGTTCTTAACAGACACACATGAACACAAAAGAACACAAGAAAATTTGGGGAAGTGATAAATATATTTGGTACCTTGATCACGGTGATGGCACAACACAATGTATGCATATGTCTATACTCATCAAATGTCTATCAATTATATGTCAATAAAGCTTACAAATCATAGCTAAGGGTACAACCGTATGCTAATTCTTGTGAGTCTTCCTAGTGAATCAACATAACTGGGAATGGTCTTGGGAACCACTAACATGCTGATGCAAAATATTAAATATTTGAGTGTGTTGTTGTTGTTGCTGTTGTTGTAATTACCTAAAGATATTTTGAAGTAAAGTATGATAGAGATTTAGTCACATCACAATAGGGAATGGGAGAATAAGAATCATAATTGCAAAGACTGACCTTATTCTTTTTCACCAAGACAGTTACAGATTATGCAGTCT
This sequence comes from Pongo pygmaeus, assembly GCF_028885625.2. Lineage (NCBI taxonomy): Eukaryota > Metazoa > Chordata > Mammalia > Primates > Hominidae > Pongo > Pongo pygmaeus. The sequence goes on along the minus strand of NC_072376.2, from coordinate 68,996,968 downwards.
TGGAGTGAACTGGGTTCACTAACTAACATGTTCATTAACCAATATCTTCAAAAGTTCCTTTTCAGGGCCATCCTTATTTGAATGGTTTCAATTAAATGAGAATTACATAGTATGCCACCATTAGAGTCACCTTCTATTTTGCATTGTGTATTGCTATGAATAGATTTTCTATGGAAAAATACCTTATTATCATCTCTAGTTGTCTATTTATATAAATGCATGATCCTTAAATTAAATTGAACTACAACATTAGCAATATATATTGTTATGTTATAATCTGTATTTCTTTTTAGATGAATTTCAGTTTCTTTTATTTTCACTTACTTATGGTCACAATAAAGAAGTTGTAACTTGTTTTATATAAGCTATAGAATGATGATAAACTGTAATTTTAGAGAAGATTTTAAATTCTATTGCAAACTAAGCAGAAAAAGATTTATGGGATAAACATTAAACTTTATTTTCGATGACAATTTGAAGACTTATTCCAAAAATAAGTCTATTCAATGATGTAAGTTGGCTAGAGGTTCAATATAAATTTATTTACATATTTACTATTAAATTTCTTTGAATATTTTGTTGCATTTGCCAAATGCAATGAAAAGTTCCAAATTTTAAATTCTTTTGAAAATTACTCTAAAGCCTAAAATCTGTAAAATATTCATTATTGCATTGTATCTGGATACTTGAAATAACTTTTTGTTTCTTCACATAAGTCTATTGTGTATTTGATCATACACATAATTTTCCAATTTTTTCCATTTTGCAATAAATGGAGATTATTCAGTTAAAAACCATATATGCTATGGCTTATCAATTTCAAATTTAGAAAAAAGTATTATTTATCTTAGAATCAGGCATCTTAAGATATATCACTTTATAATAGTTCTTTAATAATATCTTATTTTGATAATAATCCTGTGAGTTAACTTTTTTAAATTCCAGAAATAAGAAGATAAGTGTTTTAAGTAATTTTTGAGTAAGTTTTTTACTACTATAAATTGTTAAGTTGTAAAGATATAATATATATATTATACAACTTCTTTTTACAGCAGAAATTCTCAAGATTGCTGAACAAATTAACTAAATTGGGTATAAATATTCAGTTTGATGATCAGTGGTTCAGCATTACTTTGGATGAAGCCTAGCTTATTGTAGTAAATCACAAAGTTGGTAGCAACAATTAGGCCCAGCTAGGTTAACTTGAAAACTAGGTAGCTTTATCTGATCACAATAACATGGGTTACTAATATCTTCAAAATAATGTATATTTATATGTTTCTCACCAAAATATATGAAAACAAAGAATTTAAATTGCAAAAACAGCTATTACTAATTTGACAATTTGTGAGAAAACCCATTTCAAAAAGCTGTGCTTTTCTTGTTCCATAATCCATTACCAATATTGTATTTTCAGAATATACCTAAACTAATAGAGAGCAATAATATGGTTGATATTATATGAAGTAAAGATCTGAAAATATAAGAAAAATGAGAAATTAATTATAGTGCAGGTGATATATTAAAGATATTTAAATGCTGTTATTGAAATATTTTAACATTTTTAAGTATTTTGAGTACAGTTCTTAAAAAAATTTATAGTTTTCATGTGACAAGTCAAAGATGAATACTAATAAAAAATCTCCTTAGAAACAGGGAATAATTCTAACATTCATTAAATATAAAATAATTTAAGAAATGTTAGAATTACCCCCTGAATAAATTGTACCTATGTCTATCAATATGAAGGTATATTATTGAGACAGAGCTAAGTGATAAAAATAGTTTTCAGAGTAATGTATATAGGATGCAATTTTATTTTATTTTAGGGATAACAAGAAAACAAACATTTTACCAAAAATAATTCCAGAATAAATATTTTTGTGACAGTAAATGTATGGAATAAGATGAAAAAGAATACCCATCAACAAATCCTAGTAATATACAAATATTTTCAATCAAATATCTATTTCCAAATGGTTTTCTCTTTATGTTTTATTTTACAATGAAAAATACATTTTTATTGAAAAGAGTCCGTTATAAAAGACTAAAATTTCAAGTTTTTCTTTCCCAGTCCCCTTGCCAGTTTTTGCCTTTCCCAGTCACAAAAAGAATAAAATACCTGTGAATACAACTAACTTGGGAGCTGAGAGATATCTACAAGAACTACAAACCACTGCTCAAAGAAATCAGAAATGACACAGACAAATTAAAAAAAACATTCCATGCTCATGGATAGGAAGTTTCAATATTGTTAAAATGGCCACACCACCCAAAGCAATTTATAGATTCAATACTATTCCTATTAAGCTACTACTGATATTCTCAGAACCAGAGAAGTCTATTTTAAAACACATATGAACCCAAAAGGAGCCCAAAGAGCCAAGGCAATCTTAAGCAAAAAGAAGAATGCTGGGGGCATCATGCTACCTGACTGTAAACTATACTACAGGGCTACAGTAACCAAAACAGCATGGTGCTGGAACAAAAACAGACACATAGACCAATAAAACAGAATAGAAAATACAGAAATAAGACCACACACCTACAACAATCTGATCTTCGAAAAACTCAACCAAAACAAACAATGGGAAAGGATTCTCTGTTCAATAACTGGCTAACCATATGCAGAAGATTACAATTGAACCCCTTCCTTATACCATACACAAAAATTAACTCAAGATGGGTTAAAGACTTAAATTTAAAACCCAAAATTATAAAAACTCTGGAAGACAACCTAAACAATACCATTCAGGACATAGGCATGCACAAAGATTTCATGACAAAGATGTGAAAGCAATTGCAACAAAAGCAAAAATTGACAAATGGGTTCTAATTAAACTAAAGAGCTTCTGCATAGCTAAAGAAACTATCAACAGAGTAAACAGGTAACCCACAGAAGGGGAGAAAATTTTTGCAAACCATGGATCTCACAAAGGTCTAATATCCAGCATCTATAAAGAACTTAAACAAATTTACAAGAAAAAACCAAAGACCCCATTAGAAAAGTGGGCTAAGGACATGAGCAGACACTTTTTGAAAGAAGACATACATGTGAAAAATAAGCATATGAATAAAAGCTCAATATCATTGATCATTACAGAAATGCAAATAAAAACCACAATGGGATATTGTTTCACACCAGACAGAAGGGCTATTACTAAAATATCAAAAAATAACAGATGCTGGTGAGATTGTGGAGAAAAAGGAACAATTATACACTGTTGTTGGGAGTGTATATTAGTTCATCCATCGTGGAAGACAGTGTGGCAATTCCCCAAAGACCTAAAGGCAGTGGGAGACAGTGTGGCAATTCCTCAAAGACCTAAAGACCTAAAGACAGTGGGAGACAATGTGGCAATAAAGACAATGTGGCAATTCCTCTTTAGGTCTTTGAGGAACTGCCACATTATCTGCTCCGCAATAGCTGAACCATTCGACCAGCAATCCTATTATTGGGTATATAGCCAAAGGGATATAAATCATTCTATTATAAATACACATGCACATGTATGTTCATTGCAGTCCTATTCACAATAACAAAGATACAGAATCAATCTAAATGCCCATCTATGATAGACTGGATAAAGAAAGTATGGTACATATATACCATGGATTACTATGCAGCTGTAAAAAAGAATGAGATCACGTTTTTTGCATGTCCCCACGTGGATGGAGCTGGAGGCCATTATCCTTAGCAAGCTAACACAGGAACAGAAAAGCAAATACCACATATTCTCACTTATAAGTGGGAGTTAAATGATGAGAACACGTGAACACACAGAGGGGAACAACACTTACTGAAACCTTTCAGAGGGTGGAGGGTGGAGGAGTGAGAGGATCAGGAAAAATAACTAATGGGTACTAGGCCTAATATGTGAGTGATGAAATAATCTGTACAACAATCTCCCATGACACAAATTGACCTATGTAATGTACCTGCATTTGTACCCCTGAACTTAAAAGTTAAAAAAAAAGAGAAACTACCATTCCAATTTCTTGTATAGATTCACACACACACGCGTGTGTGCGTGCACGCACACCCCTCCCTTATATTTCTGACTCCTAGGATTTCTCAATCTCCAATTTATCCATTCTCATGGGATGTTGGAATTGCAGATGAGTCCATCTCTTGGGATCCTGTGCTATATTTTCTTACAGAATCTACAAAGGTCTTGGCTGGTTACAGTGACGCATGCCTGTAATCTTAGCACTGGGAGGTTGAGGGTAGAGGATCACTTGAGACCAGGAGTTTCAGACCAGCCTAGCAACACAGTGAGACTTAGTCTCTATTTGAAAAAAAAAATAAAGTAATTAAAATTAAAAAAATAAAAAATAATCTATAAGGGTCTTGTAGGATATAGTCTAGTCCAGCATTTCCAAAGCCTGAGCAATGTAAATCCTTCAGTTATGACCATATCTCCAAAGCATGCATTCTTAGACAGGCAGAGCCTTTGAAATTGTATGATTGTTCTTTAATTATCCTTATATAATCATCCAAAAAGCAATCTAGCTTCTTAAGAAACTGATAAAATTCTATTTCTGAAACCTATTTTTGACAGTCATTTTCAATTTAATAAACACATACTGCTCCCTAGGTTGTGTTATCTGACAGCATGCCCACAACAGAAAAGAGAGATAATTGACAACTGTGACTTCCTTGCTATATCTTTAGATTTCTGGTATCACTCCCATATCATTATGCTTGAAGATTAAATTAAGGCCTGATCATTTTCACTATTGTTCCAATTGCCTAGCAGTATTGGTAAAACTGGGCTTTTGGCTTACCTCTACAGAGATAATTTAGTCGAGGATACATCTTTGGGTAAAAAGCATGGAACAGTCTTGCCCCCACAGATAACAATCCTATTGAAGGTGTGACTTGCCTATTTCAGTCCCAAGAGATATTGAGTTTCAACAAAGCTACACATAGCATTAAACGTGACAATTGGTGGTTCACGCCTGTAATCCCAGCACTTTGGGAGGCCAAGGCGGGTGGATCAGGAGGTCCAGAGATAGAGACCATCCTGGCTAACACAGTGAAACCCTGCCTCTACTAAAAATACAAAAAAAATTAGCCGGGCAGGGTGGCGGGCGCCTGTAGTCCCAGCTACTCGGGAGGCTGAGGCAGGAGAATGGTGTGAACCTGGGAGGTGGAGGTTGCACCACTGCACTCCAGCCTGGGTGACAGAGCGAGACTCCATCCCAAAAACAAACAAACAAACAAAAAAATTACAATTAGAGTTCTTCCAGATGAAGTAAGCACAACATACCTTTCTCTTCCACTATATCTATAAACCCTGGATAGAATGCAAGCTATAACCTTATAGAATATAACTATAAACCCTGGACAGAATGCATGAAGCAACCATCAGAGGATGAATAAGGAGGATTGAGGAGATGACAGGAATTCAAAGTATGCCTCAAACCATGGTGAGTTTACCATTTTTATTTCCTCTGGTATCCCTGGGCTGAAATGAAGTACCAAACACCCTTAAGTGATCACACATCAGTGATCATACTGGTGCAAAACTGCTCCAGGAAAATCCTCCAGTTCTGGCTTGAGGAGCTAGACAAGATACTCTTAGTGCTTGGAGAGAGTGTATAATCAACTCCCAAGCCCCTCCACACCCAAGCAATTCTGTGTTCAATGAGGTAGCAGTGGCAAGGAAGTGGCAGTGGCAATGACAGCCTTTGGAGCTAAAATAGAGAACGAGAGATGGGAACCTGCTTCTCCATTCAGAGCCCCAAGAGGATGAGGCAAACCATTTTATTTTATTTCTTTCTCTTCTTCCTTACTTGACTCCAGGCACAGGTGTAGATGTAGCATGTGTAGCAGAGTACAGTAATTAAACCCCCAGCTTCCTGGCCTATGGCAAGACCCTGAAGAACGAGAAACGGCCATGGAGATAGTGGAAAGGAAGGAACTAGCAATAGTGAGTCATGCCTAATGATGTTTATGAATTTGTACATTTGCTCACAGCTGCACGTGTGTGACTCTTATCCTATTCATCATATCAAAGATGTTGAGAATTGAACTAAAGAATTATTACATTCATGGGATAGATTCAAACAGACCTGCAAGTCTTCGAAAATTGACATGGCATTGGAACCACAAAATGGGGATTGGAATATGTGATCTACTTAACTGAGTCAACTTCCAATTATATTCAAAAATGATCAGGATATAATTAAAAATGACTGGATATGTGAAATACAAGAAATAACTAACAAGGAAAACCAACAGATGCCAACAATAAGATGACACAGATGTTGGAATTATCTGACCAAAGGTTTTAAGGCAGATACAGGTGCCACAATAAGCAAACACAAACACTCTTGAAATCAGTAAAACAACTGGAAGCATCAGTAAGAAAACAAACTATATAAGAAGCATGGAAATTATATAACAGAAAAGCACAATAAGGAAAAATATTCAGTACAATAGAAGACTGGAAATAATAGAGCAAATTATCAGTGAATTTGAAGACAGATCAATAGACATTACCCAATTTGAATTAGAGTGAAAAACAACTGAAAACAAACAGATAACACACATCTTCAGAGACTGTGCAACAATAACAAAGTGTCTCACATCCGTGACATTGGAATTTCAGAAAGGGAGGAGAAAGAGTGTGGTGTTAGGGGAATATTTTAAAGAAATAATAGCTGAAAACATCTCACTATTGGTGAAACATATAAATTCACAGATTCTGGAAGCTCAGTGAATCCCAAACAAGATAAACCCCTTAAAAAAATCCTGATGCTCTTACATCTTTTTTCACTCTGTTCCATTCCTCTTGCATCTTGTTTTTGCAACTTTTCACACACGCTGTCACCACTTTTCCCCAAATTCCTTGCTTGGTGCATCCCACAAGCTTTTTCTTACTCTCCCTCCACTTTTCTTGACTATTTATCATGGAAGCCCAACAGATAATCTTCAAAGGCAGAAAGCAAGCTCTGTGAGAACAGAGGAAAGGTAGACATTGAGATTTTGTGTTAATAGCCTATCATTGCTATAAAAAGTTTCCCTAAACCTAGTGGCTTAAACAACACGCATTTATTGTTTTACAGTTCTGGAGGACAGAAGTCTAACTGGGCTAAAACAAATAAATTAGCAGGGCTGCAATCCTTTGGAGGCTCTAGGAAAGTATTGCTTCCTTGTCTTCTCCAGCTTCAGGAGGCTAGTCAACTTCTTTGGCTCATGACCATCTTCCATATTAAAAGCCAGCAATCATATATCCAACCTCTGCTTCTGTTATCACATGCCCTTCTCTGCCTCTCTCTTTCCCTTATGAGGATCCTTGTGATTATATTGGGCTCACCTGGATTATTGAGCATAGTCTTCCTACCTCAAGATTCTACATTAAATGACACCTACAAAGTATCTTTTGCCTTATGAAGAAACTGATTCACAGTATTGGGGGTCAGGAGGCAGACATCTGTGGAGGGTCATTATTCTGCATACCACAGTAGTCAAAGCCAAAATCCTTAATGATGAGGTGGAAATGAAAGGTGAAAACAAACAAACAAAAAAAAACAAGTAATAATTTTTGTCCTATCACGTCTTCCTTTCAGACTTTTCTATTTGCTCTTGGCCTTTTGAAATTTCATTGAGATAACACCAGATATGAGCTTGTTTTTATTCATCTTTCTTCAAATGAGGTTTTTCTTGTTTTAAGCTCTGATAATTATTCCTGCATTTTATTTGATTTTCGCTTTCTTTCATGTCTCTCTGATTTCTGCAATGCCTATTTAAAAGGCTTTTGATTTTTTTTTCTATCCTCATTACTTCTGAATGTTTTTTTTGGTCATAGTTTCCATTCTCCTTTTGCTTTTAATTCTGGGGGAATCATTTGGCTTCTTTTTCTGCTTACTGATTTCCCTCTTTCTCTACTTCAGTCTAATAATCAAATTTTAAATTTCTTTTCCTTTCAAAGTATTTTTATTTTCTATTATCTTTACCCTCTTTCACTCCACCATCATGCATCCAATTTCCTCTGAGGAAATTGGTAATTCATTATATTTTAGTTTCCAATGTTTTCCTTTTTTTCCTGTAATAACTTTGTTTTTACTAATGTTGCCTTGTGTTGAGTATGGTGAATTATTTCATGGTGCCAGGTGTCCTTAATTTCCTCTTGATCGTTAATTTACTGCTCATTATTTTATTGGAGGATTGCTGTTCACCTGTCCACAGATGCTATGGATGCTGTGGATCCTGGAAGTCAGTAGCTATTTAAAACATTGTTCTGTTTCTATTTCCAGACATTGCTTGTGCCTAGTAACAAACACTGTTTCCACCAGCTGTCCAGCATAGGGAGTGAGGCCAATCTGCCCAGCTACTCTTGAGTCTGTAATCCTGACAATTGTCCTCAGTCTCCCTCCAATTGCTGCTGCAACTACTCCCACCTCCCTAGCAGTGTTCTGTACATTTTTAGACCTATGATTGGTTTCCTTTTTTGCTTGTTCTCTGTTGTTCTGATCACATTTATTTTCTATCTGTGAGGAATTCCTCACACATTCTGGTAAGTTCATAGCTATTTATTATTTTCCAGTGAGGGATAGCATATATTTTCCTCACACATTCCAGTAACTTGACAGCACTATATTTTTTTCAATGAGGGCTATTATATAAACATTTTTTAATGTGCATTTTCTTATTTCATGCATTTTTTGTTGTTTAATTTTCACTACATACCCTTATTCAATTTGCCAACACCTTCTCATACTTAAAGTACCCACATAAATGTGTTTCCTCTGGTAGCTTTTTTCTGATTATTTTCTTCTTAGAAATATGCCCCTGTAATAATCTCCCAAACCAATTGGCCTTTCTCCTTCTTCCTGCTCATGAACTTGATACTAGTTCAATGCTCTGCACTAGGTAAGTGGCAAGAGAATGAATTTGCTCTTTCTGGCTATCTGCTGTAATCACATTTATTAGATCACTCAGCACATGATAGTAACAGATTTTTTAATTTAAAAATTATTTTCTTCTTGAAACTATCCTATTTTACTAAAGGTGGGTGAGTAACTGAAACAACAAATGGGGTGATCACCAGCACCACTGATGAACAGGGAACTAGGTACAGTGTGTTGCAGGGAACATAAAGCTAACAGGCATCTAATCATGGCAAAAACACAGGGAAAGCTGTATGTAACCTTGTTACATATATTTAATATTTATGAGAGAATTATCTTAGTCCATTTTGAACTGCTACAGCAGAATCTCAGACTGAGTAACTTATAAACATAAATTTATTTCTCACGATTCTGGAGAATAGGAAGTCCAAGATCAAGAGGGTGGCATCTTGTGAGGGCCTTCTTGCTGTGTCATCTCATGGCAGAAAGCAAGAGAGGAAAATAGCACACGTATGTGTGTGGAGGTGAGGGCACACTTGCTCCAACAAACCCATTCCTGCAGTACGAAAAACACTCCCTGGATAACAGCATGAATCCACATGAATCCATTCAGGAGGGCAGACTGCTCATAAACCAAGTCAGCTCTCTTTAGGTCCCACCTCCCAATACTGCTGTATTGAGGATTCAGTTTCCAACACATCCTTTATGGGTGATACATTTAAAGCATAACAGGAAGTTTTTGAAATTAAAGGAAAAGAGATGAATAATTCAGTAAATAATGTTGAAATTATTAATTAGCAATTTATGAAGAAATATATTTATACCTTTACATTATGTCATATTCCAAAATAAATTTCAAATTATTAATTAACATAAAAATAGTTGAAACACATTAATGTTTATCCAACATATGCAAGAACATGACATTCTAAACTTCAAAGCTGTAGAAGAAAACACAAGGGAAATTAAAATTGACCAGATAAAAAATTAAAACATTCATGTGATTTACAAAATGCAAAACAAAAGGAAAAAATGTGCAGTGAATTTCAGCTTAATGAATAAATTAAAATAATTAATGTAGTTTAATTTTAACTTCCTGTAAATATAAAAATGTGTAAGAAAGTAACTCTAATTCTGCTAGTGAAACCAAAAACATAAGCAATTCAACAAAACAAAAACAAAGTCACATATTTATTAACTCTAAGAAATGAAATTAAAAATCCACGAATATCTCTCATCTTTCATTCTAGTTATTTTACCAACTGGGCATATTGAGGTCAAATAAATTTAAGCACTTAAAGTAGGCAGTCACATCTCTGATAAACATGCACACACACATGAGTGCCTCAATTTCAGCACTAACATGCAATAAATTAAGCTGAATTCCTTATAAATTACAAATTTGGAAAGAATATTTTTGAAAAAAGGATGAACAAATTACTGAAATTTGGGAAAAAACTGGAATCAGAAAATACTTTGAGAAAAAAATAGCACATGATATTTACATTGAAGAATGGTTCAAATGAAGTTCTATTGCATGATGCAGAATGTGCTGAAATTCTCACTTCTTAGTAAATGTTATAAAGGCTATTTGAAATTCTGGCCTCCAGGGAACCAATGAGGAATGAAGTTTTCAATGGGGCGGTTGAGTCATAGTAAGTGATAGGATAGTCAGTACTTGTTCTCATATAGGAACAACGCTAGTCATTCTCATAAGATAACAGTTTTGATATCAAGATGCAAGTACTTTAAGAGTGAACATTTTTAAATGAGATACTGGCATTCGTGGCTATGTACAGTGGTTTATTTCCTGAATAAATATGAGTTTTCTATTGGATTTAGCTACATGTAGTCACAGCCTGAGCATTAATGCTCAGAAGAGCTACTGAAGGAAGTTTATGGGATCCAATCTTTGACGATCTCTGAAGATTAGGAATTTAAAGCTACCAAATGCTGCATGTAGGGTAGTGGTGGTGGAATGAAAGATATTGTGGTTTGATTTCTGAGTAACCCTTTCAAAATGTTCAAATGATTGCATTAAGCCTTTTCAATGCATCCTCCCTGAAACACACTTCTTCCACTGAGTAAAAGGACCCATGGCAGAAATAATCATTTTATTGGTGCTCACTGCCATCTTGTTTCTTGTGATGGATCTTGACACAAAGCAATTAAAGGTTTTGTTTTGCACAAAAAAATGTGTGTGGTTATTTTTATGTTTTAATCACCAATTCATTTAAAAACAAAAATATCTACAATATCCATGCCCTTCCTGTAGACAATGTTATGACTACATCAAGGCTGACTGTGCTCCAGTAAGCAATGGAATTAATTAGTTACAAAAATTATGTTAGGTGTGGCGACATGCTAGTATTATTTCAGACAAATTATTCTGACGAAAAAATAGTTACTGCAGAAATAAGAAAACAAATTCTTGACAGTAAGGCTGCATGCATTGAACTAGTTCTAGAAAAAAGAATAAAGACTATTTAAGGAACCAACTAAATGTTTCTTCCTTGGTCTTCCTTTCTGTTTTCCCAAACAATTCCTTTCAGTTAGCCACTGGCCTTATCCTCTTGCTGTTCTAGTCCTTAATGACACTCTGGTGGCATCCCATTAGGGCCTCCCTCTGGACTTTACCTGTCCTCACACCCACGTAACTACAGATTTTTCTCATTCCTTCAAGGCCCTTCTGGGTGACTGGCTAGGCATTGTTGAAAAAACCACATTAAGTTGTCAATAACACCTTCCTATCTTCCATCTTTCAGGAGAAAAGCCACAAATTAGGATCATTTCAGGTTCTCTGGTGCAAGGCTGAGTTTTTATTGTTTTCGCTTTTATTGCTGTTTTGTGGTTGATGTGTGTAGGTGGAGGAGGAGAGGTTGAATTAAGAAAATATACAAACATTTAATAATATATCTTATAGGCAGGTTTTAAAAGAGTAGACATGGAAAGCAAAATCTGAAATCACTAGAACTATTTTGTTTTCCAGCACAGTATTCAAACTTTGAAGTTGAGTGTCATTAGGCTAGGCATGACTTCTGCAGTTCTCTGTAATCCCTCTCTAGCCTGCAGGGCTGATTTATAGGACTGCTTGGTCCTTGAAAGCATGTGAATGTCCAACCACTGGCACAAGCCTGTGTCTCTCACTTATAATGACTGGACTCCCTTTGCTTAATTTAAACATTTCCTGACTTTAAATTTCACAAGAAATAAATATATAAACCAAATATTTATGTCTAGAAATAAATTGTATTAGATCAGAGGCTTGGAACCTCCATTTTCCAGGTTTACCATCTATATAAATGAAGTTATCTGGAAAATGACTCTATTTTATTTCCTTCTTTGCCTTAGAAAAGTGTTGATGTGTAGTTCACTTAAAATAATGATTGCAAATATCCTTTTATTTTTATTAGTTGCTGTCTCAGCCTGGTTTACAATAAGCTCTTTGTTGAATATATATTCCATTATGACACTTAGGGTCAGGACTAGCGTGAAGCAAACCTGGCGCAAGGGTTCTAAATTTAAGGAGACATTCTCACCCAGGTGACACCCATGTACTTGTAGAATCCTGAGCATCCTGCCTCCTTAATTTTTGAGCCTTAGGCACCTCATTCTTAAGAAGGAATTTATAGTAATCTTACTTATAGTACTCATTAAAAATCCATGGTTTAGCCATATGAATATAGCATAATTAGCTTAGCTAGATTAATAATAATTTTTCAATGTTCTCAATTGCTATGCCAAAAATAAGTTCAAATTTTAAGAAGAGGGGACAGTGGTGATCTAGTCCCTGTTTCTAAAATAAAATCAATGAATTTTATCTCTGGGTGCTCTTTTTACAAAGAACTTTGTAAGACTCAAGGACACAGATATTAGTACCCACTCACTTCTCTTCACCTTCTTGGCTCCATTGTGGTCCAAACGACAATGGGACTATTGCCTTAGCCTTCCAATTTGCATCCACTGTAAAAGAGTGATCATTCTTCTCAATGTCTTATGGGACATAGTATAGTTCTCTTTTGCTGTAAACTGTTAGGTCCATTTGTCATTTTGAGGCTTTACGGTAACCATGGAGTGAATACTCCCCGAGACATTACTGGCACAAAGGATATGAGGTAGAGGCCATTGTCAATTTAGGTACCCAAGTAGAAGAAATGGTAATTGACTCCATTAGGACAGGTTTTTCTTAGCAACTATCAAAAACAACTAAGGCAGGCATTGTTAGGTGACTGAAGGGTTACGCTCTGCCAATGGGGCAATATCTTAGGAAAATTTGAGTATTACTATTAGTATGACCTCCTAGGTACCCACCTGCTAGTAAGATTGAGTTCATGTAGGTTATTTTAAAAGAATATATGTTAAACAAACTTTATCTCATTGTTTCTCTCTTAATATTAGGTGCTAAGTACTTAGAATAATATAGCTGCTTAATATGGTTTGCACATTTATTAGAAGATACAACATTTATAAACTATATTAGAAAATAAAGTTTTTTTAATTTACATGCTTGTTCATTTACAAGAACAATGGAAAGAATTATCTATTTTATCTCAAGAAATATTAAACATACCTTTCTTCCCTTTCCACTGAAAAATTTAATGACTAAGTAAAACTATTTTAGAATAACTGAATCTAAAATTATCCTGAAATTTTCAGGTAATCATTAGCAATTAATATTTGAGTGCCTATGGTATATTACATACTGGATACTATTAGCTATTATTTGGAATATATTCTGCTTACATTCTTCCTCCACCATGTAAGTTCATCGTTTTCCCTTCGGTTTAAGTTTTTTTAATCTTACTTCGAGGTAAAACATAATTAGTTTTTTAATCATAAATTATTTTTCTAAGCACTTAAGTATTTAAAAATTTTTAGTAACATATTTTATATGTTTAGGAAAATGTTGGAATTTTGACTGGAAATAAATCTATGCATCAATTTGAAAATGATCACTAGCTTAAGTTACTGTGTCTTCCTGTTGTGAACATAATATAGATCTTCATTAAATTTTGACGTATTTAATGGTTTTCAGTTGAATTTTTCTAGGTTCTCTATAAAAGTCTTCCACAATTTCATATTTTTTTGAGACAAGATCTCGCTCTGTCACCCTGTGGGTGGAGTACATTTGCACAATCATAGTTCACTGCCGCCTTGAACTCATGGGCTGAAGTGATTATCCCATCTCAGCATCCCAAGGAGCTAGGAGTAGAGGGGTGTGCAACCATGCTCAGCTAATTTATTTTTATTTTTATTTTTTTAGAGACAGGGTCTGGCTATGTTGCCTAGACTGGTCTAAAACTCCTAGTGTCAAGTGATCCCAGCTCCTTAGCCTCCCCAGAAGCTGGGATTACAGGTGTAAGCCACCGCCCTTGGCTCCAAAATTTTTTGTTAGATTTACACACATATGTTTATACATATACTTCTTCTAGGTGTTTTGATACAGTATATTTAATTTTGTTAAGTATAAAATATTTCTCAAATTCTTATGATTTCTTCATTAACCTTGATTTTTCAAAAGTTAAATTTAAATCATATGTAATATTCTATTTATATGTTTATTGTACTAAATGCACAAAATTTATGAATTTTAAATTTTTCTACATGAATGGAAATATTTACTATTAGGGTCTGACTTGTTTTGTCCATGATAATTGTTTTTTAACTAAAAATATCCATTTTCTGTTTTTAAGGCATTAATTACTTTGTCAGATATTTTCCTCATCATTTTCTAACTTTATTCTTGTGAAGTTATGTTTTAAATACATCTATTGAAAACATAGTTTGCTTTTGTTTTCTTGACCAATTTGACCATCTCTCTATTTTAAAAAGCAGTTTAATTTTATTTATATGTTTTGTGATTACTGATCCACCTGGATATACTTGAATTACCTTCTTTTGTTTAATATTAGTGGCACTTTTTATATGCTTACATGCTTCTCCTTCCTTATAATTTAAATTGAACTTTTCCTAGTAACTGTTTGAATTAAACACTATCTTATGCTTGCAAATGAATTTTCATTCATATTTCACTTAACATAGTATGTTAATCAATATATCTACCCAAATAGGTCAAAATTAAAGAAATTTAGGATATATTAACTTTGATAACTATCTACCCTAATCTTACATGTTATTATTGGTTTGGGGTTTTTTTTGTTTTGTTTTGTTTTGAGATGGAATATCACTCTGTTGCCCAGGCTGGAGTGCAGTGGTGCCATTTCAGCTCACAGCAACCTCTGACTCCTGGGTTCAAGCTATTCTCATGCCTCGGCCTTCCTAGTAGCTGGATTACAGGTGCCTAGAAACCACATCCAGCTAATTTTTTGTATTTTTAGTAGAGATGGGATTTCACCGTGTTGGCCAGGCTGGTCTCCAACTCCTGGGCTTAAGTGATCTACCTGACTCAGCGTCCCAAAGTGCTGAGATTACAGGCATGAGCCACCATGCCTAGCCACCATTATTGTTTAATATTTAACTTCCTCCATGTTTTATTGCAAAAATTACGTATGAAGGGATTTGTTCAATAAAATCAATATTTGTTGAAATTACCCTTGTTTGTTAGTGTATTTCCTACTTGTTCTTTCTTGCTATCCATTTACCTTTAAGCTCGATGTTTTTCTTTCTTGAAGTTCATCCACTGGAAGTTATTTTGGTAAGTTTCTGTTTGTCTGAGTTGTCTTTATTTCAACCTCTTGGATTTATACTTTAGCTTTATACACACTTCTAACTTAACAAATATTTTTCTTCAGCAATACTAAGGTATTTTTGCACTGTCTCCTTAATTCCAAAACTGTTTTTTGGAACTGAGCTATCAGGGTAATTGTCTTTACTCTGTAAGGTAATCTGTTTGTGTGTTTCTAAGGTTCTTAATTGTTCAGTAATTTTCTTTGATTTGTTTAGGAGTGAATTCCAGTTATTTGTGGTATGTGGCATCCACTGGACTTGCTAAATCCAAACAGTCATAATGCCATTGGTTCCTGAAAATTCTTGTTGCTATATTTTCAAAATGACCTCTTCTCAGTTTTTCTAATTTCATGTAGATCTGCAATTAGATGCATAGCAGGCCATCTCCCTCTGAACTGTTCCTATTTTTCATCTTAATTGCCATTTTTATTTATTTTTCCATTTGTGAATCTGTTTGTAGAAAGGACCACTTTACGTTTTTGTCCTCATCTGGGATTTCACAGAATGACCAGCATAGTGATAGGTGTTCAGGGGAGAGAAAACTTGTGCTTTCAAGTATTCATGGGTTCCCAGCTCATGAATGCCAGACCATAGTATGAAAACGATAAATTTTCAGGCATTCATTCTCTTATGTCAAAAAGAGGATTATTTGATTCTAGGCCTCCCTTTACCTGAATCTGAGAGCCTTGTGTTTATGCAGGAATCTCAGATTTATACCAATGAATAATAAATTCAGTGATAAATAACAAACCCCAAATAGTGGTAGCTTACACACACACATACATACACACAAATAACACAAATAGATTCATTTTCTACCAGAAAAAATAATCTGAAAGCAGTTAGTGCAGGACAGACATGATGATTCCATAGCTGTTATGAACCCAGTTTTCTTCTACATTTACACTCCCAGCTTTAAGATAAAGCATTAATGATGAAGGCTACTAATTGCAAATGAGGGATACAACCTCATGCTCCCTGTTCCTGACAGAAAGAAGAGAAAGCAAGGGAAAAATATTCTCCTAACAGCTGACTCCTATAAAGAGATGTAATATGATAGTCACCCAATACCTACCACTTGTGTCACACTGGCCAGAATTTATGCGCCCATCATTACTTCCCTCTGGGAAAATGGCTGTTAGTCTGTAGCTGGGCACGCTGCCACCAAAATAAAATTGGGGTTCAGTAATTAAGATTAATGGGCAAAGTACATTGGGCAGGCAACAAGCATTCTCTGCCACGTTGAGTCAAACTCTTTCCTCCTGTTCACTGCATCCCTTAACCCTAAGACTACAAACCAAGGGCACTGCCAAAGCAAAAAAAATACAACACCCTTCATGGGCCCTCAGAGCTTCAACTTTACCTTAAAGCTAGGGATAAAAGTTCCCATTATATTCTGAAACCTTGTCTACTTATAAGCTTAGCTCTGTAATTAAAAGTTTGTAATATTTTATCAAGTGCTTTGTTGCAAGATATTATTTTAGAAGGCAAGCATCTCCCACTTCATGTAAAAAATCTGATTCTAAAATCCAAAAATGCTGAGAGGATATTTACCAGAATGATAGGGAATAATGACCTATTCTCCATAATTAGACATGGGAAAAATAAGATGTATTATACCTCAATCAAAACACACAACCGGTTTTCTAAATTTTCTCTAAATGCAATAAAACATTTACTTATAAATGATCATGTTTGAATGTAAAAATGCTTAAAACCTTTCCTAATCATCAAACAATTAATGTGGTTGTTAAATTCGTTTTGTATGCAGTAAAATGTACAGTTTACATGTCACACCATAAACATTCTGTTTACGATATGGAAAGGCCAATAACACATAGCAATAAATAAACTGACTAGAAAAACTGCATATGAAAATTTACAATCAAATAGCAATTTCCTGTAATAAACTATAACTTACCAGTTGAGGTGGAGAGTTAAGGCTTGGGAAAAGCTGAGATACCAAGAGCAGAAGAGGGTTGATTGCCATTATTTCATTATTTTTCACTGGCTATGGAAGTTGATAGTGAAGACAAGTGAGGTGAAGAGGCAGGAACTATCCAACGCAGAACCCAATACAGATCTTCTGTCATTCTGGTGCCGCTGCAAAAACTTTTGAACAGAAAAGCTTCAGTGATGTGGTTGTAGTTTTAGGATGAAAAATCTTAAAAGAACACTTTGCTTGCACTTCAAATTTTAACATTCACATTCTCTTTGTATAATACTATAAGACAAAACGAGTCTTTCGCTTTAAAGGAAAGCTCCTACCTCATTGCCATAACATCTCAGAAAAATGTTTATTTTTGCATCTAAGTGGCCCATCTACTACAATCTCTCTCAAAGTGCCAACAAGATCTGATTCAAATTCCCTTGTAAACCGTCAGTGTGCTTTGCAAAATGTTTACATGTGATTTTGACATTCTAGTAATTGTTTCTGAAATGTAATTTGAGATTTATCTCTAGATAACTTTCTTTAAAATGTGTTACTGTGTTTTAAGATGTAAATATGTGTTTTTTTATAAATAAGCTTTAATTTAAAAAGCTGTATTGCAAGATATGCACATACTCTGATATTTGCCTAGTAAAATTCAAAAGGATCCGACTAGAACGGAGTAGCCACATTCCTCCCAGATCCTCCCTTGTACAACTAACAATCCCAGAACAATAAAAAAGCAAAGAATAGAAAAACTCTGAAGTGTGGAAGAAAGAAGGACTTCCTAGTACTCTTGTAACTTGAGAAAGGAAGACACAGTGCTGAGTTCCCTGCGTCTTTTTCAATACAGGTCCTTAATATAAATGCCATGGGGGAGCTGCACTTTTAACCCACCTTTCTGAAACAAAACTCCCTATCTGTAGATGTGACGCTTAACATACATATCCAACTGGCCCTCACACTACACTTCAACAGGGGAACTACCTACTAAAAAAGAAGCTTACATTGGATCCAGAGTCCCATAACATAAAATGTACAAGATACAACTGAAAATCACTTGTCATAGCAGGTAGGAGGAAAATCACAATTGAAATGAGAAAAAAGAATCCACACAAACCATCAGAGAAAAAATAGACTGAAAGAATCATGAACACAGTCTCATGAGACAATAACTAAAGAGCTAACATTTATATCATAAAGGCTCCAGAAGGATAGGAGAGAGAGTGGAACTAAAAAATGTTTGAATAAATAATCGGTGAAATCTCTCAAATTCTATGAAAGATATAACCCTACAGATTCAAGAGCCTGACTGTGCTACAAATGGGATAATCCCAAAGTAATCCACACCAAGACAAAGCACAATTAAACTTCTGAAGACTAAAAGCAAAAAAATAAATAAAGCACACAGAAAGCAACTAGAAAGGAACATATTACTCATAGACAAACATCAAGTGAATTGAAAGGGACTTGTCACCTGAGACCAAGTGCTGAAAAAATTGTCAATACCATTCAGCAAAAATATATTTCAGTGACATGATGGGGAAAATAAAGGCATTCTCAAAAAAAGAAAAACTAAGAGAAGATGTAATAAGCAAGCTTACCCTTCAAGAACGGCTTAAGGAAATTTCCTAAACAGAAAAGCAGTTATAACAGAAGGCTTGGAATTTCAGAAAGCAAAGAAAACCATAATAAGTAAAATAAAAATAAAATATAATGGGCTTTCTTTTTTCTTTAGCTTTTAAATCACCTTTGAAGGTTCAGGCAAAAATTATACTTTGATATAGTACTCAGTGTAAGTAAAAGAAATACTGAAGACAACTCTGAAAAGTGACATTTGTATTTCAAATTATATAGAACAACTACTAAAACAATTATTCAAAATAATAGACTAAAATACTATAAACAAATCAAGATGCAACCCTAAACAAAGTTTAAGTAACACAGGGGAACCAAGTATAAGAGAAACAGAGGAATGAAAAAAGGAAACAAACAGAAAACAAATAATAAAATGGCAGACTTAAATTCTAACAATATCACCAATTACCTTAATTATAAATGGTCCAAAAACACTAATTAAAAGAAAGATGTTGGCGATGTGTTTAAAAAACATGACCCAACTCTATGTTGTCTACAAGAGATTCATTATGAAATGTAATAACACCAGTAATTTAAAAGTAAAAGGATAAAGAGACATAGTGTGCAAATATTAATCAAAACAAACCAGGAATGGCTTCATTAATATGAAATAAAATAAACTTCAGAGGAAAGAAAAGTAGGAGACATTTTATATAAAGATTAAAAAGATCAATCCACCAGAAAGACAAAACCATCCATTCAGATTTTGTCTTTTTTTCAGATAATAGAGCCTCAAATACATGAAGCAAAAACTGATAGCATTGAAAGGACAAAATAACAAATCACATTTATAATTCAGGATCTCATCATCTCTTTGTTGGCAATTGATAGAACTACTAGAGACAACATCAGCAAGAATACAGAATAATTGAATCAAAAAATATCCAATCAACATAGATGGACACCCCACCCCAAAATTACAGAACTCATACATTTTGTTCAAATGCTTTTGGAACATTGACCAAGATAGATCATATCCTAGGCTATAACACAAATAGCAACAAATTTAAAAGAATTGAAACTGTATGTAGAATATATTCTCTGACCACCATGTAATCAAACTAGAAATCAATAACAGAAACATGAGCAATAAATCT
Source organism: Pongo pygmaeus (assembly GCF_028885625.2). NCBI lineage: Eukaryota > Metazoa > Chordata > Mammalia > Primates > Hominidae > Pongo > Pongo pygmaeus. The sequence goes on along the minus strand of NC_072376.2, from coordinate 68,976,757 downwards.
CGAAGCATTTGGTATTAAACAACACACTTCTAAATAATCCTTGGGTCAAAAGGGAATTTTTAAAAATGCATAAACCTAAATGAAAATGAAAACACATAATATCAAAGTATGTGGGACACAAAGTAGTGCTGGAAGATCTTGCCAGCCAAGTAAAGAAAGAAAAGTAAATAAAAGGCATACAGATTGGAATGCATGACACTATTTACAATTGTTCCCCCCAAAATAAGTACTTATGTATAAATGTCAGAAAACAGGTGCAGGATACATATTTGACATTACAAAAGGCTGATGAAAAAATTCAAACAAGAATTGGATAATTGAAAGCACATACTTTGTTCACAATTGGAAGAGTCCACATAATAAAAACATCAACTCTATGCTAATTAATCTATAGATTGAATTCAATTGTTTCTCTAAATGCTAGCAAGGATTTTCATAGGTATAGAAAAGCTTATCTTAACATTTATATGGAAGGCACTAGATAGAAGAAAAAAACACTTTTGAAAAAAGAATAAAGTGTAAGAATCAGTCTGCATAATGGGAAGGTTTACTATTTAGTCACTGTGGTATTGCTGGAGGGGATAGACACATAGACATATGGAAAAAATACATAATCCAGATATAGACCCATACAAATATTCTCAACTGAATATTAACAAAGCTGCAAAAGCAAGTCAATGGAAGAAAAGTAGCCATTTTAAAGTTGCTGGAGAAACTGGAAATATACAGACTTTCGAGATGTTAAAAACGAACCTTAACCTAAATCTCACATTTTGTATAAAATTAACTAAAAATAGCAGGCATAAGTGTAAAACTATACAACAACAACAATAAAAACAGAATATCTTTAAGGCCTAGGGCTAAGTGAAGAGTTCCAACTGTCATCAAAAGCACAATCCATTAAAAGGTCAAATTGACAAATTGGACCCCATCATAATTCAAAAATTTTACACTATGAAAAGTCACATGAAGAGGATGAAATGACAAGTCACAGACTGGAAGAAAACATTTGCAAGGCACATATCTGACAAAGAATTTATATCTGGAAAATACAAAGAACTCTGAAAACTTGACAGAAAAAAAGTCAGAAATGGGCAAAGTCTTTAACAAGCATTTAACTGAAGTTAGGCAGATACTCAACATCATTTACCATTAGTGAAATGAAAATCAAAACAATAATGAGATATCGCTATATACCTACGAAAGTGGGTAAAATAAAAATAGTGACACCACCAAGTGCTGACAAGGATGTGGAGATGCATTACTTCGTGCATTGCTGCTGAGTTGTAAAATGATACAGCTACTCTGGGAAACATTTTGGCAAGTCTTAAAATGAAAAAAAACACACACACACACACTAAACATGCAGTTCCCATATGACCTAGCAATCACACTTGCATATTTTTTTTTTTGGAGTAATAAAACCTTACATTATACAAAAAAACAAAACATCGATGATCACAGTAGTTTCATTTTTAGTAGCCAAAAACTGGGAACAACACAAATATCCTTCAAAGGGTGGATGCTTAACAAACTGGGATGTAAACAAATCCAATACCACGTAATACTACCCAGCAATATAAAGGAATGGACTATCTACATGGGACACCTTCGATGGTTCTCAGCGAATAATGCTGTGTGGGAAAAATAAAAACCACTCTCCAATGGTTATACAATGTATAAGTCAATTATATTACATTCTTGAAATGACAGAATCGTAGAGATGGAGATCAGTAGTTGCTAGAGGATAATTACTAGAGAAGGAAGCGCAATGAGTCAGAGAGTATGGCTATTGAAGGTACCACAACTGATGCTTTTAATGGAAATGTTCTTTATCTAGACTGCAGAGGTGATCAAATAAATGTACATATGTGCTAAAATTTTATAGAACAAAATATACAGCCACACTAATGAGCAGATATAAGCCTGGTGAAATCCGAATCTGAATAAGGTTGAGACACTGTCAAATGCCTTCTCCTGGTTGTGATATTATACTACCGTTATGAAAGATGTTGGGGGAGGAGCCGAGATGGCCGAATAGGAACAGCTCCGGTCTACAGCTCCCAGCGTGAGCGACGCAGAAGACGGGTGATTTCTGTATTTCCATCTGAGGTACCGGGTTCATCTCACTAGGGAGCGCCAGACAGTGGGCACAGGTCAGTGGGTGCGCGCACCATGTGCAAGCCAAAGAAAGGCGAGGCATTGCCGCACTCAGGAAGCTCAAAGGGTCAGGGAGTGAGTCTTGCTGATTGCTAGCACAGCAGTCTGAGACCAAACTGCAAGGCGGCAGCGAGGCTGGGAGAGGGGCGCCCACCATTGCCCAGGCTTGCTTAGATAAACAAAGCAGCTAAGAAGCTCGAACTGGGTGGAGCCCACCACAGCTCAAGGAGACCTGCCTGCCTCTGTAGGCTCCACCTCTGGGGGCAGGACACAGACAAACAAAAAGACAGCAGTATCCTCTACAGACTTAAATGTCCCTGTCTGACAGCTTTGAAGAGAGCAGTGGTTCTCCCAGCACACAGCTGGAGATCTGAGAACTGGCAGACAGCCTCTTCAAGTGGCTCCCTGACCCCTGACCCCCGAGCAGCCTAATTCGGAGGCACCCCCCAGCAGGGGCAGACTGACACTTCACACGACCTGGTACTCCAACAGACCTGCAGCTGAGGGTCCTGTCTGTTAGAAGGACATCCACACCAAAAACCACTCTGTACATCACCATCATCAAAGACCAAAAGTAGATAAAACCACAAAGATAGGGAAAAAACAGAGCAGAAAAACTGGAAACTCTAAACGCCTCTCCTCCTCCAAAGGAACGCAGTTCCTCACCAGCAACGGAACAAAGCTGGACGGAGAATGACTTTGACGAGCTGAGAGAAGAAGGCTTCAGACGATCAAATTACTCCGAGCTACAGAAGGATATTCAAACCAAAGGCAAAGAAGTTGAAAGCTTTGAAAAAAATTTAGAAGAATGTATAACTAGAATAACCAATACAGAGAAGTGCTTAAAGGAGCTGATGGAGCTGAAAATCAAGGCTCGAGAACTACGTGAAGAATGCAGAAGCCTCAGAAGCCAATGTGATCAATTGGAAGAAAGGGTATCAGCGATGGAAGATGCAATGAATGAAATGAAGCAAGAAGGGAAGTTTAGAGAAAAAAGAATAAAAAGAAATGAGCAAAGGCTGCAAGAAATATGGGACTATGTGAAAAGACCAAATCTATGTCTGATTGGTGTACCTGAAAGTGACGGAGAGAATGGAACCAAGTTGGAAAACACTCTGCAGGATATTATCCAGGAGAACTTCCCCAACCTAGCAAGGCAGGCCAACATTCAGATTCAGGAAATACAGAGAACACCACAAAGATACTCCTCGAGAAGAGCAACTCCAAGACACATAATTGTCAGATTCATCAAAGTTGAAATGAAGGAAAAAATATTCAGGGCAGCCAGACAGAAAGGTCGGGTTACCCTCAAAAGGAAGCCCATCAGACTAACAGTGGATCTCTTGGCAGAAACTCTATAAGCCAGAAGAGAGTGGGGGCCAATATTCAACATTCTTAAAGAAAAGAATTTTCAACCCAGAATCTCATATCCAGCCAAACTAAACTCATAAGTGAAGGAGAAATAAAATACTTTACAGACAAGCAAATGCTGAGAGATTTTGTCACCATCAGGCCTGCCATAAAAGAGCTCCTGAAGGAAGCGCTAAACATGGAAAGGCACAACCGGTACCAGCCGCTGCAAAATCATGCCAAAATTGTAAAGACCATCGAGACTAGGAAGAGACTGCATCAACTAATGAGCAAAATAACCAGCTAACATCATAATGACAGGATCAAATTCACACATAACAATATTAACTTTAAATGTAAGTGGACTAAATTCTCCAATTAAAAGACACAGACTGGCAAATTGGATAAAGACTCAAGACCCATCAGTGTGGTGTATTCAGGAAACCCATCTCACGTGCAGAGACACACATAGGCTCAAAATAAAAGGATGGAAGAAGATCTACCAAGCAAATGGAAAACAAAAAAAGGCAGGGGTTGCAATCCTAGTCTCTGATAAAACAGACTTTAAGCCAACAAAGATCAAAAGAGACAAAGAAGGCCATTACATAATGGTAAAGGGATCAATTCAACAAGAAGAGCTAACTATCCTAAATATATATGCACCCAATAAAGGAGCACCCACATTCATAAAGCAAGTCCTGAGTGACCAAAAAAGACACTTAGACTCCCACACATTAGTAATGGGAGACCCTAACACCCCACTATCAACATTAGACAGATCAATGAGAGAAATTCAACAAGGATACCCAGGAATTGAACTCAGCTCTGCAGCAAGTGGACCTAATAGACATCTACAGAACTCTCCACCCCAAATCAACAGAATATACATTTTTTTCAGCACCACACCTATTCCAAAATTGACCACATACTTGGAAGTAAAGCTCTCCTCAGCAAATGTAAAAGAACAGAAATTATAACAAACTATCTCTCGGATCACAGTGCAATCAAGCTAGAACTCAGGATTAAGAATCTCACTCAAAACTGCTCAACTACATGGAAACTGAACAACCTGCTCCTGAATGACTACTGGGTACATAACGAAATGAAGGCAGAAATAAAGATGTTCTTTGAAACCAACAAGAACAAAGAAACAACACACCAGAATCTCTGAGACACATTCAAAGCAGTGTGTAGAGGGAAATTTATAGCACTAAATGCCCACAAGCGAAAGCAGGAAAGATCCAAAATTGACACCCTAACATCACAATTAAAAGAACTAGAAAAGCAAGAGCAAACACATTCAAAAGCTAGCAGAAGGCAAGAAATAACTAAAATTGAGCAGAACTGAAGGAAATCGAGACACAAAAAACCCTTCAAAAAATTAATGAATCCAGGAGCTGGTTTTTTGAAAGGATCAACAAAATTGACAGACCGCTAGCAAGACTAATAAAGAAAAAAAGAGAGAAGAGTCACAAAGATGCAATAAAAAATGATAAAGGGGATATCACCACTGATCCCGCAGAAATACAAACTAGCATCAGAGAATACTACAAACATCTCTACACAAATAAACTAGAAAATCTCAAAAAAATGGATAAATTCCTCGACACATACACTCTGCCAAGACTAAACCAGGAAGAAGTTGAATCTCTGAATAGACCAATAACAGGAGCTGAAGTTCTGGCAGTAATCGATAGCTTACCAACCAAAAAGAGTCCAGGACCAGATGGATTCACAACCAAATTCTACCAGAGGTACAAGGAGGAACTGGTACCATTCCTTCTGAAACTATTCCAATCAATAGAAAAAGAGGGAATCCTCCCTAACTCATTTTATGAGGCCAGCATCATCCTGATACCAGAGCCGGGCAGAGAAACAACCAAAAAAGAGAATTTTAGACCAATATTCTTGATGAACATTGATGTAAAAATCCTCAATAAAATACTGGCAAACCGAATCCAGCAGCACATCAAAAAGCTTATCCACCGTGATTAAGTGGGCTTCATCCCTGGGATGCAAGGCTGGTTCAATATACACAAATCAATAAACGTAATCCAGCATATAAACAGAACCAAAGACAAAAACCACATGATTATCTCAATAGATGCAGAAAAGGCCTTTGACAAATTCAACAACATTCATGCTAAAAACTCTCAATAAATTAGGTATTGATGGGACGTATCTCAAAATAATAAGAGCTATCTATGACAAACGCACAGCCAATATCATACTGAATGGGCAAAAACTGGAAGCATTCCCTTTGAAAACTGGCACAAGACTGGGATGCCCTCTCTCACCACTCCTATTCAACATAGTGTTGGAAGTTCTGGCCAGGGCAATTAGGCAGGAGAAGGAAATAATGGGTATTCAATTAGGAAAAGAGGAAGTCAAATTGTCCCTGTTTGCAGACAACATGATTGTATATCTAGAAAACCCCACTGTCTCAGCCCAAAATCTCCTTAAGCTGATAAGCAACTTCAGCAAAGTCTCAGGATACAAAATCAATGAACAAAAATCACAGGCATTCTTATATACCAACAACAGACAAACAGAGAGCCAAATCATGAGTGAACTCCCATTCACAATTGCTTCAAAGAGAATAAAATACCTAGGAATCCAACTTACAAGAGATGTGAAGGACCTCTTCAAGGAGAACTACAAACCACTGCTGAAGAAAATAAAAGAGGGTACAAACAAATGGAAGAACATTCCGTGCTCATGGGGAGGAAGAATCAATATCGTGAAAATGGCCATACTGCCCAAGGTAATTTACAGATTCAATGCCATCCCCATCAAGCTACCAATGATTTTCTTCACAGAATTGGAAAAAACTACTTTAAAGTTCATGTGGAACCAAAAAAGAGCCTACATCGCCAAGTCAATCCTAAGCCAAAAGAACAAAGCTGGAGGCATCACACTACCTGACTTCAAACTATACTACAAGGTTACAGTAATGAAAACAGCATGGTACTGGTACCAAAACAGAGATATAGATTAATGGAACAGAACAGAGCCCTCTGAAATAACACCACATATCTACAACTATCTGATCTTTGAGAAACCTGAGAAAACAAGCAATGGGGAAAGGATTCCCTATTTAATAAATGGTTCTGGGAAAACTGGCTAGCCATATGTAGAAAGCTGAAAATGGATCCCTTCCTTACACCTTATACAAAAATCAATTCAAGATGGATTAAAGACTTAAATGTTAGACCTAAAACCATAAAAACCCTAGAAGAAAACCTAGGCATTACCATTCAGCATAGGCATGGGCAAGGACTTCATGTCTAAAACACCAAAAGCAATGGCAACAAAAGCCAAAATTGACAAATGGGATCTAATTAAACTCGAGAGCTTCTGCACAGCAAAAGAAAGTACCATCAGATTGAACAGGCAAACTACAAGATGCGAGAAAATTTTCGCCACCTACTCATCTGACAAAGGGCTAATATCCAGAATCTACAGTGAACTCCAACAAATTTACAAGAAAAAAACAAACAACCCCATCAAAAAGTGGCAAAGGACATGAACAGACACTTCTCAAAAGAGGACATTTATGCAGCCAAAAAACACATGAAAAAATGCTCACCATCACTGGCCATCAGAGAAATGCAAATCAAAACCACAATGAGATACCATCTCACACCTGTTAGAATGGCAATCATTAAAAAGTCAGGAAACAACAGGTGCTGGAGGGTATGTGGAGAAATAGGAACACTTTTACACTGTTGGTAGGACCGTAAACTAGTTCAACCCTTGTGGAAGTTAGTGTGGTGATTCCTCAGGGATCTAGAACTAGAAATACCATTTGACCCAGCCATCCCATTACTGGGTATATACCCAAAAGACTATAAATCATGCTGCTATAAAGACACATGCTCACGTATGTTTATTGCGGCATTATTCACAACAGCAAAGACTTGGAACCAACCCAAATGTCCAACAATCCTAGACTGGATTAAGAAAATGTGGCACATACACACCATGGAATACTATGCAGCCATAAAAAATGAGGAGTTCATGTCCTTTGTAGGGACATGGATGAAATTGGAAATCATCATTCTCAGTAAACTATCGCAAGAACAAAAAACCAAACACCACATATTCTCACTCATAGGTGGGAATTAAACAATGAGAACACATGGACCCAGGAAGGGGAACATCACACTCTGGCGACTGTTGTGGGGTGGGGGGAGGGGGGAGGGATAGCACTGGGAGATATACCTAATGCTAGATGACAAGTTAGTGGGTGTAGTGAACCAGCGTGGCACATGTATACATATGTAACTAACCTGCACATTGCGCACATGTACCCTAAAACTTAAAGTATAATAATAATAAATACATAAATAAAATAAAAAAATAAAAAAACAGAAAAAAAAAAAGAAATATGTTACCAATGGGAAACCAGGTGAAGGGTATACTGGACTTCTCTCTATTATTTCATATAACTGTATGTGATGCAGTAATTACCTCAAAATAAAAGGTTAAAAATAAAAAGAATGCTTTTTCCACCAAAGCATTAATGAAATATATGCTTATGCATATTAGTTTTAATTATTGTCAGATGTAACATCCTTTTCATATCTTAATAATGCATCAATCATCACAATATTATAAAAATCTCATTTTGTGATTTCTCCCACATTATATATGAATGTATTAAATGCATACATGTAAAAATGTTTTGTAATTTTTACATTTAGATATTTAATCCACCTTATTTATATTCTATACAATATTAAGTATGAATATAGTATAAATTTTCTTCAAATGGATATTATTTTCTGAAACTGCTTACTGAATTGTTTATTCTTTGACATAATTTGAAGATCCAAATTTTCTTATATCTGTGTGACTCAGCTCCTTCACCTACAATTCTGTTCCATTAAATTGTTTATATTTACATTTTATATGAGTTAAGATAAGCTAATTATATCACTTTTCTATTGTTGCTTAAACAAACACATATATCATCCCACAGTTTTTGTGGGTTAGGAGTCTAGGTACAGCTTAGCCAGGTCCTCTGACTATAATCAAGGAGCCACCCAGAGCTCAGCTCTCATCTGGATGCTTAACAAACATAAGCTTATGACCAAAACATCATGAAATATAAGGAACTAAAACACACTGAATGAGGGCTATCTGAAAAAAGAAAAAAAGCACAGTAAATTCAGACTGTACAAAACTATATAGATTTGATTTTGGGATACATAATATGTAACATTCTGATTGGCAAGCAGCTTAGGAAAACATTGTATATAGAAGCAACGCAGATTAAAATGTATAGAGACAAGCAGTTTAAAGGCTATTCTTGGGTGCATAACAGTGCCTGGTTCCTGGCTGATACTTGGGGCAGGCTGTGTTCCCAGTGGGGAGGTAGAATGAATTTCTGTAGAGAATGAGGGAAATTAAAAAAAAAAAAAAAGAAAGAGTGGGACTAGTCTAAACACAAAAAGACTGTACTGTACAGGACATAGGATGCACATTTTATCAGGAAAGAGTGTCAGGACACAAGCACATGTCAGCATTTGTAAAAAGACAGGAGTTCTAAAGAACAACAGCAGAAAATAATGTGTAAGCTTTGGTCCAAACTGACAGAGCAATCTACCCTTTCTGATGAATCAGTGCTGATTCCCAAGACACGGAGCTTGAAGTATATTAGTCTAGCTTAAATCAAGATTAGTTTTATTTTTTATTGTTGTTTGTTTGGCCATTTTCTCTTCATTGTGAATGTTTCGGTAACATGCCATTTTGTAACTTAGTCTCCTAGGTTTCCCTATAAATCTCTCAAATTCAAAAAAAGCAAATCTGGACCAATATTTCTTTATAAACTTCAGTTATATTTGAGAATTTAAAAAGTTAACAAACTTCGGTTAAATATTTATACTACTATTTAAAAATATATTAACAGTCACTATGTTATTTTAAATGAAATATACCCACAGTGAACAAATGTAGTTTGAAATTGTCTCTGGATTTTCTAATAAATGCTTAAAATTTTAGAACTTGAGTATACCATTTTCCCTGTTTATCAATGCATTACACTCTCATATTAACTATTTTCCAAGATTATAATTAATAATTTCATACAAGTAATTTACAACAGGCTGATTATGAGTAATTTTTATTTTATAATACAGCAGCTCTTTAGTATATTTTATAATCCATTAAAAATATGATAGAGCATAATGTAAAATATATGTTTCCATATAAAGAAAATGTTAGAAATGGGCTGGTAGTCTTGAATATTCCACTAGCTGTGATGACCTCATTTGAGTGATAAATTATTAAGATTAGCTCTCTAATTCATTATAGTCAATTCTTTTGAAAATTGTAATAGATGTTTCAGTGAATTAGAGAATTAATCTAACAATCTGCCAAACAAGCTAACCTGATAGTTTGAAGCTTTCCTGAGTATAATGTAATTTTAAACTAAGAGAGAACATATCCCATGAGCAACAAGTTGAGATACTCTGTGTAACTTAATTTTGAATGGTAATTATATTAATGAAATAAGATTTTAAAAGCATTTCAAATCCATACATTCCTATAAAAAATTGTTTAAGCAACCCACTAAAACAGGGTTAGTTTAATTTTCTAAATTTTGTAAAATGCTTGTCTTTAATAAATATTTATCAGGAACAAAGTGATAGGTTCTTCCTAATCTGGTCACTGAAACTACTTTTCCATCTGTGCCATCAGGGCAAAAGCCCTCAGGTCTATATATCTTATTAGTACAGTGTACCTTATAAATAATCAAAAGAACTTGCTACAGGTTATGTAGAGAATTCAAGTGACTAATGAAATAATAAAATATGAAGGATGTATTTATGAAATTCAGGATGGCATTATGTGGTTCTGTTTGGAATAAAGGCACCATCCAGCTTCTGACTCAATGAGACCAAATAAGAAGTTACAGTGGGTCCTAAACATCACAGTTTTCAGCATACAAAATAAATCATATACGTAAATAAGTAGGGTTTCATGGGCCAGGTTAGTGTGTGTGTGTATGTGTGTGTGTGTGTGTGTGTGTGTTTAGGAGCTAGTGTGTTGGGGAAGTAGAGCTGAAAGGAGAGGATGGTTAAATATTTCTCTTATATGGAGTATTCATGCTATTCTAATGCCTCTATTAAAACTTCATTATGTGACTTCAGGCTGCAAAAATAGTTTTATGTCCAGGCAAGTGAGCACCAAGCACAAAATTCCACGTCATATTCAAGAACACATTCATTTTAGTGTCTGTTCAACTTTAGTCTCTTAAGGATCTTCCCTGACTGAGCTGGACAAAAATTAACCAATCTTTACAAGACAAACACCCCCGGTGGATGCTGTGTGTTTCCTGTGCTTAGAACAGTACTTACATATAATAGTATCTGAGTCCGAAAACCTCTCCCGCTTTCTCTACCTAATAATGTTGTGCCTTCCCCCTTAGTTCTCGCTAGGAATTTGCAAGATAATCCATAGATTGGAGCTGAGGGTTGGTTCTCTAGAACTGAATAAGGACCATCATAGGAAATCCAATGTGGGAAGAGTTAGTGGGAAAGATTTGTACCACAGTCCAAAAGGAAGATCCAAAATCACTAGAGAAATCAAATATAAAGGCCAATACACTAATAATAGGCAAGATAATTATAATGAACACTTATTACATACTTTAATAAATGCTCTTTACATTAGTAATCGAGTTAACACCCTAACAATCTTATTAAGAACCATTATTCTCCTTCTCTGTATTTTTTCAGATAAGGAAGGCATCAAGTTAGGCAAAAAGATTATCTTGCCCAAGGACATACAGTTAATATGTGGCAGATCTGGTATTTGCACAATACAGAGGCAGCCTGATTCTAAATTCTGTCATGTGGCAGCAGCAAAACATATTGCTTTTTAAAGACAAACTCCTTTTTAAGCAATCTCATTAATAAAAATTATAAGCAAAAAAAAAAAGTGGAGGTTAAGGTACCTGGCAAGCTACAGGAACTTTTGAATACATTTAATTGTGTGATGGTCTTGTGTCTCTGAAACAAAAGAAATATTAATGATTATAACAAGTTTTTCAAGAGCTAAAATTGTTGAAAAAATTCAAAGTTGTAAACCTATGCAACACAGCTAAAATCACTGTGATGAAAATCTGCATGAGCTCAAAATATAGGCAATGTGGCCAGCTATTAAACCCTTGCTAGCCTGACTGAAGAATCAGTCTCAGTGATAGCACAAGGCTGAATCTCACAGATTCCCCGGTTACTCCTGAAATGTCGTATCTAGGCAGTGGTTGTACTCTTGCCCAGTACATGCAGAAGGAGTACCTGCATGTCTCTTGAACACCAAAGTACACATATATCCATTCTACCTCACAACATGCTCACTCTGGTGATGTCAACTGGCAATGCATCAATGTTGCTTTTTATTTCTTCCTCTTTGGAAGTGACTCTTTCTATAGTAATGAATACCAGAGAATGTCATAAGCTGTGTCTCCCACAGACTAATTATATTCAGTAGTTTGGGGCATTCATCTTGAGATGCCTACTCAAAAATGTGTCATGAACTGCATCATTCCCATGTTGCCCTGGCAGTAGATCCTTCATCCTCAAGGCAGAATCACTAAGAGCTGTATTCCACAAATCATCTGTGCAACCTGTCAAATGTAAAGGCAAGGAGAGCCAAAAATGTTCATGAAATATCCTCAAAGGAAGATGCAGAAGGAACTGCTCAGTTATCAACCTTCCCATATTAAGATATTATAATGATCACATATACAGATCTTCATACAGATTGACACTCTGCATGACAGCAGTGTATTGCATCTGTATCTGTATAAGGGAAATGGATCTTGAGGAAACAGTTTCCAATTCCTTAAAATCTGTGGCATGATGGTGGTGTGAGAACCCTCCTGTAAATTGAAGGGCATGCCATTGATATGCACAGACATGTAATTTTTGACATGCATTTCTTCCCTCTCTGAACAGACTGGGATGCAGTTTCCTCATTAAACATAGTGGTCATTGGAAACAATTATTAGAGAGTGATAGTTGCTATTATAAGCAGGAGGTTCCTGATACCAGACTGTCAGACAAAATAGCTGGCAAAGATACAGATACTACAGAGAACATTAGAGTAAGTTACATCACACAGGTGGTCCTAAGCTAATGGGTCAATTACTTGTGTTTTTTGTTTTCTTTTTTTGAGACAGATTCTTGCTCTGCCACCCATACTGGAGTGCAGTGGTGTGATCATTTCTTACTGCACCTCTACCTCCCAGGCTCAAACGATCCACCCACCTCAGCCTCCCTAGTAGCTGGGACCACAGGTACGTGCCCACCAAAACTGGCTAAGATTTTTTTTTCTTTGTAGAGATGAGGTCTCCTCTATGTTTCCCAGGCTAGTCTCAAACTCCTAGACTTAACAGATCCACCTGCCTCAGCCTCCCAAACTGTTGGGATTACAGCTGTGGGCCATCACACCCGACTGTGGGTCAATTATTGAAAGTTCTACAGCAGAAGTCAACAAGTAGAAAATAGAAGAATCAAATGCAGACTAAGAAGAAAGTAAAGGGCAAGGGTCCAGGAGAAAGATTATAAAGACAGAACTGAGAATTTGTAATTACACAAAGATGGTACCAAAGCAGAAAGAGTATGGAAACAAAGGATGTCCAAAATTATCAGGGAATCTAGTATTTTGTTAGTTCACATTAGGGGAGTGTAAGTGTATGTTAACTGAGCATGTGAAATATATATATACAATATCACATATGTGTAATATATATTATATATTTGACAAACTTAGGTAACATACATGTTATTAATATGTGTGTGCATGTATATATGTGTATATATTTATATATGTGTATCTTATATGTATATAAATTCCATATGTGTAATATATACATGTACACACATATTAATATTAATAATAGCTTCATATTTATACTTTAAACATATTATAAAGTGTGCATTTCAGTGGCTTTTATTATATTCCCAGGATTGTGCAATCATCAGCATGATCTAATTTTAAAATATTTTTATCACAACAACAGGAAATTCTCTACCCATTAGTAATCATTTCACATTCCCACCTTTCCATAGCCCTCAGTAACTACTAATTGAATTTTCATCACCATGAATTTGACTACTGTGGACATTTTATATAAATGTAGTCATATAATATGGGGTCTTCCTTAACTGGCTTCTTTCTCTAAGAATAATACTTTCAAAGTTAATCCATGTTACATAGCATGTGTAAATATTTAATTCCTTTTTATTGCCAGGTAATATCCAATTGCACAGATAGTCCACATTTTATTTTCCATTGACGGACCTTTGGGTTGTTTCTACGTTTTGATTCTTATGGATAAAGCTGACATGGACATCTGTGTACATTTTTGTGTGTGGACTTATGACTTTACTTCTCTCTAGTCTACCTATGAGTAGAATCATCATATTATATAGTGACTTTATAATTTATCATTTTGAGGGACTGCTAAACTGTTTCCCAAGGTGACTGCACTATTTTACTATCCCATCAGGATTGTATAAGGGTTCTCATTCCTCTATACACTTCATAATACTTTTTATGGTCTGTCTAAGTTTTAGCTACCGTTGTGGATAAGAAGTTACATTTCACTGTGGTTTTGATTTATATTTTCCTATGGACTAATGATGCTGAGCAACTTTTCATGTGCTTATTGGCCACTTGTATATCCTCTTTAGAGAAATGTCTATTCAAATCTTTTACCCATTTAGAAATTGGTTTTATATTATGCATATTTTATTGTTTAATTTGAGAATTGCTCGTATATAAATACAAGTTCCTTATCAAAAATATGATTTTAAAGTATTTCACACACATTTGTGGGTTATCATTTGTCTTATTCTGTTTTGTGCTGCTATCACAGAATATTGAGACTGGGTAATTTACAATGAACAGAAATGAATTGGTTTATGGTTCTAGGGCCTGGAAAGTTCAAGATTGAGAAGATGGCATCTGGTGAGGACCTTCTTGCTGTGTCATTCCATGGAGGAAGGGCAATGATGGGGCAGAGCAGGTGTGTGTGTGTGAGAGAGAGAGAGTGAATTCACCTTTCTGCTGCCTTTTTTGTTTTATCTGGGTCTCGAGCTGATTGGATGGTTCCTGCTGACATTGAGGGTAGATCTTCCCTACTCAGTCCAGTGACTGATATGCCAATCTCCTCTAAAAAACCCTCACAGACCCACCCAGAAATAACTCTTTGCAAGTCTCTAGGTATTCCTTAATGCAGTCAAATTGACACCTAAATTAACAACTAAATCTTTTCACTTTTTTAATGATGTCCTTTTAATTACAAAATCTTTTAATTTGATGATGTACAATTTGTGTATTTTTTTCTTTCATAACTTATACATGTGTCAAATATGTGAAACAATTGCCTAACCTAAGGCCATGGTAACATATTCCTATGATTTCCTTTAAAATTGTTTAGTTTTATTTGTTATATTTAAAACTATAGTCAATTCTTATACAAGGTGATGCATATAATTCTTTATGCCCCACATAAAAAAGAGAAAGAAAAGAGGCCATACTTCATATATATAAACAGAGACTTCCATCTCTTGAACTGGCAGTGTCCATAGTTGAAAAGTCAAAACTGAGCACATACACTACACTGAATCTTTTGTCATGTGACCACTGCTGTCTGGCCAACCATACAAAAAGCTGGGAATCAAAGAGTTCTTTCCATTTGCCTCTAACTTCATCATGAGTCTCATTTATTTTTCTATCAATTAATATTCAATTATAAACTATTCTGGGACAGATATGGCAGATTCACTCTTAGCACTGATTCTCACCTTATCTAATGTACTATGGGGGATGGAAAGCTGAAAGAGCTCTGGGAAGCTAGGATTCTGCATGTGACATATGTTTCTCAGCACAGACACATCTGCATTGTTCTCAGATGTGGAAGTGATCAACATGACTCAGGAGCTTCTTCCACACAACAACTAGCAGGAGAGCCTTCTTCCACAGAGAAACCAGCATCACAGAGGCATCCAGTTATTCAAGGTAACTGATTATTTTTTTCTTTTTATCTTCCAGTCACTAGCATCAGAAGTTCTGAGCATGGACAGTGACACTAGTGATGTCATTAGCTGTATGTTTCTCCTGAGTTGTTCCTGCCTGTATGTTTCTTAGTTGTATAGGATCTAACTGTAGTTCACTGGTTCTTCACTAAATCCTTTTCTGTTCAAGCTAACCCAAGTAAGTTCTATTATTTGCATCTGAGAACCATTATTAACACACTCCACATTGTCTCCACCCACCCATGCTCACAGCCTAGGCTGGCAGCCTGTTCTTTAATATGCTATCATTGTACAATGCTCCTTAGCTTCCTGGGTTCTGACCTTCATATCTATTCCTACCTCCCTCTACATCATTTTCTTCTGCTGTATAAAATATTATGAGCAAATTCCTCTATGCCCTTAATTCCAGGGCCTAACATTGTTTTATTTCCCAAGTCACTAATTTATGTATCGTGTTCTCTGTCCTTCTAGCTCACTTGACCAAACTAATCCCACTTCATGTTTTAACCATCTTGATACTTTTTCCTTATTATTTTTCTATTTTGTCTTCACTTTTTTCCCTGAGTTCAATTATATGGTCCATTATTTAATAACTTTCTCTTGTTCTTCTGACATTTTTTGCCTTCTGGGCAGCTGAACATAGCTAGAGAAAATCATCTAAATTAACAAATTAGCACTACTATGAATTGAAGATCCCACACCATAACTAGACCACCCATATGGCTTGCACATTGTTCAATATTTATTTGATAAAATTGCACAACAAATATTCCATACATCCCCACTTAACCAACATCAAACATCCTTGCTACCCTTATCACTGTTAGCAGGTGATCTCCAACTTGTTTTTCACAAGGCATGAAGAAACCCTTTAAAAGGAACAATCAAAATATGTTGACTTATATCAGCAAGTCAACTGGAATTTGATTCCATGCAGTTCTTTCTGTATTCTTATAAAATATGGTATTTCTGCCTGTATGTACCTTGCTCAAATAATATTTCAGGAAGAAAGGAAGGGAAGAAGGGAAGGAGGGAGAGAGGGAGGAAGGGAGGAAAGGTTGGAAGGGAGGGAGGAAAGGTTGGAAGGAAGGGAGGGAGGAAGGGAAGAAAAGCTTCTACAAATCTCTCCTTGCATATGTTATAAGATATTCCTAAAAGAACTCTCCAGGATTTTTGATGTCCATCTCAAGCAGAGAGCACAAATTAAGTAATTCACTGCCCTCTGGCAGGATCGGGGAACTGTTAGTTGCTGTTATTTATTCTTTCCAAGTATTTAATTAGGTAAATGATTTAAGCTTGAACAAGTGTGATCCTGTTTGCTAAAATTCTCAAGGAATTGTGGGATAATCTAGCACTTTGGCTAACAGAGAGGCAAAATACAATGAATCATGTTTCCTCAACTGCCCTCCCATATTGCAGGTGCAGACAGCACACACAGCTGAAGAGGAGTGTTTGTAATAAAAAGAAATCCTCTGTTCATTCTTAGCTATGAGAGCAGAAATTTATAGTGTGAGTACTATGTCCCAATAAGCTTCATAGACAAGCTTCTGTGAAGAAGATACCACTCACAAATATGAGATACCATGAAAATCCCAATTCCCTGATAGAGGTATAACCTTCCTGGCATGTATTTGCTTTATGTCTATTCATGTATCCTTGATAGTCTTTGTGTTTCCAGGATTTTTTTAAGTACTCAGACTTTTAAAGTTCTAGGATGTTTTACTGACAGGACATCATTTCAGCAAACATCTTTCCAAGATATTAGAAAACAATTCTATTACCAACAGGCACATCCTATATTAGGCTATCATAAAGGAATTCCTACCTTAGAAGCCCAGATTATGGTTTACATCAAACTTTTTCATTTCTTCTATTCAGTTATCTGGAAGTAGATTTTCAAATACTCAGTCAGGCTTATAGGAATGTCTAAATATTAGAAATCCAGATACAATGTGTACTACATATTCTTAGATGAAGCTGTCTGGAAAACTGAAAGAGCAAGACTCCATTTCTTGGATGTCTCTGGAGGATTCCCTCATTTGACTCTACTTCAGATCATTTATTATTGTAGGTCCATGAAACCATCTTAGTCATGGCAGTCATTTTGATAATAGTCTACCATTAGATGCTTGACTAAGGTGAACAACTTGTCCTAGTTTGCCCAGGGTTTTCCCAGTCTTAAAACAGGAAAGTCCCATATCCTGGAGACAACCCCGGTTTATGCTGGACCCTCTTCATCCCTGAACACCTTGGTTCTACTTTTTTTTCAGCTATTTCACTGTGTGGATAATTCAGTATCATCATTTCATTTTAGGTATCCC
Source organism: Pongo pygmaeus (assembly GCF_028885625.2). Classification (NCBI taxonomy): domain Eukaryota; kingdom Metazoa; phylum Chordata; class Mammalia; order Primates; family Hominidae; genus Pongo; species Pongo pygmaeus. Next base: position 68,958,873 of record NC_072376.2, on the reverse strand, counting down.
AGGTATCCCAATTCATGTCAATTCCTTTAGGTTCTTAATTAAGGTACTTCTATCCTAATGAGCCTGTATATTACAAGACACTTAAGATGGGTTGCCAGAGAAGTGTGTGAACAATTTGTTGGAAGGGTAGGTAAGTATGGTAATGATAAGTAAGTAAGTAATGATAAGTAAGGTGCTAACCTCCCAACCTGCTGAATTGCTATATACCACTCACTAAAAGAAGAATGTTCCTATAGCATCTTTACCCAAAGTCTTCATTCCAAACCAAAAATACCATACTGGACTTGTCTATTATCACCATCCACCCAAGAGAAATTCGAGAGACAGACAGCTTTATAATGAATCATCCAAGTCTTTGTTTCAGAAAGTCTAAGTTCCAGCCCCTCTCCTTATGCTAACCTCTTTAGCAGCAGATCTACAGCTGGGTGTTTTATCTCATAAGTATAAACTCATCTCGGTCATATTTCCTGCTATGGGACACCTGCACACCAAATAAACCAAGATCTGGTCCAGAAGTAAGTTGAGGGATGAGGGAGTACAGATAAGTCAAACTTGATAACACATTTAAAGTCTGGAAATAAGTGTGCTGGTACAGAAAAAGAACAATTCATGGGTCATAAAATTGCTTTGGAATTACTCACAATAGGCTTCTTCTTTGCTTTCCCTTGTCTTCTGACAATCCTCATTCATTTTCTTATTTTACTTCTCTATTGACCCTATAGCTTGTTAGATCAGTTGAATAAACATCTGCCTTTCAGATTTTAAATCCAAAATCAGGTCTTGCCTCCCTCTTCAAGCACGTCATATCTAGGGTTCTATCATTGGTAAAAAGTCAGAGGAATTTCCCATTCCTCTGTTTTGTAGGCAGCCCTTACCAGAAAATTCTTAGCAACAATCAGGTAATGAGATTTTCAAAGACTATTAAGGCATCAATTTTCACTAGCAACACTATTACATGTACCTGTTAGCCATATTTTACATTCCAATTTATAAGGACAATCACAAGAGTCAAGACAGAAATTTTCATGGCAAAAGAATTTTAAAATAATTTAACGTGAACTAAAAAGGGTCACAAATTATGGTTTCCACACCCCTGTCCCTGAATTTGTTTGATTCTACAAAACAATTTCTGTGCTATACTAATAATTTATGATCATTCATTTATCAATATAGTATCTGTGAAAACTGCAGTGCTAAGCTCCTCATTAAAAACTGAAAACTTACTCTGAATTAAAGTATATTTTCAGCATTACTATTCTCCATCTCAAATGGCAGACATAATAGTAATATCACATCTTATTTATAAAAGTTACACCCCAGTGATTTACCTTGGGAAGATGTTGTGTGAGTATTTAGAGGTGTTTTCCAGCCAAAGATGAAAGATGTAAGTATCCCTGGAATATAGCATACTTTCATTGCACTTTACAGATACTGCATTTTTCAAAAATTGAAGGTTTGTGGCAACTTTTCCTTGAACAAATGTATCAGCACCATTTTCCTTATAACATGTGCTCACTTTTGGTCTCTTTGTTACATTTTGGTAATTCTCACAATATTTCAAAAGTTTTCATTATTATTATATCTGTTGTGATTACCTGTGATCAATGATATTTGATGTTACTATTGTAATTATTTTGGGGTACCAAGAACTGTGACCATATAAGACAGTGAACGCAATTGATAAATGTTTTGTGTGTTCTGACTGCTCCATCAACTGGCTGTTCCCTGGCTCTCCCTCTCCTCAGGCCTGTTTATTCCTTGAAATACAACAATATTGAAATTAGGCCAATAAATAACCCTAAAATGGACTGTAAGTATTGAAGTGAAAGGAAGAGTCACACATCTCTCACTTTAAATGAAAAGCTAGAAATTATTAAGCTTAGTGAGTTGAAAGCTGAGATAGGGCAAAAGCTAGGCTTCTTGTGCCAGTTATCCAAGTTGTGAATGCAAAGAAAAAGTTCTTGAAGGAAATTAAAAGTGCTATTTCAATGAACACATGAGTAATAGGAAAGTGAAACAGCCTTATTGCTGATATGGAGAAAGTTTTAAAGATCTGAATAGAAGTTCTAACCAGGCACAACATTCCCTTAAGCCAAAGCCTGATCCAGAGCAAGGTCTTAACACTCTTCAATTTTATGAAGGCTGAGAGAGGTAAAGAGGCTGCAGAGGACAAAATTGGAAGCCAGCAGAGTTTGGTTCATGGGGTTTAAACAAAGAAGCTATCTCTATAACATAAAAATGCAAGGTTAAACAGCAAGTGCTGAGGCAGAAACTGCAGCAAATTATCCAGAAAATCATAGGTAAGATCATTGTGAATGTGACTACACTAAACAACAGATTTTCAGTGTAGATCAAACAGCCTTCTATTGGAAGAAGATACCATCTAGAACTTTCATAGCTACAGAGATCAAGGCCTGGCTGAAAACTTTCAAAAGACAGGCTGACTCTCTTGTTAGAGGCTAAGATAGCTGGTGACTTTAAGTTGAAGCCAATGCTCACTTACAATTCTAAAAATCCTAGGGCTCTAAAGAATTATGGTAAATCTACCCCGTCTGTGCTCAATAAACGGAAGAACAAAGCCTGGATGACAGCACATCTGTTAATAGCATGGTTTACTGGATATTTTAAGACCACTTTCAAGACCTACTGCTTAAAATAATAAGTTCTTTTCAAAATATTACTGCTCATTGACAATGTACCTAGTCACCCAAGAGCTCTGATGGAGAGGTAAAAAGAGATAAGCATTGTTTTCATGCCTGCTAACGCAACAACCATTCTGTAGCCCATGGATAAAAGAGCAATTTCAAGTTTTGATTCTTATTATTTAAGAAATACATTTCAGAAGGCTGTAGCTGCCACAGATAGTGATTCCTCTGATGGATCTGGGAGAAGTCAGTTGAAAACCAGGAAAGGATTCACCAGTCTAGATGCCCTTAAGAACATAAGTGATTCATGAGAGGAGGTCATAAAATTACCATTAACTGGAGATTGGAAAAAGTTTATTCTAATGCTCATAGATGACTTTCAGGGGTTCATGACATCAGTGCAGGCATTAATTTCAGATTTGGCCAAAATAGCAAGATAACTAGAATTAGAAGTGAAGCCTGAAGGTGTGAATGAATTGCGGCAATTTCATAATAAAACTTGAAGAGAATGAGGTGATTTTCCTCATGGAAGAGCAAAGAAAGTGGCTTCTTTGAGATAGAATCCACCAGTGGTGAAGATGCTATGAACACTTTGAAATGACAACAAATGATTTAGAATATTACATACACTTAGTTGATAAAGCAGTGTCAAGGTTTGAGACAAGTTTTGAAAGTTCTACTTTGGGTAAAATGCTATCAAATGGCATCAGATGCTACAGAGAAATCTTTCATGAAAGGAAGAGTCAATCAATGTGGCAAATCTCACTGTTGTCTTGTTTTAAGAAATTGCCAGACACCCCAACCTTGAGGAACCATCGCCACCCTAACCAGTCAGCAGCCATCCACATTGAGGCAAGACCCTCCACTAGCATAAGCATTATAACTTGCTGAAGGCTCAGAAGATACTTAGCATTTTTCAGCAATAAAATATATTTTAATTAAGGTATGTAAATTTTTTAGACATAGTGCTATTGAATTAATAGAATCCAGCATAGTGTAAAAATAACTTTTATGTGCACTGAGAAAGAAAAAAGATATATCTGTGTAACTCACTTTATTGCCTTATTGGCTTTATTTCAGTGGCCTGGAACCAAATCTGCAATATATCCCGGGGTTGCCTGTATGTGTAACTTGCCCATAGAAGGAAAATTCCTTGTTAATATGGCTTCCTTCTTGAAGGTTAAAAGGGCAGCCAACTTTGGCAAGTGGAGAGCAAATGATGAGACACTGCACGTAGTAGTGCCAGTAGTATTGCCAGGCATTGTTATAAATGCTTTATGCAGTTGGCCTTTCATACACATTTGTTCTACACCTGTAGATTCAACCAACCTCAGATTTTAAATATTAGAAAAAAAAAGTAACTATACTATAATAATTAATAGAAATAAAATATACATATGACAACAATTTACATAGCATTTATGTTGAATTAGGTATTATAAGTAATCAAGAGATTATTTAAAGTACACAGGAGAATGTATGTAGGTTATAAGTAAAAACTGTGCCATTTCGCATAGGGTACTTGAGCATCCATGTATTTTGATATCTGCAGGGGGGTCCTGGAACCAATCCCCCATAAATATCAAAGGATGACTAGGTATTAGTTTATTTCATCTTTTCAACCATCCTATGGAATCCACATACGATTATTATTCCCCATTTAAAGATGAGGGCAGGGAGACAGATGTTCAACATTTGCTCAAGTACACACAACTAGGATATGGAGAAACCCGGTCTCGATAGCAGGCAGTCTGTCTCCAGTGTTCTTACACTGAACCTCTGTGCTATATGCAGCGCCTACGTGTTGCTCAGAAAGGGGTGGACAACTTGTGTTTCCAGAATCTAAAAGAAGTAGCCGTCAAGTGTCCTGGAGTAGAGCAAGGGAAATTGAATGACACTCTGAATTTGTGATGCTGTAAATTCATGAGTAAATTCTGAATCTGCATATGAGACTTGTTCTCCTCCTGGGAGGTGACAGAATAGGGACAGAGAAAATGAACTTTAGACAAGGGCTGCAGTGCCTATGCTGGTGCTCTTCTTTGTGGTGAGTGCAGAAGAAGAAAACATTTAAATTTCCCTGATCTAAATGTAAATGTAGGGCTCCTTAATTGTGGGATGGTTGCATGTGTATAATTTTGCCTGGCTCAGAGATTAAGCTCTAATGGGCTTGGAGGAAGAATTGGACAACAACACTTTCTAGTGCGCTTTTGGCAGATGAACTTCTTTCAGAACGTGTTTAGGATTTTGTTATTATAATTGACAAAATATCAACATTAAAAAGGTTCTCAAGTATATCCCATAAGTTGTTGGGGTTCAGAATATCTATGAAAAATAATTCATATTCAATCCATATGATAATTTGGAAATTAACAAACTTCTTTATATGGTAGAGATTCCACAGTGAATTCTGGATTGGAGGAGATAATGTGGACCCCCAAAAACAAATAACCACTAGCGAAGAAGAATTGAGAGTAATCCAGAGCAATGGTCCCGAGCTTTTTTGGCACCAGGGAACAGTTTCATAGAAGACAATTTTTCCATGGAAGGACGGGGGTGGGGTGTGGGGTGGGCACAGTTTCAGGATGAAACTTCCACCTCATATCACCAGGCATTACATTCTCATAAGGAGCACACAGCCTAGACCCCTCACATGTGCAGTTCACAATAGGGTTTGTGCTTATCTAATGCCGCTGCTGATCTGACAGAAGGTGGAGCTCAGGCAGTAATGCTCCCTTGACCGCCGCTCACTTCCTGCTATGTGGTCCAGTTCCTAACAGGCCACGGACCAGTACCAGTCCATGGCCTGGGGCTTGGGGACCCCTGATGCGAGCTGGCTGTGACCTCTCAGCACAGTCACACCTGCAAGGCTTGTGTGTCTGGGAGAGCCAAAGATGAGACATAGGTGAAAAATGCTATTACTATCCCAATAGCACTGAAAATTTTATTTTAAAGTGGCACTGCTCAATAATAGCCACAGGCCACATTTTTGCTACTTAAATCTAAATAAATAAAACTTGAATACAATTTTAAAAGTTAGTTTCTCAGTGTCACTAGCCACATTTCAACTGCTCGAGAGCTCCATGTGGCCAGTCCCCACCACATTGCCAGCACAGGTAAACATTCCCATTATTGCAGAATATCCTATTGCACAATATTACTTAAAGAATAATGACTTGTTCACTACATGAAAGAGAACAGGACTGGGGTTACTAGGGGAGGTCAGTACTGGCAGAGCAACTGCATTCAATGAAACCAAAGAAAGAAAGCATCACAAACTAGAAGCAGAAGATTGCAGAGCAGCACCATTTATTCTATGTGGCCCAGTATCTGGTAATCAAGTGCGCAGTGGCTTCAAGGTATGTCCTGGGAAATTGCTGTGATAGGACCTGTTTACCCTCATAATAAGCAAAGCCTGGAATGTCTCAGAGATAGAAAGACAGCTAGATAGTTGTAGATAGGGAGTTACCAATGCATGAAGCTCTCTGATGTGACAAATAGTAGAAGTAGGCTATTACAATGATTAACTTATTCTGAGTCATACAGATTTACATATTACACATGGATTACACATTTTCTTTTTTAAATAAAAGTGTTTCTTTGTTTCTTTCTGATTATATAATAATTCATGCTTTTTATAAATACTTCAAACAATATAGCAAAATGTAAGAGGAAAGTCAAAATCACTTGAAATTTTCAATTAGTAGACATAACCAGCAATAACCTTTTCGTAAGAGAGAAATAAATATATGCATATATACACATATTGTTTTTTATTTTATCTTTAATGAGTTTGCTTTTTGTCTTGGCATTTTTAATAGAGCATTTTTTTATCATCTCCTTTTATTGTGGTGTCTCCTTGCTCTTTCCATTAACCCAAATTCTCTCTTTGTTCATACACTCAAGTGAAAATTTCTACAAAAGTATTTCCCTTCTCTGTGTATTAAATTGAGCTTATATTATATATACATTACTGCAATTTGATTTTCTCACTTAGAATTGTATGATAAAATCTTCTCAAGACAACTCATAAACGTTTAACTCATCCTTGCAAAGACTTCACATTTCTGTGGGAAGAATGTTCCATAATTTTGTCAACAGCTTCCCTACTTACTAGTGCTTTAGCTCATTTCTAGATTTATCCTCATAAAATTGTATTGTAGCATTAGTGTTAGTGGCCCCTGTCCTAGATTTTTACCATACCAATAAATAAATGCAAATAAACCTGTAGATTTCCTGGAATCTTCTTATTGTGCTACAGAAGTCTTTGTTTGTGATATAAACATATATATACGATATAAACATCAAATAAAATTGCCATATTATATTCCAAAAAAAGCTCTACAAAATCATCTTTCACCAGTTATGTACACATGTGTGCATTCACCCTTTGTACCTATTGGTGCCAGTTCTGATTATTATTTTATTTTTGGTAACCTGTACAGAGTTACCCTGTTATTCTTTTAATACAATTAAAAAATGTCTACTAATGAGTCCCACAATATTTTTGTGTTTAGTGTGTATTTGGTTGTCTCTTCCATATGTGATCTGTCAAAGACCCTCTGCAAACATTTCTATAAGGCTTTCTTTCTCATATGAACATGTAGGAACTCTTTGCAGTAGGGTTGTGGTAGTGAACAACTCCTATGAGCCTAACCCTGCTTCTATTCACATTACAGTCTCCAGGGGTTACATAAAACACAATGTAATTTATATCCACTGAAATCATGTCATGAAATAAGGTAGCACTAATGAATATGAGAGATAATATAAATATTGTACATATGTCAAGTATGTGCATTGTAAATACTTTCCCAATCTATAGTTTTCCTCTGACTATACTTATAATGTGTCTTGCCTATAATTTTATATAGGCAAGACTATACTTATAATGTGTCTTGCCTATAATTTTATAATGTGTCTTGCCTATAATTTTATATTTAATAGAACAAAATTTTGATAGTTTCATTATAGCCAACAATTTTCCTTTTTTTTTTTTTTTTTTTTTTTTGAGACAGAGCCTTGCTCTGGAACCAGGCTAGAGTGCAGTGACATGATCTCAGCTCACTGCAAGCTCCGTCTCCTGGGTTCACACCATTCTTCTGCCTCAGCCTCCTGAGTAGCTGGGACTACAGGCACCTGCCACCATGCCCAGCTAATTTTTTGTATTTTTAGTAGAGACGGGGTTTCACCATGTTAGCCAGGATAGTCTTGATCTCCTGACCTCGTGATCCGCCCACCTGGGCCTCTCAAAATGCTGGGATTACAGGTGTAAGCCACGGCGCCAGGCCTTCCTAACATGTTTTAAGAGATTCCCTAATCTCTAGTTTATTTGTTTGGTCTCCTAAAATTTCCCAACATTTCTGCGATTTTATTTTATATTGAAATGCTTAATTTATCTGCAATATGTTTTCATATGATGTAGAATAGGCTTTTATATAAATTTCTTTCAAACAAATAGTCACTTGTGCCAGCCACAAGTATTAAATTAGCCAATATTTTCCTGCCTAATTGCAATACCTTCTTTTTCACGTATTGAAATTTATTGATTCTGAAATCTATTTCTGAACTCTGTTCTCTCCACTCACCTTTGGCTAAGTCTATGCCAACAGCACAGTGACATGATTACTGGGGTTTGCATTTTTTTCACATATGGTAAGGCATATCTCTGCTCAACAGTCTTCTATTTGCATAAATTACATTGTTAATACTAGATATTTACTCTTCAACACAAACTCAACAGCTTACTGTGTCAATTTGAAACAGACTATTTAGATTATAATTAGAATTTAAAGTGTGTATTAATTTTTCTTGTTTTTATTTATATTGAGATCTTGATATTTCTTAGGCTTTTTTCCCTTTTACATTTATTCAATTTTAATTCAGTCATATCTTATTTACACAATTTACTTATTTTATACATCTTAAGTTTAAGGTGAAAAAATGTAATATGATAAACAGAGCTTTCTTAATATTAAGAATCACTATACATTGAAAAAAGTTTAAAAGAGTTACAAGAATAAGTTGAAGACTATATTTCAATACATAATTTTGTAAAAGACTAACATACAAAATATATAAAACTAAAAGAAGAAAAAGTCATCCAAATTTACAAAAAAAAAGTGGGCAAATTCAAGTACAAAATAAGGACAGAAAAATACTTCCAGTACCCCTGAGAGTTCCCTGTGCTTGCTATAAATCAATACCCTGAAAGACATCACACTTCTACTTCTATCAACATAGATTAGTTCTACCTGTTTTTGAACTTAACATAAGCTGAATCATCAGTTTGTCCTCTTTTTGTCTCTGTATTCTTTCTTTCAGCATTGGGTTTCTGATGGGTGCATAGTCACTCATAACCACTAATGGGACTATTGAGAATGCTTAGTTCTCTTTGTTCTCCTGTAGCCCTGTTTGTCTCTTTTCTTTGAGTGCATTCGAAATTTACTGTTTACTTTTGGTGTATCTGGGTGTGAATACATATGTCTGTGGGACAGTGGGGGTATTTATCTTCTTTGAGTATTATGAATCTGTGATTTGACATCTTTCATTGCTTTTCAAAAATTTTCAGCTATTTTCTCTTCAAACATTTCTTCTGTCCCATTCTCTCTTTCTACTCCTTCTGGAACTATACTCATGGTATATTAGACCATTGATATTGTCCCCCAGCTCTTGGCTGTTCAGGTCATTTTTTTACCTTCTTTTACCATCTTTCTTTGTTAGTTTGAATGATTACTATTAACTATTTTTGACATCACTGATATTTTATTGAAGGAATTCTTAATTTCTGATATTACTATTTTTATTTCTTGCCTTTTCCATTTGACAATTTCTTATAGTTTCCATTTTCTGTTTATAATTCTCTTTTCAATATATGTGATTTTCTTTCCTTCCAAATATTCTACTTAGTTGTTTAATTTAAAAAAAAGTCTATGTTTGTGTTAGTGTGTGTGTGTGTGTGTGTGTGTGTACATTTCTACTGCTCCTGTTTCCTCAATTACTCCTATTTTTATTGAAGTTTTCACCTCATTCCTCTATGAGCTGTATTTCAGTTTTGCATCTTGTGACTGAACTTCTTTTGTTGGCCTATCTATGGTAGGTTGAATAATGTCCCCCAAAGATATCCACATCCTAATCCCAGGAACCTGTGAATGTTGCCTTACATGCAAAAGAGACTTTGCATATATGATTAAGTTCAAGATCCTGGGTCATCTGAGTATGCCTGACGATTAGTAAAGTTCCTTATAGGAAGGATGCAGGAAGAGTTAGTCAGGGATGGTGATGTGAAAATAGAAGCATAGGGAGAGAAGGTGGTGTGAGAACAGAAGCAAAGAGGTTGGGGTGGAAGGGAGAGAGGGAGAGACAGAAAGAGAAAGAGAGACTAGTGGGTGCTCCATGGCTGGTTTTGAAAATGGAGGAGGATGTCATGAGTCAAAAAACGCAGGTGGCATCAAGAAGTTGGAAAGAGCAAGGAAACAGATTCTACCCTAGAGGCTCTGGAAGTGTAGCTCTGCTCTCCTCTTGGTTTTAGCCCTCTAACAGCCATTTCAGACTTCTAAGTTTTAGAACCATAAAAGGATAACATTGGGTTGTTTTATCATATAGTTCATGGTAATTTGTTCCAGAAGCCATAGGAAACTGACACACAGCCTTTTAAACATGCAGCAATTTTCTTTTTTTCTCAAGGCATGGGGGCTTAGGTGTGGATTTGTGTTTACATTGAGGGTCAGCAGTCACAAAGGTAATAAAGAATGATGTGAAGTAGGTAAGACATCAATCCATGTTTGGGACAACTGATGAAAGGGGCTCTGCATGTGCCCTCTGTACATCTTCAGTCTCAAGTGATACAGTAATCTGCCCATGGTTCCACTATTTTTTATTTTCTTGATAATAGGAGAAGCTCAACATGCTAACCTGGGGCCAATACCGATCTTCCCTGTGGGTTTTTGAAAGTCTCTGCTGTATAAACCCCGCCAAGAATCTGCAAATTACTAGGTGTTGACCTTGATCTTTGATTCAGTTCTTTACATGTTTGCCCAACTGTCAGGAGAAGCTTCCTCAAGCCAGTCTTCTTTTGGGATCCCCATAATATTCCAGACCTCATTTCAGATGGTTATGCATTACTTGTAGCAGCTCAGACGAAGCAAATTACTTGGAATTGGGATTAGAAGAGAAGCAATATTTGTTTTTGTAGTAAAGCAAATTTTAATGTTGATAAAATGATAAAATAATAACTAAATCAGGAAATAATAGGATGTGTATAGAAAGTCAGATCAATTTAACCAACCAGAAATCCAGAAGCAGGCAAAATTCATAAGATAATTTAAAGGACACTTCAAACCAGTGGGAAAATTCCAGGGGAAAAAAATAAGTTTGATCCTTAATGCCACCTTGTACCATAAAAACTAAATATTTGAATATAAAAGAAATGAATCTTACAAAAGGTGACAGGAATTTTGGGAAAATAATATAAAATGTTAGGACAAAGAAAGGTTCTCTATGTGTAATACAATATTCAAAGGCCAGAAAAGAAAACAACGATAAGTTTGACTAGGTTTTTAATAACAAACACGCAAGGCAAAGAAGTCACCATAATCCAAGTCTAATATATAAAAAGCTTTCACATATTACTATGAAGAAACTAACAGTATAACCAAAAAATGAGCAATGGATATGAAATGACAGCTCACAATATGAGCACCACAAATGAACTTTAAATGATGAAAAATGAACAAGCTAACGCTAATAAAATACATTAATATTAAATTATAATAAATATCCTTTTTACCTATGAGATTGTCAATGATTTTTTAAAAGTTGGTAATGCCTGTTTTGGCTACTGTATGTAGCACAGTCATCCTCAACATCTCTGATGGGTTTCCAAATGTGTGATACCAACAGTTAGGAAGTTAAGATGTATTCATCTTTGTATTTACAACGTTCAAAGCATTTCATGACACAGTACAAGAACAATTTATGCTTAAATAATGAACAAATTCGATGAGAAATCATCTTGCTAAGAATGTTTACTATCCTTTATTTACTAAGGGAGAAACTACTGTACACTTACAGAAAATTAATGAACAATTGAAACAATAGCTGTGCCAATTAACTCTTAATCAAAAATTTAATTAATTATACACAGCTACTCTGGAGAATTCTAGCTAATCCAGACACTACTGTAGCTATCCTTTTGTTTTGGAAAAATATCACATCAAATTACTTCAATGCAAAATGTAATTTTTGTAATTATTCATTATTCTGAGAAAGTGATTTTGTTTTCTTCAATGTAGACATTTTTTCTGCTAGCCATGCATCTTCAGAATTGCACCGATAGTCACACCCACCATCAGCAAGGCATACCAACTAACAAATAGATTGTAAACAATACAGTGTGGGCAGCATACTACAAATTTATTGGAACTATAATTATTTATTTACTCGAAGAAAGTCTTCTCTTTTCATGATCACCATGAAACTCTAGTAAATTATACCAGTAAATAATATCTGAAATTCTCAAGTGTTTAAAAAAGTCAATATATTGACGTCTGTAGAACAGAATTTTAATCAATATTACAGTATATTAATACATATTATTAAGTGTTGTTAAAAGATACTTTTTCACGAGATGAGCATATAAAAATAATCAAGTAAAAACTTAAATTCTTGGAGTAACAAGTGGATGAATTTAATAAAAAAAACTTTTAAGAATATTTTACTTTTCAAATGTTTTTCTTCACTGTAAACATTAGTTTCAATTAAAATTTCGAATATATATTATAAAAACATAATAAGGGAAGATTGTGAATTTCTACAATTTTAATATACTTGTAAAAATATCTTTCCAATATAAAGTCCAACCTTCAATTTTATATATATATATATATATATATATATATATATATATATATATATCCATATTAATGGAAAAATCCTGGACATTCAGATGTAATTAAAATCAGTTGAAGGAATTATAGACTACTTTGTTTCTAATTCACTGAAATTAAAAATAACAATAGTGATATGAAGGCATTTATTTATTGTATGGTAGATATGCTCTTACGAAAAACAGTGAGAGAATATATGGCATATTAAGATTTCTTTCTAAATATTATAATAGTAATAACAGAAAATGAATAAATGATCTTCTGTCTTAATGAATCCATTTGATAGGCAAACACCTGCATTACATGCAAAACACTTCTGTCATTGATATGCTTATCATTTTCTCCTGAATGACCTTGAAGCTTAATGAAATTCACATGAAAGTTTTACTATGCATGTTTAAAGAAAGCAGTTAAAAAGACTCAGATAGCTGTAAAAAACCGAATCTCATTTTATTAAAAAAAAATCCTCTGTTCTCATTTACTGAAAAAGTAAACTGCTTCAATTCAAAAGCAGTTTACAAGCAACTTTCATGGTGCATCTTTGTTGTCACATGGCAATGTCCCCTAGATTGACAAGTGGTGCAATGGTCCTTGAGGACTGATTTCTAAGGATGTTAAGAGCATGAACTTCATGATTTTTAAATACTTTCTTAAATACATGCTTCAAAACAAAGTCAAACATTGAACCAACAATTTAAGAAGAAAGAAGGTCTCAGTGTTGACAATAGGAAACACTATAAAGAACATTCATCTAGCTTCCTGTTTACATTTGACAACAGTAGAGGTACACAGTTGTGGAACAATGTGAAATGCCTGGGCTCTGTTCAGCAAGGTAAATCTACATAAAGTCACTAGTGATTAAGATAGAAGGAATCTTTAGAGTGCCATATGCTGACATTTGGAAAATTTAAATGACATGTGTTAAATCTATTAATATAGGAAACTTTCTGTGAGCTTTTAGAACATTTACAGACTTCTTGATTTGTGATTTCCCTATATAACATAAAAACATGATTTCTTTGGGTTAGTAAAAGCTTTAGGCACAACAATATACAGAAAACAGGTTTTCACTGACTTTGCAGCCTACCTACCCCCACCCTTAGGCAACTCTCCTGGGGCACCATTTCCAGTTATAATTCTCATCAAGAGATGAGACCATTTTCTTTCTAACAAGAATAATCATATTTATTCAGAAAAGCAAGCTGCAAGTGTAGACCTGAATTTTGCCTTTTATCCTCTCCTGAAAATACAGAAAATGCAAACAAAGAGAATTGTGACCTTACATTAATCAGGTGCTATTCATTGCACAACACAGAACATCTCTAGAATCTTTTTATATGATTTATCTACTTGTGATACTAGAAGTGTTCGAATCCACAGGACTTCTTATGTTTCATGATGCATAGTGTAGAAAATGCATGCAGCGTTGCTGTGCTTAGCCATATTGGAGCCTGAGGCAAAGACAAAATCAGTAATACTGATCTATCTGTATTTAAAATTTGGATGTTTTGTTCATCACGGTTTTTGAATTAATTCTTGTTTTTAAAAATGTATTGCATTAAAAATAGATAAATTGAATGACATCAAAATAAAAACTTTTGTGCATCAAAGAACTCTAATAATAAAGTGAAACAGCAACCATGAAATGTGAGAAAATATTTGAAACTCATATATCTGATAAAGGGTTAATATCCAGAATATATTTAAAAACTCCTCCATCTCAAAAGCAAACAAACAAAAAAAAAAAACAACCCAATTAAAATATGGGCCAAGAAATTGAACAGACATTTCTCCAAAGAGGATATTATCCAAATGGCCAATAAGGACATGAAAGGATGCTCAACAGTACTATTATTAGAGAAACACAAATTAAAACCACAATGAGATACCACTTCATACCCATTAGAATGGTTAAAATCAAACAGAAAATAACAAATGACACTGAGAATGTAGAGAAACTGGAACTCTTGTGCCCTGCTAGTGGCAAAGCAGGGCCACTAAGCAGTACAGCCTCTATAGAAAACAGTATGGTGCTTCCTCAAAAATTAAACAGAATTACCGTATGATCCAGCAACTCCACTTTGAGTTTATACCCAAAAAAACTGAAAGCAGGGACTTGAACAAATATTTGTACACTCAAGTTCATAGCAGCATTATTCACAATAGCCAAAATGTGGAATCCATCCAAGTGTCCATCAGTGGGTAAATGGATAAACAAAATGTGGTATATACATCCAAGGAAACATTATTCAGCCTTAGGGGAAAAAAAGGAAATTCTAATATATGCTACAGTATGGATGAACCTTGAAGACATTTTACTATGTGAAAACAAGATAGTCACAAAATGACAAATACCATATGATTATACTTAAATGAGTTTCCTAGGGTAGTTAAATTCATAGATACAGTGGAATAGTGGGGGTTGGGGGCTAGAAGAAGGAATGAATGGGGGAAAATTGTTTAAACTATGCAGAGTTTCAGTTTGGGAAGATGAAAATGTCTAGAGATGGATGGTGGTAATAGTTGCACAATAACGTGAATTACTTAATGCCACTGAACTGTAGACTTTAAAATGGATAAAACAGTAACATGTATGTTATGAATATTTTGCCACAATTTAGAAAATATTGCATGTAAATATTACCCAACTCAATTATTGGCGCTACCTCTCCTTCAACTCACTTAAAGTTTCTGCCTGAGAGTGCTTTACTAACTTCACCCTTGCCCTGGCCCTGGAAAATTTCCGTGTTTGTTTGGCTCATAGATGCTATGATCTGAATGTTTGTGTCCCCCCAGCCCCAAATTCATAAGTTGAAACCTAATCCCCAATGCAGTCTTGAGATGATTAGGTCATGAGGGCAGAGTCCTCCTAAAAGGGATTGGTGCCATTATCAAAGGGGCCTGAGGGAGCTTGTTTCCTCCCTCTACCCTGTCAGGACGCAGTAAAAAGGCGCTGTCTAGGAGGAACAGGTCCTCCCTGGGCACTGAATCTGCTGGTGTCTTGATCTTGGACTTCTTAGCCTCTAGAATGGTAACAAATAATTTTCTTACCCAATCTACAGCATCTTGTTATTATAGCAGTCTGAGTGGACTAAGACAATAGAATACAGCATAAAATAACATGTTATTTTCTTTCTTTCCCCTTCTTCCCACCCTCAAACTCCTGGTGTTTGTTCTTTTATAAGATAGATTAAAATGTACTTAAATTACAAGCTGAGAACCCTATGTTGGGCTCTGGGTAACAGGGATGCACTTGTGAGATTTCAATTCTTTATCGAGTTTGATTTCTCTATTCATCTCTCCTTCACAGCTTTCAAAATCTTAGTCTTAAAATTATTGTAGTAGAAACAAATATTAAAAGTAATTTTTTGAAAGGTTATCTCAAAAGCTCTGAGAAACTTCACCTTTTACAAAGACATTGGTTAGCTCTTGGCATGGTTAATGTTAGCATGTTTGATCCCTCTATCAACGAAGGAGAACATTTTGAAATTGGCTTTATTTTTTGCTAAATAAAATATCACCACATATAAGGGAGAAATAATGTTTAAACAATATTTTGATAAATATATTATTTAAAATGCATGTGAGGAACTCCATATCAAAAAGAGAAAATAAAAATTAACTAACGTTTCAAAGTATATAGATCCTTCATTTTATGTTTGAATATTCATGAATTTATCAGTGTGTAAACTGCATTTGAGAGTACAGGACTTTTGTAGTATCCTCAGTGAAAATGATACCACTAACTCCCTGAATTGTAAAATCAAGGCTATCTCAAATGATTTAAACTTAAGGTTTTCACTCATGTTTAATGCCAAAATATTCCTAACTATAACGTTCACACTAATCCAATTTTTAAATGCAGCTATCAAAAAACAAGTTGCAATTTATACAGCACAAAGTCTCTCTTCTTACCTTGACGGTAGCTTCATAGACCATAGATCTTCAAAAAACACCAAGGGTTTTCATAATAATGGTGAAGAAAGAATCAACTTGGATAAAATTAAGTAGTTTGTCTTTTTTTTTTACGCTACCATATCCCAATTGTCTAGCATTCCACTATCCAGAATATAGCCTGCCTGAAATGTATTGATTTTTCCTTTCTATATTCATTTAACAAGTATGTACTTTTGACAACTACTCTGTGTCAGGCACTGCCCTGAATGCTGAAGATACAATCAAAAATCCCCTCATGGAAATATTCCAGTGCTGGAGAAAATATACCCATTAAATACAATATCTCAGACCTATGGAATTACAAGTAGTCTGGTATAATCTATTGGAAAACTGTAAGTGTCATGAAAACGAATATAGGGTCCCAGAACCAATCACAGAAGTGTTTGTTATATTAGGATATGCCTTTACCTGGAGCTTGGAGATGAATAAGAGTTACCTTAGCTGAATAGTGGAGGAAATTGTTGCGGTCTTAGCACAGGGAACAGGATTTGCAAGGATCCTGCATTGGAAGGAAGAAAATAAGAAAGAATCAAATGAAGCCCTTTCGTGGGATAGGAAGGAAGAGAGTGGTGACAGTCACACTTGGCACACAGATTCTATTTGTCTTCACACAGATAAAGGAAAATGGTGCTGTCTCTCTGGCAAATTAACTTTTTCACTGCCCAGAATTTCTACAACCTTAAATTCCCTAACAGCTAATCTACTGCCCTTCTTTCTCCCTGACTTCAGATATAATGGAAGAGCTTGTCTAAAGTCTTCCTGTCTCTGTTCCAATGTCCTGAATGTTCATACTGGATATGTCAGATGTAGGGAAAAAAAAAAAGCTGAGATGGGGATGGTGGTGGAGGGTATACTCTAACAAGCAAAGTGAACATAGGAGAGTTAGAAAATCTATGTTTTATAAAGTGCAAATATATATCAAAAATGAGTATATCATGTTAGTGATTTTTTTTTTAGATTCACCATAATGATAAATGCTGAAGAATTTGGAGAAGCAAGAGACGAAACACATTACAGATCAAGAACATCTTTTTTTTGTTTTGTTTTTTGTTTGTTTGTTTTTGAGACGGAGTCTCACTCTGTCCCCCAGGCTGGACTGCAGTGACGTGATCTCGGCTCACTGCAACCCGAGTAACTGGGACTACAGGCGCCGGCCACCAGGACCAGCTAATTTTTTTTGTATTTTTAGTAGAGACGGGGTTTCACCGTGTTAGCCAGAATGATCTCAATCTCCTGATCTCGTGATTCGCCCTCCTCAGCCTCCCAAAGTGCTGGGATTACAGGCTTGAGTCACTGTGCCCAGCCAAGAACACCTTTTTAAATGATTTTTTTTTTTTGGTAGTCATTTTCTAACATGCAAATGGTTTAGTATTAACCCTAGGTATTCAAAATTGCAATGCTTACATATTTTTTACCAGCAGGGACAAATAATACAGATTTTTTATTTTTATTTTTGAGCTTCAGTTTCCATATGTGTAACCTAGATGTACACACTGCAGTGCCTTCGGTTAGATGTTGATAATATGTCTGCATACACATACATATGTACACACAAACACAAATAAATAGATCACCGGTTGCAAATTACAAGTAGGGACTCTGGACAAGATGGAGTTATGTGACTTGCCAACGTGCATTCATAAATTTTAAAAAATTGAACTAAAATTATTGTACCATATACATTCATGACTCAGTGTGCCTTTTATTAAAAAGTGGGAAAAGTGAAGTTCTTGACTGTGGAAGTGAGAATTATTGGTTTGGTTTCACTCTCCTGTATGACGTAGCTCTATCAGTGGTAATACAAGCAGCTTAACTGTTTAGGCAAATTTTCACAAATTCAGGATATTAAGCAGGGTTTAAGAGGGATTTTCTGATGACTGCTGATGTTCTCGGCCAGAAATCAAGGGATTCTCATACTTTTCTTTCTCTCCATGTTTCTTATCTTCTTATCGTGCCCCTCCTCTACCAGCATTGCAGCTTCCTTCCCTTACAGTCACAACTTTCATCCTTCTGTCCCCTGCAGAACCTTTCTATGTCCTTTTATTTTCCATCCCTTTAGTAAGAAATTAAATCATATTTTTAAATAAATTTAATCAATTCAATGCAGTTATACATTTTTATATTCTACATAAAGATAGTATATTTTTGGTATTTCTGACAATAACCTCTGAAAACATTAAGTTATCCCTTACTACCTATGTTTAATATCATTTTCCTTCTGATTCAGTGACCTTAACAAAGAAATAGGCTATCCACCCTGTTTATGTATTAGTAATTTTAATTCATCCTACACATATTTTTAAATTTCTATGAATCAGGCCTTAGGCTGTGGGTACAAACATAAACACAATCATTGAAACAGATGATGTTTCCAGAAAATAGACATTATACAATATTCAGTTCTTTACTATGATGATGAAATCAATTCCTGGTTTCATCTTTTCTCCATCTAATAACTGTGACAATGATGTTTGCTGCATCTAGAGTCAGTATCATTCCCAGCATCAAATGTGTGTTTCTCTAGTAAGAGTGAATACAGCCATCATAATGTGGATTGCAAAACTCAGTGAACACTGCTACCTCTGGACACTGGAGAAGAGAAGCATATTGGGTGCAAGTCTGTGGGGAAATGGGGAGGAGGGACAAGGAGAACAGTTGCATTCCCTAAGAGAAAATTAGAAAAAGTATGCTGTTTTAAGAGTTGTTCAAACTATGGTGGTGGGGTGGGGAATACGTGTGTGTATGTGTGTGTGTATATATATACATGTACGTATATATGTTAGATACATATGTATATATGTGTGTGTGCCTGTATATGTGTGTATGTATGTATGTATGTTAGATACATATGTATGTGTGCATGCATATGTGTGTATGTGTGTTAGATTCACATATGTGTGTGTGCGTGTATATGTGTGTGTGTATACAGAAAACGTTCTATGTAAAACACAGTCGAAGCTATCATTATCAGATAGGTACTTCCCTATGTTAGAGGCTGCCTACCTCTGGAGCAGGGGACAATAATTCTGGAGAAATACATGTGCTTCCAAAGCTTTGGCTTTAAAAGTGCAAGTGGTTCTTTCAGATTTTGAGTGAAACTCTTACTATCTCACTGGCACAGATGTCATCAGAGACTGGCACATCTTCATGTCCGCCACTCAGCTGACCAGTAAGGCACTTTACTGCCTTTTGGGTATTATCTCTAGATTCCTCCATTCAATAAAGGTCTTAAATTGAATTATGGGTGGCCGTTTTTCTCAGTAATAAGCCAGTGTTTCATGAGTACGGGAGTAGTTACAGGTCCAGAAATGGGCATTTCCTGTTTCCCTTCTTTGAAAATGGCAAGTACACATTATTATGCTGGGGCAAGAGAACTAGAACATGCTGAAAAGATAAACATTGTTTTTCCACCTAAAAGATAAACATTTTTTTTTCCACCTTCTCCCATTTTCTGACCTCACCTGTCCCCTGTCTGACCTCTGGGGGGCTTAGTCGGGATGTCAAGGAAAATGTAAAGTATGTAAAACCGGCTCCTTAAGTAGTATTTGTACCCCTAACGGTGGATTTCTGAGAAAAGATCCAGAAGACTAAGAAATGCATATCTAATGAATAAATTTCAGGGAAATTGGAAGGTTTGGATAGAAAGGAAAGCACTGTTTACATACATAAGCATACTGTGACGGATCAGGGCAAGCACTCCAGTGTCACCATCTTCCTGTATCTATACACCTTGTACAATGCAGGCCAAGGCTGTGAGGACTTCGGCGGGCAAAACGCTGAGGAAACCAACCTGCCTCCAAATCCAAGGCGTGAGATTTACATTGCAGCCTTTGTGATGCTGCTTAGTTAACTGGCTGTATTTATGCAGATATTGTAGACTTAGTTCCTTTTAAGTTTTCCCCCTTTCGTGACTGAAATCATGAATTCCTAAAAATAAATAAATAGCAAACCAAAGGACAAAAAAAAAAAAAAGCCAAAACAGGTTTACCTAACGGGAAGCCTGGAAGGGTTGGCGTTGGAGAAGCCGCTGGGAAGCGGGGCAGGCAGCAGAGAGCCGCCCACCGGTCTCCGGTTCTCTGCCCCGGGCTCTTTCCAGCCCGGCCTTTGGGTAACTGGGGTGGGGGAGGGCGGCCGGCTTTCAGGTCGGGTCTCCCGCAGGTTTGGGAGCCCGGTAGGCCGTGACTGAAAGACCGTGGCAACAGCGGTCAATTGCCCTTTTAGAGCTCATTTTGGGGGAGAATGGTAGCAGAGCCACTGCCGCCCTGGCTCTTGTAGGTGGGTCTGGAGTGTCACGTAGGCACCCCAACTCGCGCTGGGGGCCGTGGTCCGCAGACTCCCACTTCATTGCCCCGGAGGCCTGAGCCCGCCCCACCCGGCGGTGGCTGCACCTTTCCCGAGAGTCGGGGCAGCGGCGGCTGGAAAGTGGAGGCAGCCTAACCGCGTAGCGCTGAAACCAACATTCACAAATGCAAACCCCTGTCTTCCGTGGATAAACGGTGGCGGCGCGCGTCCGAGCGTCCCCGAGGGGCTGTGGGGAGCCCCCGGGGAGAGCAGGAAAAGAAGCGGGGTGGCGGTGGCTAGGAGGCGACTGAGCCTTCTCGCCTGGCCGGAGGAAGAGGGAGCCGGGTCCGGGCGCGCCGAGCCAGCCGCCCCTCGCGCAGTTCCTCGGCTGCGGCGCGGGGTTCGCCCCGCTTCTCCCCCGCAGCACCCGGCTGGGTGCCCCCGGAACAGCACAGTGCGGCAGGCGGCAGCGTCCTCCCCTCGCCTCCCCCACATTCCCTCACCTCAGCCAAGGAGGCAGCCCCGGCGCCCCCGCCCGCCCGGCCCCGCGCCCCCGCCCGGAGCGCCCCAACCCGGAGCGCCCCCACCCGGTGAGCCCCCGCCGGGTCCCGCCGCTCAGCCCCGCCACGCTGCAGCTGGAGCTACCGCCGCGGCCGGTCCCGCAGACCGGGGAGGAGGAGGAGGAGGAGGAGGGGAAGCCGGAGAAGGAGGCGCGGGGAGGGGGGATGGAGCCGGGAGGAGGAAATAAATAAATAAAACAATAACCTCCGCGCCAATAAGAGCGAGGGAGAGAGCAAGACGCGACCAGAGAGCCACCGGGGCCGACTCGCGCGCCTCTGAGAGGCTGTCCGCGCGCGCGCGCGCGTGTGTGCGTGAGTGTGGATTTGCCTGGACTGGAGCTGGAAAGTCCAAACTAAAAGTGTTGCTCTCGCCGGGTGGCGAGGCCGCGGCGGAGGCTGCCCAACTTCCCCGGGCCAAGTGAGTGGCGTTGCCAGCGCCTTTGGCGAGGCGGCGGCCGCTCGGCCCTGCGCCCGGGCACGGCGGCGGCGGCTCCGCTCGCCCCGGGAGGGAGCCCGCGGCCAGGGCTGGACTCTCGCCCCGCCACCTCCACCGACTCTCTCCTCAGCCTCCACGCCTAGCACCCCAGCAAGGTACGTGGCGCTTCCCGGGGCGCCTTCTTCCCTAGCACACCCCGCGCGGATTTTTGGCTGCCTAGATTCTTCCCCTTCCCAGAGTGGTCATCATTTGTCAAACTTTACCTCCACTTCGCACATGCCAGCGGCTGCTGCAGCCGCGCTCCCTGGCAGCGTGGGCTCCGGTCGCTGATGGGAACCGAGAGGAGGGTGGGGGGGAGGATCTGCTGGCAGCGGTGGTTCCCATCTGGATTAAGATCGTATTTCGGAATAACTCGCAGGTCTTACCTTCCGGGGGTGTCCTTCATTATGATGTTCCCTGTGATGCTGGTAATGGTTTTCGTTGCTCCTTCTGCACGGAAGGACGTACAAGTTTGCAGGAGAAGGTACATGAAAAGCAGGTGAAGTTTGCAGCCACTTGACTCCAAGAGAGGAGTAACACTTTCTTTGCAGTAGCAGCTATGGTTTTGAAGCAGCGGCGGCGGCGGCAGCGGTGACAGCGGCCTGGCCGGTGGCGGCAGCTGCACGTTGTCCCCTCTGTGACTGGGAGGAGGAAAAGTGGGGCTGCCTCGTCGGAGAGCGCAACTCGGGAGCTGCCTGCAAAGACGCTGCGGGGGAAAATGCTAAGGGCTCCCAGATCCTTGGTAAATCGTGTTTGGAGAGGCATGATTTCCTTTTGTGATATTTATGTGCTTAATAACAGACACGCTTAAAAATCTCTTTAAAACTTTTATGCATACGATTTCCATTTCTAGATTAGGTGAACGACTCTGAAACCTCTTAGATAAATGCCAAAATCAGTGAGATCGGAGCTGTGTGCAAACCTGCAATGAATTGCCCAGTGCCTTCTTGTTTGTAACGTATCACCTACTGGGAAACGTATCTTCCGTGCCATACTATTTTAGTAATAGTTATAGGTTCATTGTTATTATATTTTTTCTTACGGTGAAGTAGGAAGTTTTTAGTGAAACGAAAATTTAGAAGTCATAGTAAGTTTCCAAGCAACGTGCTTGAGCCTTTTGAAGCCACCTGCTGAATTAGTTCATGTTACTTTTCAGAGGTTACCACTTTGGTGCAGGAGATGTAGACATATCCAGGAGATGGAGCAGTGGAAAACTATACTGGAACCTGCATAACACTCATTTATCCCAATGTAATCACAAAGAGGCCAAATAAATGTGTATGGAGCTCACTTTAGGGGAGACACTGGTTTTACTGTCGTATTTGGAAAAAATTTTGTGTCTACTGAAATATGATTGGAATATATCTGTAGAAACTTCAATTCTTTAGGCTTCTTTTTCATTCATAAAGCATTTGAAAATAGTTTTTGTGCATATTAGAGTACAGGATGATTCATTCATGTCAGAAATGTCAACTGGTCCTTTGGTTATATATTGTGGTGACTCACAACACCATGAAAAACAATGCCTTCTGCCATAATAAAAGTCTAATTATTGCGTTATAGTTTAAAAGTATAAAAACTTGCATTTGAAAGTAAGCAAACATCATTTTGAATACTTTTTAGCATTCTAAATGCAACTGAATTTGTGTTTTGCAAAGTTAAGATAGCTAAATACACTTATTTCTTCAAATAATTTACTGCAGCTTAAATTGAAGGAAAAAGTTAATAAAACGTTTTAGTCATTCTTGTGAATTGATGTTCCTTCTTCCCCAAAATTTCATGAAATTTAGATCTGTTGTGATCTGGTCACATTCATTTTACCTTCAGAGACAAAGACGAAATTCTTCAAAAGCCACTTTAAAAAATCCTTACATTGATATATTATGCTAACAATAACATCAGGAGAGAATCTGCCTTCCTACAAAAATTTTAAAACTTTGCAATCAGTCATGCATCTGAAAAAATAGCTTTAAAGTGAACAGAGACAAATGGGCTGCCCATTTCACAGGCAGAACGGCAAAGACTTAGGCACCTGCTTTGTTGCACCGTTTCAGGAAAGAACTGGTTCTTCAGTCTAATCTGCTCATCTCCCATCTCTTGCTCCTTTCATTGTGTTTTGTCATAGATTTTACCGTGGCAGAGAACTGAGCTTAACTACTCTGAAAAAAATCCTATTAGATCTTACTTTAATGTCATTATTTAGCAATTTAAAAGTTACAGCCATACAGCAAACATTTTAATGAATTTAGAGACAGACACGATGCCATTGAAAAGTGTAGCACTAGCAATCATTTGAATTAAACATGCTTTACACTGAGGGCACATGTTTATAAAATATATGTGACTGTTTTCTAAATCTTCAGATAACGTCTGTAGCAAAGTATTTACTTATGCATTCTGAAAGTATATTTCTTTCACATTCGCATAATATCCAAGAAGGCTTGGAACTCCCAGTGTTATAAAATAGTATAACTACCTTTCTGAAAGAACTAATTTTATCCCGCCTGTTGCCACACAGATTAAATGATTATAGATTTTTCTAAATTTATTCCATCCTAAATTTATGCCCCTTTACACAGGCAAGAACAAAAGGGTTTCAGTGTAAGATGCTGAAAGTTGTATGCCATATTTAAATGTTTAAAAATATGAATACCAGACATTTACTAATGTATCATCTCTATTAAATGTGTTAAATTCCTCCAATATAACTCTTATTGATAGTTTACAAATCAGCTGGTCAAAGCAATGTTAATGTAGTAAAATAGGTTAAACGTAGGTATATTATGGTCATTGCTCATGTGATATATATCTTCAGAGAAAACCGGGTGCCTTGTAAGTTTTTCTGTAAACTCAATATAAATGAAATGCTGATAAGATTGACATAATTTTGATATAACTTTGACATATATATTTCTACATATTTTGAGACTTTAAAAATATAATCACTAAATACTCTTTGTACAGTACTGAGCGTTTTCAGTTAAGTTTATTGGACTGATACAATCCTGTAATATGCTACTGAAGTTGAGTTCAAGTTTGTGGAGGGAAATATTGGATACATACATACATACATACATACATACATATATACATACACACATGGGTCATCAGTTTTCACTGGGAATCTTGGTAATGGGAGTGGCAATGTGCCTATTGAAGAATTTTGGAAAATAGTCTAATCATCAACTTTAAATTCTCATTTTAAAAACGTGATCAAAAATAGATATCTGTTAAGTAGAGGATCTGTATTTAACCTAAGCCTCATGGTAATAGTTGAAGCTTGGCATTCACCAAGTGTTTGCACTTGTTATTACAGTAATTTTAATGCACTTTCTGCATTATTTGTATTTTCATTCCATCTCTTTAGGACATTGTTCTAATAGAGCTATAATATAGCTCTATTAGGTAGTTTTCTTCCAGCACCATAAAATGTAGCCACTGAGTTTAGACTGAAATATAAAACCGCAATTACATTTGCACCAACCTAAATTTCAACTGAATTAAGTTTTTGAAACTCATATAGAGGGATTGAGAGATTATGAAGAAACAGAGATTTCGGTTTTTTCTCCATTAAGTTATCTTCTGGGAGTTAACATGGGTTTATCAGTCAGTGACGATCAAGCAAAAGATGAAACCTTTTATTCTTTAGTTTCTGTCTTGTCACCTGCCTGTTTGGTTTCTCTTAGTGTCAAGTATGACTGAGCATGACTTTCACTTATAATTTATAGAAAAGGCATATATGTTTGAAACTTGAGTGTTTTATTGGGAGGCACCATTAGTTTTTAATAAGAAGAAAAAGTTTTTAGCACTATATATAAGGAAAAAATCATAATATAAAAAAATTATTCTAGATGAGTACAGCAGTGAAAAATGTATCTTGGGATATAAATTTTAGCAGAAATGATGAGGATGCAAGATTTATCCCAAATCATATTTCCAACTTTGAGTATTACTGTAATTTAATTTTTATATATTAATGCTGTATTGGGTACAAACACCTTTACCTTTAACTCTCTTTAATTACCACTTCTTTGTATAAAAGTCTACCAAGAATATAGCTTAATTATATATGTATAATATGATTGTTTTCCGGCATATGTTATATGATATATATCTCATAAAACATATTTTTAACATGAGTACAGTTTTGCTCATACAATATTCAGGGATAGATTTTATCACTGATTATCCCAAATTTTTTTTGAAGCCCCAGAGTCCTCAGATAATTTTCTATATGTTACTGTATAGGACAGTTCTGCCATATAGCTTTAGAGATATTTAGTCATAGAAATATAATTGGGTAAGCCGCCCTACTATTCACGTAATTACCATGAAACTTGTGATAACCTCTAAATACAATATGTTATATAAACTGTTTATATTGTTACCAAGGGATTAAAACCATGGGACAAGACAAACATAGTCATTCTTTATAGTGGTCAAAAACTGTCTTTCATGCTTTAAAGGGCTTATATTTAGAACTTATTATGGAAAAAGGTGTATGGATCAAAAGTGGATATCAAGTGTGTGAAAAATTATTTACCAGAATCACACTTACTAAGTATTATAATAAGCATACCTTTCTAATTATTATTTTCCAAAGGTAGGAGATTGGAGAGGCATAATTAAACGTACCTGATATTATTAGAATAAAACGGTTGTCTAACTAGCATTTTCATTCTGATAGGAATAAGTTTCATGATTTTGATTATTTCACAGCACCCTTAACAAATAGAATTATACTGTGTTTTCCAATATGAATATCTTAAAGGTTTTGAAATGTATGATTGATTATGATTATCAGAACTTTGTGCCTAAACTAAAGGCAGCTAGCAGATAGAATACTGTTGGCAAACTGAGAGGCTGAATACTGGTGTTGCAAAAAGTTTAAATTGATGTTACTTCCTATATAACCCCAAATCAGTATTATTACCACTTTGCTAGTACTTTTATTATGAATATAAATTATATTAGATTCTTATTCAACTTTCCATGCTTAAATTACAGTATGTTCAAGAACTTGCTTTAGTAATAAATATTGATAATTATTGTGTGACAGAGAACTTTACTGGTAACATTAGATTTAGAACGTCATTATGCAAAACAGACAATAAAACAATCTCTACTCTGGGTCTATAGAATTTACTAAATTAGTGCCCATGGGCATGTGAGAACAAAAAGTGTCCATATGTCAGCTTCAACTATATGACAGAGGGAGAAAAGTGAGGAGACACCTTTCCATGAATGTCTTCCCTCCAGTTTATACCACCAGTTTTCTAAATAAACTTTATTTTAACATTTTTTAAACCCGGACACTTTTAATGAGAACCAATCACAGTCACAAATATCAGTGTATTAATGGATTGCATCAGTACTTTATATTTTTTCATCTTATAGCTCAATCTATCATTCATTAAGCAGAAAGATTCACATTACCTTTTTAAAAATACTTCAGCAGTTACATAGACTGATTTTTAATAGTTGTCTATTAAAAATAAAATAAAAATAATAAAAATAAAATAAAAATAATATAAAAATAAAATAAAATAAAAAGTAAGAATAAGTTGCTGATGCAGTTTTTAGGATTTAATTTTGTTATTTAGAAGATAAATATTTATAGGTTTAAGTTTTGATTGTAATTAAAATTAACAGCAGCAAGAATAAATAATCCCATATTTCAGCCAAAATGTCAACTAGAAATGATAAAGTGGCTTTCTTGTGTATATGTGTGTGTGTGTGTGTTTCAATTTTCTGTATCAATTAATATGTACTATCAGTAGAATAGAATATTCTGAGAAGATAATAGTATCTTGTTGAACATAGATTTAAAGGTTAAGCAGTTACTATTGAAAAATAAGCATGCCAATTTACTTTCCATCTCTAAGCCTTTTTCTTAAAGTATATTTACCTAAATTTAAACAGCATCTATAATATTGATAAAAATTTTTAAAACATAAATGTCAAATTAAGTGCTCAATAAATATTAGGATCCATCTATCTTTGATCTCTTCTTATTATCAAATAAAAATCAGTACACTGATATCTTTCTTTTAATAACAAATAGGTGCAAGATAGTCTAAGAGGTTAACAACCAGAAAATATTTGTTTTGTAATGGGGTGTTCATAATTTCTTTTTCTCATTTTCTTACAGATTTATTTTAATTTCATATAGCATATAACAATTCCTTATGCAAAATAAATGTTTTTTTGATAAAATTAAATACACTAAAGTGTCTTCAGTTCTTAAGTATGTTGCCTATAGATTTGAATTTCAAAAGTATTAAATTTATATTTTGCATGTGTCATTATTTTTATTGTAGGTTTTTTCCCAAATACAGGTCCTCTTGTGTTATCATTGTGAAGTTTTTTATTCCTACTTTTCACATTAATACTTTTCCATACAACTTAATTATTTTGCTTTTTATATTCAGAGCAGAGTTGACAATATTGCAGTTATTGCCAACTTTATTTTATTTTGACTTAAAATGTGTTAAACTCACATAAAGTATTAACACTCATAATAAATATTTTTCTAAAATTATTTGTGTGAGTCAAATTTGTTAGTGATTTCTTCAAAATTTTACTTGTAACTGCGGGATCAAAATAAAAAAGGTTAATTTTCATATAATTAAAGGTCAGTGATTTTT
Organism: Pongo pygmaeus; assembly: GCF_028885625.2. Taxonomy (NCBI): domain Eukaryota; kingdom Metazoa; phylum Chordata; class Mammalia; order Primates; family Hominidae; genus Pongo; species Pongo pygmaeus. The sequence continues at coordinate 68,930,424 of NC_072376.2, read as the reverse complement.
TTAATGCTTACAATTTGTTTACTTCAAGAAATCTAATAACATTTTCAACAAAATGGTGTTTCTTATTACTTGTGAACCTTATGCTTTTTAAAATTTTGCTTTTGAAACAGTTCACAGTGATTAATTTGAACAAAGAAAGCAAAAATTTAATGGTTATCATACATATATTAAATTAAATTTCAAGAAATGAAAACTTTGTGATAATAACAAATTATAAAACATAGAAATCTCAGTATTTGTTTTCAGAAATTTTGAGGGAAAACTAACCTTGAAATAGTAAAGTATAAGAAATGTTAACAGTAGTCTTAAATGTTCAGGTCCTTATTACGGATTTTGGTAAAGTTTATGTCCAAATTGTTATGCTAGTAATATTTACATAGAATGATTTATAAATTTATTTTTTAAGAAAGTCTTATTTCAGCCACTATTGTTTTATACAATATTGGTAGTTCCAGTTTAGTCTATTTTAAAATGTAAACCTTATACCACTTAAAAATTTTGTTGTTGATATATTTAAATAAAAGAGTGCACGTACCAACAGTACAAATGAAACAATTATCATAATGATGCTGCTTTTGAGATAACAAAAACAGAGAGAAATTTGAAGTTACAAGTACCTTTGAAACAGAATTCACACTCGAATCTGCTTTAGCATGAATTGCACATGAATAAAATTATCTGCTTAATGTTCCCTTTAATTTTTAAATATCAGATAATGTGATTTGGGAAAAATCTCGATTAAAAATATTATTGTATGGTAAGATTCTTTGCATTTTCCTGTTTCTGGAGCTTGGTCATTTTATTTTAGTGAGTTACTATTTGGAATCAGTGTGTGATTAGAATTAAATTGAAAAGGATTTGCAACAGTTCCTATTTGCGTGGATCAGCTTTTCATAACCCCAAAGAAATTATAGAAAATTAATTTTTAAATTGTTTGAGAAGACCAACAACCATAACAATAAGGGACAGTGGTTTCGCTCATTATGTAATATCATTTATAAAATTACAACTGACATATCAATTCAAAAATTATTTCTGATGTTCTAAATAAGTATATATTGACAGATTTTTTTGTAAAATGTTTTCCATTTTGTAATGCAGAAGAGTTTAAAATGTGAATAATATGCAAAACATTTTAGTAAATAATGTTTTTATATACAATTAAGAAAAAAATACGCCTCTAGGCAAAAGAATAAGCAAGTCACCTCAGAAATCTCTTCAAATTTCAAAAACTGGTCAAGAAATAATGGATAAGAAGACCCCCATGCGTACTGTGAGACCAAATCTATAGATTTGTGAGAAAAAGAATCTCTATCAAAAAGGATAGAATATATTCCCAAGGCAGCAGCTCCAATCATACTGACAGTCTTAACAATGTCTATGAGATAAATATTTCTAATTGTGTATGGAAAACATGCAAACTGAACCAGAATCTGAAGGGCAATGTTTGGTAATACTCACATGGGTGCCCTCCGGGAAAGAAAGTAGTTGCTAGCTTTCTGAATACTTGATGTTGCAGACCTGCATGGTCTGATGGCATTAGGAGTATATCATATAAATAGAACAATGTATTCTAATTCATGCCACCAAGCCACCTTCAGATAATCTGTTTACTCTTGCCCATTTTCTTTAGTGAAGTAAGGTGTTCAGGGTGCTTCTGCAGGCAGCAGGCAAGAGCTCCAGGCTCCTATTTGATTTTGATTACAAATTAGTAAATCGGCATAATAGGTTATACATTTCATTTCCTTGTGAATGTTAGTGCGAGTCATCATCCTCAAATCTAATTAGATCTGCAACACTGACACATACTGTAAACCAAACCTGTAAGACCAAGGTCACCAAAATAGTGCCAAACCTGAAACCTGTTCATCAGCGACCTCTGAGAGAAGCCTTCATGTCACTACTGAGAACGTTTATTTTGAAGACTACAAAGACAAAACATGGAGTACAGGAATACTTACTCTTTTGGTTTAATACTTTTTATTAAAATAACATGAAAATTAAAAAGAAAATTAGTTGAGGGAACAAAAAAGGAATACAAATTTGGGATAAGTAACATGGTCAGAAGAAAGATGCTCAAAAATATTTGTATTGTAGTATTTATTAGGGCTTTTAATTATTTGCCCCCACAGAACCAATATTCAATATTAAAACAATAGTCTTTATAATATTTATTAAATGAAATTTTAAAGATCAATTTAGAAGAGAAGTCACATTTTAACATTCATTATACATTCACTCTGTGTATCGTTTTACAGTTTGCTTTTCTGCTCTTCATGATTTTAAAATTTTTTCTTTGTTCGTACATTTAGAACTAGTTCATTCATTATAACCATTGTTCAGTATTCCATTATAAGATTATGATGAAATCACAATTTCAGCATTTCTTTTCTGACTTCTGAAATAGTTCTTAAGTGTAATAATGCATTAAAATACAAACTACAAATGCAAAATACAATACAAAACAATTCTATAAGATAAATGTGAGTGATATTGTGGTATATTATATATATTTTTTATGTATGTCGATTATGCTATATTTATCATAACATTTTGCATAACATTGTTTAAAATTAAAATTCTGAAGCCATTAAACCTTTCACTACAACATTATTTTCATAGTCACGTGTTATTTCATTCTGTGGATCTAGCAAAAGTTATTTAACAATTTGTTATGGTTGGATATTTCAGTTGTTTAAATTGTGCACATTAGAAAGAAAGCTAAATGAACAATTTTACTATTGTTTGTATCTTTGTTGACATTCCAAAATATTTATTTAGGAAAAATTTTAAAAAGTTAAATTACATTAGTGTATGCTTGGATATTTTTTATTTTTAATATGATTGAGATAACAGCTTTCGTAAGCATTTTCTTGAATAATTGGACCCTCCATACTGTTGTGGTTCACTCTTGGGGAATCATTGCTTGTAAAAATTATTTCTGATATTCTAGTATTATAGATATAACACTGAATGCTGCCTAATCTGAGATTTGGCTTCCATTAAAAGCTGTGTGATCTTGGGTGGGTTATTGCATATCTCTTAGCTCCAATTTCCTCACTTACAAACCAAGGAATTTCTAATAATACTTAGAGAATATTACCAACACTGATGTTTTATCATTATAACTCTACTTCTGATTTTAGAAGAAAATAAAGTAGTGTATAGGAATAAAAACATGTTTGTAGATTTTCATGATTTATCAGCATTAACTCACTTGCTGCCAATTAATTGTAAAGTTGCAAGATTTTCTTAGATCAATTTTCTTGCAGATAGACGTAATAAAACACCAGTTATTTGGACTGATGTTCAAATTCTAACCAAGTTTTAGCTTTCTTCAGTTAAAGAACTTCATTGCTCTCTGCATAATATTTTAAAATATAGGCAAATAGATAGTGTCACACATATCTGCAGTTATTTCTCTATTATTTTATTTCCACTGCAGAAATAATAGATATATGCATGTGTATGTACATTCATGTATATTAATTCTTGCACAAACTTACACAAATTTTATTAATGTATACTATAGGCCAATACTTCAATACATATCTTAGGTATGTTTAAATATATTCAAATGTGTGTCACTGTTTTCTCACTTAGTTTTAAAAATATTTATTTCCAATCACTTTAGTTTCCAGGAAACAAACAAACAAAAGAAAATTTTCTTTCTGTTTGGTTGCTTTTTTTTGTTTTGTTTTGTTTTGTTTTTGAGACAAGTCTCACTCTGTCACCCAGGCTGGAGTGCAGTGGTGCGGTTTCAGCTCACCGCAACCTCCGCCTCCTGGGTTCAAGCTATTCTTCTGCCTCAGCCTCCCGAGTAGCTGGGATTACAGGTGTTTGCCACCATACCCAGCTAATTTTTGTAATTTTAGTAGAGACAGGGTTTCACCATGTTGGCCAGGCTGGTCTCAAGCTCCTGACCTCAGGTGATCCACCCGCCTCGGCCTCCCAAAGTGCTGGGATTAACAGGTGTGAGCCACCGTGCCTGGCCAGTTTGGTTGTTTCTCTAAATAAAGTTTACAGGTACGTAACACATTCCTATTGAATTACCTTATGAATTAGATTTTTCCTTGTTTGTTGTTTTAAATCCAGTTATTTTGGCGCCTACCTGAATCTGGTTATCCCTGGGTAGATTATCAAAGATAACCTTTCCTCTTTCAGTGCCACTCTCTCTCCAGGTCTGTAAAAAATGCTCTTTCTAGAAGTTTTTGCTTTTAAAATAATTTTTTTTAATTGTGGGTTTAAATTGGTAGAATAAAAACTTTCAATGTAGACTAGAAAATTAGCTGCAAACCTTCGGCAGCAAATTTCCTATCAGTCAAGGTGTGATAATTCTGATCGTCTGTATTCTCTTGTCAGCAAATAGTGAAAAGTCTCTAATGTATATAATAGAAGTCTCAGTAAGAATGGATCGGTATACTATGGAGAGTCTTAGGCACATATGTCATTTGATGTTAAACTTTAGTCCTTTTTTCTGTTCTTTCTCTCTTTTTCTTTTTTTCCAGTATTTTTTTTTCCCCCTGAAAACATGACCTTTCTTAACTGGAGAAACCTAGAGACTGGGGGCTAGCATAAATTTTAATTAGGCTAAAGTGATTTTAAGTGGTTCCCTTTGCATCTACTACCTGTTATTGATGACCACATCTCAAGAAAAATAAACAAAAAAATGATAACAGGTTAGTTTGTAAATTAAATGGTCAAGGCCTGTCAGGCCTTCTGATCATTTTCCTCTCTATGGGTGAAGATACTGTTTTCTTCCTAGCAAACCTGAAGAAGCTTGCTCTTTCAAATTACAATTATGTTTTTTAACCCCCCTGCTTCATTTTCTGGGACTGAATTTGTTTTGATCCCTTATCCCAATCCCCACGAGGAAATGATGTGCTACTATTTATTACAATTATTTGCAGATGAGTTTTGGGCAATATGTTCTTTTCTTTATTTAAGTCTTGAAGTCTTTTACTAGGGAGATGTCTTGTGTCTGGGTCAGGAGCTCCCTTGGCTCTGAAGCCAACACCTGGCTGGCCCATACCATCTGTACTCTACCAGAAGAAAGGTCAAGTCCTCCCTTTCTCTTCCTTTGATCACCCTTACCATTAATTACTGAGGTTGCTCCTCTTACTTCCCCTGGTTGAGATTTCACTTCCATCCTGGCCTTTCACCTACAGCATTCTGACCTTAAGGTGATCAATCCACATTTTTATTTTTAGTGAGCACCTAGGTGAATATGACCTGTGTAAATAACTCTATTTACCAGCACTAGACCTTAGGAGGAAAACAGCTACCTTTTATAGAATTAGGGAATTTGGGGCAATTTAAAACACAATGTTTGACTTTGTGAGAGTCTTTCTAAATAGTTTCTGTATGCAAGAACCATTAAAAGATTTAGGATATGGAAAATTGGTAAACTTTGGTTTTGCAGATGCCAGAGAAATATAAGGTAAGATCATCTAAAATAATTTGGTTTGGCCATATAAAATAATTAAATGTAAATTTTTATATTCTTTTTTTCTTATCACCATGCACGGTAATAATTAATTCACATACCATTACCTATATGTCGCATTAAATGGAACCCTCCTTTGTTTGTCAGTTAGATGAAGCTGTTTTCCTCCTGTAGCACTGATCAACAGTACACTTTCACACATATTATGTCATTCAGTCTCCTGAGGCTTCTAGTGCCTCAGCGCCTGTTCAGAACTTTAAAAAAGGAAGTAGTGTGGGTCTAGACCCAGCCAGTCAGCCGAATTTTAACAGGCAAAATCATTTTCCCATAACCTAACATTTACGTATTTTTGACATTTTTCTTCAGGTGTTCACCCAGATTGTATTTAGTTGTTTGCGTTAATTGGGAATTTAATCACAAGAAATTCTTGATTATATCTTTGGGAGATGTGGAAGAAACAGTAACTGCTTTGAAGAGATCAAAGCACTGAAAAGAAGTTGTACTGACAGGGATGGTGGCTTTGTGAGTTCCCTCCAGCTGCCAAAACAAATTACACTAACTGGGTGGCTTACAAAACCAGAAATGTATCGTCTCACGGTTCTGGAAGCCAGAAGTCCAAAATCAAGGTGCCGGCAGTTTGGTTCTTCCCGGAAGCTCTGAGAGACATTCTGTTCCGTCCCTCCCTCCTAGCTTCTCGTAGTGGTCCTGAATCCTTCCTGTTCCTGGGCTGTACTCACATCACTCCAACCTCTGCCTCCATCTCCATTTGACCTTCACTTCTGTATTTTCTGATCGTTGCCTGTGTGCTTCAAACCTCCCTCTCCTTATACTTGTCAGGACATAGGTCATTGGATTTACTGCTCACCTTGAATCCAAGATGATCTCATCCCAGAATCCTTAATTATCTGCAAAAATTATTTTTTAACAATAAATTCACATTTGTAAGTACTGGAGGGTAGGGTTTAGGCATATCTTTTTGGGAGATGTTATTCAGTCCACAAATGTGGAAAAGGACAATGTTGGTAGAACTTAAAGGGTTAAGTTTGGACATGAGGTTTAGACTGTGTCACCTGCAGAAGTTGTCTCAGTAGGTAGTATAAAATATAAATATACTATTTGGCACAGTTGCTAAATTTTTGCTAGAGGTAAGAGGTAATGGAGAAACCTGAGTTGCAATGTTAATTTAATTCAAAAATGTACACACTAGTAAGAACTCAGCACAATTCAGAGAATCTAGTGTAAGACAAGGAATATAGAAAGGACAAGGATAAATATTCCAGGGACAAGTTGTGCCAGTGCTACCTCTGGTGAGATTTTTGAGGCTGTGTTCAGTTCAGGGAGGGGCCTTCCATGAGCTATTCCTAATGTTAAGGATTTCTTTCCGTCAGTCAGTTCTACATATTAAGTGGAAAAAGCAGAGGCTCAGAAACCAAACTGAACTGACATAAAGTCGTTGGTTCACCAGTTACTAATATTCTAAACTTGAGTATGCTGTTTATTTTTTCTTCTGAACTTCAGTTGTCCCATCTGAAATGATGAATAAAAAGAAATTATTTTTCATTATTCTTGGGAAGAAAAATAACTGCCTTCAGTGCTGTCCAAAAGAACTTTCTGTGATTCTGGGATTGTCCTCCACCTATGCTATTCAAAACAGTAGCCACTAGCCACATAGTTTCCACTTGGAATGTATTTAATTTTAATTAACTTAAATTTAAATAACCTCTTATTGGCTCTTATATAGAACAGGGCAACTCTGGCACAGTTTCTGGCATATGAAAATGGTGCTCTCTTTATTTTCATTCTTGTCTCATTCTTTCTCAATAGATGCAGTTATTTAAATTGGGTGGGTGGGTGGGGACCAGAAAGTGGTATGTATATCTTGAGTTTAGTGAATTTTAAATATTCTTTAGTTAGCACAAAGCTTTTATTCTTTGCAGAACAATGTTGGAAACTAACATTAGTCATGTAACCTTTGAAATCATAGCACTGTAAAAAAGAAAATTGAATATAAATTATTTCTTAGACTCCCATTTTTACAGTTTAAATACTAAAGTATGAGAAACTCAATTTGATATACTCTGACTTGATTATCACTCCATGGTGCAGATTTCAAGGATACCGTTATGATAAAAAGTGCACAGTAATTCAAGACACGTCTCACACTTCCCGATATGTGATTTATGGTTTAAAATATTCATTGCTCTTTTGCTGAATTTTTAATGACTTTATTTTAACTATTTTCATAGCTGTAGATTTTATTTGGATGCAAACACAAAATTTTATATATTTCTTGGAAAGTAAGTGGAAATGGGGGAGAAGAGTTTTTGATGATACTCTGAAATTCTCCCTATAAAACCTCAACAAAAAATATCAGTCTCTATCTAACGTCATCTTAATTTATTATATACAATTAAAATATGTAACAAAATTGATAAATATACAGCAAAAAAGTGAGAGAAACACGAAGAATAGTTGAGTTTAGCTAATTTATTTAATTTATGAAAAACTAATACACAAGAATTAAATTGTGGCAAGAATGATTGTACTGATATAACTAATAAATATCATTCAAGAGGTGAGCAAGCTCTGTACTATACAAGCAAAGAAGCAAAGTGTATTGACAAGCAAACTTGACAATATATCATATATACTGTTTATGTTATCATATGCTTAGTGAAACACAGAAACACACACTCAACACAGAAACTTAGTAAATTATGACAAATTTCTAATGATAGACTAGTCTCTGGTATAAAAATAATGTAACAAATTGAGAAATAACATATGCAAAAAGAAGAAACTAAAATTATAATTCCAGATTAGTTAGAAAATAGCAGTAAAAATATGCTACATATGGAATCTATGATTGTATACACAACCATAATATAAAGGAACTAAATAAAAATAAAATAAACGAATTACTTAAACATCTGAAAAATATCAACACAACAAAATTTATGCAATTAGAATGAATGATTTAGTACATATAAAAACATAAATTAATGAACTAGGAGGGAAAGCAGAATTTGAAAATAAATTCAGAAACCTGTTCCTTGAAGTCAATAAATAAAACACAGAACGCTTGCTTGATCAAAAATTATGAAAACAAATAGAAAGGACAGCAAGAAAATATGCATCAAATTAATAATATTTCAGGGGGCTATAAATTAGAAGAATTGTCTCAGTAAGTGATTAAATCTGTAAGTTTTCCAGTAGGAAGATAGCTTTTGAGCTAACCTAAAAATAAAAAGTACTATGGCTAGAAAATTTTATTCTTGAATTTCTTCTATAGTCAAGAAGCCTACGCCATTTTAAGTGCTGGAGGTTAGAAAGAGAGAAGAAAATTATCCTAATTAATTTTATAAGTCAATATGCTCAATGACACTAAAATTGGAAAAATCTATATGATTATTGAAAAAGGCGTTTAGTGGCCAGCATGGTGACTCACGCCTGTAATTCCAGCACTTTGGGAGGCCCAGGTGGGAGGTTCACGAGGTCAGGAGTTCAAGACCAGCCTGGTCAACATAGTGACACCCCATCTCTATTAAAAATACAAAAATTAGCCGAGGGTGGTGGCAAGTGCCTGTAGTCCTAGCTACTCGGGAGGCTGAGGCAGGAGAATCACTTGAACCCGGGAGGCGGAGAGTGTAGTAAGCCAAGATCGTGCCACTGCACACTAGGTTGGCAACAGAGTGAGAATCCATCTTAAAAAAAAAGGCATTTAGTTAACTTTAATGTCTATTTTTAATAAATCTTTATTTTTATTGAATTATTAGGCAAATGAATTAGAAAATAAAAAGAATTCAGAGGTATAAAAATTGGAAATAAGAATACAATATTATTATTTATTTTTAAAAACCTGAAGTGACCAAAATATGTTCAGAAACAATTAGCATTCAGCACATTAGATGTTTACAAAACAAATTATTGATAGTATTTATGATGCCAAAATTTTTGAAAATATAAGGATATCTAATAATTAAAAACTGCAGCTAAAAACATAAAAAGTGTAGATACAAATTCAACAAGACCTGTACAGGCCCTGGGTTAAATTTTTTTTTTTTAATTTGTAAAACATTAATACTTTAATGGAAGGAGGTATTTCAATTGCAGAGTTATCATTATACCGGATCTCTTTTCAAAATGCTTGAGTGGAATTCTAGCTCTAGTCTTTACTGATTATTTGACCATTTATCAAGTTTTGTAAATATTCTGTAGCTTAGTTTTCCTATCTACAAAGTAATGACAATACTAAAAAATATCCCATGATCTTAAGTGTTTGGAAATCATCTTATACATACTCAACATTTAGTTACCATTTGCTAATTATTTGACTGTTTCTACTAATACTTCTACTGCTACAGTGAGGAAGTTTAAAACATTAGTGATATGAAATCACTAAAAATTTATGCATTCAATGTAAATTCAAGAAAAAACCTATTAGGATTTTTAATTTGTCAAGTGATTTTAAAGTACCTCTGAAAAAAATATATAAAACAAGAAAAGTACTATCAGGCAATATTGGAAGAGGGATCATGCCCTAATAGATATTGAGATTCATTATAAATTTATATTATTTAACATAATAAGATAATGGAAAGAATAGAGGGTCTAGAAATATATATGTCTACATATATATAGAAAGTTAATATGTGATCACAAAGATTCTTAATATCGGTGGAAAAACTACCTTAACAACCAAGGTAAATATTCTTATAAGGCAAATAGATACAGGACTTCAGAAAAGAAATACAAAGGATCAATAAATATATACTTAAAGTTCCTAGTAACTGCAGATATACACATAAAATATGAATATTGTATTTCTATTTTGCTTAAAAAATAGACCATTACAATTTCTATACTTTTGATTGTTAGGGAATGTGTGTTTTCCACAGCCTCCATGACTCCAGTTTAAGGAACTAAGGTGGGGTATGGATTTGGGGAAGGATAGAGGTCAGAGATAGAGAGATGGTCAAGGATGATGAAAGCTTCAGAAGTTGTTTTGCAGTCATCACTTGTAAAAAAAAGGTTAATAAAATGCTGATTTTCCAGTACGACAGAGCAGTGTCAGAAGGCCATGATTTACTTTATGCTTATTGTAAAATCTGAAAATATTATGAAAATGCAATTGTTTCCTGTATGTAGGGAAATAGACACATATACACTGTTGATCAGAGCATAAAGGTATGCAGTCTTTCTGCAGGGTAGTTTTACCATATTGATCAAAACATAAAACCTGGATATTCTCTGTTACAGAAATTTTCTTTATAAACATTTGTTTTAATAAGAAAACTAATTGTGCAAAGATAAATGCTCATAGTCTTTTTAGAATTGTTTATACTACCCAGAGAAAAAGTAAAATAACCTAAATGTCCAGGAATAAGAGATTGTTTAGAGATGAATCATGTAATGTTCAACAATGGAATGCCATGCAGCCATCCATGGATACTGTTGATTTGTATTCACGGAAATGAAAAACTCTGTACAATGGATCACAAAAGTGAGTATACACACACACACATGCACACACATACATACATGTATATGTCCTCAGAGAGAGCTGCCATAAAGTATGTTCAGAAAAATATTAACAGTAATTGCCCCTCGCCCGTCCCTCATTCCCCCAGACCCCTGTGGTATTTTGGGCTACTTAATGATTTACCTGCTTCACTCTGAGGATTCTTCAAGAGTATGTTCTATTGTATTTTAATTAAATGACCGATACTTGCCTAATCTTTTAACCAGTTCTGCCTATTGATTAACGTGTTCAGAATCACTTCACTGTGATGTAAATAGCTCTCAGGCAGCAGAAATTTTGAGTAAGACTAGAGGAAAGGAGTATTTCTTTTTGAAATTAGCATACCTGGCAGAAGAAAACTTTGGGCAACCCATTGACCCTGCACCAAGGAAGAGTACACGGGCTGCAAGAGGTGCTCGGAAAGGAGGTAAAGGACAAGAGCAGAAAATGCGTAGTTTTCTCTGACATGTAGAAGCAGTGCTTATGTATCACTGGAAATCTCATGGACAGTTGCTCTCATATTAAACACTGCTAATGCCAAATTTTACAGATCAGTGCTACTTTGGAAAGTATTTAATTTTGACTTCTTGGTTCATCCAGTTCCCTTCATCCTGTCAGAACTTAACTCCCCACCCCGAGTTTAGGTAAAGCACAGTCTTCTCTATTGCATTTCCTCCTTTTCACATGCAAGTTCTGCCCCTCCTTGCCTGTGAAAAGGAGGAAAAAGAGATATTTATTAATTAATCCAGTATTTCTTCATTATTCTTCAAGTGTCAGGCACAATGCGAGACCCTGGAAGCTGAGTTTCTGTAAGTCTGGTTAGAGAGGCAGATGTATAAGTAGGTAGTTGCAACACAGCTGCAAGTGCCATGATGGACATCTACACAGCTGGCATTCATATAAACATCCAGAACAAGCACAGGGGAGAGGAGATTCTTGGCCACATAGGGCTAGGGAGGGGAAAGTAGGATGTGAAGTGACCTTAATGTGAAGGAGGTTTCTTTCCAGGGTGACGGAAATCTAAACTTATGAATCACTTTCAGTAGTTGCAGCTTATTGTATGTAAATTATATGTAAGTAAAGATGTTTGTTAACAAAGAAGTCATATGAACACGCATGTTAGCTGGGGTGGGGGGTTGGAGAGAGAAGCGGGGGACAAGGGTATGAGATCAAGCTCGGGCCATTGTCAGGATAGGAGGTGGTAGAGGGTGTCCTTTGGGCTTTAGGTTAATCAGAATTTAGGCTTGTGAAGGAGGCTGGTAAGTGTGGCCCAAGCATGTGCAGCAGAAAATGGGGAGCACGAGCTGGGGAAAGCTGGAGAGATGCAAAGAGACTGCATCCTGCAGGGCCTCGGCCCTAGGGTGAGAAGTTTTAAGTGTCATCTAGTTTGTGTTCATGAGGTTCCCATCCACTGCTGGACTAATTAGGTCTGTTGTCTCTTTGTCTATAAATGGGCATTTCGAAGTAAGCGATATACTCAAGCAGCTTGTTTAAAATGCAGACATCTAAGATCCATGCCTAGAGATTCTGATCTAGTGGATTGCACTTGGGGACAAGAAATCAGCCTTCATGATTCTGATGAAGGTGGTCTATGAACCAAGTTTGGGGAAATATTATTTTGAGAAGTTTCTAAAATATACATATTCATTCATATCCCAAATGCCAAATTCCTTGCATTATGTAGGATCACTGTCATAAGCATTTAGGTGCTCGGAACGTTAGTTTGTGAGCCAGTTCTTTGTTTTTTGCATTCAAGTTCAATTGTAATTACCCACTTCAAAAAATAAAAGTATTCCTGGCCAGGTGCAGTGGCTCACGCCTGTTATCCCAACACTTTGGGAGGCTGAGGCGGGAGGATCACGAGGTCAGGAGTTTGAGACCAGCCTGACCAACATGGTGAAACCCCATCTCTGCTAAAAATACAAAATTAGCTGGGCGTGGTGGTGGGTACCTGGGATCCCAGCTACTCATCAGGGGGCTGTGGCAGGAGAATTGCTTGAACCTGGGAGACGGAGGTTGCAGTGAGCCGAGATCGTGCCACTACGCTCCAGCCTGGGCAACAGAGTGAGACACTGTCTTAAAAAAAAAAAAAAGTATTCCTGCAGCATATTGCCCATAGATGTTATGTTCTTTTTAGTAATATATGGTGTAACAAAGAAAGGTGAGATGTCATTTGTAAATGTGGAATGGACCAATGAAAATGTTACAAACAAAATGAAGCATTTTTACAGTTTGAAACTTTCATAAAATTATTTACAGATATAATTTTAAGGAACTGCACTCTAGCATGGTCTAAATTTAAGGCTGGAAAGAATTTGGTATAGTATTCAAATTCTATGCTTTACTTCCGGTGAAGACCTATGGATACCCTTCTTTTCAAGAAACAAACAAAGATACATTAAGCATAATGCGATGAACATGCTTTGAAGCATGCATTGTATTTCTTTTAAGAGGAAGATAAATATTAAGATTGTAATTGTAAAGCTTTTTCTTCCCCTGAGAGTGTTTGCTATGAACTTCTATTGAATTCTGGAGTGATTCTGCAGAAAAAATATACCACTACCTATAGTGAATTAAGTTATGATGTTTGGTTTTAGAGATACATGTATATTCTCCTTGAGACTTTTTGCCCCCGAATTAGTTATTCATTTTTCTTCAAGACTCTGCTTCAGGAAAATCATCTCATTATGGCCTCAGCCAATGAATGTAACTCATTTTCATTAAAGGCTATTTTGCCATTATGGTCATAATTCTCAATTAAGTTTAATTTCCCTCCTTGACTGTGCTTGTCAAGAAGTATATATGATCAAGAAGATGCCTAATTACTGAAAAAAATTGTTAGATGTGGAAACTCCAGGCAAAACCGACTTTAATAGTCCCAGGGAGTGCGAGACAGCCACATTTAGCCTTAAGAGCAGGTAAATTGATGTGGAAGATTTGAAGAAACTTACCTTGTGCCAAAAAATTTTGTACACATTTTGTACACATTTCAGTATTTGTTGCTTAAGATTTCACTGTTAGAAACTGAGATTCATTCTCTAAGCCCTGGTTAGAAGTAAATATCCTTGAATAAGGTGGAGTTTATTCAGTTAGAAAATGTTTATTTTGTATCCTTAGTATGTATCAACCACAGAAACTCTCACATATTTATTTTGTCATCTTCTAACTGTAGTCTGTATTATTATAATTTTGGATGGCAAAAATTAAGGCACAGAGTATATAGTTATGATCAAAGGGTATAGTCAGTAAGTAACCAAGACACAATTTAAATTACGATCTGTTTACATTTTAAACCCAAGCTCTTTCTATACCATAATAGATGAGTCTTAGGAGCAAGAGGGTTAATTAATTCAAAGAAGTAAATAAGCTGATTCTGGTTGAAAAGGTGGAAATTAGAGCACCAAGGACATTGGTTTAAATAATCCCTGCAGCTGGTGAGAGGTAAATCAAAGGACAGTGCTTAATCAAATTCTCTTGACTCTATTGGTAAAATTTCAGAGACCATTTAGTCCATCATGCCTTCTTTGCTATATGAGAATCTAAATTATACACCTCCGAAGGTCCAAGGTGTTGTTCCTGGTTTCCCTTGTTGGAGAGATTGAGTAGGATAGAGAGAAACCCAAAATCCTTTGGCAACAAGAAATAGGGAATAAGAGTTCAATTCACAGATTGTGAATTCTGTGACCAAGAAAGCACTTTTTGGGGTGCTCAGGGTGGAAATGTAACAGAGAAACTGCTAATTTTGTTTTCTCTTAAAATGATAGTATAATTTTATTTAAGCTAAGTTTTTTCTGTGAGAAATTGTGAACTCATCAGTTTTATCTTATTTTTAGAAAAACTGTACTTTCCATTATTTCTATGATAACTTTAAAGTATATTACAACATTATCACTAACACGTTTATGGTGTGAAAAAGTAGGTTGTTGTTTCTGTAGATAATATATTTACTTTAGAATGCATTTAGGCATTTTGGGAGGAAACCCCTTTGAACCTGAAATTTTTGATACTTCCAAGTAGTTTATATAAAAACATTTGATTGCCCTTTCATAATTCTATTTGACAGAATTGCACATAAATACATATGTTTACGGTATCTTTTTCACCTTTAATTAATTTTTAATGATAAGCATTTCAAATTTTAGGGGGGAGAAATGAGCAGTTTTATTTGTTCACTTATGCTCCATGTACTATAGTAGGCTCCTAGTGCCCTTTTTTTCTCACCATTAAAGAACCAAAACATAACCTCTCTGTAACTCTGGAGGCCTCTTATCCAAAGTCATTTTCTACAGAATGGAAAGCTTCTCATAGTCAATAATGACTTCATCTATCTTATCTAGTAGTTCAATTATCACATTAAAGTGCTTTATTGTGGGGCATTCTCTTTGATACTTTCCTCTCTCTGGTTAAAATCCAACCAGGCAGTGAATCACTTACTTATTATGACTCTTCTAAAACCAGATAAGCCTCAAGGCATATAAGGCAGGTGACCTTAAAGTTGGGCAGTTTTATTGATTCACTTAAAGAATAGGCATAAATATATGTTATTTGGTTTGTATTTTTAAACAAGTTTATTATATTAATTCGAATTCTATAATTTTCCTTTTAAAAATATGTTACTTGGAAAAATATGTAATTGACAACTCAGTATTGACTCTGTTTCATTCCTGAATTGTTTCCATGGGAGGACTCTAAGTCTTTCAAGAACTGGAACGCGTTTATTTATTTTTTAATTATCTATGGGGTTGCTGGGAGTAGAAGATACGACATATGGCAATGTTTTTAAATACTAAATTAATGCTCTTAGATAGAGATTCCTTTGGATGATTTTATTCCCTTTATACTTCTACCCTTTCCTCTTTTGCACATATAGGCAGACTATGTTAGGGAGACAATCTAACTACAGTTTATTTCTAGTAAGAATTATTTATCAACAGTAATAAAATTTTTACAGCTTTAAATCTCTTCCTTTTGGAAAGTGAAACACCCTGATGGCATGAAATGCAGCTGAAAGACCATGTAATAAAGAGCTTGCAGTGTTATTTTAAGCTATTTGGCCTATATTAAAGAGTTAATTTTAAAAATACAGCATGCAATTATGGGATGAAACTAAGGATCCAGCTAACATAGAAGCCTACATCAGTGTAAAAAGGCATGTAGAAGTCCATAGTGTCATCAAATAGCCTTTGAAGTAACAGAACTTACGGAATGCATTTTTAGATGTACTGCTTTAGAAAATGTATAAATGTACTTTATACATATACAATTACATTTAATACTTCACTCTGTAAATATTTTTCCTGATATCTCCTAATATTTTTGTGTGTTTCAAAAGCATTTTATCACAGCAATTGCTTTCTTCCAGTGATGATCCAGTCTAATAAAATCTCAAACCATTCATTGGTGAGAGTTTGATTCACCTCTCCTCAAATATCTCCTAACATTTACCACATCTCTTTTAAATGTATTAAACAGTAGTTCCAAAGAAGATAGAGGAAAGTCACGTCTTAGGAGGAATCATTCACAGCTATATAGTATTTCATTAACATGATACAGTTTGTCTTTCTAAAAGTTCTGTAAATAGATATTTTACATATTTTAAACAAATTAGATGTATTTTAAAGATAAGACATTTGAAAATGGACTGTTTTAACTCAAAGTCATAGTATAATACATTTTTCTCCTCATTCCTTACCCAAAGTTATATTTTATATGTGACTTAAGATTTTGGTTATGCTCAAAAGACTTCTGGGATTTAGAAAGAATGAGTAGGAGTTTATTAATTTATAATTGAAATAATGACAGAATGATTATGGTAATGAGGATTAAGGTAATATACAATTTTGGATTTTATACAGTTTCAGCATTGTTTCTCATTACATCTTATTTGTATTTTTAAGAAGATGCAAAAATGTCTAATTTGATTTAATCTCTATAGCCTTAGCCCACTCTCTGATAAAACTTTGAATCATGAGTGAAGTAGCTCAAAGTCAAACATTTTGGAAGAAATATTAGAAGGTGTGTGATTTCAGAAGTAAAAATCAGGGACCAGGCATGGTATCTCATACCTGTAATATCAGCACTTTGGGAGTTCAAGCACTTTGGGGGCTCGAGGCCAGAGGATCACTTGAACTCAGGAGTTTGAAACTAGCCTGGGAACATAGTGAGAAAAAAAAATAGCCCAGTGTGGTAATATGCACCTGGAGTCCCTGCTATTTGGGAGGCTGAGATAGGAGGATCACTTCGGCCTGGGAGAGTGAGGCTGCAGTGAGCTGGGCAACCAAGTGAGACCTTGTCTCAAAAGAAAGAAAAAAAAGTAAAAATCAGCACCTGAAATGATTACAACATCCATAGGATCTCAATAAATTAGAGTCTGACATCAGGAAAACCCTTGTAAAGATTTTCCTTTGCTGGGAAGTATAATTCATTTAGGAACAATTAAAATTTTTTTTTTAAGAGAAGATTATTAAGAAAAGATTTAAAAAAAAAAAAAACTGTTACCATCCTTCCAAATAAAACATTCAGCTTCAAAGTCAATATCAGCATAAAAAGTACTATTTATTTTTAAGCACATGTTTATTCAGTGTTTCTACTGTGCCGGTACTTTTTGAGGTATGTAGCCGTGAAGCAGAGACTTACATTTTCTCATGAGTCTTACCTCTGGTTGTGGAGACCCTTTATGCAAATTAAGTAAATAGGGAAGGATAGTATCTCTAGCAACAAGCTCTGCAATGTCTTGAATTAGGGCAAAGTAGTCAAGTGACTTTATGACTGCTACACATTGGTTCATTAGCCAAGCACTTGCTAAGGAGATGATTTTAAGCAGCACCTGGAATGATGAAAGGTTGTCACTTATGCAGATTGGGAGGAAAGGAATCCAGGAAAGGCTTTTAAGGGGCCCTTGGTGGCATCAGGGGTGGTGATCAATTATAAATTACTTTCAGTTTAGACCTGGCATTAATGAGGTTAAAAATAGTTAGAAATCACATACGTGAATATGTGGACCCGGATGATACATTCCTGAAACAGTTAACACTATTTCCCATTCCATTATCCCATGGAAGATATTGCTGATCCACCACAGAACTAGATTCTTCCAAATTCTAATGCATCTTCCAAATCCTCAATAACAGCATGCAGGGAGTCAGAGCATTGGCTCATAAGATAAAGCACATATGTATCTCACTCTTATTTTGATGCCCGGGTAAAACTCTGGCTCAAACCTCTTTTATACACGCAGGGAGATATTTTAAAAAGCTTCAGTGTCCCAGCCTGGACCATTTAAATTAGGATCTGTGGGCACAGGACTCACGTAGGGATATTCTTTTTTTTTTTTTTTTTTTTTTAAAGATGGAGTTTGGCTCTTGTTGCCCAGGCTGGAGTGCAATGGCGCCATCTCAGCTCACTGCCAACCTCTGCCTCTGGGGTTCAAGCGATTCTGCTGCCTCAGTCTCCCGAGTAGCTGGGATTTCAGGCATGCACCACCACGCCTGGCTACTTTTGTATTTTTAGTAGAGACGAGGTTTCTCCATGTTGGCCAGGCTGTTCTCAAACTCCGACCTCAGGTGATCCTCCCGCCTCGGCCTCCCAAAGTGCTGGGATTACCGGTGTGAGCAACCGCGTCCGGCCTCAGGTAGGGATATTCTGAAGGTTTCCCAGGTGCTCCTTAACTTGCATCCAGAGATGAGAGACTAAGTCCCTGTTCCTCGGTCTCGTGCTGTTTCCTACTTATCCATTTAGTTACTATATTATTACAATAACAAAAACAAAATAAAAACCTCCAGATATTTATAGAATGACCTGCAGCCAGTGCCTTCTAAGCCCCAAAGTTGTCGTTTTTCTTTTTGTTAGTTTATTGTTTCTTAGGCATATTCTGAAGTGCTTATTCTGACTCACTGTCCTTTTCTCTGTAAGCTGTATCAGTTTTTCAAGTGTATAGACATATTTTCCCGATGAGAACACAATGTGAGCCACATATATAATTTTATATTTTCTAGTAACCACATTAAAAAAGTAACAAGAAAAAGTTGAAATCAATTTAATTATCCAATCAATACATCTAAAATATTATATCTGCAATATATTAATAAATGGGATCGTTTACAGACCATTTTTCATCTTATGTCTTTGAAATCTGGTGTGTTTTCCATTTCCAGAACTGGCCAAATTCCAAGTGCTGAATAGCCACATGTGGCTAGTGACCACCAGATTGGGGAGTGCAGTGTAGATAATTAATCTTGTATTTTGATCTTGATCTCTGCTAATGTGCCACTGGAATATATTAAAGCATGCATGATTTAAAGTTACTCTAGAATTGATTTACTCCAAAATAACTGATTTCTGTACTAGTAGGAATTTTACCTGCTGCTTTGGAAATATATTTTGTGGAGGCAAGGCTTTGAGCCACTATAAAAATCATATCACAGATGATCACCAGTTATTACAAGAAGTTCTATTTTTGTGGTAAAGGAACAGACACACGTATGTACACACATATAGCCATGCACACAATGTTTGTTGCAAATCAATATGTAGATCTACAGACAGAGAAAACTGACTCAAAGCAAGTCCCAGGTATCTCAATCAACTGAAAGTATAATTCTTAAAATGCTGAAAAATTGCTCACCTCCTGATATTTTAAATGCTCTGGCAAAATGGTATTTTCTGAAAATGCAGCATCCTATTATACCTTTGAAGATTTTCATTACACTTTCTATATATTTGCTAAATTAGCAGAACTTTATTCATTAAGGGCATTTTTAACTTCTGAATCCCAAAACCTTATAGGGACTAGTCATGGTTAAATATAAAATAAGAAAACAATAAGTAAAAATCCCTTATCTTTAACTTTACTAAATATTCAAATGAAGAAAGAAAAACAAGCGTTCAAGTTTATGAGGCAATTTGCTTATTAGATTCTTTAATTCTTGCATTTATTCACATAGAAGTAAAGTTGTGGCTATACTATAAATGTATATAAAATGTGTAATTTCAGATAGAACAGAACTGTCACTCTTTTATAAATTAAAAGGAAAATAGTCTGTGTATACATGAGCTTAATTTGTGTTCATCCCCAAATAATCATATAATTTTTCCTCAATGCTCTAATTCATGTTAATTCTAAATATTTTACTTTAAATATCATTTTTGCATGTTATCAGAGATTTAATCCTAGTAGAAAAGGATCAGGCAGCATCTCTGTTCTATAGAAACAAAATAGTCCTGTGCTGATTGGTCTCTTTCTCTGGATTTGTTTAATTGACTAGTAGAAAACAGACCTATTCCCCTTAACCTTGCAAGTAATATGTAGTCATTAATAAGAAGCCCCTTCTTTTGGGGGTTGCAAGTCAACATGGTTTTCTAAGTGACTGAACTAGAAAAGACTAAGTCTAGGGGGAAATATAATAGAAAAGAAAAAATACGATTCAGAATTCAAGATATACAATATCTGAGCATATCTAGAAGAAAAAAATTGTTCTGCTCCATGCAAAAATGTTTCCTGTAAATAGTAGAATCACATATAACAACTTCTGTTTGAAGAAAAATGTGCATTACTCTCACCAAAGTAACTCTTTCTAAACTTAGGTTATCCTTATCATTGAAACTGTAGTAGTAAAGCGATAGAAAAAAAGACATTTAAAATGGAAATTATATGTATTATTTTCATTAATATTTTATCATAAAATTTGAAATAACACAGCCTTAAGAGGTGACCTTTGGGACTATGCTTTTAAGAACAGAAAGGAGGAAAGGTTTATTCCTTTTACCTGTAGTATCTTTATAAAAGGAGTTATCATGATACTGATAATTGTGCAATAAAGCAAAAGGCACAGTAAAAATGGAAACATGCTTTTGAAAATTCTGAAACAATATATTTTATTGCAGCAAACAAAATAGATAGCTAATACTAATTATGGACTAAACAAATTTGTTTAATATTCAATTTAATCTATAATACACCAAAAAATTGCAAATAGATTCTATCTTGTCTGTTTAGAATGTTATAAGACTTTGTTCTGTATGCTTTTCAAAGCTTTGTTCTTCCGCTTTTGGGACTAAATCATAAAGTTCAACCAAAAAAGCTTTGTTTCCCAAAGGACACAGCAGGCATTGATAGTGTACTGTAGCTGTAATTCTATAGTGACACCAGATTGGCAACTGACAGAAATCTCTTGGGTGAAAGTGACAAAGCTGTAATATTTTCACAATGGACTGACTGATGTCTTTGGAAGGTCTGTTTGATTCCAAAGGACATTTATATTTCTCTGTGAAGGTGAAAGTATATTAGACCTTTGTGATGAAAATCATCTGACTGCATAATAAGCATGGAGATAAATAAAATTATAGTACTAGTTTCCTGAGTTATTTATTGCCTGAAGCTGATTAAGAATATTTCAAAGTATAGATCAAGTGCTATTTATTTTTAGGACAAAGTGGTTATAAGGTTATCTTTATTTCTATCTGATTAATAGAGAATAAATTACTTAGAAAATAGAATGTGTTGCCTCTTCCTATGAAGAGTGAGGAGCATATGTATTTTTATGGAATGATGTGTTTATTACTTATAGTTAAAATAATAAATATTTAATAGATTATCACATAAAGTATTTTGTTTATATCAAGGTTTGAAACAAAGCATGTAACAACATTTTAATTTTTTTCTGCTTAGTTTACTGGAGGGTATCCAGAATTCTTGAAACTTTAGTAAACTAAGGAAACTGCCAAAAACTACATGAATTTAATTAAAAGTTGTTTTAAAATTTTTGAAAATTTGAAACTCTAAATACATGTCAAAATCTGTCATACTTAACATCAGTAAAATATGAGTAATTTTTAAACTTTCACTTTCATACTGGTTTATAAGATAATATTTTAAGGAGAAAACAAGAAACAATTCGTGTGTTCACCCCAGCGTTCTTGGCTCATATTTTTTAACTGAGTGGTTAACACTCACTATGTTATTTTGAAATTTGATGTTGCTTCTTAGAGCTTACCTAAAGTCTTGCTGTTTGAAAAACTATACAACTATGATTAACATGGGTTATGTTTGTAAGATATAAATGATATATAATTTAATATTTTAAAATATTAGTTATAGCATTTTAAAATAGCTATTTTAAAATTGCTTGATCAACTACTTAGGACAATGAAATAAATCTTTTATTTATTTATTTTGTATATGAAATTAAGAATCAACACAATTCAAAACTGTCTGGGCTTTTAATGTTAATCATGCTACATTTATTTTTAAATAGTTTTAAAATAGTGTTCATATATCTTTAGGGTCGAAATACGTCTCTCCTTCCTTTGGGCCTCCATTGGATTCTCTTCTAGCAATGGTTTCTTAATGGCTGCCTTGATAAATGGGTTTGTATTGTCCTGGAAGCTGAAAATAAAATTGCTTGCCACAGATTTCACTGAAAGATGTAAACAATATAGTGTGAAATGGTTTTGATGCAGAAGTTTTATTGATTATAGGAAATAAAGTTTAGAAATGAATTAAATGTTTATAAGGTTTATCAAAATATTTTAATTTTTACCTTTGAATTTAATCATATCATTAACAATTTTTATTACAAGTCACTGTCCATTCATGCAGTGGTTTTCAGCCAGACCTAGTACTCTACTACCTGAGGGCACTTGGAAACTTGGAGGGACTTTTCAGCTGTGGCAGTAACCAAGGAGTATATTTCTGGCATTAGATGTAAATGGCCAAGGATGCCAATTATCTGGCTGTTCAGGACAGGTTTACACTGTATTAGTTTACTATTGCTGCTATAACAAATTACTGTAAATTTAGTAGGTTGAAACAACACAGTTTTATTGCCTTACTGTTATGTAGAAGTCCAACAGAGGTCTCAGTGGTCTAAAATCAAGGTGTGAATAGGGCTATATTTGTTTCTAGAAATTCTACGAGATAATCCATTCACTTGTATGTTCCAGCTTCTAGAGGACATTCCTTGGCCAGAGGCCCCCTTCCTCCATTTTTTGAAGTCAAACATTGTATCTCTCTAGCTGTTCTGAAGTTCCTTCTCTCAAGAACTGTTCTGAAGTTTCTTGTCTCATAATCACATTTGTAAAGTCTGTTTTGCCATGTGGAGTAACAAACTAACAGGCTCCATGGATTTGGACATTTTTGGGGAGCAGTGGGGTTCTGCCTGTTTCAGGCACCATGAAGAAATTTCTCACTTTTTCAATAGCTGGAACACAGAGGAGCCCTGTGTTGGAGGGTAGTACATGAAATAAGCTGACAGCCTTCACTTGTTTGAAATTTGCATTTGATGCCACTTAAATAATGCTCAGGGTTTGCCCCACAACCGTATCTACTTATTTTGTAGTTTCTGCCTAAAAAAAGCTAAAGTGGTAATACTGAATAATGAATCAGGATGACATCAGAGATGGCTCTAAAAGCCATTGCTAAGATATATAGATGCAGATATCTAAGCTTTTATATCTGGATTTCTTCATAGGCAGCCTTTTGTGATGCACACCTCAGGTTCTTGTTCTATGGATTCCTGCCATCTCTCTTTTAAATGTATGTAGAGACAGAGTAGGTATAAGACTAGAAAAAAAGAGGGGGAAGAAGTATAAGACAGCTGTCCTTCATTACTTAATTCCTGGATGAGGAATTTTAATTTAATCCATGACAGTTATTTCTTAGAATAATCATCTAGATTTCCTATATCTCTGCAAGGTTATCTTATTTTAAAGATTTCTTTTCCGATAAAATCAGTTATATATCATCAAATAAGTTGTTACCATCTATCAGGAATTTTTAAAGACTTGAGGTTCCAAGCAATATTCCCTAATATTCAAATAAATTTTCAAAAGATAAAAAAAATCTGTTAAAACAAACAGCCTAAAATTTTTTGCTATATATAGATTATTTAATTTGGAGTAATGATAAAATTGTATTATTTATATTATCTGTGTTTAAAATTGTGATGAAATTTGACATTTATTTAACAGTTCACTATTTGCAAAAATACTGTAAGTGATTTGTAATACTTGCAATGGCACCATAATATAGCTATTAGTATTTCTATTTCACAGGTAAGGAAACTGAAGTTCATAATAATCTCGTCCAACATCAACACATGTAGTTAATAGTGAAGCCAAAATTGGGACTCTGAATTTGTACTCTACTCTTTGGCAGCTGTGTTAAAGTAGAATCATTGTGGAAATATATTTATGCTGTTGATTCCTCCTTAGATGCTATCAGAGTTCCCTGATTAGTAATGAGTGACTAGTTTGAATTATTGTAGTTTGAATTATATACTAGTTTATAATTGTATATTTGCTTCTTAGCCAATATACAATTAGCCTTAGACAATCTAGGATTATCTAGGCTTCTTATGCTTAGACAATCTAGGAGTCCATTGAATGTTGAGTACCTTAGTGGGCCAAATCTTCAGGTTAAATATTTTTGGCATGTAAAATTAGAATTAGCTGTATGAAGCTGATTCTGGGTTTAGATTGCTAAGGAAAGTCAGAACTAGCTAAATTAGTCCTACTAGAATTATATTGCTTTGATCAGCGTATCATAAAGAGGGGAGGAAAGAAAATTCTCCTTGGAGGTTTCCTTTATCTCTCTGAATTTTTAAATTAAAATCTATTTTCTATGTTTCAGGCACTTTATAAATTATTTTAATTAGCATGTTAATACTGGCTTCATATTAATAAATTGAGATAAAACTTTAAATTTTACTAATGCAGTAATTGATTATTCAGTACATCTACAACATCTTTATAATTGGAGCTTTGAAACGATCAAGAATTTTAAAATGCAAATATTATGAGATGGTTTCTCCTACCTGTATATTTGGTGACCATTAACTCTTCTGTTCACTGTGATTTTTAATTTGTCATTATTGATTGAAAGAAGAATGTTAAGTAGGAAAAAGTACTCAAATTAATGTAATTAAATCAAAGTAATTGAGTAGAAAATTGCTTACCATGGTATAACTTTTTTATTTTTATTTTTTTACTTCTCACTTTTATGTTCTTTTGTCTCATCAACTTTTCCTTGTACCCTATGTGACCATAAGACTACTGGAAAAAACTGAGAATATGTCTACATTTTGAGGTTCATTGTTTAAAAGAGAATAAACACATATTTTCTTATGTACATCATATATTAATAGATAAGGTATCAACTATACTCTAATTTTTTTATTCTGCTTTTTTTCAGATATTTATATGTATGTTGTTGGTTGCTTTTGTTTAAGATATTTGATAGCATGTCCCCGAGTATTTCTCTTCTTATTTGTAGAAAAGAAACATTATATAATGTCATAGAAGAACCAATAACAATATGTTCTCATTATATTTGACCTTTACTGGGTCATTCTTTATAAAAAACATTTTTTTTAATTCATACCAATGGATGTTATAGGAAATATTTTCATTTATTTCATACAGATCATTAAATTTAAAGAGAAAACACTGATAGCCATGAAGTGATAAAAGGGTATATGATCAAAGGCTAGAGCATACACAGTGTCTCCTTTTAAGCAATGCTAAGATTATGGTGCATTTCAAAACATAGTTGTTTTATACAATTCTCCTTTTAATTTGATCTACATAACAATATTGTCCTGCCAAAATTTTCCAAAATGCTGATGATCAGGCCCATGTTTAGCAAAAGCCTATGTGTCTGTACTCCATAACACTGACCAGTAAAAGGAGGAAAAATGCATTTGAAATCAGTATGATTTTATTTCATTTAATCAAAGGCTAATCATTACAAAAGCAAATGATTTGATTGTTTGGTTGTTCAGAAAAAAATTATAGATGGTGGCTGTTTCATTAAGCTTTTAAAAATAAAGGAAACTACAATAAGTAGTTACAGCCTGTTTATTGTCCACTTTCCTAAGTTTTAATACACTACAAAATTCAGCTGACTTACTGTTCATATAACCAGCTTAAGAGTGTAACTGGTAACTTGGAAGATGACATTTGGAAAAATAGACTGCTCTCTCAGCCCCATGAGGCTCACTGAGCACGAAACGACCACTGGCACCATGGTGGCCTCGTATTATCAAGTAACTGGAGTGAAGTTGATATACCAGCAGTAGCTGGAGTCGGGTTCTGACTCATAAAATAGACCTTTTCATGCTCTGTTACATTCTCGTTCAGGAAAGCTACCATATGTAAAGAACTGTGTACATAAATTTTGGAATATGATTTCTTGTAGCTTTTGGATAACTGTTATGAAACTCACAAGGCAAAAAAAAAATTCTATTTCAACAAAATTATTTTTATTATATTTTGAAAAATGCAATTTTTAAAAAAATCTCAGTTGTTTATAAATATCATTTCCATCAGTCTTTTACATCAAAAGTGATATGTTTAATATACACTTACTATGTACTCACAACAATTAAAAATAACAAATTTTAAAAATGCTGTTTCAAACAAACATTGATACTTGTATAAAGCATCTAAGATGGCTGTAGCAATATATATTAATATATAATACATTTATATGGTTATGATAATAACTTAGAATAAATACTGTTTGTTCTAAGTATTATTTATTCATTCATCCAGTAAATATTTATTGAGAGTCAAACATGTAAAGGGTACCATGCTATTAATTAGTTTTGAATTTAACTTCCAATTGGAGTGAGTAGATAAAAGCAACTTTTGTTACGAATGAAGATTTACATAGATCATTCTTTTAGTCACAAAAGTGGAAGGGAGAATTTGTGAGAAGAATAAAAAGTGTATATACTTATCTTTCTCCTTCTAAATTTCAGCCTGTCAAGATTTTCTATGTGTGGGACAGAGTTGCAAGGAAGACACAAATAATCCCACTCCTGTTTCAGGACCCCACTGTGCACCAGCTTTTATTTTCCCACCCCTACAGATCATAATCTACGTTGCTAAGTGAGTGAAAAATAGTGGAATAAGCTTTGATCACAGGGCTGGCTCCTACATTTCCTTTAAAAACTGTCTGAGCATTTCATCCTTCATCTTGTGCCTTTCATCCTTCATCTTGTGCCTTTCTTGGGATAAGAATGGTGAGTTAGAAGAATATTGACTCTCAGGAAGTCTCTGAGTAGCTGGGGAATTGTGACATTCAGCCACTCTAGAGAACCTTATCCTTAGAATACTGATACATACTATTGGTTTGGGAAGGTGAGATATGAAGATGAATTCATCTTCATTGATATTTAATTATACTTTGAATATAAGTTTTTCTAATCCATTGACACACATCCCTTTCAATCACACTGACACTTATTTGACCATAATCTGATTGAGAAACTCAGTGTTAAATATGAAAATGAATTCTATTTTCTTTGTCTATAAAGGTCAGAAAAATTTATCGACAAGTTTCCTTAACCTACATAATTCTATGTGCTTCCTTTCACTGAAATAATTTATTTTGCCCTTGGGCCTGACAACTTTAACATTATCCCATTGATTTCATTATCCATTATTTGTAACCACCTGGATTATGCATATTTGTAATAATTTTATTTGGTTCATGGAGTTAATGGGGTTAATCTTTAAAATTACAGAAATATATGGATTATTTTTTGAGTGTTTATGAACATTTAAAAATTGTCCTCTTCAAATACTAAAATATTTCACTTATTCTACTCTCTTGCTATTTTTTTTACTTTCTTGTTTAGTTTTTAGTGCTGGGTTATTTTGTCATTAACTTTTATACATTCTCATAGTATTGTATATATACATTTTCCAAAAATACTGTATAAAATGTCTTTTACTGATTATGTAATTACTACATATCTATTGTAAATACTTTGGAAAATTCAGAAAAAATACACAAAAAAGAAAGAAATCCCTAGTATAATGTTATCATGGAAATACAGCATTTAGTTTTTGTCAATGTAAAACTTTTGTTTATTTAGCTTATTAGCATTGATGTATAACCAATAAGGAAGTTCGTTTCAATAGTTACCATTATCGACATACTATGTACCTTGCACGGTGTTATGCACTGTGAAAATAAAAGCAAGGTACCAGACTCACAGACTAGTTAACAGAGATAAGGCAAAGAGATATAGGACAATGGAATAATTAAGCACCAGTGTAATTGGTTCATATAAATGAAGGATAAATGCTTTTATAATAACTTCCAATTAAATTTATGTAATTTACGATTATCTTAATGAGCTTTACCAAAAGCACTATTTAATTGTGGTTGCTTTTGCTTTTAAGAACAGTGCAACATGGACAGTCTCTGTAGGTTCAACAGCAATTTCTTGTCAACAAAAACAGCTGTACTCAGTGAAATTTCAAGAGACATTTTCTAAGTTAATCAGCTTGGAGGCTATGAAGAAGTAAAAGTAGGTGTTTTCTTTCATTTCTTCTAGTCCTCTTAATCATCATAGTTACAGTAGTTACAGGACCATAGAGTTAGAAGAAATGTCCATAATTATTCTAAATCCTCTACTTTAGAAATGAGACAGTGGAGGCCCAGAAATGCTACCTTATCCCATCTTATCCTTTCAGAAAAAATGGTCTAGTAATGCAACTGTTACCTTTGAGATTGTGAATTCCATAAGGACAGGTACTCTTCTGACTTTTTCTTTGTATATTATTGGCCAAAATTATACCTCATTTAAGTTCTTACTAAATTGAATGAATGTAATCACATCTCTGTAAGACTATATTCATTCATTTAATTTTATAATATTTTCTCATGTATTTACCTATGCATTAACTTATTTGTCATGCACTTTTAGATAACCTATTCATTGTTAAGTACCCTATTCTTCCTAGAAGTGCAAGAATAAAATATATGTTCTTGGCTTTTGTATAACACAAAGTTTAAGGTAGGTATCAGATTTGCAAGTAAGGTTTTGGTGTAATAAAGTTTGTAAATTCCATGCCTCCATCCAGGGTCTAAGTATTATTATTAACATGTCTCTTTGATATACATTAATGTTGAGAGCATCTGTTGCCATCTCGTATTATTCTTCCCAAGTTAAAAATATCTTATACAAACTATTGTAGTTAACCCAGTACCTCTTGTTGGCAATGCAGATACTCTATAAAAGTGGAAAGCCTTCCCCACCTCCACCTTTTCCAAGTATATTTCCTAATATTCAGGCTTTGTGTCACCTTCCTCGTTATAGTTGAAGATGTGATACTCTTATGTCCAACTGTCTTCTTTGACATTAAGGATGAGGAGTGCAAAGAGAGGAATTGTCTTTTTTTGTTTTGTTTTGTTTTTATTTTTATTTTTATTTATTTTTATTTATTATTATTATACTTTAAGTTTTAGGGTACATGTGCACAATGTGCAGGTTAGTTACATATGTATACATGTGCCATGCTGGTGTGCTGCACCCACTAACTCGTCATCTAGCATTAGGTATATGAGGAATTGTCTTTTTTCAGGCCTGTGGGCATCCCAGGAGGGTTCAGCATTAGAAATGGACTTCCATAGTGTGCCTGTCTCCCTGAATGACTCAGCAATCAACAGATCACTCTCAAAATGTGTGGGACAGCTTCCATTCAAGAGTACAGAGATTTTGGTCAGGCATAGTGGCTTGCACCTGTAATCCCAGCACTTTTGGAGGTTAAGGAGGGCGTATTGCCTGAGGCCAGGATTTTGAGACCAGCCTGGGCAACATGGCAAACTCTGTCTCTACAAAAAACAAACAAACAAACAAAAAACAATTAGCCAGGCTTGGTGGCACTTGCCTGTAGTCCTAGCTACTCAGGAGGCTGAGGTCAGAGAATTGCTTGAGTCCAGGAGGCAGGGGTTGTAGTGAGCCGAGATGGCACCACTGCACTCCAGCCTGGGTGACAGAACAAGACCCTGTCTCAAAAAAAAAGTACAGAGATTTCAGTTGTTCTTTCTCAAAGCTCCCAGCTTCTTTTTTCACACACATTTGTCTCTATATTTTATTTATTTATTTTTCACTAGAAAAAATTACTTCTGAGATTTCTGACAAACTAAAGACACTACACATGATGCCTCCCCCATTCTTTTGACTGTTTCTGTTGTTTGCTGACTTAAGTATGTTGAAAATCTTTCAATTTTATGTGACCAAAATGCTGGATGAAACACAGAGTGAAAATCCATTTTGTCCTATGGTCCTGGATAGGAGGCCATCCTTGGTCACCATGGGCAATAGTCAGGCCTGACGTTATCTTGAGAGAAGGATCCTAATGATCTGCAACAGCTGTGGCACCTGCTTACTCACAAAGCTTTCCTCCTATGGATAAAGGACAAGGATCAAGAGTACCAAAATATTTCAACAATCTAGCTATCCCTCTTCCTAGTCAATGATCCTAAGCCCTCCAAGAGATTACAGGACCCTTAGAGAATAGAATATGAGACCTCAAGAAGCAAGTTTAGAAGGGAAACTGATACTTTCAGAACGTTGTTCTGTGCTCTAATTCTCAGAATCCACTAATGCTATGCCTTGCCTAAAACTATTTCTGCCTTATTGCTTTCTACTCTTTTCCTTTTTTCTGAAAGCAGTATTTTTATATAGCAGCCATACTAGAAAAGATATTCACCAAAATGAGATATGGATGTCTGATTATGGTATACTTCTATTAGTATTTTATTTTTTAGAACTAAATCATCTATTAAAATAATGCTCATTTTAGAGAATTCTTACGAAATATTATTTACTCTCATCATCCAGATGCAGACATTCATGGTCTGGAATATTTTTATAAGAGTTACACAAAAATGACTGTCATATTTAAATAGTCATCTGGCTGTCCCTCCTGAGTTTATACTGTGTATCTTTAGAAATTAACAATTTGCAGATATATTTAACTAAATATGGAAGCGGAATCAATTCTCCATATTTGTTGACTGACAGA
The DNA here is from genome assembly GCF_028885625.2 of Pongo pygmaeus. Lineage (NCBI taxonomy): Eukaryota > Metazoa > Chordata > Mammalia > Primates > Hominidae > Pongo > Pongo pygmaeus. Next base: position 68,899,636 of record NC_072376.2, on the reverse strand, counting down.
ATGGTGGAACAATAGCGGCATTACCCCAACAGTTATGATTAGCAGAGCCCTTTACCTTTTGATTCCATAAAAGCACACAGAACATGTTAATGTAGATATAATGCAGTCTTCAAAGGATTAACATTCCATTTTGCAAAAGATATTTTCCAGAATCTCGGAAGTAGGTGACATCTTTTTAACTTTTTAAAAACTTTTATTTTAGTTTCAGGAGTACATGTGGAGTTTCTTTCTATAGATAAATGGCATGTTACAGGGGTTTGGTGTACATACTATTTCATTGCTCAGTTAATAAACAAAGTACTCAAAAAGCAGTTTTTCGATCCTCGCTTTCCGCCCACTGTCCACCCTCAAGTAGGCCCCAGTGTCTGTTGTTCCCCTCTTTGTGTCCATGTGTATTCAGTGTTTAGCTCCCACTTAAAAGTTTTAGTTCTCTGTTCCTGCATTAGTTCTGTTTGGATAACAGCCTCCACCTTCATCCATGTTGTTGCAAAGGACACGATCTTGTTCCTTTTATGGCGGTGTAATATTCCATTGCCTATATGTACCACATTTTCTTTATCTGGGCTACTGTTGATGTGCATTTAGATTGATTCCATGTCTTTGCTATTGTGAATAGTGCTGTAGTGAACATACACGTGCATGTGTCTTTATGGTAGAATGGTTTATATTCCTTTTATTATGTACCCAATAACGCGACTGGTGGATCAAATGGCAGTTCTGTTTCAGGTTCTTTGAGAAGTCACCAAACTGCTTTCCATAGTCGCTGAAATAATTTGCATTCTGATCAACAATATGTACGAGTTCCCTTTTTTTTCCACAGCCTTGCCAGCATTTGTTATTTTTGGACTTTAATAATTGCCATTCTGACTGGTGTGAGATGGTATTTCATTATGATTTTGATTTGTGTTTCTCTAATGATTACGATTATAAGAATTTTTGCATATACTTGGACATATATATGTCTTCTTTTGTAAACTGTTCATCTCCTTTGCCCACATTTTAATGGGGTTGTTTGTTTTTGGTATGTTAATTTGTTTAAGTTCCTTACAGATTCTAGATACTAAACCTTTGTTGGATGCATAGTTTGCAAATATTTTCTCCCATTCTATAGGTTGTCTGTTTACTCTGTTGCTAGTTTCTTTTGCTGTGCAGAAGCTGTCAGTTTAATTAGATCCCATTTGTCAATTTTTATTTCTGTTGCAATTGCTTTGGTGTCTTTGTCATAAAATCTTTCCCATAGCCCATGGGGAATACCACCCATAGCCCATAGGGTGGTATTTCCTAGGTTTTCCTCAAGAGTTTTTATAGTTTTAGGTTTTACATTTAAGTCTTTAATCCATCTTGAGTTGAGTTTTTTACATGGTGCAAGGAAGGGATTCAGTTTCAATCATCTGCATATGGCTAGCCCGTTTTCCCACTACCATTTTCTGAATAGGGAGTCCTTTTTCCACTGCTTGTTTTTGTTAACTCTGACGAAGACCAGATGGTTGTAGGTATGCAGCCATATTTCTGAGCTCTCTATTCTCATTGGTCTATGTATCTGTTTTTGTACCAGTTCCATGCTGTTTTGGTCACTGGAGCCTTGTAGTATAATTTGAAGTTGGGTAATGTGATACTTTCAGATTTGTTCTTTGCTTAGGATTGCTTTATCTATTTGGTCTCTTTTTTGGTTCTATATGAATTTTAGAATTATTTTTTCTAACTCCGTGAAAAAATGTCATTGGTAATTTCATGGGAATAGCACTAAATTTGCTTTGGGCAGTATGGCCATTTTAACTATATTGATTTTTGCTATTCATGAGCATGGAATGTTTTTCCATTTGTTTGTGTCATCTCTGATTTCTTTCAGAACTGTTTTGTAATTGTTGTATAGAGATATTTCGCTTCCCTGATTATCTGCATTCCTAGATATTTTATCTTGTTTTGTGGCGATTGTGAACAGGATTGTGTTCTCAATTTAGCACTCAGCTGGGACATTAATGGTTTGTAGAAATGCTACTGATTTTGTAGATTGACTTTGTTTCCAGAAACTTTGCTGAATTTGTTTATCAGATATAGGAACTGTGGGGCAGACACTGTGGGGTTTTCTAGGTGTAAAATCATATCATCTGCAAACTGGGAGAGCTTGACTTCCTTTCTTCCTATTTGGATGCCTTTATTTATTTCTCTTGCCTGAATGCTCTGGCTAAGACTTCCAATCCTATGTTGAATAAGAGTGGTGAGAGAGAGCATCCTTGCCTTATTCTGGTTCTCAAGGGGAATGCTTCCAGCTTTTGACTATTCAGTATGATGTTGGCTATGAATTTGTCACAGATGGATCTTATTATTTTGAGGTATGTTCCTTCACTGCCAAGTCTGTTGAGTTTTTTTAACATGAAGGGATGCTGAATGCTATCAAAAGGCTTTTCTGCATTTACTGCAGTGATTATGTGGTTTTTGTTTTTAGTTATGGTTATGTGATCAATTACAATTATTGATTTGTGTATGTTCACTCAAACTTGCATCCTAGTGATAAGGCCTATTTGATCATGGTGGATTAGCTTTTTGATGTGCTGCTGGATTCAGCTTTCTTGTGTTTTGTTGAGAATTTTTGCATGTATGTTAATGAAGGTTATTGACCTGAAGTTTCCTTTTTTTGTTATCTTTGCCAGGTTTTTGTATCAGGATGATGCTGGTCTCATAGAATGAGTAGGGAGGAATCCCTCCTCCTAAGTTTTTTGGAGTAGTTTCAGTAGTAATGGTCCCAGATATTCTTTATATATCTCATAGAACTTGGCTTTGAATTTGTCTGGACCTGGGCTGCTTCTGGTTGGTAGGCTTTTTATTACTGACTCAATTTTGAAATTTTGTATTGGTTAGTACAGGGTTTGAATTTATTCCTGGTTCAGTCTAGGAAGCTTGCATATTTCCAGGAATTTATGCATTTCTTCTTGGTTTTCTAGTTTGAGTGCACAGACATTTTTGTAGCTGTCTCTGATTCTTTTTTGTATTTATGCGGAGTCAGTGGTGATGTCCCCTTTGTTATCTCTGGTTGTGTTTATTTGCATCTTCTCTCCTTTTTTTATTATTCTAGTGGTTGATCTATCCTATTTATTCTTTCAAAAAAAAAAAACAATTTGTGATTTTGTTAGTCTTTTGTATCGTTTTTCATGTCTGTTTCATTCAGTTCAATCAAAATAACTGATTTTGGTTATTTCCTGTCTTTTGCTAGCTTGGGGTTGGTTTACTCTTGTTTTCCTAGTTCCCATAGGTGTGAAATTTATTTGGTTGTTAATTTGAGATCTCTCTAACTTTGTGATGTGGGCATTTTTTAGTGCTATAAACATTCCTATTAGCACTACTTTGGCTGTGTCCCAGAGATTATAGTATGTTGTGTGTTTGTTTTCACTAATTTCAATGAAGTTCTTGATTTTGGTCTTAATTTTATTGTTTACCCAGAAGTCATTTAGGAGTAGATTGTTTAATTTCCATGTAATTGTGTTGCTTTGATCTATCTTCTTAGTATTGATTTATATTTTCATTGCTCTATGGTCCAAGAGTGTGGTTAATATGATTTGTTTTTTTTTTTTTTTTTTGAATTTGCTGTTAGTTGTATTATAGCCAATTGTTTGGTTGATTTTAGAGTATTGCCACATGCAGGTGAGAATAATGTTTATTCTGGTTTTTCATTTGTTTGTTTTTTGTGTGGCAAGTTCTATAGATGTTTGTTAGGTCCATTTGATCAAATCTTGAGTTCACTCGTTCAGCCACGTGGCTTCTCTGTGTTTCCTAGGGTTTGCAGTCAAGCTCCCTCTTAGTTTTCTGCCTGGGTGATCTGTCTAATACTGACAGTGGGATGTTGAAGTCTCCCGCTATTATTGTAGAGTTATCTAAGCCTCTTTGTAGGTCTCAAAGAACTTGTTTTATGAATCTGAGTGTTCCTGTGTTGGGTGTATATACATTTATGATAATTAAGTCTTCTGGTTGAATCAAATGCTTTACCATTATGTAATGTCTTTCTTTGTTTTTTTTGATAATTGTTGATTTAAAGTCTGTTTTAATAGCAACTCCTGCTTTTTTGTTTGTTTTGTTTTTGGTTTGCTTTGCAGACTTCATCCCTTTCTTTGAGCCTATGGTTATCATTTCCTGTGAGATGTGTCTCTTGAAGAAAGCATACAGTTGGGTCTTGTTTTTTTTATCCAGTCTGCAACTCTATGACTTTTAACTGTGGCATTTCACCCATTTAATTTCAAGGTTAATATTGATATGTTCAGATTTATTCCTGTTATTGTGTTGTTGCTGGTTATTATGCAGACTTGATTGTGTAGTTACTTTATAGTGTCGATAATCTATGTACCTAAGTGTGTTTTTGTGGTGGCCAGTAATGGTGTTTCTTTTCAATGTTTAACACTCCCTTAAGTACCTCCTGTAAGGTACAGGAGGGAATTTGTCTGGTGGTAACAAATTCCCTTAGCATTTGTTGTCTGAAAAGGATCTTATTTCCTCTTCATTTATGAAGCTTAGTTTGGCTGGATATGCAATTCTTGGTTGTAGTTCTTTTCCTTTAATAATGCTGGATATAGGCCTCTAGTCTCTTCTGGCATGTGGGGTTTCTACTGAAAGGGCCACTGTTAGCCTGATGGAGTTCCCTTTTTTGGGGATCTGACCCTTCTCTGTAGATGCCTTTAATATTTCTTTCTTTCATGTTAATCTTGGAGAATCTGATGCCTATGTATCTTGGAGATGGTCATCTTCTATAGTATCTCACAGGGGTTCTCTGAATTTCCTGAATTTCCCTCAAGGTTGGGTAAATTTTTTGTGAATGATATCCTCAATATGTTTTCAAGTTGCTTGTTCTCTCTCCCTGTCTTTCAGGGATGCCAGTGAGTCATAAATTTGGTCACTATACATAATCTGATATTTCTTGGACATTTTGTTCATTCTTTTTTCTTTATTTTTGCCTGTCTGAATTGATTTCCAGAACAGTCTTAGAGCTCTGAGACTCTTTTCTCAACTTGATCTAGTCTGCTGTTAATACCTTCAGTTGTACTATGAAATTCTTGGAGTATGTTTTTCAGCTCAATTAAGATCAGTTTGGTTCTTTCTTAAAATGGCCATTTTGTCTTTCAGCTCCAGTATCATTTTATTGTAATCCTTGGATTCCTTGGAGAGGGTTTCAACTTTCTCCTGAATCTTGATGATCTTCATTCCTATTCATATTCTGAATTCTGTGTCTGTCACTTCAGCCATTTCAACCTGGTTAAGAACAATTTATGGGGAGCTAGTCATTTGGAAGAGAGAAGACACTCTGGCTTTTTGAGTTGCCAGAGTTTTTGTGCTGGTTCTTCCTCATCTGTGTGGTCTGGTGTTCCTTTAACTGTGGTGTAATTTGAGTAAAGTCAGTTGACTTCCTTTCTGGTTGTTTTCAGAAGGCTGAGGCTTTGCGCTACATCTTGATTCGTGGTTGAATTCTTGTCCTTGGTTTCTTGGGAGCAGGTGTGTCAGCAGAATATTTTTGGTGTGGCAGTTTGGGCTGTTGCCCAGTAGATGGCAGATAAGCATAATGGATGGTAGGTAGGAACTCATTCAGCCACGTGGCTTCTCTGTGTTTCCTAGGGTTTGCCGTCAAGCTGCCTCTCAGGTTTCTGAGTGTGGACTCCTCTCCCACTTGAATGCTGGCTGCAGATCTTGGATTGGCACTTTCAGGCTGTACACCACACTGCAACCCTAGGGTGAGCTCAGGCTTTATGTTCCCTCTCCAGCTTGGAGGCAGCAGGAACAGGGATCTCAGCAGTGGCCGTGGCAGAGGACCTTTCACTTGTCCCTTGAGATTCTGCCCCAGAAAAACACAGAGCCGCTACCAGTTGGAGCCATCAGCCCAGGCTGGGGCGGCTGTGTCGTTGGCCCAAGACAGGGCGCCCTGCCTAGTGATGAGTAGGGGTGTGGGGTGCTTATGGGGAAGACAGACTGGCTTCTTCTCCTTAGGGCGTCTGAGGCTTGCTCGAGGTGTGAGTAAAGCATCAGGGTCTTTGTACCTTCCCCAGTCCAAGGGCAAGAGGGGCAGCACCATTGCAGTAGCGGTGGCAGAGTGGCTTTCATTTGCCTCTGAAAGCTCCACCCCAGAGAAACGTGAAGAGCCGCTGTCAATGAGATGTTCAGCCAGGGTGGCTACAGCGTCCGCCCAAGCTGAAGGCCCTACTTGGGGGTTGGGGGCTCACAAAGAAGAGATACTGAGTTCCCTGGCGTGCTGGTGGTTCAAGTGAAGCCCTCCTATCTTTGTTCCTTCCCCAGTCCCAGTACAGCAAGGGCAGAACGGCTGCAGTGGTGGTGGCAGAGGGGCTGTCATTGCCTCTGGGAGCTCCATCCATCCCAGGGAAACACAGAGACACTACCAGTGGGAATGCTTAGTCGGGAGTGGGGCAGCTGGTCTTCCATCCCGAGGGGCTGGGGGAGGTGCTGCCCGGTGAACAGAAAGGAGTGGAGGCTCACAGGGAAACGGGGAAGAGAGCCTGGGCTCCTCTCCTTAACGGTGGCTTCAGTGTGCTGGAGATGTCAGCAATGCAACCTGGCCCGTTTTCCTTCTTCAGCCTGCGGGCAGTAAGGGTGGTCCTGCTGCAGCTGCGATGGGAGAGGGGCTGTGGGTTGTCTCTGCTATTCTCCCCACCTCCTCCCCAGAGAAAAGCAGAGCCTCCACTGACTGAAGTGATCAGGCCGGGGAAGGGGGGTTGTGCTGGGAGCCCAGGTCAGGAGGCCCTGTGCAGTGAGGAGTAACAGGGGCAGGGAGCCGCGTGGAAAACTGGCCACCTTTTCCTAAGACAGCCTTGCGGTGCTGGGGGCCTGCGTTAGTCCTTAAACACTTTGCTCCGGCTGAGCCTGAGAGCAGCAGGAGCGGGACTGTGGAGCAGCAAAACCTGCAGGCCAGCCCGTGCTCTCTGGGATCACTGTCTCAGGGAAGGGCAGGGCTACCACTGGCCTGAGAGTACAGGCGGCACTGCGGTGGTCACGCCAGGCTCCCAGGCCAGTCGGCCTTGTCCATCCAGGTGCAGTGGAGTCGAGGCCTGCGGCCTGTCGCTGCTCAGCCCTTTCCTAGGGACGTGTGAGGGAGCCTGGCCTCCACTGTTGCTGGAGCTGCAGCCCCTGGTTGCTACCAGAGTTCCCAGGGGTCCAAGATCCCCGGACTCTGCGTGTGTCTGAGCAGCAGCTCTGCCCGGACTCCTCGTAGCTCTCCGTGTCAATCAGGAGGCCCTGGCTGTGCCAGGGGGTTCATGGTGGTTCTCCTGAGTCCAGGGTTGCAGAGGTCTGGAAGAAGTGTGGGACCCCGAGGGCTCTCCCTTACTCACCGTTTCCCGGCAGTGGGGAGCCTCCCCCTGAGTCTGTGCCAGTCCTGAGGGAGGTGGCTGTCCTGTCTCGCTCTTCTCTGTTCTTTGTGGATTGTGTTGCTTCCTTGATTAACCCCAGTGTGTCCGCCTGGCCCATCCAGTTGAGGAGCTGGTGCTCACTTGTTCCTCTTTCTCTTTTCCATGAGCGCAGTGCACACTGGCTGCTTCTACTCAGCCATCTGGGGCCCCAATCTCAGTATTTTCATTTCATTAGACTACCTAGGAAAAAAAATGGGTAAAGTGGTTTTGGCCATTGGACACTCACTATGGTAGATTTTGCAGGCAGAACAACCTTCTTGATGGTTCCACATATGGAGTGCACAGACATTAGAAACCCTTATCACATATATTCTGGTAACTTTCATTTTGCATAAATATTCTGTCACTTTTATCAAAACGGTTTTTTATCCTTGATTTTTTTCCCCAACATTGTATAAATAGGATATCCACTCATTTTATAAGCTATTTAGGTCAGCCTTCCAGAGACAGTAAAACAGATAATGAATTTCCAAGTTATGTACAAAATAGTATAGCAGCCCAATATTTTTGAAAGGCACATTGTTTTACATAGAAAATAAAATGAAATAAATGTTTTCTCACTATTGATAGACTCACACCTTTACTGTCACTGTATTCTTTTATTAGTTGACATTGATCAGTTATTCCAGAAAATATGTTCAAGGTTGTATTAACTGACCTTTGTTGACTCCATGTGTCTATGGAACTTTATATATATTTCATAATATCTGACTTTAGAACTTAACGTATTAACCAACTATTGAATCTGGATTATATAAGTCATTTTGTATAACATAGCCTTTGAAATATACACAACCAGGCTCAAGGCTCTTGTGTTCCTTGTCTCCTCTCTGTCTTTTGTCTTTATACCTGTGGACCAAAAAGTGCATGGGCCTGGTATCCTGGATCCTATTGATTATGCAGATTACATCGATTAGTATTTTAATCACTTATACTTCTTAATTGCTTCTGCATCTGGCAGAAAACATTAGAAGCAGGCATTAATATTTTGTTATACAAGTCACAGGAGGAATTTAGTAGAAATTCTTTGACTCTGTGTTTCTGACAGAAGTGAGTAAAGGTAATACATTTTTTTTTTAAATGTGTCTCCAAATGCCAACATCTGCTCAGGAAGAAAAAAAGGACATTTGTCCCAATGTTTGCATTATTTCCTAAATACAGAACTCTTTGAATGATTTTTAATTTAATAACTATTTTTTGAAAAGACTTAATGCATATAACATCTAAATAAAGAAAAACATAATTTATATAACTAAACAAAGTGCTGTATGAGTAAATGCTAACAGATTGTTCACCTATAAGTGCCTACAGCCTTCCTACTTTAAGCTTGGGGCTACATTCTGGATTCACACATTCTTTGCCCAAAGGTAAATTATTGTTAAAAGGTAAAGAGAATATCTATTCAGCTGTTTTTGGGTGAGGATATGATGTATTTTAGCTATACAAGTAGTGTAAATTTTAGTGTGTACATTTTTACTTTAGATAAATTTAGAAATTGAAGCCTGACCTATACAGATTACTTAAGTTAAAAATGGTTTGCCAAATTTAAGTATAGTAATCTGAAGCATGATAGATTAAATGTAAAATTCAAGATCTGAAATATATTTCCCTTGCTTTTTAAGAAAAAAGGATCACCTTGGGGAAAAATATGTCTTTTCAAATCAAAGTTTAGATTATACATTGTAATACAAAATTTTACCTTAAAAGAAATACAATTCTTAAGTTCTAAAATGAAAAAGTAAGCAGTGAAACAACACTTACATGTGTTAGTATCACTGTTATTTCAGGAAGCAAAGTAAGAGGGTGTGAACATTTCTACACATCAACATTCACAAAAGTATCTTTGTAATGTAGTGGGTGTAAGAATGACTTGATAGGACTTCAGAAAAATGTAAATCTCTGTGATTTCTCCTGGGGATTCTGACTCCTTAGTATGCAGTAGGGCCCAACAATCTGTATGCTAAATAAACAAATCATATAATACAGAGACCACTTCGAGACTCACTGATATGGGAATGATTTTCTATTTTTCCATGTATGTGAGCTTTAATTTTAAAATCAAATATATGTCTAATTATTGATATGATTTATTTTAGAAATTGATTTCTCTTAATTACATCAAAGGAAGTTTTGTTGTTTTGTTTTGCTTTTTGATGAGTCATCATAGGTATTTGGAAATAATTCCCAACATTATAAAGAAAAACATATTTTTCAAGTGACTGCTGTTTGTTTGCTACTTTGCTAAGCTATGGCAACCAAAATGTTAAAAATCCCTGCTTTCTGAGGGTGTTTAATCTGGCTAGGTAATTAAAGCACCTAGATCAAAATGTTAAAGAGTCTAAAAGATTATAAGATGGTACACTCTAAGACTCTCAAGACCCCACTGGTAAATAGAGACCATTAAATTAGGAATCAGAAAACATGACTTTGGTTACTCTCTGTGCCTCTTAACAGTTCTCCGCTGTGTGTAAGTCTTTTAACATTTGCACTGAATCTACCTTGTATCCATTACAATTAGTATGAAAATACTCCACTTTTATAAATCACTAGCTTACAGTGGGATATGTGTGCAATAATCTGTATAAAATATCATATTATAAATAATTTAGTAAATATATGATAATATGATTATTAAGGGTTTTAGGAGTTAAAGGCTAAAATATATTAAAATGCTAAGGTAATAGAAGAATGTACTGGAAAATTAATGCAAAGAAAAGATTTGAACGACTAGAAAAATAGTGAGCACAGCTGGTTATGAAAAAGTGTAACTCTGAGATACTTTTGTGAAAATTCTCAAAAATATTTGTAATATTAAAGCAGAATTAGAGAGATCTCCCACACACTATAATTTAAGGCATTATTTTAATAGTCTATATGTTCTTTTTATTGTCAGGGTTATTCATTACCTATATATTTATATATACAACATAATTGTAAATTAATATCAATGAAATATTATACATGCATAAGGGAATTAATTATGGTTACTAAGGGGAACTTTAGTTTAAATTTCCTTGTTTCATTATATGAAAATCTCAACTTTAACAATTTATTCACATAAAATTTTATTTTAAATTCACACACATTAATTATATTGAATTGAATTGTAGAGATCATTACCTAGTCTTATTTCTGCTAATGTTTCTACTTACTGCTTATAAAGAATTCTGAATCTAAAATCAGTATGTTAATTAACCAATGTTTATCAAATAGATCTACAAGTAAATCACCACATTAAAAGCTTTATGTGAGGAAGCAAAAATAAGATAAAGCCCTAATGTTTAAGGAGCATAAAATCTAGTTGTAGGGATAAAATATGCACGGCAAGATTTGTATGGCAGTAGAATCACTGTGTAACTAATATTAGCAAAGTTGACCAGATAAAAGTTACAGCAGTTCAAAAGTGAAACATGTCTTATAAACCGGACTACCCTGAAAAAGTGGAAGGCTTGACTCACATGTTCAAGATAGGCTTTATATTGGCAGAGAGGGCATTTCAGCATGGCCCACTGGTGTGTGCAAAATAGAGTGATAGCAATATTGGAGTAAATAGCACAGGGATTCTTCTCAACTGGGCATCAGAGCCTATGGCTTAATGAAGAAATGAGCTCCTTTTCTGTGTTAATCATTCTTCAAATATGGGGCAATCTCTGTGCTTCTGGTCTTTGCACTGGTTCTCTAGTCCCCCTGCCTGTGTTCCTGCAATTATTTGCTGACTCACTTTGTTTTTTTCGATGTTGTTGTTGTTGTTTTTGCTGCAAATGACAAGATTTCATTCTCTATTGTGTCTAACTAATATTTAACAGTGTGTATATACCACATTTTAAAAATTTATGTATCCATTGATGGGCGCTTAGGTGAATCTCTCTCTATTGTCTTCTGTGCCATCCCTTTAGGATCTACCAGTCTGTCTTCATTTTTACTTATTTGCTGGCAGATGACAAGAATTGATTCCCCAGATCAAATTTCAGAAATCTCCCAACAAGAAAATATCATGTTAACGGTTTGATGTAGTACCTTACACACACACACGTATCTATATGCACACACCACAAATATCATTGTTAACAGTTTGATATAGTACCACACACACATCTATATGCACATACCACTTTTTTAAATAATAAAATTTGGTTGTTACTTTTAACAATTTTTTTTTTCCACATAATAAGCTTCCTCCTGGCATGTTTATTCTTTGCTTGTGAATGAGGCTTCTCAAACTTTGGTTTCCTAATCTGCAAAATGGGGCCAGTAATAGCTCACAAGTTTGTTTTAAGAATTGAATAGAATGAGATGACATTTGGAAAAAGCTTCAAGCACAGTCTCTGGGCCTCAGTACCTTCACATGAGTTATTATGTCTCTAAATTTCCAATTGCTGAGCTCTGACCTATATGGATATGTTCCATGTCTTCCTCTTAGATTCTTTTTGCAAGACATCTGCCCGAGGAATGACTAGAAGTTGCCAAACCCATTTGTTCACTGATTCATACTCTCACGTAACCTCAAGCTGTCATTTTCAGATCATACACACCCACATAGCACATCTCCATGCATTCATTTATTATAGGAACAGGGTTTTGCTATGTTGCACAGGCTGATCTCAAAATCCTGGTCTCAAGCCATCCTCCCTCCTTGGCCTCCCAAATTTCTGGTGTTACAGGTGTGAGCCACTATGTCTGGCCCACATCTCTCTTTCTGAATAAAAAATTCCAATTTTTTGAATACGATTTCTAAGACACAGTAACATCGTGGGTATTGTGAGCATGGACATTGAAGTGAATTGTAAGATGAAGTCATAATTTAAAATTCAGAACTGGGCAATGACACATATGGAAAAAAAGACATTCCAAGGAGGACTTGTTTGTTGGGAAGTAGGAAATATGGGTAATGGAAATATAAGATTGGTTCCAGATATATTTTACTTGATATTCCATCAGGCCATCACAGTGGAAACATTAAGAAGACATGTGAAAATAAACCCAGAGCTCAGAGAAGAGGACTGCAGAAGGCATGTCTGTAATTTAGGAATTACTTACACACATGCTGTGGGACAAATCATGATGATAATGTATGAATTCTCAAAATTTGATATGAAAAATATGATACATCCTTGTATATTTCCATAGTCAATTGTAAGTAATCTTGAATTTGGGTCTGTTTTTACACTTGCTGCACAGTTTGGATATAGTACTCAATTTCCTCATCAAGGACCTGGGAAAAGTCTAAGACTGTCCTCCTCTTTCAAGAAAAAATAGTATAGAACGTGACTGAACCAGGCACTGAGGCATGAGTCACAGAAGCCCTATGGAATATAAAGGATTAATATTCAATGAGTACTTACCATGTGTTGTACACCCCTCTATTATTTCCAATGTATTTACTCATTTAATACTAACAAAAATTCTGTGAGTCATGCTGTCATTAGCATCATTTTACAAATGAGGATGCCGGAGCACAGGGAACTTCATACACATTCCAGGGTCCCTATGGTGAGTGGCATGAGATCCTGGCCGGCCTGATTCCAAACCTGAGCTCTGAACCCTTACTGACTTTAAAACAGTAAAACTACATGTGAAATGTCTGTGTTAGGAAAATGGAAAAGGAAATCAACAATCAAAGTAAAATCAGTGTCCTGGGCAGTACATTGCCTTAGAAGAATAAAAGAACATTTCCACTGATATGGTCCTTACGGGAATGATTTTGAATCCCAGGGAGAACATTAGGCAAAAGAGCAAAATTAGGAATGTTAAGAGCAGTTTGCATTCTAGATATCAATGAAGCTGCATAAAGAAAGAAGATTCATTTTTCACAGAGTATCTTTGTACTTTGAGTCAAATGAAATAATTGACTACAGAGGTTAAAAAATCTATAGCAGTAATTTAATGATATTTTAATGATAATAATAAATATACTAAGATATATTAAACACTGAATAATGTAGGCAGTTTATCAGTTGGTTATACATACTGCGTTTTTCTTAACTATACATTGCATAACTTAAGGGTAACAAACCTGTCTTAGGCTTTTCTTTCATTTTTACAATGTCAGACATATTGCTCATTCTATAGTGGATGCTCACTGACTTTATTAATTGATTGAATATTTGGATAACATAGTTCTTTTACTATTGTTAAAGACTCTGTGAATGGAATATAATTTTATTTTGCTTACAAATATTTTTCTCTAATACAATGCTGCAAATATTAAAAAAGTCTTTCTATGATTCTTTGAGTTATTCATTCATTCATTTATTCTTCCATTCATTCAACATATACTACATGCACCAAATCCCATCTTCTATCACCTATGCAAGGAGATCAGTGTGCAACTCTCTGCTCTCATTGTTTCATTTTCTTCTCTGCTCTGTCATGTCTTTCTCACCAGCTGTTATTTCTTACATACATAACAAGTATTTTCTTAGCCCCACTTTCCCCTCCAGTTACTGCCCCATATCTTCATTCCTCTTTTCAGCAGAATGCCTTGCCTGAATTCTCTTAGCCATGATCATCAATTACCTTGCTGTCAGTTTCTATTTGGTGCACGTCAATCAGATTTTGCCACACCAGTCTCTACAAATTGTGAATGTAAAGAAGCACTAACAACTGCAACACCGCCAAGTCTAAATGTCACTTCTTGGTCCACATCTTAATTGCCCCATCTGGAGCATTTGACCTGGTTGTTTCATCCTATCTCACTGGTCATTCCTGCTAGGTCTCCTTAAAGGATTTTCCTTTTCTGACATGTGGATGTTGGAGCACTCCAGGGCTCCATCACTGGAACTCATGACACTGGAAGTCTAACCAGTCTCGTGAAAGAATTATCTCAACATTTCAAAAGAAAAGAACTGTTTTGGGTCCAACTAAGACTGAAAGTAGAAGCTCTCTTATAGGAGAAAAGATTTCTCGCTTGATCTCAAAGAGAACTTTTGAAAAGAAGGAGGGTATAGAGAGTAGGCTGTCTAAGAGATGAGAGATTTGATAAAAGAGTGATCTCCAGAATCCACCCCATACTTCAGCCTCAGTATGGAAATGAGACTGAGCTGGCAGGAAGGGACAAGTGCAGCTTGGAAGGGAGAGTCTGCTCAAATAACTGTGTCTCTTCAGACTTAGATTTGTCAAATAAATCTTAGTATAGTTTCTAGGCTCATAAACTTGGCAAAACCAAATGTTCTATAAGTTTATATTTGTGTGTGTGTATGTGTGTGTGTGTGTGTGGAGAGAGAGAGATGTAATCTGTAGACATAGGCATGGTGAGGTAAATAAATTGACTATAGCACATAGAATAGTTATTACATGATGGGTATTTGATGAATTGACTCATCTGTTCTGTAAAACAGGGGTCCTCAACTCCCAGGCTGTGGACCTGTACCAGTCCTTGGCCTGTTAGGAACCAGGCTGCACAGCAGGAGGTGAGCGAGCATTACTGCCTGAGCTCTGCCTCCTGTCAGATCAGCATCAGCATTAGGTTCTCATAGGAGCACGAACACTATTGTGAACTGTGCATGTGAGGGATCTAGGTTGAGAGTTCCTATGAGACTGTAATGCCTGAAGATATGAGGTGGAACAGTTTCATCCCAAAATCATTGCCCCTACCACCACCACCACCCACCCCATCTGTGGAAAAATTGTTTTCCATGAAATCAGTCTCTGGTGCCAAAAAGATTGGGGACCAATGCTATAAAATATGAATTCCACTCATTCTTATAATTTCTAAATTGAACCTTTCCAAAATGATCTGTTTAAGACAAACAACCCAAAAGCACTTTAAACTTCTACAGCTAAATGCAAGAATTATTATCCCTTTTAGCTACTCTAAATGTTAAGCTCTACTAAACACTAATTCATAGTTTAATTACACCAGATAGACATTCTTTAAAACTTGACTACTTTGAGCTTAGTTTCAGAGTAATGTACAGAATGCAATGGAAAGAATCATTTAACTGGAAAAAAAGTTATTTTTATTTGGGAGTTGATAATGCTCCCTCTCTTTCTGCTTCTGCAGATGCTTTGGCAGAGTGTTCAAAATATATAGTATAACATAACTAGCTTAATTTTTATTCAATTACCTTTATTAAACTATATATAAAGACTTAGATCTTCAAAGAGTGCATGGATGGGAAAATCCACCTGCTCACACAACTGTGGATGGGGACTCTGCATCCCTAGGTGGGTCCCAAGTTGTTTTGTTTATTTTTTTAAAGAATGTTCATATTAACCCCTAATAGTAATTATGTCATCATTAATATTCTCTCTTCTGTCTCTCATTTTCTCTTTGTCTCTTTCTCGATACTTTCTCCCTCCCTCTGTCCTTCTTCCACATCTGTTTCTTTTAAACATTACATCGATTCCCTCGCGAATCTGAACTTACATACTGAGAACTTCACAAAAAGAAAGGGAAAGTGAGAGTTCCCCCCAGATCTGGTAGAAAAATTCCAGGAACTACACAAATTGATCTGCTTAGGGGAGGAATACCCTGGCCTGAACACAGTGGCAAGGTATGTATGATGCCACCACAGTGGCCACAGTGGCGAATTGCTGTGAATATAAGCTCTTACTGGAGCCACGAGTTTGAGCAAGAATGAGTATTTCTACTCAACTTCATTGAACTCCCTAGTCCCTCAATTGCTTAATTTTTTTTTTTTTTTTTTTTTTTTTTTTTGGTCTATCATGCCCACTGGAACCCTTCATACCCTTCACAGTGTGGGCTCCATATTTGATCACCAAAACTACATTTTTACCACAATCTATGTTGCCATCAACATGGCATTGGTAAAAACATCTACTTTTCACATTCTTACACCCAGACACAGGGATCCATCTGGAGAAAATCATGCAGTTATGCACTTGGGAACCATTACACCTTCATTGTCTCTAGTTTCAGCCAGAAATTTGTCAATGCTCCCCAAGCTTCTCATTGTCATTTGTCAGCTCATGCACTCCCTCTGCCTACTGCTACCTCAAACCTTCCCCAGTCTTCTCAAATTCAGATCTCTTGGCACTTGGCGGATGATATTTTCCTTCATTTATTGAAAACATTTCAAGCATCTGGCATAGGGCTCCTACCTCACTTGACAACCCTCTGTCCCCAGTAATATTTACAAATATATGCCTGTCTGTGCTTTTCTTTTTTTTCTTTTTTTTTTAGTTTATGCTTTTTTATTTATTTATTTATTTATTATTATTATACTTTAGGTTTTAGGGTACATGTGTGCAATGTGCAGGTTAGTTACATATGTATACATGTGCCATGCTGGTGCACTGCACCCACTAACTCATCATCTAGCATTAGGTATATCTCCCAGTGCTATCCCTCCCCCCTCCCCACACCCCAAAACAGTCCCCAGAGTGTGATGTTCCCCTTCCTGTGGCCATGTGTTCTCATTGTTCAATTCCCACCTATAAGTGAGAATATGCGGTGTTTGGTTTTTTGTTCTTGCGATAGTTTACTGAGAATGATGATTTCCAATTTCATCCATGTCCCTACAAAGGCCATGAACTCATCATTTTTTATGGCTGTATAGTATTCTATGGTGCATATGTGCCACATTTTCTTAATCTAGTCTATCATTGTTGGACATTTGGGTTGGTTCCAAGTCTTTGCTATTGTGAATAATGCCACAATAAACATATGTGTGCATGTGTCTTTATAGCAGCATGATTTATAGTCCTTCAGGTATATACCCAGTAATGGGATGGCTGGGTCAAATGGAATTTCTAGTTCTAGATCCCTGTGGAATCACCACACTGACTTCCACAATGGTTGAACTAGTTTACAGTCCCACCAACAGTGTAAAAGTGTTCCTATTTCTCCACATCCTCTCCAGCACCTGTTGTTTCCTGACTTTTTAATGATTGCCATTCTAACTGGTGTGAGATGGTATCTCATTGTGGTTTTGATTTGCATTTCTCTGAGGGCCAGTGATGGTGAGCATTTTTTCATGTGTTTTTTGGCTGCATAAATGTCTTCTTTAGAGAAGTGTCTGTTCATGTCCTTCGTCCACTTTTTGATGGGATTGTTTGTTTTTTTCTTGTAAATTTGTTGGAGTTCATTGTAGATTCTGGATATTAGCCCTTTGTCAGATGAGTAGGTGGCGAAAATTTTCTCCCATTTTTGTAGGTTGCCTGTTCACTCTGATGGTACTTTCTTTTGCTGTGCAGAAGCTCTTTAGTTTAATGAGATCCCATTTGTCAATTTTGGCTTTTGTTGCCATTGCTTTTGGTATTTTAGACATGAAGTCCTTGCCCGTGCCTATGTCCTGAATGGTAATGCCTAGGTTTTCTTCTAGGGCTTTTATGTTTTTAGGTCTAGCATTTAAGTCTTTAATCCATCTTGAATTGATTTTTGTATAAGGTGTAAGGAAGGGATCCATTATCAGCTTTCTACATATGGCTAGCCAGTTTTCCCAGCACCATTTATTAAATAGGGAATCCTTTCCCCATTGCTTGTTTTTCTCAGGTTTGTCAAAGATCAGATACTTGTAGATATGCGGCATTATTTCTGAGGGCTCTGTTCTGTTCCATTGATCTATATCTCTGTTTTGGTACCAGTACCATGCTGTTTTGGTTACTGTAGCCTTGTAGTATAGATTGAAGTCAGGTAGCGTGATGCCTCCAGCTTTGTTCTTTTGGCTTAGGATTGACTTGGCGATGCGGGCTCTTTTTTGGTGCCGTATGAACTTTAAAGTAGTTTTTTCCAATTCTGTGAAGAAAGTCATTGGTAGCTTGATGGGGATGGCATTGAATCTATAAATTACCTTGGGCAGTATGGCCATTTTCACGATATTGATTCTTCCTACCCATGACTATGGAATGTTCTTCCATTTCTTTGTATCCTCTTTTATTTCCTTGAGCAGTGGTTTGTAGTTCTCCTTGAAGAAGTTCTTCATGTCCCTTGTAAGTTGGATTCCTAGGTATTTTATTCTCTTTGAAGCAATTGTGAATGGGAGTTCACTCATGATTTGGCTCTCTGTTTGTCTGTTGTTGGTGTATAATTATGCTTGTGATTTTTGAACATTGATTTTGTATCCTGAGACTTTGCTGAAGTTGCTTATCAGCTTAAGGAGATTTTGGGCTGAGACAATGGGGTTTTCTAGATATACAATCATGTCATCTGCAAACAGGGACAATTTGACTTCCTCTTTTCCTAATTGAATACCCTTGATTTCCTTCTCCTCCCTAATTGCCCTGGCCAGAACTTCCAACACTATGTTGAATAGGAGTGGTGAGAGAGGGCATCCCTGTCTTGTGCCAGTTTTCAAAGGGAATGCTTCCAGTTTTTGCCCATTCAGTATGATACTGGCTGTGGGTTTGTCATAGATAGCTCTTATTATTTTGAGATATGTCCCATCAATACCTAATTTATTGAGAGTTTTTAGCATGAAGGTTGTTGAATTTTGTCAAAGGTCTTTTCTGCATCTATTGAGATAATCATGTGGTTTTTGTCTTTGGTTCTGTTTATATGCTGGATTACATTTATTGATTTGCTTATATTGAACCAGCCTTGGACCAGGGATGAAGCCCACTTGATCACGGTGGATAAGCTTTTTGATGTGCTGCTGGATTCGGTTTGCCAGTATTTTATTGAGGATTTTTGCATCAATGTTCATCGAGGATATTGGTCTAAAATTCTCTTTTTTGGTTGTGTCTCTGCCTGACTTTGGTATCAGGATGATGCTGGCCTCATAAAATGAGTTAGGGAGGATTCTCTCTTTTTCTATTGATTGGAATAGTTTCAGAAGGAATGGTACCAGTTCCTCCTTGTACCTCTGGTAGAATTTGGCTGTGAATCCATCTGGTCCTGGACTCTTTTTGGTTGGTAAGCTATTGATTATTGCCACAATTTCAGCTCCTGTTATTGGTCTATTCAGAGATTCAACTTCTTCCTGGTTTAGTCTTGGGAGAGTGTATGTGTCAAGGAATTTATCCATTTCTTTGAGATTTTCTAGTTTATTTGCGTAGAGGTGTTTGTAGTATTCTCTGATGCTAGTTTGTATTTCTGTGGGATCGATGGTGATATCCCCTTTATCATTTTTTATTGCATCTGTTTGATTCTTCTCTCTTTTTTTCTTTATTAGCCTTGCTAGTGGTCTATCAATTTTGTTGATCCTTTCAAAAAACCAGCTCCTGGATTCATTAAATTTTTGAAGGGTTTTTTGTGTCTCTATTTCTTTCAGTTCTGCTCTGATTTTAGTTATTTCTTGCCTTCTGCTAGCTTTTGAATGTGTTTGCTCTTGCTTTTCTAGTTCTTTTAATTGTGATGTTAGGGTGTCAATTTTGGATCTTTCCTGCTTTCTCTTGTGGGCATTTAGTGCTATAAGTTTCCCTCTACACACTGCTTTGAATGCATCCCAGAGTTTCTGGTATGTTGTGTCTTGGTTCTCGTTGGTTTCAAAGAACATCTTTATTTCTGACTTCATTTCGTTATGTACCCAGCAGTGATTCAGGAGCAGGTTGTTCAGTTTCCATGTAGTTGAGTGGTTTTGAGTGAGATTCTTCATCCTGAGTTCTAGCTTGATTGCACTGCGATCAGAGAGATAGTTTGTTATAATTTCTGTTCTTTTACATTTGCTGAGGAGAGCTTTACTTCCAAGTATGTGGTCAGTTTTGGAATAGGTGTGGTGTGGTGCTGAAAAAAAAGTATATTCTGTTGATTTGGGGTGGAGAGTTCTGTAGATGTCTATTAGGTCCAGTTGGTGCAGAGCTGAGTTCAATTCCTGGGTATCCTTGTTGACTTTCTGTCTCATTGATCTGTCTAATGTTGACAGTGGGGTGTTAAAGTCTCCCATTATTAATGTGTGGGAGTCTAAGTCTCTTTGTAGGTCACTCAGGACTTGCTTTATGAATGCGGGTGCTCCTTTATTGGGTGCACATATATTTAGGTTAGTTAGCTCTTCTTGTTGAACTGATCCCTTTACCATTATGTAATGGCCTTCTTTGTCTCTTTTGATCTTTGTTGGTTGAAAGTCTGTTTTATCAGAGACTAGGATTGCAACCCCTGCCTTTTTTTGTTTTCCATTTGCTTGGTAGATCTTCCTCCATCCTTTTATTTTGAGGCTATGTGTGTCTCTGCACGTGAGATGTGTTTCCTGAATACAGCACACTGGTGGGTCTTGACTCTTTATCCAATTTGCCAGTCTGTGTCTTTTAATTGGAGCATTTAGTCCATTTACATTTAAAGTTAATATTGTTATGTGTGAATTTGATCCTGTCATTATGATGTTAGCTGGTTATTTTGCTCATTAGTTGATGCAGTCTCTTCCTAGTCTCAGTGGTCTTTACATTTTGGCATAATTTTGCAGCGGCTGGTACCGGTTGTGCCTTTCCATGTTTAGTGCTTCCTTCAGGAGCTCTTTTAGGGCAGGTCTGGTGGTGACAAAATCTCTCAGCATTTGCTTGTCTGTAAAGTATTTTATTTCTCCTTCACTTATGAAGCTTAGTTTGGCTGGATATGAAATTCTGGGTTGAAAATTCTTTTCTTTAAGAATGTTGAATATTGGCTCCCACTCTCTTCTGGCTCGTAAAGTTTCTGCCAAGAGATCCGCTGTTAGTCTGGTGGACCTCCCTTTGAGGGTAACCCGACCTTTCTCTCTGGCTGCCCTGAACATTTTTTCCTTCATTTCAACTTTGGTGAATCTGGCAATTATGTGTCTTGGAGTTGCTCTTCTCGAAGAGTATCTATGTGGTGTTCTCTGTATTTCCTGAATCTGAGTGTTGGCCTGCCTTGCTAGATTGGGGAAGTTCTCCTGGATAATATCCTGCAGAGTGTTTTCCAACTTGGTTCCATTCTCCCTGTCACTTTCATGTACACCAATCAGACGTAGATTTGGTCTTTTCACATAGTCCCATATTTCTTGGAGGCTTTGCTCATTTCTTTTTATTCTTTTTTCTCTAAACTTCCCTTCTCACTTCATTTCATTCATTTCATCTTCCATCGCTGATACCCTTTCTTCCAGTTGATCGCATCGGCTCCTGAGGCTTCTGCATTCTTCACGTAGTTCTCGAGCCTTGGTTTTCAGCTCCATCAGCTCCTTTAAGCACTTCTCTGTATTGGTTATTCTAGTTATACATTCTTCTAAATTTTTTTCAAAGTTTTCTACTTCTTTGCCTTTGGTTTGAATATCCTACTGTAGCTCAGAGTAATTTGATCATCTGAAGCCTTCTCCTCTCAACTCGTTAAAGTCATTCTCCAGCCAGCTTTGTTCCGTTGCTGGTGAGGAACTGTGTTCCTTTGGAGGAGGAGAGGCGTTCTGCTTTTTAGAGTTTCCAGTTTTTCTGCTCTGTTTTTTCCCCATCTTTGTGGTTTTATGTACTTTTGGTCTTTGATGATGGTGATGTACAGATGGGTTTTTGGTGTGGATGTCCTTCTAACATAGAGGACCCTCAGCTGCAGGTCTGTTGGAGTACCCAGTCATGTAAGGTGTCAGTCTGCCCCTGCTGGGGGGTGCCTCCCAGTTAGGCTGCTCGGGGGTGAGGGGTCAGGGACCCACTTGAGGAGGCAGTCTGCCCATTCTCAGATCTCTAGCTGCGTGCTGGGAGAACCACTGCTCTCTTCAAAGCGTCAGACAGGGACATTTAAGTCTGCAGTGGTTAATGCTCTCTTTTTGTTTCTCCGTGCCCTGCCCCCAGAGGTGGAGCCTACAGAGGCAGGCAGGCCTCCTTGAGCTGTGGTGGGCTCCACCCAGTTCGAGCTTCCCAGCTGCTTTGTTTACCTAAGCAAGCCTAGGCAATGGCGGGCGCCCCTCCCCCAGCCTCGCTGCGCCCTTGCTGTTTGATCTCAGACTGCTGTGCTAACAATCAGTGAGACTCCGTGGGCATAAGACCCTCTGAGCCAGGTGTGGGATATAATCTCCTGGTGCACCGTTTTTTAAGCCCGTTTGAAAAGTGCAGTATTTGGGTGGGAGTGACCCAATTTTCCAGGTGCCATCTGTCACCCCTTTCTTTGACTAGGAAAGGGAACTCCCTGACCCCTTGTGCTTCCTGAGTGAGGCAATGCCTCACCCTTCTTCAGCTCATGCACGGTGCGTGCACCCACTGACCTGCGCCCACTGTCTGGCACTCCCTAGTGAGATGAACCCAGTACCTCAGATGGAAATGCAGAAATCACCTGTCTTCTGCGTCACTCACGCTGGGAGCTGTAGACCAGAGCTGTTCCCATTTGGCCATCTTGGCTTCTCCCCTCCCCACCCCCGTCTGTGCTTTTCTTATCTATTTCCTTTTGGATTCAGAGGACAAAATCTCCTTCAAAGCCAAGTCAGTAACTCAAACTATTAACACATGCCTCATCTACTAACTCCAAGACTTAGCCCTGTCCATCCCCGTTTTTTCTGGTGTCATGAGCTGCTCCCTGTTCTAAGAACATTTTCTCCTCTAAATAATCTTAACTCTGCAATATGTAAAAACAGAACTACCACTCCCTGGCAGGTACCTGCATATACTCACACACCTTACACACACATAAAGCTCCACTTGGACCATGCTTCTCACTTTAGGGCCCCTGCTGGTTACTTTCATGGAATTTTTTGGAAAAACAATTTTCATTCACTGTCTCTACCTTTCAACCTGAATCCCTGCTCAACCTGTTACCTTCTGGCTTATATGCTTAGTCCACACAATTATTTTAGTAAGGTTTTAACCTATTTGTCAAATCCATGGGCAATTTCAGTTGTTTTGCTAGACTTCCTTTTAACGTTATATCTGTTAGCCAATCTCATCTTCAAATCCCCATTCCCATGGCTTCTGTGACACCACACTCTCCACTGGCACCTCTACCCATTCTTTTCTGTCTTTTTAAGACCTCTCTTTTTTTTGCCCTTAAAATATTATTGCTCCATATTTTTGTGATTCTATTACTGTCATATTGATCTTCTCAACCATCGTACTGTGTCTGAAATCACATTGATACTGTAATATCTTGGGTGTTTCCACATGGATGCCTTCCTCTGTAGTCAATGGAATTTCCAAAATTGAACCTATCATCTTTTTTTTTTTCTCTAAACTGATAATATCTTTTATTTTTCTCTTTTTCAGTTATGGTACTAATAGCTACATGAAATTCCTGATAGTATTAATTATAGTACCTAGTTGACATTTATTGAGTTCATAGTAGTATGTGCCGGGCACTATGCTAGGTACTTTACATGAAATATCTCAACTAATCTTAACAGTCCTGTACAGCACATAGCACTCTACTACAATTATGTAGTTTTGGAACTAAGATTTAAGTGTGTTTAATAATTTGCCAAAAGTCACTTAGGAAGTGTGGAGGTGGGGTGCTCATTGTGGAGACATGCTGAACAACTATGGCAGACAATCTGAGCGTCATCTTTGACTTCTCTCTCTCTCTCCATTCCAAATAGCACCACATCTTGTCATTTGACTCCTCATATATTATAGTTGCAACTATATCCTTAACCTTTTCTGAACTGTACTTCTGAAATATATCTTTCCAGCAGTTTCCAGTAATTAGATAATAAAATTTCCAAACACACAAATCTGAGGGCATTTCTACATGCTCAAAACATCTTGATGTTTCCATGGCTTATCAGATAAATCTCACTTTCCTAAATATAATTTTCATGGTCCTGTTGATTAAGCCTTGGTGCACATACATCTCCAGCCTTATTCTCCGTGGCTTCTTTCGTCTGGATTTCCATTTTTCTTTAGTAATGCAGACTGCTTGTGGCTCCCCTTATAGGCCATTCTATCACTCGCTTCTGTGCCTTTGTTCTTGCTGTCATGTCTGCTTGGAAGACTTCATTCCAGCCTCTTCCCACTGAATGCAAATATCTGTCTCTGTCCTCTGCCGATCAATTACTTGTTGAATACTTTCTCGTTCTGATACCCCACTGCCTCTAGTAAGCCTTTTCTTGACTTCCAGAACAAAATAAAAGACTCTTTTCTTTATTTCATCACTAACATTTTCATATTTCCATTTTTAAAAACTTGCAGCTTTGTTTTATAATTATGTATTTCTATCTAGACAGGACCTCTTGAAGTCAGGCTCTACATTCTCTTTATATTCTTATTTCCAGGCACCAGAGCACCCTGTTTGCTAAGGGAATTTTTAAATTTATCTTCAAGTAAGAAATGAACTTTGAGTCAGATCTTGATTAATGGGTTTAGAAATAGGTGGAATAAAGAAGATGAAACATATTAGAGCTTATACTTGACTATCTTTGGTATTATATTATTTGAATATTAGATCTAACTTTGCATTAATACTATATGTTTTTACACTGTGCATTTTATAATATCTTTTATGAACATTTAGAAGATGAAACAATGGATTAGGTATGGAAACAAAATTGTGTAATAAAATTAGTTAATTTTGTGATTAATTATAAAGTACTTTAAAAACAGCAATGGGTGAGATGGCTTCTATGGTTGGCAATAGACATGCTGTGGATAATTTATTATTAAAGGCCTTTAAAATTTTAAAAACCAAATTAAAAAAAACTTATAATTGAAGAGTAGGAAATTCTTCTTTAAAAAGCAGCAATAAGATTAAGCCACATTATGCAACCTCTGGGCAAATGCTGATCTCAAATAATAATAAATTATTTGCCTATTCTTTGTGTGAGTTAAATATCATTGAAACCGCTGAATTTGATAACACCTCAGGCCATCATCCTGTTAGATTTCTATATATAATAAAGAATGGGAGACATATACAGGGGGAAACTGCAGAAATGAGAAAACAAGGTAGAATGGTTTTTTAAAAAATTGTTTTTGTTTTTTTCCTGAGACCATTAACCTGTCAATGGCACTATCATATGAATTAGTTTATTCCTAACTAGATTACGTTCTTAGGACCAATTGTCACTCATTTCTAAGCCTGCCCAATTATACACCCCACATTAGATACTACAGTCAAAGGCGCTTAGATCATATGAAATACACTTCCCAAAGAAATATATCCTCCGGCTTTTGCACACGGGCTTTCTTGTGAATTCCTGAATTGAATGATGATAGCTTCTAAATATCATCTGGTTCATATCTCCTTTCCAAAATAACAACTAAGGGTTGCTCTTCTATGTTAAAACTAACTGCCAAAATAGTTTTCTGCTGTGCAGTTATACAGAGATTGGGTAAAAAAAAAATTGACTTAAAAAAAAAGATGGGAAAGCAGACGTATAGAGCAGTACAGGAAAATCATCACCCTTTAAATGACCATATGTATTTTTATTTGAAGATAAAATATGTTTCTTGATATAGAGATTTTATGACCAGATTAATTACATTCTGATATGTTATTCTACATTTGTTTTTTTATGATTTATCTACTGTTATTCGTTATGACATTTAATAGATACTTTTAAATAATTTTGTCTGTTGACTTTCTTGTTTGTTGATTATCTGGAGGAATATTTTCTAATTTATATAATTTTTAAAATTGCAAAATTCTTGAAATTTGTATAGTTGAATTGATTGGGTGATTGTAAAATGTTTATATGCATGTCTAGTAGTTCTTTTTGCATTGTTAATAGTTTTATTTTGTCTGATGAACCTTACCAGTAAAAGAAAATGTAAAGGAAGATATTTCAAACTGCTTTGATTGGTGAGATAAAATATCCTGATGCAGTGGGAAGAAGAACTCTTTGAGGGAACAAACAGTTTGGAGGAGAGTGTGCTGTTACTTCCAGGAAAAAAAAAAAACATATTTTCCCTGGAAAAATATAAAATCCATAGAACGTGCCCTTGGAGGCATGGCAAATGAATGAAGGCTTGGTTATGTTGAAGCAGCTTCATTCTGAGATGGAAAAAGTGACTCTTTCAATCTGAATTCTCTGGTTAGAGTCTAATAGAATTTTTGGTCTTGTCTCTGTGCCTATTCTGAGGCCCTTAGAGTCCTTAAAAGGTGAATGAATTAAAAAATATAAAGGATGTTTGTCCATTAAATGCCATAATGTCTCTATTATTTACCTATTTCTTTGTAACAATAGGAAACTTGTTGATGGAAGAAGTTGTTCAACACTCATACACACATAGTTCTCTGCATTACTCTAATTGTTTACTTTGCAATTTAAATACTAGCAGGGAACACCAAACATTTTGCTAAATTCCCCATTGCTGAAATGAAGTTTAATAGCCAAAAAATAGCTATTGTATGTATTGCTGTTGTGTGTGTGTGTATATATATATGTGTGTATGTGTGTGTATATACACACACATATACCTATATTTCCAAATTTGTTGTGTAAGTATATTTCTTAGACTAGCAAATTTCAGATTACAGGTACTATTGAGAGTCAGATCAAACAAATTTTAAATGTATTGGCAAAATTCATTTAAGCTTTTATAATGAAACTTAATTAAATCATGTTTTATTATTTTACTATTTGTAGTAACCTATTAGTGCTAAAATGAGGTTCACTTTTGTATAAGAAAAATAAATAATTTTACTAACATGATAGAATAGAAATATAAAACACATATTCAAAGAAAAAACAACAGAGCTAGATTCCATCTCAAAAAAAAAAAAAACACATTTGAAGGCAAAAATCACATTGCAGGAATTAATTCACAATTTATAGACAAAAGTAGTATGCTAATTAAAATGTATATATTAGATTTTACTTTACTAGGCAACATATTATGATTTATATTATTTCAAATGTTATTTTTAATGCTTTAATGTTATTTTCAGTAATACTTATATTTATTTAAAATATTATATAATTTCAACTGTTTCTCTCAGATTAATCTCTCCCAGTTAGTAGAGAATTGACTAATTTTATCTTTAGTTCTCATCAAACTGTTATGAGATCTGAAAGAAATGATGCATGCATTATTATTATTTTCACATTTTTGCTACCCTTTTTAATTTTGGAGATATTAAGAAGCAGAAAAAAATTATCAAATAGACAACAAGATAAAGGGAAAATAATGATTTGAAGTATTATTGTAAAATAAATTCCAGAATAATTAGGTTCTATTGCAGCTGATGCAAAATTTTACTGAAATCGTGTTCATATCTATCATCTAGGAAGTGCTAAATATCTGTAACCACTTGATTACTTTGAGGGAAATTAAATTTTCCATCAACATATCCCCTAATACTAGTATTCATGTCCAGATGATTAAAGGATCAACAGGAATCCTCAATATGTAGATATTCATTTCATCTTCCTTGGAGCTCTTATGGTTTAAAAGACCCCAACTTTTGCTACCCATTTTCTTTCTTATCCTTCCTCAGTCTCTGAGATTGTTGTATTTGGCTACATACTGACCAAGTTATCTGCATGTCTCAAAGACATCTCAACAAAACCTGCATTTATGTGTGCACTTATTTATTGTTAAAGTGCATCATCTTTCTGGAGACAAACTAACTTCCCCTCCAAACTTTCCTCTTGCTGTGTTGAGTGAAGAGTTTGCTGCTGGTGGGAATGCCACAGGGATGTGAACAACACAAGAGTTTATAGCCCAGCCACACTCACAGGAGCCTCGCTGTCCAGCCTCAGAGCTTTTCCAGATCTGTCTTCTAAGCCTAGGAGAATTCCTTGGAATTTCCAGTCTTAGTTCATGAAATAATCTCTGAACTGATTTCCCAGGTTCAAAGTTTGATCCCCTCTATCCCATATTTCATGATTCAAAAGCCATCAAAGTTTTACATCAAAGATAAATTACACTCCCTCATTTTCTGTCTCCTATGATTTAGCCCAATCTATTTATTTTATCATCCTTTCTTTCTTAAAACTGTTGCTGTCAAATCAACTCTATTACCATCCCACAAACAATCTAGGCTTTTAGTCAGCATGTTATCTGATTCTGTTGCAATGGTCTTATTCCTCTTCACTACCTGGACAATTCACCCAGCTTTTAACTCCCCCTGAAGTTCTCCTTACTCTTCGACAACTTTGTGCCTTTGGTGATCATTTACCTTTATCTTTCCTGTGGTTTTACAACACATTAGGAGCCTCTTCCCCACTCCTTCCCACCATAGCCAGTCTTAGTGATTTGTCTGCATTCTGTTGCTTGCTAGGTTCAGATGGATAAAATCTTACTGATTTTCATTTCTCTGATGACAAACTGAAGACTTCCTATTAGGCCTCACAGGGGTCTTTTCTGTGTGACCTCCTCTTGCTGCAGTATTAGCATCTCCCAGCCGTACTCTGTACAGCCATATTCTAGTCAGGTTAAAATCTTAACAACCCCACAATGATTCTTGGTTTCTTCAAGCTCCTAGGAATTTGCATATGCTGATTCTTCCACCTGGAACACTCTTTTCTCACAACTCCAACATCCTCACCACCATCTAGTGTATACTTTAAATAGCCAAGACTTAGACTATCACTTCACTCCTACAGTCCTTGCTTATCAGGCACACAGGGGCAGCTACATCTCCTATACTCTCATAGTACTCTGTAATTGTCCTGAGTGCTCATCATTGTGATG
This sequence comes from Pongo pygmaeus, assembly GCF_028885625.2. Taxonomy (NCBI): domain Eukaryota; kingdom Metazoa; phylum Chordata; class Mammalia; order Primates; family Hominidae; genus Pongo; species Pongo pygmaeus. The sequence goes on along the minus strand of NC_072376.2, from coordinate 68,870,846 downwards.
TAACTGTTTTTATCCCTCCTCTTAAATGTGTAGAGATAAGGGTATTATGTCAATCCTAACAACATTTTATTCCCAGCATGTTCTTTGAAACCATGGAAATTAAAGTGTAGGGTTTTTTTTCTCCCCCCATATGTAGATTTCAAGCTTTCTGTGGACCTAAATCATGTCTTTTAACGATATTGTATTTTGTGAACTTTCTAAAAATGTGCTGAGTAGATGTGCTGTTTACTTTCACGGAAGAATATGGTAATAATTAAATATTTATTCTGAAATACTTTTTTTTACATTCATGGTATTTCAACAAAACATATTCTTATAATTCTAATGGATACATTTATTTGCAGTTAAAAATATCATTTAAGAATACAAAAAATAAAGCTTAAGAGAACAAACGTTCATGGTTTTCAACTTTAACATGTGAAACATTTTGAGAAAAACACATTATTATCAACTGTATGTATGTACATCTATATGATATTTTTGATACTTTCCACAAAATTTTCATGAAGTATTTATATAGGCTTCTCTTTAATCTTACATTGTTTAGAAGCATGTCTGCATTTAGTTTAAAATTCATATCTTCAATGTCTTAGGACCTAAATAATGACTTAACTTTTCAGAAAAATCTTAGATGGTATAGTGATAATTCATCCTTTGTTAACCTGATTTTTAATTTAGGTTCTACTCCAAGTTAACCCTATGCCCTTGGAAAAGTTCATATGGCTTTTCTCACTTTCATTCTTGTCATTTGTAATATATGGGTAATAGGCTGTAATATTTTTAAAATCTTTTTCAACTTCTAAAGCTCATGATTATTTTATTCAAAATCTAGGTATGAACTCACACATCAGATTTAAATCTGCACTTTAAATTTCCCCCCTTTTCTGTTTACTAAACAGAACATTACTCAGCTCATTACTAAACTGAACAAAAATTTATTTCGTAAGACAATTCAAACTACAAGGAGGCTCTGACTGCTATTTCACTGTAATTCAAATTATTTAGCTATTATAGATAATGGAAAGGTTGACATAAACTAGGCAAAGAGAAAAAATATGGTTGAAAGTCACATATTCCATGTCCTCTTTTGTAATATATGGGGATTTTGATTCAAGAAACAGAAATAATGTACTTAATCTACTCTTCATGTTAAAGGAGTTTATTATGAAATATGTTGGATTTTAATAGGGGAATGCATTGTAGTAATACATCAGTTTAGCAAATATGTATGGACTTTAAATGGGCTTGAACATCCGTTTCTTTTCTATCTTGAAAATGTTTTGCTTGTCATTATTTAGATTTCTCTTCAGCACACGTTAATTGATATGTGCCATGCAAATATTATGTTGTCATAATTTAGATTTCTATTTAGCACACATTAATTGGGTGCATCATATGTGCGATACGGCCACTGCCATGCACTGTGGGAAACATGCATAATTCAATGGTGCATAAACAGACATGGCTGTTGACAGAATGGTTGCAGGCCACAGGGTCACCAAAACAGGCTCTATGTGCATGTCAAGGGTGTGCTCCAGGAAATAATTTGTGACCGAAGTGGCTCTCACACATTTGAAGTGGGTAAGATTTATGGAAGGATACTTTGCCTCCTGATATGGTTTGGCTGTGTCCCCACCCAAATCTCAACTTGAATTGGATCTCCTGGAATTCCCACGTGTTGTGAGAGGGACCCAGTGGGAGGTAAATGAACCATGTGGGCCGGTCTTTCCCGTGCTATTCTAGTGGTAGTGAATAAGTCTCATGAGATCTGATGGGTTTATTGGGGTTTCTGCTTTTGCTTCGTCCTCATTTTTCTCTTGCCGCTGCCATGTAAGAAGTGGCTTTCTCCTCCCACCATGATTCTGAGGCCTCCCCAGCCATGTGGAACTATAAGTCCAATTAAACTTCTTTTTTTTCCCAGTTTCAGGTATGTCTTTATCACCAGCATGAAAACGAACTAATACACCTCCCTTCAGAAATATTTCAGCCCAAAATACTTTGAGGAAAGGCTAGACGTAGTGGCTCACACCAGGCCAGGAGTTCAAGACTAGCCTGGGTAACATAGTGAGACCCTGTCTCTAGAAAATTAAATGAAAGAATTAGCCAGGTGTGGTGGTGGTGCTTGTCTGTAGTCCCAGCTACACAGGAGACTGAAGTTGGAGGATTGTTTGAGCCCAGGAGGTTGAAGATACAGTGAGCTATGATCCCACCACTGCACTCCAGCCTAGGCAACAGAGTGAGACCTCATCTGTAAAAGAAAAAAGAAAAAAAAAAACCATAAGGTTTCTCCCATGCTACCCATCTGCCTTAGGAGACCTGGGTGAAATAATTTCATTTTTTAAACTCACAGTTGTCAACTACACCTAGAATCCAACTTGGTGTAGTTAGACTGGTCATCACAAGTGGATCTAGTCACTTGTATATACTAATTCTTTGTTCTATAAAAATTGTTCTTACTTGCTCTGTCAAGAGCACCCTGCCTAAGCAATTCCCTCTAAGTTTGAATCAGGAGGGAGAAATGTTGGAATTTGAAGCTTTCCTTCTGGATAGGCCCATGGACTTGTTAAGCACATTCCTTCATCTCCTTCCTAGCAGCATTTAACCTCTAGATGTCAGTAGTTTTCATGAAAAAAAAAAAAAAGGAAAAGAGAGTTCATTATGAGCCAGTTGGTTACATGAGCTTCCACTTCCCATTATACAAATATTTCCTTTGCTTTTGATTCTCTTTATTCAAGCTTTGTCCTGGTTGAATAACAGATATTTTGCTGGAGAAAATGGAATATGTTACTTACATGAATTATGACATTTTTTCTTATGGTAAGAAGTGAAGGAGCTAGGAGGCAGAAGAGTGGAAGAAAAGAAAGAAATGGCAGGGCAAGGAAAAATAAAAGATAAAATGCCCAAATGCATACATAAATAAAAAGGCCAAGAAGGGTACTTCACTTAATGTTCATATTAACTGAAGAGTAAAGCAGGGAAGAGTCTTCCCCACTGTTCATCCACCCCATGTACTAACAAGAGGGAGTTTCCAGCAAATAGCTGGCAGCATGTTCAGTACTTTGACTCACATCTGGAGACAGTTCAATAAAGCAGTTTTCCTTTTTCAGAAACACAAATGCACTGAGATTAAACGAGAGATGTTACAGCTTTCACTCCTGTTCTGCCAACCACAGGCTTCACCTTGATGCCATTGCAATCATCTCTACAGCCACAGAGTGGGAAATGATACCTGAAGCATGCTCTCTCATTGACTCCAAGAGCTTCCAAACACAAATTTTACACAGGTAGTTTAAATGTAATGATGAATGCTTCAGTCAATAGATCATAATTTCATAGTAGTTGATCTGTTTTACTTTATATTTAAAGAAAATAAATAGCTTTGGGGCCAACCCCTAGCTTGTATTCAGGGAAGGATACAGCACAAAGGAATAAAAGAATTTAGTGTTGTGAAAGATTTTCTGTCAAACAAAAAGATATTTCTAAAATTAGTAATTTTCAGAGTAGAGTGTTTTAATAAAAACATAAACACAAATCAAAATTTAATTTTTTCTTTATACTTTTTCCAAAATATAAGCAATATTTCATGCTCTGAGGGTAAATATTTCATTTTAATTATAGTTGACTTGCCAAATATTCAGAAACCTTATTCCTATTGTATGAAAGATCTCAAAGTTAAATTAGTTCACGTCACTTTTACAGACTATAACTTAAACCTTTAAAACACATTTTTTTCCTCAGCCTCATTATAACATATTTTCTTCTCAACTTAATTTTAAATGACATATTCCATTGTAAACTAGCTACAATTAAGGACAAAAATATTTTAAGTAACTAACTGATATATATGTTTTTGTTTTAATAAGCCCAAATCAATCAAGGTGTTTAACTCACTTATACTTCTACTAAGGTATCACTAGTATCACTAGGATATATGGGTACATTGAAGATATGGTAGTACATAAAAATTTTTAAAACTAAAAAAAAATCTAGTGAAAAATATTTATCTCCTATTTGTATAAAAAGTGTTTTTCCAGTATTTTTGAAATCCAAATGCTCAAATTAAGATAATATGAACAATGAATAAAAGGGACAAAAAATATTATCTGTTTTTCCTAGGCACAATGAAATATTTTTTATTTGAAATTTTAGCATTTTTTAGCTAGGTTTATAAACTAATAAGAAACACACACAAGACAAAATAGGTAGGATTTATGGTCACAACATCTTTTCTTCTACAAATATTTAATTATTCTTAAAATAAGGGAACCACATTCTTTCAGAGTAATTATAAACTTGTAAAAGATATGTAATGTAACCAATATCTGAGAGTATTTTCCATCAGATAGAAAGTGGAGATTCTCTTAAGAAAGTTACAAAAAATTGTTCTAAGATTTCAGAGGAGGTAAGTTATTGAGTTTTACAGCCTGATACAATTTTAGAGCTAATCAGCTAATCTTATCTTTTATTTTATATTTTACAAAATGTAGGTCAAAAAGTAATTTTTTTTCAAACAAGTGCTGACTGTATGAAAATTTTACTAATTTGTTTTAATGAGGAGAAAGAATGAGAGAAGTATCCTGCAATAGTAGGAAATCTGAGAGGGGAAGACCAGGCTTAGACCTTAACAGAGTGTGTCACAAAAATTACCTCAGTTGACCTCAGTTTCCACATCTATCCAATAAGAGTTTGTATTACATTATTTGGAATATAACTTCAAGTTCATAATTTTCATGATTATATAAAAACCATTACAAATAAATAAAATATCTGCTATGATTACATGAAAATTCTAATTTGAAAAGAAATGCATGTTTTGTTTTTTTTTCTGGTTGCTATTGTTAAGCAGAATGTGTTTCAAAGTAGATGTACTCAACACAAATTTATTTATAATTAGTAGCTTCAGCTGGCATATAGCAATTAATTTGTTTTTTCCAAAGGGTTTAACATTCCTCCTGTTATATACTGCAAGCAACTTATTTGTTTATTATATTATTAAAGCAGCCTTTAGGCCAAAGCATGGTAAATGATCACAAATCTCAAATTTAATGAAGTCGAAATTGGTGACATTTTATTTCATTTTTCTCAGATCATCATAGAATAAAAATCACACTGCATTTTACAATATCTGGAGGACATGATAAACTAGAGTAGCTATTCAAATAAAATCTGTACTATGTGGCTAAAGCTGGAAGGCTGAGAGTTATAGTAAAGATCATAAATTCATTAATGAGGGCTGTCTTTATAATTGAATTATCTAGTCTGCTATTTATTTTATGCAATACATTACTCAATCAGTGACCATTTATTAAGGGCATAATATTTTCCAGATACTAAGCTAGGAAAATGGAGGGGGCTGACGTGTGAAGTTACAAAAACAGGAACTTGGAATGAAGGTGAAAGTGATAGCTCAGCTATTAGAATGAGAATGTGCTGGATGGTCAGTGTGAGGTGGAGAAAGGGAATACCTTTAGAATGGTGTGCTTTTATCAAAGTCAAAACAGACTAGTAACATGATTTACCTAGTCCTGAGCCTTTTAGCCTTTATCCTGGAGCAAGAAAGTAAAAATAAAATGGAGAGACCAGTGGATGCTCACTGAGTTATTCCTAATATTTATCAATAAGAACTTTCACATATATTATTTTATTTGGTCCATAATACAAAAATCTACTTATATTTTGTTTCTCTTCATGTATTTGCAACAGAGATTTCAGTTTGAGTCTGTATTAGACTGTGCTACATCTGGAAATGTCTAATCAACAAGTAGGATGGGCCAGGAAGAAAACTGTGTTGCGTGAATACTGATTTATTTATCACTGGATAAATCATCCTGCAGGAATAAAGTCCCAGGCATAAACATCTTGGCTCAGAGAGGAAGTCTTAGTTTTCAGAGGGAGGCAGAATCCTGAATGCAGTATAGTTACTAAAAATTGTATTTATTTCCTGGCGAAACTACCATTGGACCTGAAATTCACAGAGAATAAGAGAACGGTAAGTAACCACTGAAATGATTCTCTTATAAACTTGATAAAATATTAGGGTGTTTGGGATGCCTCTAAATAAAGAAAGAGGACAGAGCAGGTCATCCTCAAGCACTTATCTAAAAGCTGCTGTGTAAGTAACTTATCTAAAGGCATTCATGACTCAAATCATGAATGGTAGCATCAAGACACCAAGAGCAGAAGAGATCAGGGACTAACTATAGCCAGAGACATAGTGATGACCACTGGCAGGTGGCTGCCGTGTTCTGTAACTTAGTAATGCAGACTGCAGTGTGGAGTGGAATATCTGCAGGGTAATGGCAACATCAAGAACCTCATGGAAATAGCAGTGTCTGTAGGGATCTGACTTGTGCAGGAACCATGTAAGAACAAAGCTGGAGGTTATGGCAACTGGTTTAATAGCCCTGGTGCTTTGCTGAAACCATAATTCTCTCAAACACAACAAGCATCTGGTAGAGCAATAGCCACAACTCACAGGGGAAACAGGGACAGGGGACAAATGACCAAAGAGAATGGACTTGTTTATTGAGTATATTTCAGGGGGTTATTTTCTCTTGGTTTTGTCTGCCTTCAAATATGTGACCATGTTGACCTCTCAAACTGTTTTCTTTCCTACCATCTCTAAGGATTCACATACCGGGTCCTGTCTCTCTGTAAGCTGAGTACAGAAGTTCGCATCGTGGCATGTCAAGGGGAGTCAAAACTATGTTGTACTACTGATACTGTAGTCCTTGCAGCTTCTTCTTGAAGTCAGTGTGATAGACAGTGTGGAGTAGTGGAATGCACCTGAGGGTCGGTGCATGAGAGGAAGCATTCCTTCAGCGTGTCTGGAAGTATGAGCCTGGGCTTTCCAGTTTCACTGCTCTGTTTTCAGCCATGGGAGCATGGCAAATTTGGGCAACAAGTTTGGGAGTCATCGGAGAAACTCAAATCATTACTCTCCAAAACCACCAACAGAAACCCAAATTAGAATATCTTGTAGTATTTCTTTCCATTTGCAGATCTGACATGTTCTTCCTCAAGATGTCTTCCCGACTTGGTGTCTACGTCTAACCAAGTCTGATACACTGAGGTCTCCTTTGTTCAGCCTATTGAAATTCCAGTATTTCACTTATCATGGCATTTTCTGGCCTTTTTTTAAAGAATGTATCACTGTCAAATATATTATTTCATTCATTTATTTAGTTTTTTTTGTTGTTGTTTACCTATTTTCCCAGCCCCTACTAGAATGAAAGTTCTGTAAGGTCCATTTTTTTTTTTTTTTGGCCTATTTTTGCTGCTTGTGTCTCTAGCATGCCAAATAATGCCCAACACACAGAATGCAGACATTGATTAAATATTGGTTAACAAATAATGTAATGAAAAGAAATTTTGATGCTCTGAAAAAATTTGTCCCAGCTGAGTGGTACAGTGATGAGAAGCTGTGCACTCTTGTCAGTCCTGTTTTATCCATACAATACATCTTCCCCCAATCACTGCAATAGCACCTTGGCTTGTCTTTCTGCTTCTGACCCCCTCCATTACAGCACGTTCTCCACGGAGGAATTACACAGTGGATGTCTACCCCTGGTCCTCCAAGACATCCCATTGCTCCTTAATTAATCCTGGAGCCCTCTCCCAGCCTATTACCTTTAGGCCTTTGCTGACCTGTGCACACTCTGTCCCTATGATTCTGTCTTCTCCTGCATTTTTGATCTTCTTCACTTTCCTTGATCCTGCTGAGTTGTCCTACCCCATGGTATTGGTACTTGCTCTTCTTTCTGTTGCCAGCAAACCTTGGTATGGCTGGCTTCTGTGTATCAATTATTTCTAAAAACCATTTTATTTCGGATTTTAGCATTTTAAGAATAAAGACATATAATAGAACATGTTAATGTTTTGGATAATAATAGAAAGATTTATGCAAGTTTATGAATAATCATAACTTGAAATCATTTATATTAAAACATCATTTGTGCATCAAAAATGATCAAATACTCACTATATGATGGGGGAGAATTCAACAGAGTAATAAAAAGTTACAGTCATTGTAGTGGGGGAGATAAAAAATTAACTGTCTAGTTTCTAACAAACTAGAGAGATAATTTTATAATAGCTAGCATTTTTGGCATACTTATACCAAAAGTACTATTTATATTACCAGTATTTTCACATCAGCACTTTGATGTAGATGTAAAGTGCAATCATTTTATAGATATGAAAGCTGTAATACAAATAGTTTAAGTAAATTCTTCAAGATTTCACAAATAGAAAATGGGTATCTGAAGCAACTGTATTGGGCTTCAAAGCTCATGCTGCCTTTGTAAGATAAAAGAAATCTCAAACGGAAAAAGGAGCACAGTAGGGGGCTAAGGTCAATCACAGCTTCTGTGGTCAGAAAAGGCTTTCCAGAGGAGATGATGATGAACTGAATCCAGAAGGACTACTGAGTGTAAAAATGCAAATGAGGCTGAGAAAAATGATTCTTGCTAAAAAGTTAAACGACATCAAAATATATAGAATATAGAGTTTGAAAGAGAGTGGAGCAAGGGCAGAGATATGTGTAATGTGAAGAAATTTGATTTAATGCTGCGAATAAACACATAATAAGATAAGTATTTCAGCAAAGTTCTACACTGACCACAGGATAAGAAAGATTGGAGCAAGGCAGATCTCTTTCGGAAGCCTTGTAATATACCAGAGAGGGATGATAAGGATCCTGAAACAAGAAAATGTATTACAGAAGGAGAGCCATAGAGAGGCTGAATACACATTCAGCAGTCGGAATTCAGTTGGAATTACTGATTGTTTAGATGTGGGAGTGAGCCAGAGGAAGGAATTTAAAATAAAACCTGGGGTTCTGCTTATGAGGATTGAGAGGGATATGCACCATTAAGGAACTGAATAGAAAAAACAAATTTCAAGGGAAATACATTTCCTGTGTGATTTTTAATTGTAAGTATCTGAGGAACATTTATATACTCACTAAACCATTTGAAATCCATGTTTGGAATCTAACATACAGTTTAGTTGTGCTCCTGGAGACAACCGCCTGCTTCAACTCCCAACCTGACCACTTCAAATTTGTGTAACTTTGGGTAATTAGTTAATAATGTCTTTAAGCCTTAGTGTCTTCATTATCACATTGACAGAGTTACAATAGCATATACTGTCCCCGTGAGAATGGGATATGGTAATCTATGAAAAGCATATGAGACATTGCCTAGAGGTATTTTTTTTTTGGCAGAGGCTATAGGTTTTGTTACTTTTTGTTACTTTCGTTGGCACTATAGAAGAAATTTGAACAGATATATAGATTTATGACCTACTACTAATCTATAGATTATTAGTAGGTCAGAGTAGATCACCAGCGATGAATGAGATTATCTAAGAACATTGTATAGAAGAAAAGAGAGGAAAATTAAAATGAAACCCATGGGAACACCTACATTTAAGAAATAAAAGAATAATAGAAAACTGAAAATATGCTTGAGAACAATTAGTTTGAGGACTGTTAAGAAGACCAGAGAGAGAGAGTGGTGTTTAACAGGCCAAATGAGTTGTTTAAGAAGTGAGTGATTAACCAGTTAGACAATGCAGAGGTATAAAGAAAAATGAGAGTAATTTGTCAATTTAGAGGTAGTAGAAGGGTTTCAGTGAATGGAAGGGTCATAGAAGGGTCAAAAACCAGACTTTAGCAGTTTAGAAATTACTGGGAGGTCTGGAAGTGGAGACAATGAGAACAGATGTATCATCATTTTAAAAATGTAAAGGCAGCACACATAATTGTTGGAAAAGGTCATGGAGGAGATGAGAGGAAAGGGAATCTAAAGGACAGGTAGATGAAACAGTTTTTGGAACTTTCAAAATGTTACGATGGCCTGGTTGATGTCTTGCTACACTCTTTGCAATAAAGCAGTCAATAAAAAATGAGACTAAACACACAAATATCAATAGCTGTGCCAGTTTATTCGTCATGTGTATTGATTGATAGAGAGGAATACAGTGCATTCAAAAGTGCATTCAGAACAGAATGAACTTACTTTTACACAATATGTAAGTTACATTTTAATATCATATGCCCAATATATTTCTCTTTAATCTGAATATACTTCTTCAATAAAGTAACTTTAAGTGTAAAGTCATCAATTCAATTGTGAATCAGCAAAAGCATCATAAATACATAATAAATACAATACATTATTTATGCTGGGCTTCCAGATTTTTATGGACATTCTGTAGGATATCTAAGATATATATACCTGCGTACTACTGATAATGAGGGATTCATTCTGGCAATAGCAGAACTGTTGAGAGAATTATCTAATTTATAAGAATAGCTGTTCAGTGGTTTGCAGAGTTTTGGGCAGCTATGTAAGATGTAAAGTCCACTGTCATTGTGATTGTGGTTGTAGTGTCTTTGTCATATTTCTTGTTAGGTTTTTGCTATGATCCTGGTTGTTACCTAGCATTTCTCATTTCCACCCTAGTTGAAAACCCAGTTCTCCTGCCTGCTGATTACGGGAGCCACCTTAAAACTTTTCAATGTATTACCTTTCAGTTTTAATCATAGAAAATCAGTGTTACTTGTTGTGCCTAAGAAACCATGGTGATAAACCTGTGGTATTACTTCATCATTGATGAGAAGCTGCATGTTTTTTTCATGGAAATAGTAATATCAGAGGAAATATGAATCCAACAAAACTGAAGGATATCCATGCATTATAAAAATGCATTACCCCAAAGAAATGTAAACAGTTCACACAAAAACCCGTACATGAATATTCAGAGCAGCATTATTTGTAACAACCCCAAATTGAAAATGTCCAAGAAAGCCTTCAGCAGATGAAGGGTTAAATAAACTGGTACCTTTATATTCTGGAATCTTTTATATTACAGAATAATAAACTACTGAAACACACAACAGCTTTATTTAATCTCCAGGGCATTGCATCTGGATGAAAAAAAGTCCCCAAAATGTACATACCCTGTGATTCCATTGTATAATATTCTTGAAATGACAAAATTATGGAAATAGAGAACACATTAATGGTCTTCAGGAATCAGGAACGGGAGGTGAGGCAGGGAAGGAGTTTAACAATAAAAGACAACATGAGGGATCTATGTGATAATGAAAATGTTCTTTATCTTTACTGTTTCAAAGTCAATACCCTGGTTGTGATATGCATCATAGTTTTGTGAAATGTTACTGTTGGGAAAATCTAGGTAAAGTTACATAAAATCTCCGGTATTATTTCTTATGACTTCATGGAAATCTTTAATTCTCTCAAATCAAAACAGTTTAATGAAAAAGTGCATTAAAATGTATAATTTTTTTTTTTCTGGAATCTTGCTCTGTTGTGCAGGCTGGAGAGCAGTGGTATAATCTCGGCCCACTGCAATTTCTACCTCCCGTGTTCAAGTGAATCTCCTACCTCAGCCTCCCAATTAGCTGGGATTACTAGGCACGCACCACCATGCCTGACTAAGTTTTGTATTTTTAGTAGAGACTGGGTTTTGCCATGTTGGCCAAGCTGGTCCCGAACTCCTGACCTCAAATTATCCACCTGCCTCAGCCTCCCAGAGTGCTGGGATTACAGGTGTGAGCCACTGTGCCCAGTCTGAAAGGTATGAATATCTTATAGAAAAGACCTGGTCTAAAATATCTAGAACCTTATTGTTTTGATGTGTGGATTTTCCAAAACAAAATGTGTATCATTAAGTATTATGCAGGGTTGCTTATTGTAGTAGGCTTTTGAAAAAAATCACAAACAGTTTGAGATACCTTGGTTTCTTTGTGTCCTGGAAAAAATTCAGTTCCTCAATCCCTGGGGGTGAGACAAAGAAAATTTGAAAAATAAATGCCTCCTTCAAACTATTACATTCATTCCAGATCAATGACATTTCATCTACTATTTTGAATATCAAAGAGAAATAAAAGCTACACAATTTCCATTCAACAAGTAAATGAAAGAACTACTAACATCTATCAGTTATTCATACTGACACAATCAATGAAGAATAATATTTTGGGAGCCCATTTTGAAAACTTCAGGGATCATTGATTTTATTTTAAATAGAAATGTTACTTTACTGATGGAAACATCATTTGAAAGAAAAATCTCAAATTGTTGTATGCATTGGAAACCGTTACAGGCTTCACATAATATCTGGTTTTGGTTATTTGATAAAGTAGGAAGCTTCAACTCTGAATAATGATTTTTACAGGAGCTGCATTTCCATTCGAGATTCTGATAAAAAATTCTTAAAGACTTTTTTTGCTTACCTAAAATTTGTCAATGTACTTAATATTAGGATCATTTTAAGGGTTTTGCTAAGAATTAAAGATATAATCAACTATATAAGCCTTTCAAGAAAACAGTCTTGGATCACCTGCTTAAAATTTGAAAATAAAATTGCTTTTTCAGAAAAAAACAAAAACAAGAACAAAAAAAAAACTGCAGTATAGTTCTCAGGCTATTAAAAAGAGAATAAATTTTACCTACGTGATGCAAGATATATTCGTTTAAATTAGAAGGTAAATCATCTTTATTTAAAGCCATTTGGGTCATCATTTTATGAAAGACAAATATACACTCCTCTGACCAAACTGTCATTGTGCAAGAAGAGATGAGATAAAGATGTCAGTTCAAACTTCCCATTGTTAGCAACATTAACCGTCATGTAAGCCAGGATTAAAATCAGTAAATACTTGTCTATTTATCTACAGACAGACTCTGAAGACACCTTGAATTTCCATAAATAATTCTGCATATAAATTCTTAAATGACTTTAAATGCGAAATATAAATTCACAATTCTTACGGACACAGATAACAACAATAAGGAAGAACTTGCTGAGTATGATTCCTTGAACTAGTGACAAAAGAAATAATGGTGTTTGGTTTCCAATTTGGATACCTAGTGGCTTCTTATATGAGACTAAGGTCCTTTAGCAACGTGACCGATGTGAACCCCAGTTTTGTTTTTTGATTTTTTTTTTTAGTAACATGGGATTTATAGTCAGTGTTTTCTAAATTGTACATATTAAAATGAAAAGCCAAAACCGATCAAATGATATTGTTAAAAGACACAAATGACGGTACAGCACTATTAAAGAGTATGATTCCAGTTTTATTTAAAAACACCAACTATAACTGTGTAAATATACATCATCCATGCTTTTCAGGGTTTAGGGTCAAATTTGTCATGATGTATCAAAACATTAATAATGGTTATCTTTGGAGACCAAGATTGTGTAAAATCAATTATATAGCTATCTTACATTTGTAATAAAACATGTAATACATATGACTACCAGAGAGGGAATATATGTTATCAAGACAAAGTCTTCAGCTTCCTTTCAAGATATCAAAGCAATCTACTTTTGTGCAGAAATAAAATGTGTAGGATTTATTTAGTGCTTTTATTTGCAAAATTTAGAATTTTCTTCTTTTTTGGAAGAAAGAAATAACTATATGAAAATGAAAAAAGAAAAAACAACAATACTAATATGAATTTTGATCATGTGAATAAGTAACTTTCTAATTATTTAGGTCTAGATTTATTTCATTTTCATTCTGTGTGAAGTGAAATAGCAAATGAAAAGGGAAATTTTATGTAAATTATAACTGCAAACATGTAAAAGTCCCAGTGTGGGAATACATATCTTGGAAAGAAAATGTGTGAACACACACACACACGTGTATGCAGACACAAGCCTTTATACAACATTCTCAAAGAGAATCAAGACCATATTTGATTAAGAAATACTGAGGAAATACAGAATATCAAATGGGATATATATATATATATATATATGCACTCATTTTCAGATTTTTAACTCTACTAGTTCTAATCAGGATATCTGATAGATCCTTTTTCATGTTCTATTCAGTGTCACCATTTTCTTTTCTTTTGTTATTCCAATACGAAAGCATCCTAGCTATCAGGATGCAAAATAGACACTAGTTGAGATTTTTGTCATGATGATGTGACTGTTGTGTCATAAGACAAAATAAATGTCAGTGGCAAATTAGAGTGAAAGTATTATTGTCCGAAGAGCTATCTCCAAAGTGTTTCCTATGAATTGGCTCACATGACACCCCAAAGAAGATATGGAGTGGGAGTAGCAATAGCAGTAGTTTATTATTTTCATCAGTATTTTGTATTAAATATGTGCACGTCTTATCTAACAGTGGTTGTCTTTGCATGGCTATAAAAATTCTAGCAATACAACATATCATTATCTTGACTATTATACTCTGTCATCAGTAATAAAAAAGTTGAACAAAAGCCAATTATGGTAAAAAAAAAAAAAAAAAAAGAACACTCAAGAAGACCAAACAGCATGTAATCAATATGGGAGAGATCAAACAAAACTGGCTCCACTAATTTGACCAGAGTTAGCAGCAGATGTCTGGAGTAGGAAGTATCCTTTGCTTATGATTTCCCTCAAAGTGAGCTGCAATACAGCGACTCCATTTACTTAACAGTAGTAATCAGATGTTTGAAAGAGACAATAGTCCAGGTTTAAGCTTAGCAAATATGTCTCTTTTGTAAATGAAATATTTAAAACAGAAAAAAAAGCACAGGTCAGTAGACTAGAATTTACATCTCAGTTTGAACACTAAAATCTGGTGTAGCACTGGGCAATCACTGATACCTGCACCCAGCATTCTCACTGTTTATGGAAGATGAAACAGAAAAGTCTCAAAATAATGTTTGAAATCTAAAATGTTATGACCCTTTTAAGGCACTAACATATCCCTGTGTTACTTTTTTTTTTTTTTCTAGTATGGAATACAAACATCTTTAAAAATGTAATTTTCATGCAATGAGGATGTATTTTAATGTAATCACTATAACAATAAATATATCACAGTTTAAAATGACTAGAAGAGATGACATTAGCTTTTGCTTTTACTGTCACTGTATTTCTAGAGAAGTAAAAATTTAAAAATAACAATAAAATCTGCAATTCATTTACATAAAAGCTTCCTCAATAAAGAAATATGACCACAACTGTTTCTAATTCACTAAAGATACAACATCCAAAATTTCTGTGTGTTATGCAGTACAATTAGGTTCATTCAGATAAAAAGAAAAATTTAGAGATTTTTAGAAAAATTATTAAATTTTATGAAATGATTTTAGGTATTACATCAGTCTTTTAGCTTATTTGTTAATAGTTGGTAATTAAGGGATTAAGCTGGATATTTCTTTTGAACAAGTTTGCATCTCTCCAAATAAGCTATGGAGTAAGAATTCATTGGCAAAATTGTCTAGTCCAGATTTTGATCAGCTCTTTCACACTATACTGGAAGATCACCTTAGAATTACAATCCTGAATGGGAATGCCTAGCTTGACATTAGCTTTATTTCAGTGAAACAGATTCTGGCAGAAAAGAAAACAGCAGGTTAAAAAGACATAAGGAACACAGCTATGAGGAAAGTTTTCTGCTTAAAGGTAAAGAGGAGTGGTTTGAATTTCTAAAAGATAAAAGAATAAGCCACTTAGATCTTTCAAAGTACTAAAATAGTCATTTTTTATGTAAAAGCAAGACTCGCAGCTTAGAGAGTTCAGAGAACTTCTTCCTGGAGCTACTGATCCAGCCACACCAGGGATTGTCAGCTATTGCAGGGCACTCTGTCAGCTGTCAGGAAATAAATCTCTCTATCAGACGGAAG
Organism: Pongo pygmaeus; assembly: GCF_028885625.2. NCBI lineage: Eukaryota > Metazoa > Chordata > Mammalia > Primates > Hominidae > Pongo > Pongo pygmaeus. The sequence continues at coordinate 68,855,178 of NC_072376.2, read as the reverse complement.
CAGTCTGAGTTGGAGCAAGTCCTCCACAGCACGTCACCCCGGGAGCACTCAACATGCTTGGTGAAAAAGGGCTCCCTGCTGTACTCTGATTTATGTATATCTGTAAAGTTACTCCTGACAGGGTAAAAGGAGGAGACTGATCAAGAGTCTATCACACTCGAAATGCTTTCATACTGTTGCCACCCCACTCAACCTGTCATCCATGGAAGCAAGAAAACAAAAGCACTGCAGACCGTTCTCAGCAGCCCTTTCCTTTCCTCAGTGACCCTTTCACAGACCATTGCCAGAACCACCACTCACTTCTTGTGCTAGTAGAGAACAACAAGTAGTTATATTTGTGTTTTAAAAGCTGTCCTGTTAATGGATTGTCCTTTCACACACGCCATGTACCTTATTATCTGAAAATTTACTGAATGCTGACCATGGTACATACTTGCTGACAAATTTCACACATGCCTAAGCATGCAACTGGATTTCCCCACATGATCATTTCCATGGTTCATTTCCTCATATCTCAGGAGTGATCATATTTTATCTTCATTTTATTATGCTTTCAATCCAGTGAAGTCCAGATTATATTGTATTTGTGCTAGTATTAATGGGTAAAATTGTGGATATTATTGTTTGGTTGGTGTTGAAATTTTGCCTATCATGTGTGATTTACTGAATGATAAGGATTTGAAGAAAATGAAAAGCAGAGAATACTGAGTTTTATAACATTATACTTGCAAGTAAATTTAAGATACACATCAGGGCTTTGTTTTGCAAGAAGATGTATAAAAAACACCACAGAAAGGCATTAATTTTAGACTTCAAATTACAGAATTCAAAGGTATATATGTATACATTTTGGAGAGTTTTGTTGTTGCTGCTTAATAGACAATATATTGAAGTGAGTAGCCCAGTTACAGAAGGGCATTATTTGATCAGGGCTTTAAACAGAGCAAGAAGGGTTGTAGGATTTCAGAAGTACTGAAAAAGATAATGATGGCTGACAATGTTGAAGAAGACTTGTTTTATGTAAGAGAATTATGTAGACCTGGTGTAATTGTGAATAATTTTATAGCTGATTATTTTGTTTGCACCCAGAGTTAACAATACATTTTAAAACTTACTTTGTAAACAAGTGCTTCATATTGCAGTTACATGTGCAGATAGATTAGACAGATAGACAGATGATAGATAGATAGGTGATAGATCGATAGATAGATTTTCCTTAACCTTCTCAAGAGATTATATGCCTAGAGAACAGAACTGTGCATTGTATCCCATTGTAAGTAACTAATCATTTACAACATTGCTTGAATTGGGTATCTCTTCATTAAACATTGATTGTAAAAATAATCCTAGCAATCCATAGGATTTGCCCCATTATTTGTTTTAAACTTTATGCACATATAATTTATTTTGGTCTTTGTATTAATATACCTGGTTTCTCCCTGCCACCACTGCCTTGCCTGTGTTTTATTTATCTTTTGTGTTATAGTACTTTTTCTAGTAGCAATCCCAATATTCTTTACTGAAGGGATAATTTCTTTCTAACTTTACTATGATTTCCATTTTACCCTGCTCAAGTAGAGAGATTCAAATTATATCATTTAATTCCACTGTATAGTCGTTGGATAGATTGTGTGATCTCCACTGAAAATTATGACATGCAGACACTTAAAAATTTTTAAAACATAGTTTTAAATAGTTCCTTGTTTAAAAAATATTTCCCCTTAAATCTTCCAGAAAATGCTAGAATTATGGAAAAAGGAAAACATAATTTAGCCCATGATATGTAGAGACTGGAAATCTTGTTTTTATTTCCATTTCCAACATAATGTGTTTTGATTGCTACTGTAAAAATGTATGATAAAATATATTCACAACTAAAGCCGCCATTCAATCCCATCCATGGAAGAAAGAGAAGTAGAAATGTTTCCTGAATTCGAAAGAGGTTGTGATTGTGACCTTAAGCAACATTTATTTGGAATGCAACAGTGATAAGAGGACCAAAGAGGTGCTAGTGAAGAGCAGAGTTCTGCAGTATGCATGTCCACAGGAATTACAGGAAGGCAGAGCCGACCAGGCTGCTTCCTTACACAGTACCATCATGTCACTGTGGACCTGATGGTAACAATTGCTTTGTAATGGAAATTAAAAAGTAATAGATATGTTTGTTGGATATGTGGTCTCGACATCTTCCAAATAGTGTACTAAAAGTCTGTGATTAATTTTATGCAGATACTTTTTATTTTTTACTTTTAGTGTTGATTTTTCAAGTTTGTAAATGCCTGATATCATATAGAAAAACTGGCTCATTGAGCAGACTTCCTGTCCACATGCTTCTAATGCTCATTCAGAGGTAAAGAAACAAGCAGCATAGGATAAAAACAAAAACTACTTTGGATATATTAAGTTTAAAAATAAATTGTGAGCCAACACAGCTGGTCCATTAAAATTATCGGTAAGCCATGTTAATGTATTTTAAATAAGCTATGAGGATAAATAGCGAAAACATTCTCTAAATGAGCAACAGTTTTAGTGATGAATATTTTATTAATAAAATTATAGCTCTTTCAGTGAAGTTTTGGATAGTTTACTATTTAAAAAGTGGTAGGTAGTATCATGTATTAACTCAGCTATGTACATTTTCTTGCATATTTTTCAATCACTCTTAAGATTTTCATTCCTTTGGTTATTCTTTTAAATTAATTCTACCACCTGAGGGACAGAGCGCTAATATAGTATTTTTCTTTGTGTAACAGATTTGATGAGTGTGGTGCATTTGCTAGTATAATTCATATTTGACATGTAAATAAGCTAATATTTGTGCTTTAACACCAGTTCCAATTTGAAAGTAAAACTAGAAATGTTAATAGCTTTTAGTGTAAGCAATTAAAAATAAGTAATATATATAATCCTGGAATCTGTTTAAGTTTCCCATACCTAAAGCAGTTTTGTTATGCAGAGTTTGTTGATTCATTATGTGGATACTTTGCATTAAGATAACATTTGCTTTGGAGGTAATTGTTTTGATAACCTTCCACTAACTACAGTTGATAAGAGGTATGCCTTAAAAAAAATAACAATTCCTAGTGAAATAACCCATATTATAAATGTTTGAACTATCCTTAATATGGACACATTCAAGAAAATAAAATATTTAGTGGTAGTAGAGTTAATATACTGTTATGCTATTGCTAGCATCAGCCATTTTGAGATCCATAGCTTATACTCTATTTTCTCAGTTCTAAGATGTCAATATGTGTAAAAGATACCATTGATCTAACATCAGCTTTCCTAGGAGAAAGACAGAAATGACCAGCAAGTTTCTTTGGAAATCCATTGTAGTATGTATACTAATTTAAGACATGTTAAAATGAAGAGAAATATTGGTCTTAGATTTGAAAAATTGTGGTTATGTGTGTATTTACAACCCATCATGTTCCAAATGAAACCCACCATATTGCAGCTGACAACTTTTCATCCAGAATGAATGCTGCTTACCTAAAGCTATTATAGTTTTACTGAGGTTGTCATAAATAGATAGGTAATAATGAAGCAAGTAATTGTATGATCACTTTTCCCTTTGTAGTCAAGATTGGAAACAACATGAAATATATTCTAAAACATTTCACTATATAGTAACATCCTGTTTCTAAGTATGAAGAATGTGGGATGTAGGAAGTTTGCATATTACTTTGAAGAAATAAAAATCATGAAAATAAAGAAATCATTATGAAATGAATTATTACTACCAGAGTTTTTCTCCCCAGAGAAAGGTTGTCATGAGCAGAGTTTTAAGTAGAGAATGGAATCTGATTTTGTGAAACAGATTCCATTTAGAATTATATTATTGAAATTTGAATTAGCATAGAATGAACCAGTAAGAGAAAAATGGCATTATTAATAAAATAAATCAAACACAGATTTATTAGGATATGAAAATTTTTAGGAATAATAGAAAAGAAAGAGCCATGTTTTAAGGAAAAGGCCTAGATTGTCCATATTATTTTTGTCTTGTTTGTATTATTTATGATATATAAAATATTTAAATATTTGTTAGAAATTCCAAGGCTCACACATGATACACACATAATAATTTCCAGAAACACAGAACCGTGTTTACTTTAGGTGAACACTTAAATTGAAATATATACATCAATTCAGTACTTGTATTGTGAAATATGTATCTATACACACACACACACACACACACACACACACACACACATCTTCTGTCAGTAGAAACAAAATTGCCACTCTTGCTTTGATCTTACCAACAGATGCAACACTAGCAGAATGGCATGAATTCAAATAGTTTTAATTAAGCCTTTCTTGTAGATTTAATAAGGTATGTACCAGCTTAAAATACATCTGGCCTATAAAAAAGAGATAATGAGTATTTGATGTAACAATTTGATCTTGTTGTGGTTTTCAAATTCTTTTGTGTGCGTCTGTACACATCTGTGAGTTTGTGTAAAGATAATAGCTATTACTTTCAATTGTTTCTTCTGGTTATACTTCATGGTGATACTTTGGGCCTCTCTGTGACTGTGTGTGTATAGGGGGGTGGGTTGCTACAAACAGTAACTTTGGAAGTTTTGTCAACAAGTTCACAGAAATAAAAACTCAATGCCAACCTGTTTTGAGAATCCAGTTCTAAATATAATTTTCAAAATTTTTGTCATTATACAAATAACAATCAAATATTATAGGAAATAATAAAAATGACAGAAAAAAATTCCCACATTCTCCACCATCTTAGTGACTTAACTTTCTTGTTTCCATTTCCTTTTTATTCCTTGTTTTATTTATATGTATTTTAATGTGTTTTTAATTTTATGTCAATACAATTTTAGTCAACTTAATATTTAATAAATTAGAGTTTGTACACGATTATTTTTATAGCAGTTACATATTGTTGAGATGATTTTAAAATAATTTTCTACCACTACAGTAATTAAAGGTATTTAGATTTATTTTAATGGTATGCCATAACATGGAAATGGAACTTTTTTAAAAATTAATTTTCCTCCTTAAAGACTATTGTAAAATTACATACCTCATAGTTTAACTGTTTACATTTATGTGTAACTAGGACATTTTGCATTCATGAATGAAAAAATGATTAAATAGATAGCAGTTATCAAAAGAAACAAAAATACATCAGATATCCACATTTTAAAAAATAGAGCATTATATTATATAACATTGAGACATAAAGATGTGCCATTATAAGACACAGCAGAATGAAGAAGGGTAAAATAAGAATTCTCTTGATAGAATTTTACATTAGTTTAATTGTACTATACTCAATATATTCACACATATTCTGTATACGTGTTAATGCTTCATAGCTTCATAGAAACGGAAAATGTAAGTTGAGAAACATACTAAATGGTTACACTGTATGTACTGTGTTCTGTATATATAGCATTTATTCTCACTTTTAATTCTCATTGCCTGTTTTGAACTTGTTCATGATAGTAATGGTGTAATATATGTGTTACTTGAGTTTATATGGACAAAGCAAGGCTATTTTTTATGTTATAGGATTTGTGTTAATTATATTAAATGAAACGTCTCTGTCTTATAGTTAGCAATACTTACTATAAAAATCTAATATTGATATAATCGAACGTATTTATTTGAAACTCTTTAATGATTTATAATTTGCCTTTGTCCATGCAGCTGCTCTAATACCATAGCCTGGGTAGATTCTAAACAATAGAAATTTATTTCTCATAGTTCTGGAGGCTGAGAAGTCCAAGATCAAAGTACCAGTTGATTCAGTTCCTGGTGAGGGCATGTTTCCTGATTCTTAAATGGCATCTTCTGACTGTGTGCTCACATGATGGAAGGAGCAAGGCCTCTGGGGCCTCTTTTATAAGGGCACTAATCCAAGTCGTGAGGCCTGCACCTTCACAATGTAATCACCTCCCAAAGGCCCCACCTTCTAATCCTACCACACTAGTGATTAGGCTTCAACATAAGAATTTTTGCGGAGACATAAACTTTTATTCTTGCAATTTCTGGAATGCTTCATATGTATGTATAAATATATGTTTACACACAGATACATGGTTATGGAAAAGATCTAAATATACAGAGAAGAAATGCTTTGCTTTAAATGAGTGCTTCTCCAGACATAAGATCTATGTCATACTTTGATAAACACAAGCAATTATGCATGCACCACTTTATGGAATGTTGCTTTACAGTGAAAAAGCCTGGTTGAAAATCATGGTGTCTTTGCTTCTCCCTCCCAACAACTAAAGATTTTGTTGAGCTTCATTTTCTATATTTATATAATGAAATAATTTTTACACATTCCAAATATAAGATGCATATTTGTTATTTTTACCTACCTGAGTATTCTAGTACCCCCAGTATTTAGGTGACTATATTTAGAAAGTTGGTACATTACATATTTAACCCTGGTATCATCATCAACAACAAGAATACATGAATCTGATAAAAGTAAGGCAATAAATTAGTTCAATGGAATTCAAAGACAAAATCAATAAAGGTAAGATTAAAAATTAATGAGGTGACAAAGTCTAGGCACCCTGGCTCACACCTGTGGTACCAGTGCTTTTGGAGGCTGAGTGGGAGAATCACTTGAGCCCAGAGGTCAAGGCTGCAGTGAGCTGTGATTGTACCACCACACTCCAGCCTGGGTGACAGAGCAAGACCCTGTCTCAAAAGAAAAAAAAAAAAGAGAGAGAGATAAAAACTTGATTAATCACCAGGTAACATGACTTTTTTAAGCAAGGGAGAAAACTTCATCTATGAGCAATAAATATGGAATACCCTTATGAATGGAGATTATATTTTCAAAATTACAGAAAAACATTAAACCCTTCTTTATTAATGGATCTTAAATCTGCATCATGTTGTTAAACTTTGTAATTTACTCAAAAAAGAAGTAATAGGCCTCTGGAGATCAGTAACTTCAAACTTACTTCAAAAAGTTATTCCTAAAAATGATATCAGAAACTCTAAGGAGCATGTGTAATTTCCAGAAGCTTCTCTCAACTCAGCAAGTGATTATATTAGTCTCAGTATCCACATACTACTAAGAACTGCTGGTCTGGAAAAGTAAACATTTAGGAATAGTAAGGAAAAGTCTTATGGGAATAGAGAGGCAAATTAGTAACAAAAAAAAAGAAAAAGGAAGAAAAAACCCAGAAAGTGAAGAAACTGGCTGTAGTTAATATTCAATATATCTTTAAAATCAGTTGTCTATTCACTGGGGAGAAGGGTATGGGAAATGAAGTGCACAATGTGGAATCTCCAAATAGCAACTTAATTCCAGAGAACTTGAGTGTTAAGTGCGTGCTACGTTTATATTATTCATAAACCGGAGTGCAAACATATGCAAAGAAAAAAATTTAGGTAGATATCCAGTAAAAAATAGTGCTTATAGCAAAATTCAGAAATTATGAGCTTAAAATTAAAACAATGGATTTGACTAATTAAGATTGAAACTTCTGAATGGCAAAGTAGTACATTTCATAAATACATTTGAAAGACTATGAAATTACATGTGCGTAGACATGATATTTATGTAAATGCATATACATAGATATATGTATATATCTTTGTATATGTGTGACAGCAGAAAAATGTGTTAATAGACATAAATATACAAACAGCTTATGCAATGCAATGAAAAATATTCAACAGCTCATTAGAAAAATGAGTAGAGGAATAGGGTATTGAGTAATAAACTCAAAAAAAAAGGACTGTATTAGCTAAAATATTCAATCTCAAGAACATTAAATTTAAAAAATCATCATTAGTAATGATTTAAAAGATAAAGTTGTGTTTCCTGTCTAAAAAGGTTTAATTTTATAATATTTGATCCAAATCAAAAATATGCATATCATTTATCAAATCAATTCTAGTATTTGGATTTGAAATTAGTACAATATTGGACCATTGTTCAAAGACACACACACCAGGATGTTCATTGCAGTGCTGTTTTTAATACTCCTAAATCAGACAAAAACTTACTTACTATTATTATTTGATGGAATATACATGCAAAACACAATCATAATATTATTCAAATGAATTATATTATTCAAAATTTATTAACTTGGAATTGTGGCCTTGCTATATTTAGTAATATAAAAAGGCACATTATGAAATAGAGTGGTTGCATTTTTAAAGGACGAATATTAGTATGATTATTTATGATATATAAGAGAGTATGTCTGGAAAGTAATCAAAGTATACATTAGGATAAGACAGGAGGGAATTCCTTTATCCCAACTATAAATCAAGGTGATACATGTGAGGGAGAAAGATCGTATTTCTATAGTGTGATGAAGTCTCGGAGATAGAAGAATATTTGACCAAAGACTAAAGGAAAGTGAGTGACAAAGACATGATGATTAGCATAGGAAAGACTGTAGAAAGCAAGAAGCGAGTGTGAAGGCCCTGAGGCAGAAACATGGTTGCTGTGGTTCAAGTACACTAAGAAAACAGAGTTCATGAGAGCGGGAGGATAGAGCAGATAAAGTGAGGTCTACAAAGCTATAGGAAGAGGATTGGAAGCCATTAGATGGATTTTGCAGAAGCTTGTCTTGATCCAACCTACTCTTAAGGTTCACTGTGTCTTAAGAATGGACTTAGAGACAAGAATGGAAGCAGCCTCTACTATCTTTAAAAAACTATTATAGTGATCCAGGCCCAAGAAAATGGTGGCTTATGCCTGGGTGATAGTTTTGGGAGTGATTAGAAGTGAAAAGGTTCTGGAAATATATCTATATCTATGTCTAAATTACATATATATTTTATATACTATGAATAATATGATACAAAGACATATAGATAACTGTTTTCATTTCATACACATTTTTCTTTACTGTGCTTTTTTTCATTTACAATATATCCCAGAGATTGCTCCATAGTAATACATAGAGATACACATCATTCTATTTTGTAGCCTCACAATTCTTCATTCTGTGGAGGTACTAGATTACTAACAAGTCCCCTGTTGATGGACATTTAGGTTCTTTCCACTCTGCCATTACAAATAGTGCTGCAATGAATAGCCTTGTGCTTGTATTTTTTCCTATTTTTGCTATTGTGTCTTTGGAATAGATTTCCTAGAAGTGGGATTGCTGAGTCAAAAGGTACATGCAAATGTAACTTTGATAGATATTGACAAATTTCCTTCCAGATTTTGATTTCTGTCTATAGTCTCAGATTTTCTTTTCCTTCCCGACTTGCTTTTACATTGTCTTCTTTTGAAAAACACTGGACGTTCTTTTGTTGTTGTTTGTTTGTTTGAGACAGGGTTTCCCTCTGTCATCCAGGCTGGAGTACAGTGGTGTGATTTTGGCTCACTGCAACCTCCGCCTCCCGGGCCCAAGCAAGTCTCCCACCTCAGCCTCCCGAGTAGCCAAGACCACAGGTGCTCACTGCCATGCCCAGCTAATTTTTGTATTTTTGTAGAGATGGGGTTTCGCCATGTTGCCCAGGCTAGTCTTCAACTCCTGAGCTCAGGCAATCCGCCCTCATGAGTCTCCCAAAGTGCTGGGATTACAGGCGTGAGCCACTGCACCCAGACTAAAAAAAACACTGTACCTTCTTGATAGAAATATTTTGAATGTGAAATCCATATGGATTGCTGATTATTTTGACATAGAAGATAAAAGACAAGAGTAAACAAGATTTTGGCCTGAATGGCCATATATTTTAATGTAACTCAGTTCTAATTCTTTAAATTTACATTTAGATAACCACATGTGGTGAGCTTTAGCATATTGGACAATGTAGATACAAGCATGAGGGTAAAAAGGGGACAGAGTAAGTTGAAGACTGAGCTCTTGGGCACTCTAATTTAAGGCCTTAGATCTGGAAATGAGGAAGAACCAGCTAAAGAGACTGACAAGCGAGGTGGGAAAGAGGTGCAAGTAAATAAACCATTTTGGGATAGATTCAGAAGCCACTGATTCAATGGGTCAGATGCTACCAATATTTGCATCCAGTGAGGACTCAGAATGGACAACTGCTTGAACAGTGCAGAAAAGACTTCAACCTTGCCAAGTGTTTTATGACTGTTTTGTAGGGTGCAAGGCCCAGTTTGACTTGGTTTAAGAAAAAACAGCCTTTTCTTTTGTGTGTGGGTCTCCCCGTCTCTTCCTCAACAGGACTGCAAAATCTTTAAATGTATATCTTCTGCCTTTTATATCTTTGTATAAAAAATTGCCTGACAAAGTTCTTTTTTTTGTATTTTAAAGGGTTAGAAATATAAATGTTCTAATCATAAATGTCATTTTAATTATTATTACTTTCCCATCATTTCAGAAACATGAATTAGTCAAAGCAAATTGTTTACAACATAAAATGGTTACATTATAAAATGGAAGAAAATTAATATTTCTAGTAATTGGTTAGGAAGATTTGCAACAGTGATCCATACCTTTAAAAAAGAGCTAGTGAAATTCAGAATATAATACTGGTGTTATCTGTGCAATTTAAAATAATGATGAGCCAGTAATGTTTAGGTAACTTTTAAAAACAATTACTATTCTAACTAAAGGAATTGTTTTCTTTAAGGATAATTCACCTCCCACCAGTTCCACATTTTGACAACTTTATCATTTTGGACCAACGTGCATTTGACCTTTCCCCCCGCCGTTCTTCATCTTGTAAGTGCTGTGCCCTTCCAGGCTGATACTTTGAAGACAAATTCTTTGTCCTTGTTTGGATTATTAAACAGTAAATGTCAAGATTTTTTTCCCCTATTTACAAAGGTTTTATCAATTGCTGATCTAAAAAAGATTAGATGTAATCTTAGATATTAAAACTACCATTCAGCATGGAAGATCTTTAAAAAAGAAAAATTCACATGAATTACAATTAACTTTAAAGACTTTTTAATGAGGAAATGACACACTTCTTGAGGTTATAATTTGTGCATTCTTTCAATTTCTTAGCCTATTAGCTTGATTTGACCCTGCAAATCAGAGAGATATATATTTTGTATGTTTCTCCTGAAGTTCTTCAGCAAATCTCTACATCAACTCACATACTGGGTTTTGTGAAGGCCAAGAGTTTCTTTAGTCATGAAGGAACTAGCATGGAATTATAAAGCAAATGTACAAACAAACAAGAAACTATAGCAAAAAGCTAAAAAAAGGACCCTTCCTCATTAAAATTTTCATTGTCATTTAAAGTATATTCTATACAGATTTTTTAATGTGAACCACTAATGTGAAAGCGATGCATATAGTATGAAGTTGTAATTTAATTTATTTAAAATTCTGTCTACACCAGCCTCCCTACTTTCTTTTCATGTCTGCTTTATTTTGAAAGAATAAATCTGTTAGCCTTCAAACATTTTCTGTCAAAAATATGAACTTATTTGATATGGGTTAGCAGGGTTGTGATTGGAGACCCAGTATTTCATTTATTTTAATGTAAATGACACAGGATTGGATTGAATCTTATTACTTAAATATTGTATTAACTTAAATGGCTCAATGTATAGACACGTTTACATCTTCTACGTTTTTTTAAAATCTTCCTTAATGTTGGAAAATCAGGTATATGTGATTATTTATATTTGTGGAAACTTAAAAAACACAGGATATATTTGAACTATATTTATGTTTCTGAAAGACACCTAAATATTTTCTTTTTATTTCCCATATATATTCTACAGTGACTTAACTCTGAAATTCAGCATTTTACCATGTTGACATTCATATCCTTATTATTTAATTTAATGTGACTATGATACTTCAGAAGATTCAGTTCTTATCATTTTCAGCATTTTTTCTTATCATTCAAAAAAATCACATGTTTACATTATATTGTTTTCAAATTGAAGTATTGCCAGTAATGTATTATATATTGTGACATTAATTACTTGGTTAATTTAAAAACTTTATTTTCTATCACAAATATTTTAGTCACAAAATGACATGATTTAATAGAAAAAACATGGGATCAACCTTGTAGTGAAACAGGTTTGACTTGTTGCTAGCTAGGTGCATGACCCTGAGAAAATTACTTAGCTTTTCCTGGCATCACTTTACTGATATGCAATGTGAAGATGATAATCACAGTACTTATTTCATATACAAATGAAAAAAAATCCACATAAAATGTCAACCTGACATAGAGTCACCATTCACAGATCTTATTTATTGTTATTTTGTTGTTATTGTTAACATGATCATGCAAATTATTTTCTGTTTTAGCCAAATATTTAGGCGCTTCTGTTGTGGATTTAAGTGTGTGAGAGGCAGGTAAACACTTTTCTTTTTTTTTTTTTAATTATACTTTAAGTTTTAGGGCTCATGTGCACAACGTGCAGGTTTGTTACATATGTATATATGTGCCATGTTGGTGTGCTGCACCCATTAACTCATCATTTAACATTAGGTATATCTCCTAATGCTATCCCTCCCCACTAATGGTAAACACCTTTTAAGGGAGCAGTGACTTCTGATGAGGAGTGAGTAGGATGCTAAGGGGAAATGGACAAGAGTCTCTGCGTGTTGAATCTGTGTGTTGAATCTCAAACTGGAAGTCAGAATGCTGTGCTCCTTTCTGACCATTATTTGTGTTTTTAGTATTGGCTTGGTTCCCAGACATGCTTACCAAAATGTAATGAAGCCAACACATAGCTGTTTTAGTTGACTATTCTGAGATTTTAAATACCATTGAAAACGTTACAAGAGCTAATATACTATGCCTAAATATCAACAGCTTGCATATATGTGCTGACCTCCTTCTTAGTTGTGGATTTCCTGGATTATGGTATACAGATTTTGAGTTTTGAAAATCTATGAAAAAAATCTATTTCCCCCAAAATTACAGATTTCTTAATATAGTATGCATATTAACTTTAGAAAATTTAACACAGAAAAATATCACTGGGTTCCAGTAAGCTATAGCCATCTGTATTACTTCATAAATAAAAAATACTAAAATTAAATAGCAAACCAGGCTAAATATTGGCCAATCAAGTCAAGTCATTTAAAAATAATTTCTTGAATGAATCAAATAGGGAGCAAAGATTGGCAATGTATGCCTACTGGCAAACAACAATCATTCCCTTCCATTAACCCTCTTAACAATTACTTGTTCAAAACCTACGTAGAGTAACAGCTGTGGAAAATATCAAAGGATCAAATATAGAAGTCATTAGAAAGGATATGAGATATGTAAAAGGGAGGCAAAAAAGAACTTACATATGTTATTTGACATTGAAGAGAAAAAATAGTGAACAAACAAAAAGGAAAATTGAAGTTATAATTGAAGAAAATATGAAATTGAAACTGTGATCAACTCTTTGAAAGTTTTATGTACAATTATTATCAATATATAATTATCTTTTGAAATTCTTCAACAGCAAGAACTGACAATTATATGATCAAGAAGGAAATAAAAAGTCATGGGCCAGAGGCAAGGGTAATATTAAAAATCAGAATGGACATACTAACCAATCAGAAAGGAAGTGGGTTATACGCCTTCAATGCTACTGCTGACTGACATTTAGTAATTGCACTGAGAGGTAGAGATGTTGTTTCATTGAGGTGGGTTTTTTATCAAGTTATTTATTCTTTCTTCATCCTCCTCTCACAGTGAGTGAGATTACAAAGGTTACATTGGGTAACTTCAGCTACTATTATTCTCTGTGACAATCTTCAGGGCTCACATGAAATGAATCCACTAAATTCTGGCTTTGGGAGGTGGGAGTAAGGGGGTTATAGCATTTTTACTCAAAAGTTTTGTTTTTGTTTTTTAATAAAGCAACCATATCTTAAAACTTTGTAGATTTTGTTAGAAGATATTAAACAGATTCTTATTAAAACAGTGTAGGCCGGGCACAGTGGCTCACGCCTGTAATCCCAGCACTTTGGGAGGCCGAGGCGGGCGGATCACGAGGTCAGGAGATCAAGACCATCCTGGCTAACACGGTGAAACCCCATCTCTACTAAAAATATAAAAAATTAGCCGGGCCTGATGGCGGGCGCCTATAGCTACTCGGGAGGCTGAGGCAGGAAAATGGCGTGAACCCGGGAGGCGGAGCTTGCAGTGAGCCGAGATCGCGCCACTGCACTGCAGCCTGGGCGACAAAGCAAGACTCCGTCTCAAAAAAAAAAAAAAAAAAAAAAAAAACAGTGTAATACGGATCAGGAACCATAAAGGACAACTCCACTGGAAGTATTTTCCATTGATGTCATTGGTTTGAGTTCAAACGATAGCTAAACTAGAGACAAAAAGAAGGTGCATTCCTTTCCCGTTGCAGATGGGAGGTCACTGAATTTAAAGATACCTTCAGATGTTTGTCTTCTCCAGTATCAGCTTATTGAAAAATTAATGATTTCTTTTAATAATTTTATTTAATGAATCTCTCACTATATTTAGATAAATGCTGTCTTTTTAAAACATAATATGGATATATATAGCTTACTGGATATAGAAGGATAAATGGACTTTTCTATGGCTGCATGTATACTAAAAATTAATTTATTCACTCATCCAAATATTCAGGGTTGGTTCATAAAAGTCACTTAACTGGTGGAAATAAAAAATATATATATTTCCTATCATTCTTATTATCCTAAATATACTTACAAGAATAAATGTGATTAAGATGACTCTGAGTGTGTGGAGATTCATTTCCCACCTTATTTGGGGAGTAAAAGGGGTGATATTTCACCTGCTTAGTGCATATTTTAATATAATTTTTGTTGGCCTGATGGTTCTTTGCTACATATATACATTTAATTTTTAAAATTCTTAATCATTTATTCTCTCAGTATTCAGAAACATCATATTCTGTGAAATGCCAAGCATTTTCTTGTTGTTTTACAAATTACATAGAACAGGACATATTTATTTGATAGTAAGTTGCACACAATTTTTATTTTTCAGACTTGAATGAAGTGATCATGTAAGCTAGAGAAAGGAGATTAAAAATAACCTCTGGATATTCCTCTTATGTGATCTTTATTCTGGATGTAGCTTTAGGACTGCTAATAGACATGTGTCACTGTAAGTGTTTTGTAATGAACTTAGAATGTTTATTTTTTTGTTGCTGCATAACATCATATGTTGTACACTTTCACAGAATTTAAGAATAGTAGATGTAGTGTAGTAGCAGTAATGGGCAGAACACTAAAAACTAAAATACTAAGTGGCAGGCATAGCAACACGGAAGGGGAAAATTACTCTGGTTATAGAATCCTTTATATTGAGTAAATATTTGATATAAACTAAAGTGAAGGACAAAATGATAATTATTTATGATATCAAAGTGATCTTTGCTAGAATATACTTGAGAGTGTGACAGCTTTCTGATGAGGAAGTAAAATAATTGTAAAGCTATGCTGAGAAGAATCATAATCTTACTATGAATAAGAAATGCATTACGAGTTACAGGATTCGAAAAATAACAGAATGACAAGCTTTTACAAGCCAGGCTATTTTAATTTTGATGACGGTTTAGAAACTATAGAAATACCAAAATTATAGCACCAACTTCAATTAATAGAATGTTCAATCTGTATCTACTGAAGTTATCAAGTACTCTTTAATCATGCATCTATAATTGTATCATACAAAACGATTGCATTCACAAAGAGAAAAAAAAACATATAAACTGGCCTGAGGGCTTCATCCGATCATATAAATGAAGAAATAGGCTTCCAATTTAACATTCCGCAGCACTGTAATGCAATTCAGGGGTAAGTGCTATTACCCTTGGTGAAGAGGTTGAATTTGATAGCCATTTCACTGTTAGACTAATGATGGCCTATTATATCTCTTAGGTTACAATGTCTTTGATCCTGTGAATGACAAGGAAACATACAACCTCAGGGGGAAATTCAGACAGAGAAGGTATTTAATAGAAAAGCCTCCAGACAACCAGAGTTTCTTTAGATTTTGAAATCATATGTAGACATCTTAGCTGATAGTCAACCAGAATCCACCAGTAAGGCATTCAGCTTGGTTATACTTGTGCTGTACAGATGGCTACATATGTTGTCTGTCACCACAATACACGTTCAAATATGAATATATGTACAAAGATTCAAATGTCAAATATGTCTTATATTTTGACTTATGAACTTATTTACTATCTTATTAACTTGGACTTGTTAACCAAAGAAATTACTTACATAATGAAAGCTCTTTTTAAAATATCCTTTTACCTTTTCCCCCCAAAACTGAACATATAATTTGGAAAAGTCTCTGTGAAGGAAACAATTAAAATTTTGTTTTACATTTGTAAAACTAGAGTTATTTTATTTCCTAGAATGTAACAATAACTTACCCTTTCCACTTCAGATTTTGAAAATTGTATTTGTAGTAACATTTTACCTACATCCAAAACAGGTGGTGGATCTAATTTATATTTTGAATGGACAAATAACGTTTTCTGAAAAAGTTGTGAGATGTGCTTGCTTTAACCAAGTCATAACTTTTACTCTTTCATAGTCCCACAAAAACACGTATTTGCGATATAGCTGAATAAGGAAATTGACTTAAAGCCAAGTTAGCAATCAAGACAAAAACCAAACCTACTAAGTGTGTTACTTGCCCTACTTAAAAAGAAATTGAGAGATGATAATATTTAATGTCTTTTTAAATATAATTTATCTAGGTTAGATTCATAGAGAAATTTCCATAAAGGTAAATATTCCTATACCACAAAGATGATTTTAAATGAAGTGAAATTATTTTTAATTAATATCATTGGTAATTTGCAACAGAAGGGAATTTTCGTGTTACTTAAAACATAATTTTCTTCTAACATGGCTTAGGCCATTTATCAGAACCATGTTGTTAAATGCAGATTTGCAGAAATACTTTTCAATGAAATGTAAGACTATGTGATATTTGAAACCATCCAGTTTATTTAACTTGCTTAAAACAGTGTTCACTTTATACAAGTTCCCTTTGATATAATTACTTAAGCGAACATTTTTATATCTATGTACACATGTAAGTGTGTGTCTTTTTAAAAAATAACCATGATTAGAATGATGAGCATATAGAACTTTATTTATACCAAAAAATAACCTTACACAAGAAATGCTTTTATGAAGCAAAAATGTATCAAGCCCTCTAGTGGTGTTAATGTATAAGAAACTTCATTGTGGTGTTTGCTCAATCAAAGCAGGCTTTTTTTTTTTCTTTCTCCATTTGCATACAAGTATTTAACATATTTTTGACATTAGCTTTTTGTAAATTCCAATTTGCTCTGCTTGGCAGATAATTTGTAGAATACTTTAGGTGGTTTTTCTAAAGAAAAAAATCTTAACCTTAGGATTAACCATTTTAAATAACTAAACTTAGTGAATAAATGAATGGCCTGTTAGGAGATAAATCATAATTTTTAGATCAGTAACTGTTATTTTTGGGTCTAATGTTAAAAGACATTGTAGTGTTCCATATGCATGATGATAATAATACTTTTTAAAAAGAAAATTTACATAATTTACAAACTTAGAAAAAAAATCATTTAAATAAACAACACAATGAAGGATAAAAAATAGCTAAGACTTCCTTTGTAATTCTTACTGAGATCTTCCATGCTGTCTAAAGTCTAAAGGAGGTTAATGGTCTTATTCGTAACTAAGGATATTTACGCTGAGTTTTTTTTTTTAATTTGGCTCTTTTTATAGAAGGCACGCAATTAGAGAGGAGACTTAGTTGGCAGATCTGCAAAATGTGTTTTGGTTATTAAGCCATGAGTTTTAGCTTCATGCCAGCAGTATTTGTCTTTCTTTTTTTTAAAAAAATTAAAGTATGAGCATTTGATGTATATAGCTAGGGGAAACTGACAAATATCATGCAGTAGAAATGGAAAAGTAACAATGAAAAGTTTAAGACACAAAGACGAGTCTCAGAGGCTATCTGTTCTCAAAGATGAATTTCTTGATTTCCTGTCCTTTATTTCAACATTATTTTAGACTCTGAAATTAGGCTCATAGAGTAACCACTGAATACACTGTGGTAGAAAGTGCTATACTAGGTTTTGGAAGACTCAAATCACTTCTCAGCTTCATACAGTTTTCTTTGTTGTAAAATCAGAACAATCATGCACTACCTTACCTCACGTGCCCACAAGCACTTCTGACACTGATCACCATTGTTTTGGAAAAGCGTACATTATCACTGCTTCTCATCGAGGAACACAAGCAGTTGGAGAACATGTGGTCTTCTCCCTAATATGTGCACCCTCATTCTTAGAAGTCTTCAATTAAAACTGATTTAAGTCAGGGGCAGTGGCTCACGCCTGTAATCCTTGGGAGGCAGAGGTGGGCGGATCATTTGAGGTCAGGAGTTCAAGACCAGCCTGGCCAACATGGCAAAACCCTCACTCTACTAAAAAATACAAAAATTAGTTGGGGGTGATGGTGCACGCCTATAATCCCAACTACTCAGAAGGCTGAGGCAAGAGAATTGCTCGAACCCAGGAGGCAGAGGTTGCAGTGAGCTGAGATCATGCCACTGCACTCCAGCCTGGGCAACAGAACAAGACTTCATGTCAAAAAGAAAACAACAAAAACAAAAATAGTAAGTTAAATAGTCTATATTAGGTAGAGTACTGGGTACAAGTGGTCCATACTAAGATAAGAGCCTAAAATAAAATGCTAAATCTTGAAAGAGACTGGGTTTATGCACAAAATGTTTTGTGCCTTGGTCTAACATTAACGTGATGTCTGTGTAAAATGACAAAAAGAACCAATGTTTAATTATGCTATATTTTCCATCATCCCAGATTGCTAAATGTGTTCTTTCCAAGAAATCTAAATGAATTATTATATACATTTGCTGTCATGTATACATAACAGTTGTGTCATTGTTAGAGATTTCAGTAATTAAAATGGGTAACAGAAGCTTAAGTTATTTTCCTTATCAAAACTATGTTCCTTGGAACCGCATTATTATAATGGTTTTTGTGCTCTTGTACATTGGATGTCTTAAGCTGAGTACAATTTAGGAGATCCTTTCTAATTTCAAGAAGGTACTGCTTTCCTCAACACTGTGATCTAACCTGTGCCAAATCTGTACTATCCACTATGTAAATGGCTAACAAGTCAATTGCAAACAAACTGAATGTACAAATCTGAGTGTTGGTACTGAAACCTTTTCAGAATAGTCATCACGATTTAAAAGTTTGTTTAAAAATTTGCAAGCATCAAGTGTCAATCAAAACTGAAGATGAAACACTAATAAATGTTGAATTCTCATGCTTTTTGGTGCACTTCCTTTTTAGAATTTTCATTTATCTGCTATTTTTACCGTAACTATTTTCTTTAAATTTGTTTCACTTAAATTTCCTGCATGCTAACTTTGTTTGTATTATTGAAATAAAACTGCAGTGTATATATATATATATATATAGTGTATATATATATACACACACACACACACACACAAGTACACATCATGTTGGCCAATAGGATTTAGTATTTTGTTTTAAATCAGTTATATATTTACTAAATCCTATTGGCCAATATGTGTACTTTTCACCATCTGAATCTACCTAATTTCAAATATAAGATATACACTTAAAAATCTTTAGCCTTCACTCTGAAACAAGTTCATGTAGCAACTTGAAGACATTGATACTTGACTTGTGTGTGACCCAAATACATAGATTTTTCACATCTGCTCTCAGATTGTCCTAATTTAATTCACTATGATACATGATTATGTGACATCATAGACACTAATTCCAAAAAGGGAATGAAGAAACAGAATACTCTGGAACTTGGTATGTTTTTAGACTCAACCTGACATAACATATAACACTATGAAAATTACATTTTTGGTCTACAAGTCAAATGGCCTTGTCTCAGCACCCAGCTGTGCCCTCAGGTTACTTAGTCTTCCAGGTTTACAATATATTCACTTCTAAATGAATAAATTGGATTAGAGGATTTTTAAGATATCTTCTAGAAATATGTTGGTTCTAGATCATTGAGCCACTCCAAAGGTTATACCATCCTGTAATGTGAGGACAACAAAATATTGTTTTCCTGAATATTTTTCCTTTGCAATCTCCTTCCATCTTGCATGTCTTCCTTGGTTGTTAGGAGCTTAGTAGAGCTGGAGAGAGCTGAGCTGCCAGCTGTCTGAGTATTCAGTTAACAGAATAACCCCAAATAAAGTAATAGTCAATTAATCACTCACTGCAATGATGTAAGCAGGAAACTAAACTGGAGAAAGAGACCTCATGGAGGAGTTTGGACTGTGGCGCCAGTTGAGCATCAGTTGAATCAACACAGACATGATGGTCAACTTATGCCTTGGGAGTCCTGAAAAAAAATCCTGCTTTTTTATGGACCAGCAGCTAGTGGTAGGGGGTAAGATAGAACTAGGAGTGGAAAAGTACTGAGCACTGACTCAGCATGGAGAAAATTGTCATCATGTTTCCCTGCTCCCCTAATAAGGAGGTCTTAGCAGAAGAAGGCCTCTGCTGAAAATTCCAGATAAAGAAGATCTGAATGAAGGTATATGAACTAGGAGTATAGATATCCATAAGAGTATGGCTGGCCAGGGGACTCGAGTCTTTGATTGCAACTCCTTGCAGAGACTGCAGTGCACTGGCTGTGCACCCAGTCTATTGTGGGGAGGGCAGCTCTTTCCTCTGAAGCTTACCAGGTGGTCTGTAATTGCCTGTGGTGATGTCTGAAAAATCATACATAGGGTTTTGGTCTCAAGCCAGATTCCCCATTGATTATCATCTTACGTGCCTACTTCTTCTTGAGTTTAAATTAGGGAGTAAAATCCAATAAAATTGGTCATTTATTTAAAACATGGGGTCACATAGCCTTCTCAGGCAATTTAAATTTAGAGAGACCCTTGCCCTGTGCCTTGTTTGCAGTGTTATTGATACTAAAATGCACCCCACCCCCAAGCAACTTAGTGTCTACTGGAAGTCCAGGGGGAAAATACTCAAAACAATAACATTAATATTGTAAAGTGGTTTATATAATGCGGGCTTGCTCAAAACAGTTTACTTTCTACTCATAACTACTCTATTCCTTATGCACTGTGGTGGTCTTCCATTTTGTGGATGTGAGAACAGAGGTTAAGTAAGGCTAAGAGGAGTTAAGTAACCTGTCTGCTGGTAAAAGGTAAAGCTGCTTACAGAGGCAATGCATTTAACCACTGTGTTTTACTTCTATTTTTAAAAACCTGAAGGCTATAGATATGCATATAATGTCAGGAGAGAACTGAAAAGAAGCCCTGGATTCATGCAGTAAGTTGCAGAGGGAGTGGTACCTACATGGAGTAGACCTGGGGTGTGTTGTGCAGGTGAAGGGCTGGAATTGAAAGGCACAAGAGGCATGAGTAGGGGCATGAGTGCTGTGGACTAAATCAGGTTGGTGTTTCAGAAAATAAATATCAAGTGAGCAATAAAAAAGAGGCTGAGGATAGAGGGAAGGATTAGATAGAGACAAAAAGATGAATATATTGAGGCAACAATCAGAAGAACTTCACACATTGTCTTACATAGGGTGTTAGTGAAATAGAACTAGGGAGAGATAAACAAGAAAATTTCCTATATCATTTTCTATTTTGATTTAATGAATGATGCCCCAAATGGAGCTAAATAAATATAGGAAGAGGAGCAGGTTCATGAAAAAGATATGTTTTGCTTTGGGGGACTGGAGTCTATTGAACTACCAAGTAAAGGTAATTTGCAAACAGTTATATATGTGCATCAGTAATTGCAAGAGAAATGAAAGCATAGGGAGCATAGATTAATGAGAAGGGTGCCCCAAAGCGTGTTGTCCAAGAAAAGACTGGAGCAGAACAAGAGCCAGTGAGGTACAATTTCAGAGTATTAACAAGAAAGAACTGATGATGATGATGAGCCCATTGCACAGATAGATTAGTTAAGATCACAACTGAACTCATGCTTGAAATGGATCCCTAATAAAGTCACAGGTTTACTCTATTTAGCAAGGGCAGGATTTGTAGTGTGGTGGAGCTGAAGCCAGATGGTGCTGGATTGATGAGTGATAGAGAAGAAACAGATTAGATAAGGAAAGGCATGAAATTTGACAGTAGCTAGAAGAAACAACAGAACTAAGGAAGGCTTTCTTTTTCTTTGTTGACTTTTTTTAGCTGTATTTAAAAAATGGTTTAATTACTTAATTTATTTTTGATTGACACATGATGTACATATTTATCGGGTACAGTGAGATATTTCAATACATATGGACATTACATAATGATCAAATCAGGGCATTTAGTATTCTATCATCTCAAAAATTCATTGTTGCTTTGTGGTGAGAGCATTCAAAATCCTCTCTTCTAGCCATTTTGAAGTATGCCATAGAATATCATTAGCTATAACACGCTTGTGTGTAATAGCATCCTAGAAATTATTCCTCTTAAATTACTGTGACTGTGTATGCATTAACCAGTCTCTCCTTATACCTCCCTTCCTTCCCTTCCCCAGTCTCTAATTACCATTTTTCTGCTCTCCACATATATGAGATCAGCTTTTTTAGATTCCGCATATAAGCAGTGGCATGTGCTATTTGTCTTTCTGTGCCTGGCTCATTTCACTTAACGTAATATCCTCCAGGTTCATCTACGTGTCTGCTAATGACATGCTTTAATTCAATTTTTGGTGACTAGTATTCTATTGTAAAAATTTACCACATTTTCTTTATTCTTTCATCTGTTGATGGACACTTGGGTTGATTTCATATCTTAGTTCCTGTGAACAGTGCTGCCATAAACATGGGGCTGTAGATCGATATCTCTTCTAAATACTGATTTCATTTCTTTTGGGTATATACCCAGTTGTGTGACTGCTGGATCATATGGTAGTTCTATTTTTAATTTTTTGAGAAACCTCTGTAATTTTTTTGTCTGTGCTAATTTGCATTCTCACCAACTGTGTATGTAAGTTCCCCTTTCTCCACATCCTTGCCAGCATTTGTTACCTTTTGCCTTTTTGAGAGTAGCCATTCTAGTGGGGTGAGGTGATGCTTTCTTGTAGTTTTGATTTTCATCTCCGTAATGATGAGTGATGTTTAGCATTTCTTTATTTACCTGTATATCATTGTATGTCTTCTTTTGAGAGATGTCTAGTCACACCTTTTGACCATTTAAAACATTTTCGATCATTTTTAATTGGATTATTTTCTATTGAGTTGTTAAGGTTTCTTATATAGTCCAGACATTAACCTCTTGTCAGATCTACAGTTTGCACATATTTTCTCCCATTCTATAGATTTTCTCTTCATGTTGTTGATTGTTTCTCTTGTTGGGCAGAAGCTTTTTAGATTGAAGAAATCCCATTTGTCTGTTTTTGATTTTGTTCCTGGACTTTTGAGTACTTGTTTGAAAAATTTTTCCCAGACCAATGCCATAGCGCATTTCCTTTATGTTTTCTTCCAGTAGTTTTATAGTTTCAGGTTTTACATTGAAGTCTTTAATTCATTTTGAGTCGATTTTTTATAATGTTATTGATAAGAATCTAGAATCATTCCTCTGCATGTGAATATCCAGCTTGTCCAACATCATCCAAATTTGCAAGGAGAAAGTAAAATTGTCTCTGTACTCAGATGACATGCTCATACATATGACTCCACCAAAATAAGTTAAAATTAATAAATGAATTCAGTAAAGTGGCGAGATAAAAAATCAACATACAAAAATTAGTAGTGTTTTTATACGCCAATAGTGAAACATCTAAAAAAGAAATCAAGAAAACAATCTCACTTATAAAAACTACAAAAAATAAAATACCTAAGAATAAATTTAACCAAGGAGATGAAAGAGCTCTACAATGAAACTATAAAACACTGATGAAAGAAACTGAAGAAGACACAAATAAATGGAAAGTCATCCCATTGTCATAGATTGGAAAAATTAATGTTGTTACAATGTCCATACTACCCAAAGTTATGTACACATTCAATGCAATCCCTATCAAAATACCAATGACATACTTTACTAAAATAGAAAAAAAATTCTAAAATTCATATGGAACTATAAGGGATTCTGAATAGACAAAGCAATCTTAGGCAAAAAAAAAAAAAAAAAAACCTGGAGGTGTCACCACATCAAAATATACTACAAAGTTATAGCAACCAAAGCAGCATGTTACTGGCATAAAAGTAGACACAAGCACCAATGGAACAGATAGAGAATCCAAAAATAAACATAAGTACTTACAGCCAAGTGATTTTTGACAAAAACTCCAAGAACACACATTGGGGAAAGGACACTCCAACAAATGAAGCTGGGATTTTTTTGTTTTTGTTTTTAATGGGAGAGGTATGAAGCTTAAAAAGTGCCAGGAATGAGAGTGAGGTTGAAGATATATGGAAGAGAGAATAAAATTGGAGGCACAATTCTCACCCCAATCAAAAGATGAGATTCAGGCAGACATTGGCTTCAGAGCCAGCTGCACCACTTAATGGCTGTGTGATTTACACTGTGACTTAATTTCTCAGAACTTCAGTTTCTCCATCTCTAAAATGTGAGTAACAATAGTATCAATCTTAGAGGGTTATTATGAGTATTAGGTGTTATTATAAAATGTACGTAAAAATAAATTACAGTGAGAACTCATTATAATGTTTGCTATTATTTTTATTTGGTGTAAATCAGTTGGCTTTGTCAATAAAGAGGCCTAGAGATAAACACATAATTGAAGACTGGAATAAAGAGGAAATGATTGATATTTCTCTAGGCAATTTTGTAAATATGATACTCAGGGAGATGATGCCTTATCGTCTCAATGACTTTAGCACTTATCCATTTTCTTAAAATAAAACTTAGTTAAAAGTGGAAAATCAAGACCCTTTCTGGCCTAAAATTATAAACAAACAGCTGGTCAGTTCCCAGGTGTTTGGCAGTAAGACTTTTTTTTAATCTTAAAACTGTAAACATCTCGTTGGCACAAAGATGTTTGGAATATTTTTTGTTATCTATTCTATGGTACATCTTATATTCTTTAGGTGAAGTGGAAATCTTATTTTACCTAAATATAAACCATGAGTGGATTCTTTGCTTAATATAAGATGTGACAACCTAATATAGACCTTTAAATAATAATAGAAAACCTTCCTAACACTGATCTAACTTACAAAGTGAAATAAAACTATCACATCTGCTTCCTAAGCAGCCTTAAACAAAAAAGTATGATTTTAATAAATATGTATGTTAAAACAAAGTATAAAGCACACTAGATATGATAGTTGATAACATGGCATGCATATTATGAATCTTACTATTTGAAATGTGTATGTATAGAAATATTTTTGTTAAATACACAACTAGTCACTGAAGGAAGTTTTTTGTTTGATGCTAAGTTGATTTAAATAGTTTTTAGTTTTCTTTTATTTAACCTGAAGAATTGGAATCAAATTACTTCATATTCATATCAAAATTTCTCAATTTTGGTTATTATCCTTTCTCTCTGTGGGTTAGTCACAAATTTAGATATAACCAAAAGTAATTTATGATGAGCCTGAAAGGTATTAATAAAGCTAGGAAATGAAAAAGTAGTGTTCAGTAATAGGGCTAATTTTCCTGTGTATATTTTATAAATGGATATTTTTTTACAGACTGGTAGTGTATATAACTTATATGTTTTATTAAGAGTTCTATATACAATTGTATCACAAGTTTCTAAATGAAAACAGTCCTGTGCTTTCTTTTATTTAACCTGAACCACTCTTTTTTTTTTTTTTTATGATTCCAGGCTAATTTAGCCTGATTTACTGTTCTTTTAAAAATATAGAGTTACAAATAATCTCAGCTGTGTTGAATGGAGGTTAAACTTAAGAGAGGGTAATAGCAAATCTAAGGATGCAAGTTCCTAAATTTTGTTCTATTTCGGTATGCCTTACTCACGCTGATTCATGAGCTCTTCTGTGAATCAACGTTAGTCCTTATCCTTAATTGTATATAGTGTTCATTCTAATGTGATTTTCCACTACATTCGAAAGCTTCCTACTTTTAAAAGCTGGAAGCACGTGAACAATTTATACCTCTTTGGAACTCTTACCTGTTTGGAGGAACAACCAGCTTCTTTTGGGAAATGACTTTTAAGTAATAAATAGAACATTTTTCATCACCTTCAATGGCATAGCTTTTAACAGAATAGAAAACAAAGCTGGTGGCATCTTCTTGGGTCTGGCATGCCAAGAGGGGCCTAGAATTAAGCAAGTAGTGACAGTCACAGCAACTGCTAGCTCTTTTTAAGCTTCTGTCTTTATTTCAGATTGACTCCTATATTTTTCTCTTTCTTGACTACTTCTTTGTTGCAGGATAGAGTTCTCTTTGGTGTCAATGTACTTAATGTTTACTTTCAAAACAGAGAAAAGTGAATACGGGGTGATGACCTTCACTAAAGGCAAAGAAGCCTTATCAAACTTAGAGTGATATTGATAGTGATTGTCCAACACGCAGCCTTTCATGGGGAAAACAGTGATCGATTTTAATTGGTTAATTTTTAGTGTCAGCACTGTTTTACTATGCAGCTTTAAATATGCATATAAACCGCAGTGGTACTAAAACCTAAGAAGTCATATTCTGATCATTTCTTTTGTCAAAGAAGCATGATCTTAACTCATGAGTCACTGTTAAATATAAGTGTAATGTAAAGGAAAAATGAAAATACATTATGAGTAGTTTTTTGCCAATTTGTATAATTTTTCAGTTAAGCAGTCATAAATCAAGGAATATTGTATTTTTTGAGGCTCATTAAAGAGACATTATACATCAGAATAGTGAAGTCATCAGCATAATGAAATGATGAATACCTGTAACTATCTGTATGTAAATGATGTGCGACAGATTCAGGGTGTTACAAAGGAGAATAACAATCTCTCTGACAGTTTCCTGTAGGTGCAGTTGCTGGATGCTGGTGTCAGATGTTAAATGCAAACTTCTTCAATGGCAAGCACTTATTAGCACTCAGTGGAAACTCACAATATAAAATAAGACAAATAGCAGATTATATCATTTTAAATAAATTTGTTCAGTAAGGTGTGTTATTGCATTTTAAGATTCTTCTTTGTTAACAAAGGCAGTATTCTAAATTAAAGAGAACAGAATAGAAAAGAAAATGGCTATTTGAAAACCACTATATAGAATATGAGTGTGTGTGTGTGTGTTTGTGTGTGTATTGTTATGCTTGACCATTTCCTTAACTAAAATAAGAAATTTTCCATATAGTAGGTAGTATGTCGAACTTAACTAATTTAGGTTTATTTTAAAACTCACCCATTATCTTATCAAAGAAACACATCTATCTCACTTGTGTATCTCACAGATGGATTCCTTTCCATACACACTTAAATGGCAAGAATCTTAATATGCATACCACTTTGTCAACCTTCATATCTGGTGTGGTTTATTATTTCCATTTTCATCTTCATACTTATTAAAATCATGTTTCTTTTGTTTGACACTGCTCAATTTGTTGATTAACCAGGGCCTTAAATCCTACATTTCAGATGCTTTATTCCATTCACTGAAGAGGAGAAGGCAACAGATCTAGTAATTTTCTAGAGCTTCTCATTTATCTTTGAATTTCCCAGCACCTGGTACAAGTGTCAAATACATAAATGATTATTAAATGAAGAAGAAATGGAGGGAGAGAGAGAAGATGGTTTTTAGTCCAACATGGGTCGCTGATGGGTCTGTGGCATTGGCTAAGTCACTTAAGTTCTCTCTACATTATATATTATCTGTTATCTATTATCTATTATTATTAATTTTAAAAACAATGTTGATTTAAGCACTTTGGGAACAGAGAAAGCACTTTGGATTATATAACCAAATGTATGTGGATAAAGTCATGTAAATATAATTATTCATATGCTTTGTGCCTTGAGGACTGTAGTTAGTTATTTTTGATAACATTTTCCCATAACTGGGCCATAGTGTTTTGGCATTTTATAATGTAAACGTGAATTGCTAGCAAGAGAAATGATAAAATTTCTCTCCATATTTGTGTCAATATGATGTTTTTTTTTCTCTATCTTGAGGTATATATTGGGGGATGGGGTTAGGATAGTATTTGACTAAAGAGTTTTTCTTAAATAATTAATATCTATTTTACTTTTTTGCAATAGGAATGCAGCAAATTATAGGCATGTGAAAGCTTTATGAACAAATAAATGTATATATTTTGTTATAATATGAAAAGTCTATGAGAGCTTAATGGTCCAAGTTTTCAATAGTCTGAATATAAATATTAATAACTTAAATTGTTAGTGGCTCTTTGGATATCTACTGTGATAATAAAGTGATTCATCAATTCGTTGAATATATTTCAAAATCTGTATATTAAAAAATAGATTTGAAAATATCAAATTGCAACTTAAAAAATCCTAATAATGGATAGCTATTATATAACTAAACTGGAATTAAAATATTTTAGAGGTAATACACCATATTTTATTTTTCCCCTTCACATTCATCACCTACATCTCTTCTGATCATTTTGCAGTTTTACTCACTTATAAATAAAAGAACACTTATGATTTTATGTTCTAATTCTTTAACTTACTACACATGCACACACAAAACACACAACCTGAGAGCATCTATTACATATAATAACAATTTTAATAATATGATTCACTTTTTTCTATGACTGAATACTATGTGAGAACCATATTTTTGTTATCTTTATTATAAAATGCCACCACATGTTATTATAATTATGTGTGTATTTTTAACAACAAGCATCTATATAATTTTTATGTTTAAAAAAGTACTTCTAAATCTATCCTTGCATTTGATCAGTGACAAGATTTGAATCTTTGTCTTTTAATTCTTTCATTGGTCTGTCTGACATGTCATATTGCTTCTTGACAAAACTCTTGAATTGAAATCCAACAAAATACACACTGCCAGTTGTAATGCACTTTGCCAAACCAAATAAGAAAACTTATTTAATGGAATGTTTTGTCACTTATGTCACATTTACTTACTTTATGCTCTAAAGGTAGTTAAGCAATGAATAAACATTCAAGGGGATTGATTGGGTTAGAATAACATGTCCACCATTCTACGGCACAGAGTAATTACTCCAAGAAGCATTTCTCAAAGCCAAAGACATCCTACATAATTCTTCTTCCTTAAATTATGTATTATTTGTAAATATCACCGAGCTATCATTTACTGCCAATTGAAATAAATGACTCCTGTATTTTTAATATTATAATTAAACTTATAAGTATTCAGCTTTATTTCAAACTCCAGATACACACACAAAAACACACACATATGCATACACACACATATCTACATTTATGTATACATACGTAGGGTATATGCTACATATACCTGAGTCATGCATGGCTTAGCTGTTGGAATATATTCTGAGAAATGTGTCATTAGGTGATTTCATCATTGTACCAACACGATAGTGTGTACTTACACAAACCGAGCTGATACTGCCTACTACACACCTTGGCTCTATGGCATAACCTATTGCTCCGAGGCTACAAACCTTTAAAACACGTTATTGTACAGAAACCTGTAGGCAATTGTAACACAATGGTAAGTATCTGTATATGTAACACATCTAAACAAAGAAAAGGTTTGGTAAAAATACGGTATAAAAGATCAAAAATTGTACACTTGTATAGGTCACTCACCATGAATAGATCTCACAGGGCCAGAAGTTGCTCTGGGTAAGTTGGTGAGTGAGTGTGAGTGAATGTAAAGGCCTAGGACATTATGGTACACTAATGTAGATTTTATAGAATATAGTACACTTAGGCTACACTAAATTTATAAATAAAAATGTATTTCTGTTTAATAATAAATTACCCTTAGCTTACTGTAACTTTTTACTATATTAATTTTTTAATGTTTTGAACTTTGTGACTCTTTTGTGAAACACTTAGTTTAAAACACAAACACAACATTTTGTACAGCTGTATAAAAATATTTTCCTTTTTGTATCTTTGTTGTATAGACTTTATTCCATGTAATTTTTTTTTTTTTTTTTACATTTTAAACTTCTTTGGTAAAACTAAGACACAAATACACACACTAGCCTTTGCCTATACAGGGTCAGGAGTGTCCATATCACTTCACCTCCACATCTTGCCTAACCGGAAGGCCTTCAGGGGCCATAACAAGCATAGAGCTGTCATCTCTGATGATAACAACACTGGAATACCTCCTGAAGGACCTTCCTGAGTCTGTTTTACAGTTAACTTTTTTTTAAATAAGTAGAAGTACACTCTACAATAATGATAAAAATTATAACATATAAAATACATAAACCAGCAACATAGCTGTTGACTATCATGACGTATTCTGAACTGAACATTGTTGTATTCACTATACTTTTCCATGACTGGCAGTGTAGTAGGTTTGTTTAAAGCAGAATCACCACAAACACTTGAGTAATGCATTGAGTTATGATATTATAATGGCTACCATGTCACTAGGCAGTAGAATTTTGCAGCTTCATTGTAATTTGAGGGGACCATCATCATGTTTGTGGTCCATCATTGACCGAAATGTCATTATGTGGCACATGACTGTATGTCTGTATATATGTATATACACCTTTAAAAAACTTCAGTTTTATTAATCAGAATCTAGAGAACTCAAGCAGATTAAGGAACATTGAACTAAGAAGCACCAAAACCCATGCATAAATAGCATGAGGATTATCTAGAGAGATGAGAGCTTTGGAGCCAATACGGTATTAATACCAGGAATCAGTTAATCATATTGGGGCATTTAGAGTTATGGAATGCTAGAAATAATAACAACTTTAGAAATTATCCAGTCTTAGGATGGCAATCTTTGAAAAATTTAAGTTGAAAAACGCAATGCTGTCTAAAGCTGATTGGAACTTGCTTCCTGGACCACTGTGCAAGAAAAGGAATATGTGAAGCATGTCATAATCAGTTAGTTCTATCTGCCACAGATGAGGCATGAGAACTAGTAGCATACTTGCTGAGGCTCAAATGCTATAAATCACTTTCCCAAAGTTACACAGACAGTTAGCTCTGAATCCTTAACTATAAACAAGGCCTCTGACTTATAGTCCAGTGCTATTTGCTCTGCTCTACTGGCAAAGGAGAAACACTCCCAATCTCCCAGTAGGCTTTCTCAGAGAAAGTCCACAGGGGCATGAAGGAGAACTATACAGCGGATGGTTGCCGCTCTGGATTGATGCCCTCGTGGGTTAAATTTATTGAGACTTGCTTATTCTTCTCATGGCATAATTTACTTAATTATATTCTGAAGCACTGTAACTTGGGTGTGCTTTCTTTTATTAATTATATTTTATGTTATTTTTTTTTCCTTAAAATTCCTAAGTAGATGATGCCTGTGCTTCTATAGGCTAAATAAATGGGTTCTGTACTTTAAATACATTAAAATATTAGTATTCTCTAATATATGTTTTGAACGTATATGAATATACGTTCAAAATGAAACATAAAAACTAGATGAAAGCATTTGCATTTCAGTGATACTTAATCAAAACTTTGAGATATGTGTTTACATTGATTAACTTATAATAGAGGACTAACACAGTTTAGCAAAATACAGACCGTTCCCAAGCTGCCTTCACTCCACCCTTATCCAACTTTTTATAGAATCTTGTCTAGCTGATTAATATAAGAGAGCACTTCAGCTTTGGTGAAATACACTTATTCAATTCCACCGAAGATTATAGGTTTCAAATAATAAAATTGGATTTTATTGAGGATTGAAGTGTGTAAATAGAACATTTGATTGAATTTAATAAAATGGTATCCTGCTGATGAAGGCAAGTCATTTCCCCTAGTTTTAACTTGATTACAAAGACAAGAAGTTTTATGAGCTTCTGTGAATGGAAAATTTCTTTCTCTCTACAGAAAAAGACTATATCAAAACTAAGAAAAAATGAGTAGTACAATTTAGTATTTTTAAATAAAATAGTTACTAATTTTGATTTTTTTTTAAATTTCATGAAACTACTTTCTAATCTGAATTTGTGGCTACTCAATCAGTTAATTAAACATGCATATTATAAAAAAAAGGAAGTCCAACAAGTAAGTTTTTTTCTGTAGCTTTGAATAGCTTAATATTGTACCATTCTTCATCTGATCTGTGATCGTGAGTCCCTTTTTTACAAAAGGAATCAGTATATAGTAACTCATGATATTTAAATGTTTGACTATCTTTAGCCAATTCTGAAGTTTCATAAAAAGAAACACAAGGTGCATGTTTTTGCTACTTTCCAACAAATAGAATGTGAAATCTGAAAATGGCTTGCCATAATTTTGAGAAAACCAAAACCACATACCAAATGTTAAAGCAATGTCCTAGGTATATTGAAAAGATCATATTTAATTATAAAAAATACCGTTTTTTCTTAAGGTAATAGCAATGATTAATTTTGATATTCAAGTTTTATTTTTCAAATGTTTTACATTTCAACATAATAAAGTAAAAATATTATTTACCAAAATATATCAGTTTCTTAATTAATGTCAATATTTTAATTGTTTTGTTAGGCTAGCAAGCCAACTGAAAATACTTTTTTTTTTAACCACTTAATCATGGCAGAACTTTTTTAAATTTATTAGGTTATTTTTAAAAAGAGTATTTGGAGGCTAAAAGATGGATAGAATGTGCAGCGAGTCATCATTATAAATGTAGAGTGAGTGTTAAGATATGCCAGAATTAAAGACATTATGTTGACTGAAAATTGATAATAAATAATTTCAGAGCAAGATGAATTTTAATGTGGCCTAAAATAGTACTTTGAGTTGATTTAGAATATTATCTTTAAGCAGTTGATTCAAAGTATCTGCAGGGGAAATATAGAATCTAAATATAGTAGCTCTTTTTCAATTATTTGAGGGTTTTTACAAAGAAGCAAATGGTAAACAGTTAATGAAAGGACAGTACATTAAAGGAAAATGAATATGAGTGTGTTGCTAGTGGTTGTGTGTTTTTAATGTTTTGGAGAAAAGTCCATTTTATAGAGAAAAGGAAATGTTCCTAGAGAGGTAAAACTGGATGAGAAAGCAAAGATAAGAATAATCAGACAGATACAACCCCTAGATGTACACGGAAGTAAAAGCAGTTTAGAAATAGAAAAAAAGGGAGGAGACAGCAGAAATTACATAAGTGCTGTATAGGAGAGTGTATGTGGTTCAGACCCTTTGCTATTATTTAGGAGAGCTGTTGCCTGTAGAGATTAGAAACACCATTCAAAAATAGAAAAATGTATAACTGAGGAATGATGGTTTGAGACTATCACTGAGATGAGAAGAAAGACCTCGAATTAGAATAAAAGTAGTTA
This sequence comes from Pongo pygmaeus, assembly GCF_028885625.2. Classification (NCBI taxonomy): domain Eukaryota; kingdom Metazoa; phylum Chordata; class Mammalia; order Primates; family Hominidae; genus Pongo; species Pongo pygmaeus. The sequence goes on along the minus strand of NC_072376.2, from coordinate 68,821,880 downwards.
TATCCTGAAAAGTCCAAAGTACAGGAGACCACTTCATCAAACAAATCAAATAAATTATTGGGAAAATGTGTTCTGACGAACTTCCAGAAGCGTTTTGAACAGGCATAAATGTTGTGGTTTGAGAGGAACTGCAAAGAAAGAAGGATGAGACATCTCTTCATAGAAAAGATGCACTGAATGGATGGGCTAAGTGTAGAAATATGATTATAATTTAGGTGGGTGCCTAGAAAAGGCAATCTAAGGGGATCAGTGTTCAAAGAGAAACATGTATGACAATAGTTGATGAGCATATTACACCGTATGTAGCAGGACTTTACACTTTGAGAGGCAGCTCTAGTGGCACCTTGGGTAATATTATGAATTTTAGAAAGACATATGGAAGAAAACAGACCACAAAAAGTGTCTGTTATTCATTGAATGCTTAATATATGCCTAAAGAATTGTTCAGTAGTTTATGTGTCATTTTCAACTCATATATGTGGTTACATAAACTCACTCTACTATAGGAGTCTCATTTAATTATTAGAAAAAACTATAACAAAATTATTAGTTGTATTAGGAGATGGTAATATTCATTCATAAGCTCAAAATTCTGCTCTACGGTGTCTTTTCAGTTCTGAAAATTATTTGAAGGAAAAAATTTTGCTTATATGAATAATTTTGACGCAAATGTTCCCCATCCCATTCCTAGTGTGAGCACCATTTTTATTCAGTGTGAAAATAAAATGACCAAACATCTATCATAACATCATATTACCTGGTAACATATTGAGATTATACTCAGAATTGACCTGTGAATCTTATTACCTGTGGGAAGATTAAAATCTTCACTGAATGATCAAGGCAGAAATCAGAAGCTGAGTATGAAAATACAATAAATCTATTTTGAAAATAAATGAAACCCAATCTAACATTATAACAATTCTTATTTTCCCCAACACTGTCAGATTTTATAAATAAGAATCTCAAAAAAAGTCTGCATCCTCCCCTGATGCAAGAGTGGTTGGTTTTTATCTGCCCTACACAAATTCTATATAGGTAACAAAGAGCCTGTCTTTTCCCCTGGCATTTGTTACAAAGTCGGACAAAAAGAAAGCAAATGCCTGCATATGAGGTACCAAATGAAAAGCCATTCTTATATTCTATTCTACAGCATAAGTACCAAATGAAAATAATTTTGTAAAATACGAAACATTAAGTAGGTGTGCATAGCAGTAATACTGGTAGTAGTCACAGCAGCAGCAGCAGTAATAGTAAATATAAATTTTATACTGTAAGATATTTGTGAAAAAAGGTAAAAATTAATGTCAAATCAAAACCATCTGTAAAGAGAGGTTTGAGATTTAAATTTTTACTTGTTTATAAACTTTTTAAAGCCAAAAATAGCATTAGACAATGATTAATTATATTACATTGAAATAGAGCATAAAAACATAGGTATATTTTTCTCCTGAAATATATCTACTTCTATGTGAAGTTCATATGAAGTCAAGAATGTGTATGTTTAACTAGTTTTAGAATAACAATCAATGAAACAGTAAAAGCAGTAGACAATTCATATTACAGAAATGTAATCTGGAATTCTCATTGCAGGTCCTGTAGTCCGTTTACACGCATTACCTGTAGGAAAACTGAGTGGTGCAGCAATGCTAACTGACTTATACAAGGTCTGTTGTCAGGCAGAATAGAATTATTCTCATTCTCCTTTCAGACATGTAATATTGTATAATCATCTCTTTTAATGACTTAATCTCAAGGTATTTATGAACAACATACTCTTATTTCAATCTAGGCATTATTTTTGTGTAGTTGGTTACATATTATTGCTATAACTGTCATTATAACCAACTCTTAACTTCATTTAAGTGAAATAAAATTGGATGTTATGATTTTAGTTACTCAAAAAGATACAATAGAACATACAATAAAGGTTGCAATAATTGTCAGTTAACAAGGCTTACAAGCATTATCTGTGATTTGTATGAATTATGCTGATAGAATGACACAAGGTTAAAGAAGCTTACGATGGACATTAGAATAGTTACTTCCCACCTTATTTGGCAGGACTGAGGAAAGAATGTGAATTGTCAACATTTTGAGAAACATTAGTGGGACACTATAATTCAAAGAGAAAAGAATAAGAGATTGAGCAGGCAGGCTGTAGTAGCGTCGAAGAAAAACTCTGAGCAACATTAGCCCTGTATATTTCTGCAACAGAGAGTTGCCCAGGGTAAAAGCAGGAAGCACCAGCAAATATACTCCATTCAGTCAAAGTGCCAATTCCACAGAGGAAGTCACCATGGGCTAAATGGTCCTTAGTGTAGACAGACAGTAGGAGAGAGAGCAGAAGTCAGCTGTCTTAGCTGGGACTACTTCAGCAGGAGACCTCATTCCCTTTCCCTCACTTCTGTGTTTTCAGGCTGCAGAAAATGTACAATGCACATGTCTCTCTCACTGAAACTCTGTGGTGAAGTCAGTACAAAAAGGGAGCAATGCAACCAGCATATGCTCTATCAGAGCAACTAGAAGATATGGGCAAAGATGCCCAAGTTAGCTGGTAAGACTGGCCAAAGCCAAAAACCAAATTAACAGGAGAAGGGAAAATCTTGAGCTAATTACAGTGGTTAATGAAGGGAATCTAATAGTTCATCCATTAAGAGAAAAAATGATCAATACAGAAGACAGATAAAAGAAGACCAATAAATGAAATACAAAAATAAGATAAAATAGAAGGAAAATTCCTGAAATAAACAAAGAACTGTATCTGCAGCTCAGATAAGCATATGAAATACTAGAAACTGGAATGAGGTCATAAGACTGAGGAGCAGAGGTTGAATGAGGAACTAACAAACCAAATGAACATAGTATAGGCTGACATGTGTGGGAAAAGAGTGTGGGCAAGATAAGCAACAAGATTTCTGACCAACTTTCAGGACTCTGGTGAGACAGGTTAGTTTAAAGGATTTTTAGGACATTTTACTGTGTGTCATAAAATGCAGTCGTCCTCTGACATCTCTTTCAGAAACAGCAAAAAATCATGTAGCTCCTTTTTGATGTTTTATTTGTGTGGAGCGAGAAAATACCTATTGAACGGAAAACATGCGGAATAAGGGAAAAACCTGTTTCAGTTGAACTTTGGTAGCACATTGGGGTTTCTGCTTGGATTTTGGACTTAAAATGAAATCTAGATTAAATTGTTATTTAGAAATGATTCTTGAGAACACTTTACGGTGTCCTCAGAGTATTGTCATGAAAGGGAGTAGGGAGCTACTCAGAAGAAATCATGATGAATTTGGGGATCACTACTCTCATTAGGAGAGAAATAGTAGAAACTAGAAGAATTACCAAATCATAATTGTTGTACTAATGCATGGTTTATAAATGGGTTACAAATGGAGAATAAATATAGGAAGGATTTCATTACTTAAAAAATTGAAAAAGCCTTAGAAACTCCCTCATGATGGTACAGGCTATAAATTATTATTTTTCATCTGACATTGACAAACACCTAAGTGTTTTAATATATTGGATCTGTTCGTGGCATTTACTTTCCTTAACCAACTAATACCAGAAGCCCTGAGGACTGGGTGCCCATCATGGCACAAGAGATGAAACTCAATAAAGAACTTCTGATAGAGATGAACTGCTAGGACTAAATATTAGTATTGAACAATACTGCCAGAGACAGAAGTTGGAGCTATAATTTACACAGGCCACAGATATGTGGCAAAGGGCTGAAAAATGCTAAAGATGAAGTGATGGACAGATGAACCCAGAATTATACATTTTTTTTTATCAGTCTTAAAGACTTCTGTTTTCCTGACAGAGTACCTGATTATCTAGAGTTGTTTAGAATTTGCTTTCCAGTTTATTTACTTCTTCATCCCTAATCAAATTGATGATGGCAAAAGGCGGTAACCGTGGAGTCATGGGGGCCATCATCCATCCATAGGAGAGGGAAGCCCATTTTTCATAGAATAGGGATCACTGAGTTATGTAGGGAGACCAAAAAGAATATACTATATTCTCATATTTTACTAAGACGTTAAAATTTATTTTTCATTCTTGTCATTAACTTTGAAAGAGCTAGAATCCCATAGAACCCTGGGAGTCTCAATTTCCGTTACCCGGTAGTGTTCTAATTATCACCTAAACACGCAATCTTTGGTCAGATTTTGCATTTGAATGAATGTCCTTATGGCATTTCAAAATGTAACTTTGAGCATATTTTATTATAACGGTATTTTATATATGATCAGATATTAAAAATAGCTATGTATTATTTTATTAATATGCCAATAATACCTTAGCAAATGGCATACAAGGTATCATGCCAATCTTGCACATGGTTGTATCTTCAGCACTAACACAGCACTTGGAAAATATAGTGAATGTAAATTTTTTACATAAATGAATGAAGCAAGTGGCATTTGCTGCATGATCACAATAAAAATTTATCAGAAAATAGATTAAAAACTCCATATAAAATCTTTCCTTTTTTTTTTTTTTTTTTTGAGACCGAGTCTCACTCTGTCTCCCGGACTGGAGTGCAATGGCGCGATCTCGGCTCACTGCAAGCTCTGCCTCCCTGGTTCACGCCATTCTCCTGCCTCGGCCTCTCGAGTAGCTGGGACTACAGGGGTCATCACGCCCAGCTAATTTTTTGTACTTTTAGTAGAGATGGGGTTTCACCATGTTAGCCAGGATGGTCTTGTTCTCCTGACCTCGCGATCTGCCCTCTTCGGCCTCCCAAAGTGCTGGGATTATAGGCGTGAGCCACAGCGCCTGGCCAAAATCTTAAACTAAATTTTAGAACTCAACACACTCATAAATTTGGACAATATCTAAATGTAATATGTTAAACTATTACATATAATGTATCTTGGCCATTTTCTTTCCTGAACAGTTATCATATATGCTTTATTAATATACCTAAGATCGTTTTACTTTATTTTTTTAACCAAATAGCCAGGCTTAAAGGAGACTAAGAAATTTTAAAAGTTAAAAAATATGAATTAAGCAGGTAGAGCTATGATCAAGATGTAAAATTCATTAAACTCACTGGTATTTATTATCTTTTTGATAGCTCTAGGATAATATGTTTTTATCTGCACTCAGAAGGACATACTGCATTCATTTTTATTAGTTTTAATATATGGATAGACTGCAGTAAATATTGATTATTACTAGAAATCTGTGGCTTGCTTGCTTTCTCCAAAGGATCTGGAAACTAATAGATTTCTCACACGCATTTAAAAAAAATTGCTGAACAAGAATTAACTTTAACTTTTGTGTCTGCTTGTGGCCTAAACAACAATTATTGCACATTTTTATTTCTGGAATTCATAATTTCTCATCTTTTATTTGTCCTTATGCTTAAAACCTGACCCCTGTTTTATTACAGAAACTATCTCTTGGGCGTCATCAATGATTTCATATAATCTACCTTTACCCCATGTTCATGCTGTGGGATCTTTCTACTTGGCCAGAATTTCTATTAGAAATCTGATAATTAACAGGCATTGTCATTCTAAGGAATAAAGAAAGATGACTCTCCTTGAAGAGTACATCTGTTATTAGTGGTAGTGGTAATGTCCCTTAATTTTACTTCTGTTGGGTTACTAACAATGTCTACATAGATTAGAGATCTCAAAGTCAAGATGTCCAAAATCAAAGACCTCTTCTCCAATTATTTTTCTTCCTTCTTTCCTCATTGTATTGATTAATAGCACCGTTCCTTGCATTCCTGGGCAAAAGTACAATGAAAATAGAGATATCCTGTTCTGCAGATGGAGAATGGTGTCAGAACAAGATGAAGTTCCTAAGATACAGACACCATAATATAATATTGTAAAGGTCACAAAATCCTAAGTAGAAAAACAGAAGAAAAAAGGGTAGACAGAAGGAGAAAGAAAGTTCTAATTGAAGGGCATGGTGATACATATACATTTATGAAGACTAACTTTTAAATTCCAAATATAGTAAAAATCAAACACATCCATACAAAAATCATGCGGGAAGAATACTTGTAGAATGTTGCTAGTCTATCCTTTTTGCAGATCTCATTGCAGATGAAGGAATTATTGTCCAAAGTGTTTTGTTTTCCTGTCATTTATGAGGAGACTTTTAGCTATAATGCTGAGTTTTATACACTATGCTGCAGAGCATTTCTTTAGCAAGAACTAGAATTAGAGTGAGAGGAAGAAAGAAGTAAAATAAAAACATTAAATAAAAGTAATATGCAGAGGCAGAGAAGCTTTGGGATTCTTGGAAAATAATATAAAGAAATTCATGAAATAACATTTACAAATGATGAGATAGAAGGAGAGGAAAAGTTAGGGTATTGTTTTTGTATGTCTTAATGTAAAAGACAGTCTTAACCTGAAGGAAACACTTCAGTGCTGAAAAGCACAACCAATTATCATTTTTTGAAAGCAATTTCCACCTGAAAGGGAGGGAAATTAGAAAGTGAAGAGATGAAGAAGAGTCTGCCTTGGGAATATTGTCTCAGAATGCATGTATTTAACCTCTAGTTTAGTAAATCTGACAGTGAACCACCATCTGGTGACCACAGTGATGAAAAATATTCCTATTGATTAAGAACAATGTGTGAACTTTAGAAAAGAGCATTCATATTTTATAGAGATCTATGTATACATAGATTATATAATCTATGCATTATATAATCATTTTCTAGTCAAAAAGACAATGGTCTTGCTTTAAGAGGACCCAGCTAATATTTCAAATATATGTGATATTTTGTGATAATATGCAAGAACATTCATTATAAAACATTTTAATAATTTGAAGAGAAAATCCTAAAGGCTGTAATGTTATTATACAACTCATAATACACATTCATAACATAAATTAAATATTGGTGAAAGCTATATAAGCAGATACAGATACATCGTTTTTGAAATAAGTGTCTACATATTTATATTCTTGAACTTCCTCAATCTGTTTTGAAGATATATCTGGATTTAAAAAAAAATGAAATAAAATTATTCCCATAAATTATCCAAGTCAGAATCAGAGCACACACAAGGGCACTCCAGCTATGAAAGTTTGATAGATTTTATACTGAAGAAGTATAAAATGTAATTGAGTACACTTTCTTTTTTCTTTCAGCAGAAAGCATATTTATAGCACTTAAACTACTCTTATCTAGCCTTAAGGATCTTATAAATAAGAAATTATTCAGAGGGAAAATTTATGTTTACCCTTAGAATATGCAAGAACTATGGGTTACTCAATGTAAAATTAATGAGAAGCTCACAAAGTATCACAGACATGTAATATGTCTACAGTGCATATATGGCAGTGGTTATGAATCCTGGCTGCAAGGTACAATAGATTCTGCAAGGTTTTAATTTTTTTATTTTATTTTTTGCTACATTATATTTGTCCATATTTGTGGGGTATATGTGAAATGTTATTACATGCATAGAATGTGTGATGATCAAGTCAGTGTAGTTAGGGTATCCTTTACCCCGGTGTTATCCTGTCTAAGTGTTGGGTACATTTCAAGTTCTAGTTTAAAAAAATCAAGAACTATTCCAGACTTACTACCTTGTCATCTCCAGGAAAGTGACCTGGAATTCTTTATTTTGAAAGTATTTTATTATTGATTGTCATGTTTGGTCAGTATTGAGAAACCATGGATATATGCAGTTTTTCTTAATAATCATAGAAATTTGGAGCTGATAGGGATCTAAGATTCATCTAGTCCAATCTGCACATCAGGATCTAAATCGGATACATTTTGCTGTGGTTTTGATTAGTGTATATAATAAAATCAATACATATGTATTTATATGAATAAGAGCTAACTTTTACATAGGTATCTATTCCTGTGTATGTATTTGTGCTCTCACATACACAGGCACACATACACACTACTCCTTCACTGGAAAACTTCACTATGGTAGGTGACAGAGAGGGAACAAATGTGAACGTGAGATTTATTGTGCTTAAATAATTTGCAGTCTGAAAAAAATTTACAACCCTAATCACAGTTCAAGGCAATACTACAGATAAAGTGCTGTTGTAGTGCAAAAGAAAAAAATATTAATTCCCACTAATATAGAAAGGATTATATTTATCTGATGTTATCTTTCAAGAAGGAAAAGGCATTTGAATCTGGAAAAGATGAGACAGGAAACAAAAAATATTGAGGGAGCAGAATGTGCCAAGTCACAGGAAGAAAATATTAGTGCTTTATTCAGCAAATATATGCAATGAACGTCATTTGTAGAAATGAAAATTTATCAACTTATTACTTATGATTATCTCTGATTAGCTTACTAATCAACTTATTTCCCATTCATTTTTTCCTTCATTCAACAACTGTGGAATGCTGAAGATGGATTTGTCCTTGTCATAAAGGATATCCATGTATAAAAAAGAAAGAAGGCTTTGGGAGCTGAGGTGGGAGGATCATTTGAAGCCAGGCATTCCAGGCCAGCCTGAGCAACAGAGTGAAATCTCATAATCTTCAAAAACATAAAAATTAGCTGGGAGTGGGGTGCGCCACTGCACATCAACCTGAGTGACAGAGCGAGATTCTGTCCCTAAAACAATAAAATTAAAATTAAAAAATTAAAAATAAATAAAATTTTAAAAAAGCAACAAAGAGCTGGCCATGTGCAAATGGAATTTGATTTACTGTTAAATATTTTGTTACCTAATTAAAAAAAACTACATTGTATTCCTAAGATAATTCCCATTATTTGGGATATTTTACATTCAAAATTATGGAAATATTTTTAAAGCCATTTTCCAGACAGTCAATGGTAATAACATGAATTTGAGTTAACAGCATGAGTTTTAAAAAGATTATAGTATCTTTGACTTCATTCATAGAAATTTGTAGCACTTTCTGTAAGTTTGATAATTCTCCTCTTCAGTGCTTATTTTTAAACTTAGTGCTTGTTGATATGAAATAAATAATTGTGCTAATATCACTGGATATTAAACTACTCAAATAGAATCATGGAGCTGGAAATGGGTCATTAGTTCATTTTTTTGGGGGGGAGTGGATGAGAATATATCTTATTCTGAAATTTTGTCTCAGATATACTAGGTGGCTTATATTTGTTGTGTTTTTGTTCTATTATGAAATGTCTATTCATTCTTCAGTTCATACTGCATTAATCTCAAGGAGTAAGTCATTTCTGTATCAATTGCTTCCTCAAAAACCTGAAATAGTATCTGATGCCCAGAGATTCAAGCCACAATAGCACATAGGGAATGCTTTCAGTCGTTGGTCTTGTAATAAACTACACTGTTCTTGCTCGTACGCATGATCCAGCTCCCCATATTTGTGCCTCTTTCTGCTGTACTTTTCCCATTTTATAGTGCTCTATCATTGATAGCTGCTGTTTCTTTTTTTTCTTTTACTTTTTCTTTTTCTTTTTTTTGAGATGGAGTCTTGCTCTGCCTCCCAGGCTGGAGTGCGGTGGCGTGATCTCGGCTCACTTCATGCTCCGCCTCCCTGATTTATGCCATTCTCCTGCCTCAGCCTCCCGAATAAGTGGGACTACAGGCGCCCGCCACCACGCTCAGCTAATTTTTTGTATTTTCAGTAGAGACAGGGTTTCACCGTGTTAGCCAGGAAGGTCTCGATCTCCTGACCTTGTGATCCACCCGCCTCGGCCTCCCAAAGTGCTGGGATTACAGGCGTGAGCCACAGCGCCCGGCCTCAACTGCTGTTTCTTTCAAAGGTGAGCATGAATGTGCTTTCTCTAAAATTTTGCCTGTTTCAACTCACCAGAATCTCTTCCTGTTCTAATACAAATGGTTCTTTTTCCATTTCTCCTATGAATCTTTGCTATTTATCTTCATCCACACACATAAAAATATACACATATATATTTTCCTCATTGGAATAGAGTGTATATTCTCCTTACTGAGGGTAGAATTCTCATTTCAGTTATTCTGTTTTACACATCACCTAAAAGAGAGAGTTGCACACATAATTGTACCTTACTGTGTACTTATCAAAGTATTTTTCCCTAATTAAGAATCCCTCAATTTAAACTGTATGCTAGTTATCTTTGCTGGGAAGAGTAAGGAAGAGGGATAGAGTTCTATGCTCTCAATCTGTTTCCTCCATGTGAAATTTCAAACTGAGGACAGTAATAATGTATAGATTACATCGTATATTCTAGGACACATTTTGTTATCAATTTTAGTGATTCTTCAGTAAATATTGTCATTAATCACATATTACCTGAATTCCTTGAATGCAGTTATGGTTTCTAAATCTCATATCCTGTTTCTTTTTTAAGTAGAAAAAGTGGACCTACCTTCTATGTATGTGGCATGAACTTTGAGGTTTGTAGCAACGCAAACCCCAACTCCATGAAAGCTGGAATTTCTTAGAAAAATTACAGCTAATGATGCATGAAGTTCTAATATCTCAACACAGATCCCACATGTTCTTTTCTTTCATTAATCATTATCTTGTGTGAACTTGGGAAACATGGGATAACATAATTTATCCCCCCTCTGACATCCATCGTTATTTTCTTACCATGAAAATGAAGAGATTGGGTAGGTGATTTCTTAGGCATCTTTCATCTCTGAAATTCTAAAAGTCTAATTTTGCTTTTAAGTAACTGCATTGGCGTTAACATTATTATCTATAGAAACTCAGTGACTTCAATTTCAGAGCATGGTTTGCAATTTTTCTCTTCACATTTGGCAATAATTATTTTTCTTTTTTTATTTCAGATGCATACAATTGATTTAATTCAAATCTTGTTTTTAGCATGTATTCACCATGGACAATGCATGCTTTCTTAAATTTAATTCAGTTGGAACCTGACGGATGACTTCGGCCTGCTGGCGTGCTCTTTCTGTTTTACCGTTCCATGCATGCTCCATCCCCCATAGCCATCATCTTGATTTTGTGTTTATCAATCCATTGCTTTTTTATAATTTTCCTGGATATACACATTTATCTAAAAAATATAACGTTTACATTTGCTTATTTTAAAATTTATTAGAAAATATTATTCTGCATGTAAACTTTAGAGTCATTTTTTTGCCCAATATTTTGTTCCTCATATTTAATCATATTATTACAGATAGCTGTAATTGTTATTGTTTAACACTTTGCTGTGGGAAAATGAAACAGTCTATCTATTCTCCTGTCCATGGCTTATGGTTCCTTCTTGATATTATGATCAGTGCTGGTTTGAATATTTTTGTGTCTTCTAGTGTGTATGTAATCAACTATATAATCCTGGAAAATAATAAAATGTTTTAAACTGGTCATTTTTCTCATACATCAACTTCATTTTGGCTTGCTCAGAATGAATTTCTTAGAAAAAATAGTTACAGTTATTAAGAAAACATTCAAAAATATGCTGATTTTTTTCTAAATTAGAATTTTTTTTGGTATATGAAGATATTTCCCTTGAGTTTTTGTTATCATCTGTTTTATTCCCTTGCTTTATTAATGTTTCAAATGAGTCTTTTTTTTGGTTTTGGTTTTGTATTAGGAAATCTTACTAAGTTCATTAGAGTTTAATCACTTTTTAGATATTTTCAGAATCATTAACAAGATATCATTGCATTTTTCATGGCTTATTTGACAATCATCTAAGTTAACAAGGTCATTTGATGATTGTTAATACATTTATATGTAGGAGGTATTCCTCTTTACATCTTTGTAGAATTAAGAACCTTATTGTCTTTCTTTCTTTTTTTTTTAACATAGCACTTAACTAAAGTTAAGTAGTATAATGCCTAAGAACTAGCAATCTGATATCAACTATCTAATGGAATGAGGCAGGAAATTATTTAAAATTAAACATGAGGAGCAAAAAAGAAAAGGAGCAATTTAAAATAAAGAATTAAGACAAGCATATTCATCAATTATCACTTGGGCACAGTGGAGGAACTGACCTGAGGGCTACTCAATTTAAAACGTTCCATAGGTACTATTGGATCCCTGAAGCAAAATATAATAAGGAGTTGGTGTCCCAATTAAAGTATTGGAAATGTCAGCAAGCTGAAGGGGATGGCTTCATATGGGTTGAGAGACAAGTATGCTGGTAAGGCAGTTCTGGCATGAATTACTTGGAAATATTTCAAGAATAATCAGACTGTTTCTCTTAATTTCTAACTTTTGCTTTCTCTTTATTTCCCTAAAGGGATTTACTTGTCCAGTGCCAAAAAGCACTTATTATGAATTGACAGTGGACCAGATCATGGTGAAATTGTACAGAAACTTAAATATCTGAAATTCCAAAGGTAAATCTGGCTAGTGAGCCCTTGGGCAATTTAAACAATGATTGTACTTTAAAGAGAGAGGAAATCAGCATTATTTCATGTCTTGAAAATGTCTTCTTTCTGAAAAAAATGTAACTTAATGAATTTGAACATTTTCTATATTTGAACTTGGATATAGTACTTCTATAATCAAATGAATAAGTCACCAGTTTCCTAATTGTACCTTTATGAAAAAATTAAAGCAACTCAAATTAAAATAATCATTCTAAATTAAGTCATTTATAATAAATTTAACTCATACTTCACAAAATTTCATTTATATATATAAATTTTTAGAAATCATGACCCCTAATTAATCACGAGGACATGTCCCAGCCGATTACTTGTGGACTGTATCACCTTGGAGAATTTACTTGCCTGTGCCTCAGTTGTCTTTCCTTATGCATGGGTAATATCTGTACTCCCTTCAAGGAAGTTTTATGAGATTTAATATGTCAAAATATTTCAAGACTTTAGAATACTATCTGGCACATAAAGACACAGGAGTTATATCTCATCATAAGCATAAATTTGTGATTTTGATAACAGTCATGTATTAGAGCTTTTATCATTTAAAATCTTTTATGATTCATTTTTAATTTAAAGCTGCAAATATTGAACAGAAATAATTAACCAGGAGGAAAAAAATCAACTAACAAAAAATACTCTGTCATATTTCACAGTAAATTGACAGTACAGACATTCTCTTCAAGTAAGATAAAGGGAAACTTTCATGCGCGTCCGTGTGAAGAGACCACCAAACAGGCTTTGTGTGAGCAACATGGCTGTTTATTCCACCTGGGTGCAGGCGGGCTGAGTCCGGAAAGAGAGTCAGCGAAGGGAGATAAAGGTGGGGCCATTTTATAAGATTTGGGTAGGTAAAGGAAAATTACAGTCAAAGGGGGTTTGTTCTCTGGCGGGCAAGAGTAGGGGCCGCAAGGTGCTCAGTGGGGGTGCTTTTTGAGCCAGGATGAGCCAGGAAACGGACTTTCACAAGGTAATGTCATCACTTAAGGCAAGGAACGGCCATTTACACTTCTTTTGTGGTGGAATGTCATCAGTTAAAGTGGGGCAGGGCATATTTACTTCTTTTGTGATTCTTCAGTTACCTCAGGCCATCTGGGCATATATGTGCACGTCACAGGGGATGCGATGGCTTCGTTTGGGCTCAGAGGCCTGACAGAAACAACCTTTGCTCTCACAACTTTTATTGTATTTCTTTCTGAAAGGAGCAAATAAAATAGAGCAAGAAAACTGCACTAAAATTTGAAGCAATTAGAAAGGAGATTAAATCATCATTTTGGCAGCTAATATCATTAGTGACTTAGAAACTCAAAATTAAAAAATTAAGGAAGTTAATAATACATATTATTAGTGCTGATACAAAATATATATAAAATTACATATTTTATGTATATTCTTTTCTTAAATGACATATTTAAAAAGCTTAAAGCTAAATAATTTACATTAATCACTTTGAAGTAACTCAAAAAACAAATTTCTCTATACATCCATTCATCCATCTATGTGATTTTGATGTTCTCCATGTAAAAAATAAATAAATATAAGATAATCTGAATAAGTTAAAAGCATGACAACATTTCAGATGAGAAAATTATGTATTTTAAAAGATGTCAACACTAAAGGGTGTTTGCATATGTATGTGTATGTTTGTATATGTAAATAAAGAATCTAAGATATTTCCTGGAATTTTGGGGAACCACAGATAGTGATCTTGCAATTAGCAATTGCAAAAATAAATGTGTGTGACCTATACTGAAAATGTTGCAAAGAAGTGTAATCAGTTGAAATTTCCATACAACATAATCAAGGATTATGTTCTATTGCAACATAATGAAGCACATAATAAACTAAAATATGCTATTAGATGCTTACAATGTTATATAAATTGGAAAAATATGAATACTTTATGAATCAACATTTCTTAAATATGAAAAAGAGTTAATTCTGGGTCTGTTTTTAAAGATCATACTACTTTTGGTCATACCTTGAGCAACTTCCCCTATCCAAATTCCAAAACCATGGCATTGATAGATAAGTTATAAAAAGTGATAAGCAAGATATGTCACAGAAGACAAACAGAAAAAGTAAGATGAGCCTTGCCAAAGCCCTCGGCCTACTGGGTCCTGGGGTTTTGAAGCAGTCAACATTATGTGACTGGGAATTTGGCTCACATAAAGTTCTAAATTGTTCTTCGTTAGTTGGAGGAATGAAGTAAGGTTTATGATTTGAACCGAGGGATTGGTATAGCGATCTTTCACATGTGACTGGAGACATAAATAAGAAAGCTATTAATTGGGGATGCAGCTAATAGAAGATGGGAAAATACTGGCCCAAGCTTGTAGTTAAGTGCTATGGTAAATGGATGGGTATTTGGATTTTTCAATATTTCCCTAATATTACCCAATATTTCCCAGTGTTAGCTAATGCAGGGACACCAAACTGCTAATATGAGACCTGGTTTTGCATTCTGAACTTGGGTAGCTAGGTAGAATTCATTGTGTAACTACTACACTAAGGGACCATGGAGACAAGTGGTCATAAATTAGAAAAAGAGTGACAAAGGGGGGGATTATTTAAAATGTTTCTATAAAGTATCATTTCATAACAAGAAGACAGCTAATATGATGAAAGCCAAATGCATCCATAATCAGAAAATTAAATAAAATATCTTAACAACCAGAAAAGTATTTAAAAATGTTTATAGTCCCAAAGTGATAAATGAAGAATAAACATCTTTTATGAAAGGAATTTATACATTATAAGCAAATGACAGAAAACAAGAATAGGTAGATAGAAGAAATTCAATTAGAAAAAGTATATATTGAAATATTCCATGGTAAGTAAAATAATAAAATTATCTGAATACAAAAATAAAACCAATAGTAGAGAAAGAATATTTGAAGGAATAGTAGCTGAGAGTTTTGTTTTGTTTTGTTTTCTAACATTTGAGGAAATAACTAAGTCCTCACATTGAATGTTAAATGAAATTTAGTGTCCACTTGGGCACAGCGGTGTGAAATGCAGATAATCAAAAATTAAGAGCTTTTCAAGGCTCTGAGGAAAGAAGGATTACCCATAAACAGGTGAAAATAGATTGCAACGGATTTCTCAGCAGTAAAATGATCTCAGAGTATATAGTATGTACATAGAACTGAAGGAAAATACTCACATAAAATGTCTTCTCTACTAACATATTTCAGAATTATACCAAAAATAAAGATATTTTCAGAGCAGCTTTAGGGGACTAAACCAATAAAGACCTTTTCTGAAAGACCTGTTCAATATTTTGACTTAACGAAGAGGATATTGAAGCCATGAATGGCATGGTAACCAAGAAACAGAGGTATCTATAAAAATTGATGAAAAAAGGTCGGGCACGGTGGCGGCTCACACCTGTCATCCCAGCACTTTGGGAGGCCAAGGCGGGTGGATCACGAGGTCAGGAAATCGAGACCAACCTGGCCAACACAGTGAAATCCCGTCTCTACTAAAAATACAAAAATTAGCCGGATGTGGTGGCGGGCGCCTGTAGTCCCAGCTACTCGGGAGGAAGAGGCAGGAGAATCGCTGGAACCTAGGAGGCGGAGGTTGCGGTGAGCCAAGATCTCACCACTGCACTCCAGCCTGGGTGACAGAGTGAGACTCCGTCTCAAAAAAAAAAAAATAATAATAATAATTAATAAAAAGGTATTGGTAAATATAATTACGCTTTGACAAAGTATTAACTATTTTTGTGATAAAAAGATGAAACTAAAACTCAAGATAAAATTGTAATCTGGGTCTTCAATTTAGTAGCAGGGTAAACTTTGCTAAGTCTTTGTCAAGAGGTGAGCCTAAACACTGCACAGTGATGTAGGAACCAAGAAACAGGAGGAGAGAATAAACAAAAAAGGGGGAGGAAAAGTGTAAAAAGAAAACCTAAAATCAGTTTACAAAAGTATTTGCAATTCACAATAAATATAATCAGTTAAACTCAACTATTAAGAATCCGACTAGCAGATTGATTTGTCTGCAAGCAATGACTGAAGAACTCAGATCACACACTCCCAGACGCTCGAAGCAGCACATTTGTCATTACTCAGAACTCCTGGGAAGCGCTGAAGGCATTGATGAAGAGCCACTCCCTAGCCCCTGACATGTAATTTTACGGGTTCATTTTTATAGGTGAGTATAACTCCAGATTTCCTCTACACTCCTTTCTGGAACTTGTTTGGGATCCACAGAGGAGGAAAGCCTATTTGCATAGAAGTAGACTAATTATAGCATACATTTGAAAGGCAGTTAAATATACAATTTTAAACTAGGCAGATTACATCTGGGGCTATAAACAGTATCAACACCACCAACAACAACAGTAAAATGCTCTAGTTGTGCTCCAGCATAGGATTACTACTAATCATGAACATTTTTAGTAACTTAAAATTATGAATTTTCATATATTAGAACACAGGTGATTCTAACAGTAAGAACTTAAACAGTCTTTTAATTTAAAAAAATCATTTGTACATGCTAAATACATATATTGTAAAAAGTTAAGGATCTATTCAAGTTATTTCATTCTGGTTCAAATATAACACATATAAGTGCATATAATGATTATTTGAGTTCACTCTCCCATAATTAGATGAATGGAGAAAGCCACGTGCCTATGTTAGTTCTGAAAGTCTCAGAGATGGCTCAATTTGTGATTTTTAAGCTAATCTATCTTCATTGGCCTCCAAATAAAATAAAGGGGATAAATAGAATTTCTAAAAATTTATTGGTATTAGTGGAGGCCTAATAATATGGAGTCAAGTGAAGAGTAAAGGGATGGACATTTGCAAAGACACCCTGAGAGCATCTGTTGCCCCAGATTTCTAAATCATGTAAGCCTAAGGCAGTATAATTTAGTTTATCTTAATTTGGTTGTGGTGGTGGGGTAATGCAGTTAACTGAGTTACACTGCAGTTAAATTATAAGATTGCTAGTTCAACATACATTACTTTATTCAAGTGGTAAGAAACCTAAAAATAAAATAATCCATATAGCATAATTTATTTTTAATATAAGCATTTCAATATCATATGAACATAATTTATAAGTACCATTATGAGAAAAACAAATATGAAGTTCACAACCCTAATATCAAAAGCTGAAAACATATATTCTATTTGAACACTAGGATTCCAGGTCAGTTTATATATGACACTAGTGTTTTTAAAGCCACTTTGTGAAAATGATAATATACTTTTTTGTTACTTCATCCCTTACATATTCTGGCAGCTTTCCAGATTTTAGCAAAGGACTCTTTGAGATGTTTTGCTTTGTCAAAAACTAAATATATTGACAAAGTCTGGAAGAAAGATAAAACATAATAAAGCCATCCAAGAGAGGTGAGCGTGCATTCAAGAAAAGGTTTATGTTACGCAGAGCAAACTATGTTAAAACAAAATCTATAGAGCTAAAAATCCAATGTTTTTGGATTTCTATTCTAATTTCAATCTAATCTACTAGGAAGATGAAAGATTCAATATTACTCCCCACTTTGTATTATCGCTTCAACTTTAATATGAAAGACTTCACGAAAGTCAGCACTGGAGCTTTATTTTAGTAACCATAGAGGAACCATTCTAGGAAATTGTGGAGCCAAAATCCCAATTAGACATGTTCTATATGCCCAAAGTTTATACAAGGATTAAAGTTACCTAGAAGAGCAGAAAACATATGTGTGATGGGGATATATACATGATAGAGCCATAGTAAAAACTTACAATGATTATAACTTCTGAAGAAATAATCAGTTTGAACGTGAAATAACTATAAAAAATGACTAGACAAGACTAAAATGCTTCTGTCCCTGATGCATTCTTTTTTGTAAAATTTCAATCATTTTAGGGGGTATAGTTGGTTTTTGATTACATGGCTACCTAATGCATTCTATAATGTGGGAATATTTCTTCTTCTGCACAAAATCATCCTTTTCGTAGTACACAACACTCTTTATTAAACCTTCACTGTGGATAATTCCAAAATTGTCAAAAGGCAGTTGTGTACAAGGCCAATAGACGTTCAAAACATTAGAAAAGTTTTCAGCTCTTTGGTTATCAGTGCATTTGACATTTAATTTAACTATTGTAATAGATGATTATGTAATAGATGATTATACTTAACACTTGTATAGAATAGACTTAAAGTGGAAAAAAGGTAAGTTCAAGCTTACTTTCAGGAACATTGAGAAGCTTCAGTTACACTTTGGTAATGTATAATAACCTTATACTTGTAATTTTAATTTTTTGTAGATATATTTTTATAAAATTAAGAATTTTTAATAATTTATAAAACTATCCAATTTTATAGAAAAAAATAATAGTGTTTGTGACATTATATCTCCCATAGCAGCATTTTTTTTTCAAAAGGAACATATTGTTCATTGTAAAGTTTATCTTTGTTTAAGGTTTAAGGTTTTAGATATTTTAGACTTGTTTTGTTTTGTTTTTGAGATGGAGTTTCACTTTTCTCACCCAGGCTACAGTGCAGTAGTGTGGTCTTGGCTTACTGCAACCTCCACCCCCCGGGTTCAAGCAATTCTCCTTCCTCAGCTTCCCAAGTAGCTGGTATGACAGGTGCCCGCCATCATGCCTGGCTAATTTTTGTATTTTTAGTAGAGATGGGGTTTTGCTACTTTGGCAAGGCTGTAGACTGTTTTGTTTTTTTGTTCATTTTTTTTTTTTTTTAACAGATGACTTCAGTCAAAAGTTGAGATAGCTGATTTTTTTTTTTTCCAATCTTCAGTTTTCCTACACAAAGAATCCATCCTACTTCTGGGTCCTTCTGATAAGTTCAAATACCTTCTGGGCTTTCTCCTAAGAGCAAATAATCATCTCTCAACTGGTTTGTCAGATTGAAATCTAATTGATAAATTAACATTCACTTTTACTCAGCATGATATATTATCTTCCCAGAAAAAATTATATTTCCATTGTGCCAATTCTCCTTAATTATGTACTTCCTGCTATTAAACATTTGTAAATGCTATTGGATGGACTCTAGATATAAGTGAAGCAACAGGAATCTTACATCTGACAAATAGGAAATCTTCCCACATTATATGCTTTGGTAATGGGAAATCCTGTCTATATTTTCTTGCCTCCTATACATGTGCAGGTCAGTAGACTTAAAAATAGTTTTTCACTCTTAAAGATCTATAAAAATAGTCTTTCATTATTCATTCAGATTCTATAATCTTTAAGAAATCATAGGACAAAAATGTCATATACAAGTTGTCATTTAAAGAAAGACTTTAACAGACTGGTCATTTAATAGGATACTACAACTACACAGATTGTTACTAAAATTGTTCAAGAAAGTTATTCACATGTCTTAAAATATGTCACCTTGAAAATATTTTAATACATTCAAGTGTACTACACAGCTTTTCTGGTTTATGAGAATATAAATACCTGCTTGATGAAAATACTAACTGTATATGGCATAGAGATGGAAGAGAAGAATGAATTTAAGATGATATATTTTCCAAGTATATATGGGATTTTATACTATTGGTTTTATTTATTTAAAAATGATGAAGAGAATCTAGATTTTAGAACAGAAGTAATAATTTTATTCCTAATCATGCAAGGCATATTAAAAAAATTAACAAATGTGTAAGCACTAATTAACAGAGCATTTGATCCTTTCTTAACATTTCCAGAGCCAGGTAGCTTTTGTCCTATGTGTGGTATAATAAAATCCATTATGAGACAATCTTTAGCACAATGCATTCGGTATGTCACTGCTATACTCACCTTTCCTAAGAACATCTCAGTTACCTCCAGTAGCCCTAAATACAGCAACCTAAAGTCCTACTTGCACACTGTGACATTAAGGCCCACCAAGCCCTGACTCTAGAGTACTTTTCTCACCTTAACTCTCAATATTTCTCAGAAACACATAGTGATTTCCTTGTGTACAATTATATCTCACATGGAAATTCACCTTTGCTTATATTTGCATGGCATTTTCTTGTCTCTTGTCAGTTTTACATCAGATCTTTCTGGCTAAAAACATTTTGTACACATGGGTCTCAATCCACATCCTATTCAGCTTTTCAGACCCAGATACAAGTGTCTGTATGTAGCTCCCTTAATGCATTTAGACAGGACTTTTTTCTTCTCTGCTTTACATTTACTATAGCTTAATAGATGTTTACTAGAATATGCCTTAAGATCTAGGTATTTTTATGGATATCTTTCTCCTAATATAATTAAGAACTGTGGCAGTATTGTCTTGGAAATTATACCATATATCAAGTAAATATTTCAGAAAGGAAGGCAGAGGAAAACCTAGTCAGGCAATTACATGACCACTTAAACCTGCTTTATAAATGTTGAGAAGTATCCGTGGCACATAGTATTAGGAAGCATCCAGCACAGGAGGATGATGTAGGCTGGGAGGCTAGACCCATCTCATCTTTTCATGTCTTTCTGATTGCTTTATATTCACTGGAAGCTGATTAGATTGTGCCCATCAGATTAAGGGTGGATCTGCCTTCCCCAGGCCACTGACTCAAATGTTAATCTCTTTTGGTCAACACCCACACAGCCACACCCAGGATTAATACTTTGTATCCCTCAATCTAATCAAGTTGACACTCAGTATTAACCACCACAGTGAGCATTTGATAAATTTTAGCTATTTTCTTATATTGTAATTAAAACCAATTTAGACACATCTTCAGAAACAAACAGCCCTGTGATTCTGTTTCCTTTTAAGTACATTCAAAGCTCTGTCTGTAAGATGAAACAATAAATTTCAGATGTTTATGCACTTTTGCTTTAGCTAAATCATTGTCTAGCATAGAAGTAAAAATGCTCAAATGACAAGGTCTCATAGTTTTCATTTTTCAAGTTTTTTCCCCAGTTTGTGGATAGAAGAAATTTTTTTTAACCAAGATGTTGACATCCCACGTTTTTGGTAAAGACTTGACCCCTGTTTCCAGGTGGTCCTTAAAACAGTGCCGCACTTCTTACATATTCCTGCACATCATCTATAAGAGGGATATGTAGCCTAGAAATAGATGAAACAACAGGTTTCCACAAGGGTACAGATTTTGAGTCAAAGGACACCATGAAAAAGGGTGTCCTGAATTTATTCTTAGAGACTAATTTCCTTGCCACTCTTGAATTTTGCTTATAGCACCAGAATTTTATTGCCACCATTTTCTTTTTCTGAAATATGTCAAATATTTGAAAACATAGAAGTAGATGATAGGTGTGATATATTTCAGTGATTTAAAAATAGTAAATTTTCTAAGCCCTTGAGAAAATTCCTTTTTGTTTTCTTTGGAAAATGTTGAATATGAATCTCACTGAAGTAAAAAACAATTGATTTATGTGCATTGTATTAGTCTGTTCTCACACTACTAATAAAGACATCCCCAAGACTGGGTAATTTATAAAGGAAAGAGGTTTAATTGACTTACAGTTCTGCATGTCTGGGAAAGCCTTAGGAAACTTACAATCATGGCAGACCTGGGGATGAACATGTTCTTCTTCACATTGTGCCAGGAAGGTGAAAATTGAGAGCCAAGTGAAGGGGGACGCCCCTTATAAAACCATCAGATCTCCTGAGTACTTACTCACTATCACAAGAATAGCATGGGGGAAACCACCCCCATGACTGAATTACCTCCTATTTTGTCCCTCCCACCATACATGGGGATTATGGGAACTACAATTCAAGATGATATTTGGGTGGGAGCACAGCCAAACTATATCATGGGTCAAAACAAAAATGAACTGGATATTATTTATAAGTGCTTCCTCAACCCAATTTGTATTTTTCTTAGGACATTTATTCAACTTCATGAATGTAATACTATGCCAAGTGGTTGTTATGCACTGTGATTATTGGACACAAATATTCTTAGGGCTATTACAGACAACTGTTGTGATTAAGTTATTGATAAATTTCACATGAGACCATAACAATGTTGCATCAAAAATATTAGAAGACTATTCATGATATCCAGGAATATGCAATTTAATTCTTTGACCATCTTTAATTGGCTTAGAATAGTTTCCTTGGAGAATATTTAATAGAGATTACTCATGAGAGAAAACAGAAGAAAATAGGAATGGAATCTGTTGGGCACAGCTGAAAGTGCAGTGTAAGGGATCTCCTTGTGTACTAGTCACAGGGTTTTTTGGGTAGGGAATCTACACAGTGGCTGACAGCCATTGCCTGAGATGTTCTCAGATGAAACATCTTTACAGGCATGACTGTGCATAGAAAGTTGCACCAGCTGTAGAAACTTCACACCATCTGACTGAACATAGCCTTATCCCTCAGAGTGTAAATAAACTAACTCAAGATTACTAGCAAATCTGGACCATCCAGATGGCTCCAGCAGACATTTAATTGATAAGACAAAGAAACAACTATTATTTAGCGTATCTTAATTTTATTTTGTGCCATGTTTTCATATATGTGTTTATTGAATGAGTGGAGTTGCTACAAGTAAAATCATGAAATTTAGTTTTTCCTCATGCCACTGTCTTTGAAACATAAAATAGTAGATCTCCCTTTTCTGCTTGGACAATATTTGTGGCAGACCTTGTGGCAAGTGTGCTTATTTTAGATATTGAGGTCTAACTTGGGGGCATTAAAATATTCATTGCTATTTAAAGGAAAATGTGAGTTTTTCATTCAGTTCAATGCTTCTCTCCCTACCCAAACTTTATCATGATTCAGTTTCAGAAACCTACATAAAGAAGGGGCACATGGTCACTTTCTTTTGTCTTTTCTTTCCAACTCTTTAATAATAATTGTCCTTTAATGTTTCTCCTGTACTCAAATTCAGAGAGGAGTTTCCCTAAAAATAAAAGCCAAGTCAAAAGTGACTAGTGTATCTGACATCTGGCATTGGTGTCTTAGCTGGGATAGATGCCCAAATATGTCTGTCTCTCAATGGACTATTCTGTGGGTTGTTCTGAAACTCCCCCATGTGGGAAGCTATCACTGCAATATTTTGTGAAAAGGTCAATGTACCTTCTGTATTCTCTTCTCACTTCCTGCTTCTGGTGTTACACCACAAAAAGACTCCTGATGGAGTCTATACACTCATCTCATCAGTGTAACCTTCAAGATAATTCATGTCTCTTTGTTTACCAGGGTCCTCTTGGACCCTGAAAATAGCTAACACACTTGTTCCTTACCCTTCTTATTAGTGCTTCTTGCTTCCTGTCTCTAATTCTCTGCCATTTTCATCTTTCTCCTCAGCTTTACTTTTAAAAGTGTCGATGTCAGAGTCACATACCAAATTCGCTACATGCAGATCTCTAGGTGGTTGATCGAATTGATTTGAAGAAGTTTGAGGTGTAAGGGAGAAATATTTAACATTCTGACAATTATTTCCAATAAATACTCTCTATACATGTTTCTGTATTTGTAGATAAGCTTTAGGTAGATGATGGGATAAAATCTGAAGAACCAACTTTGGGTCAATCCCTCAGCAAGTCCTGAATAAATTATCAAGATATATATCACCAATTGTTCCCATTTCTGTGCCTCAGTTCAAATTGAAATGACAGGGGACATATCTTTTAATATCCTATCACATATATTTCATGTATACGCTGTCTACATGGCAAATGTATCTTCTGTTTGCTTTCTTGTTTTTTGTTTGTTTGTTTAATATCATCTAATCCTTTATGAAGGCATTTAAGCATTGAACTGAATTCCCTTCCTGTGCCTCAGGAAAAAATTTAGGCACCTATTGGAGCTGAATTATCTTATACTATAAATCTCTCAGTCCTTTTTGAGCAGAACGATAATCAGGTGAAGTACTTACTGAACCATTCAGATACAAAAATATTTATCTTGGTTGATAAGAAATTTAAAAACAAAATGTACTGTAGCAGAATATATTACAAAGAGGAAAAAGAGAGAGATTTTATATAAGGCTTCTCTAAGATGTAGTAGAAGAACTCCCTCTTTTTTTGTTTATATAATTGAGATTTGAAAAATGTCCACAGTGCAAGCTGATAGCTTTCAACTAGTTCTCAATTACGAAGGATGTTTTTAAATTCTGAATTTCTGTAGGACTCTAAACAGAGAGAAACTGGAGAGCCAAGGGACCTGAAGTCAAAGTTCAAAAGTGTGACCAAAATTAAGAAATATTACAAGTATATTAAAATTAAGCAGATTATCAAATTCTAAGTGTAGAAATAAGGTTAGGTCTGTTTGAGTAAACACATGTTTACTTAAATTATTTTATATATACCAAATATTTATAGATTGAGGCTAAATTCCAAGAAAGCCACGCTTCAAATTTGAAGATGTTGCCATCATACAAAAGATTTTACATAATCTTTAAACAAAACCATATAGTCATACATAAAAAGCTTTCTTTCTTTTTTTTTTTTTTTAAGGTGGAGTTTCGCTCTTGTTACCCAGGCTGGAGTGCAATGGCACAATCTTGGCTCACCACAACCTCCACCTCCCGGGTTCAAGTGATTCTCCTACCTCAGCCTCCCAAGTAGCTGGGATTACAGGCATGCACCACCACACCTGGCTTATTTTGTATTTTTAGTAGAGATGGGGTTTCTCCATGTTGGTCAGGCTGGTCTTGAACTCCCGATCTCAGGTGGTTCACCCACCTTGGCCTACCAAAGTGCTGGGATTACAGGTGTGAGCCACCGCACCCAGCCAAAAACACACTCTTTAAGGCTAAAATCATTTTACTCCATATTGTGTTGCATATATTCAACTTAGTAGCTTTAACAAAACACATAAGAATTTTAAATATTAACCAAAAAAATTCTTAAAAAATCAATTTATGTCATCCCCACATCACTGTGACTTATCTGTACAATAAATTCATTTAATTCTATTACATTTATTTTTTATTAGAATGTTGCTATTGTACTCTGAAGGGTCAAATGATACAGTTATATAGTATAGCACCACCAGAAAAATATTTTATAGCAAGAGGAAACATTGAGAAAAAATAGAAAATAGTTCAATTGATTTGACATGAACAAATATCTCTTAAATAAGGATATACGGGTGACCAGAGTCTCTAAGAAAATTTTAAATTTCTAAGAAATTTTTAAGAAATTTTAAATTTCTAAGAAAATTTTAAATCTATTAATGAATTATATATATATATATATATATATATACACACACATATATACGCTAATGAAAAAATATGAGTAATAAATCATGGTCAACGTTTCAAAATTTATAATTTTTAGGATACCACAATTTTCTGGATTTTTAATGTAGCATTTTATTTAGTCAGGAAAATTTACTGAATGTTTTTGTGCAAGGCCCTGGGGGATGCAAAAATAAGGTAATTTGAAGTCATTGGCCTTCAAAGAGATAAATTGTTAAACAAAGAAGATAAGGTACATGGTGCCTGATTGACAAGGATGGCGATTCAGAGTTAGGAGGCAGAAAATGCCACAAGAAACATGATGCTTTCCCAATACTTTGCATTTACCTAATAAGTTTTATCATATGAAATGAGTGGCGGGGATCATAATTTTATGACTGCACTCTGACTTTGTGCCCTTGGACAAATTATATATCTTGAGTCCTCATTTATTTTTTCTTCACAATAAGATAGTAGTTCCTAATGCATGAAATTGCTGTCAGAATTAAGCTATATCTTTTTTTAAAATTTTTTAAATTAATTTTTTAGATGGATTTTCACTCTTGTTACCCAGGCTGGAGTGCATCGGCATGATCATGGGTCACTGTAACCTTCACCTACCAGGTTCAAGTGATTCTCCTTCCTCAGCTTTCTGATTAGCTGGGATTACAGTTGCCCACCACCATGCCCGGCTAATTTTGTATTTTTAGCAGAGATGGGATTTCACCTTGTTGGCCAGTCTGGTCTCGAACTCCAGACCTCAAGAGATCCGCCCGCCTCAGCCTCTCAAAGTGCCGATTACAGGCGTGAACCACTACGCCCGGCCCTATATCTTTAACTTGGACAGTGCTAGACATACAATCAACTGTCAATTAATAATAGTAACAATATAAATTATTAGAAAATTTTATTGTTACTCCCACTTTACATGTGAAATGCTGCCTACCCTTAAGCAGCTTGTATCTGGCAGAGTTACCTAAGAAAAGCATGTCTATATGGCTCACTCCATGGCTTTCTTAGGAAGATTCCTTTAAATGTCATGCAGTTTTCCATTTTCTCCTTCATCCCTTAACATTAAACCTTCCAGATGTTTCTTTTCCATTCTAAAAGCATATACAGAAGAACAGAGAATAAATTGCATAATCTGGTTAGCACCTAAGTGGCAGAATCCTAATTCTGGTCCCTGTTGACAAAGCCAGTGTATCTTTTCCTACACGAAAAGAAGGAAACTTAAGAGGGAGCAATGACTTTGGGCTGGAGGGAAATGATCAGAATTTAAACTGGATACTAAAGGGTACTATGCTCGTTAGAGATCGCATTGATCTGCATGTGACACATTTCAGCTAAACATGGGGGATTCACTGAAATTTTTCCTCTTATAAAAAGTGCTCACAGCCAGATAGTGCCTGGCTTTGGTTCACCAGCTTGAGGATGCT